>NC_134112.1:51010000-51635000 GCF_040939455.1 Microcebus murinus
TACTATTTATCTGTCTCAAGTCATTAAGCAGCCTGGAGGTTTAAGAGGCAAGACGTTTATTGTGCTCTTTGCTCCTGTGTATTCCTATGGTCTGGTCTCTTGGTGTTTCAGGGCACCAAGACACCGCTGTATGAACACTGTTCTCAGTGCAGTAACCCAGCACAACCAATCGTCCCTCTTTATCCTTTCTCTGTGGCACGTAAAAACTTGGAATCTCTCAAGTTAAAAAAAAAAAAAGACAAAACTTCGTATTTTTGAAAAGGCAATAATAGCAGTGTTTACTTGAATGCATTTTTTATATTAAGGAAAAATATAGAGGAATAGCAATTAGCAATGTTCTGAAGAAACATTTGAAAAGCTGGCTAATAATACATTTATCTTTTGAGATCTTTAAAGGAAGTATAACAGATTTACTAATAAACCTTTCACAACTGTATGCTTCTATATAAAAATCTGAGTTAGGTTTATCCTGATACCCTAGCAGGAAAAGTACTTAAGATAGGTCTTAGGAGTTAAAATCACATAGCCAGTTTTTTAGTCCAATGTAGTCTTATGGACTTAGGCAAAACAACTCTCCTGTGTACACTGAATCCCCTAAATATAGGTTTCATTATTGCTTAAGTGAGGATAATAATTACCTCTCATGGAAAGGGTTGTTACAATTAGAAATGATTATAAAGTGCCTAGCACTCAACAGGGGGACTCAATTTCCTTCCTTTCCATAAAAGTGAAAGCTAATCATTTTCCTAAAGGTTGCATGTAATCACATATGCTCAGGCATTACTGTAAATACTTTTTATGTACATTTTATTTAACATAAATACATTTAATTCTCACAATTTTTTGAAGTTGAGGTACTATCATCATCTCCTATTAATAAATTGAAAAGTTTCTCAGTATTTTATAGTGACCTCATAAATAAAAATGTGAACATATACCCCAAATGTAAGTGTACAGATATTTGTTTACTGGGGAAGAAGAGTTTAAAAAAAGGAAGTTCTGTTTTCTACCTGTGTCAAATGGTTGTCTTATACATTCCCATTTAGGAAACTATTGGATTAGGAAAATGAAGCTTAGGTTAAATAAGTTGCCAGTAGAATTTCCAAAAACGGAAAGAAAACCATTTGCTGCCTTGGCCATCCTCCTGAGATTTGGTTGGGGGAGGATGAATAAAGTTTTGCACTAATATCCCTATGTTCTTCACTATAAATAAATCTTGACAAAATTTAAATTTGCTTTATATTTTCTTAATATGAAATATGAACTAATTCTAGGTTTACTTGTTTTAGAAAGCAGGATATCAATAGTCATGTCCATTTTCCTACAGCCATAGGCAAATTAATTAATCTTCTGTATACACAGATTTGCCTATTTTGGACATTTCAAATAAATGAGAGCCATATACTATGTGGTATTTTGTGCTGTCTGGTTTCTAAGGTTCATCCATGTTTTAACAGGCGTCCTCAAACTATGGCCTGTGGGCCACATGTGGGTGTTTTTGCCTGTTTGTTTTTTTATTTCAAAATAAGGAATGTGTAGTGTGCATAGGAATTTGTTCATTGTTTTTTTCAAACTATAGTCCGGCCCTCCAACGGTCTGAGGGACAGTGAACTGGCCCCCTGTTTAAAAAGTTTGAGGACCCCTGTTGTAGCATGTATCAGTATTTCATTCCTTTTTATTACTGAATATTTGTATGGCAGTAGCACATTTTACTTAGCCATTTTTCAGTTGACAGACATTTGGTTTTCCATTTTTTGGTTGTTATGAATAACGCAATACTATGAACATTCATGTACAAGTTTTTATTGGACACATGTTTTCCTTTTTCTTAGATATATCTGGGATTAGAATAGGTGGATCATGTCGTCTGTGTCTAACCTTTTTAGGAACTATAAGACTTTTTCAAAGCAGCTAAACCATTTAGCACTGGGACTTTTAAATTTTGTATCCCCAGTGGCTTCTACAGTATTTAGTGAATGAATATTGTTAAATAGCTCATGATTAGTTTGTCTACAAACTTTTCCTCAAATAACTAATATGAACTTTTTGGTTATAAATTTATGACTCAGTATAAATCTACAGTATGTACTCATTAGCACTGTCATTTTCATATATATAAAGAACATACTGGTTTATATATAAATAAAAAAATAGATTAAAATTATAAAAGTAGAAGTCTGATTTATGTCTAATCTACCATCCATCTAGTCTCAGACTTTTATATTTCATCTGCTTATATGATAACATTTCCAAAGATAATACCAACTAATCTTTCTTATGCATAAAAATGGCTAATATCTATTTTATGAAGTATTACTCACTGGGAGAATCTCAAATGTCTGTAGTGTTCCACTGTTTAGTGTTATTGTTTCCGAGTCAACAGTAGTAGCAGGGGAATCTGTTGAAGCTGTGATTAAGAACAAGGACAATAATAAATAAAATGCTTTGTAAATTTAAATTTTTCCAGTGTACTCAATTATCATAAAGGCAATTTCATAATAATTTGCCTGGAGACTTGAAGTCACTTAAATTTCTCACAAGATATAAGAAATCTAATGGATTTGTCTGAGATGGCATACAGACAGGGATTGGCTTACTGTGACCCACAGCCAAATCCAGACTGCTGCTAACTTTTGTAAATAAAGTATTACTGGAACACAACCATGCTCGTTGTTTACGTATTTTCTATGCTTGCTTTCACACTACAACAGAGTTGAGAACCTGTGACATACTAAAGGGCCCATAATGCCTAAAATACTACCTGTCCCTTTATAGAAAAGGTTTGCTAACCCCTGGTATATATCATAAAATGTTTCTAATGTAAGGAAGTACAGAACACACTAAGGCCAACCTGCAAAGAGAGGAATTTGGTAAAAACTAATATCTTGAACATTGTGGTAAGCCGTATAGGTATCTGAATTGGTAGTCTCCAAACACTAGGCTTTCATTTAGCAACATCACTTGGGTAGCAATGTTAAACCTGGGCAAATAACTTTGATCTAAACTAATGTTCAGAGATTTTTATGTGTTCTGCTTAACTCAAATAGTTGTGAGGATCAAAACTGCTCTTAAAACCAAGATATAAATTTAAGACAGTATTCTCTTATAAGACCACATTTTGGGGAGTGAACAGCATTTTAGAGATCAGAATATAATCACTTTATAGGTGTGTCAACTGAGGCTCCGACTTGATTAATATCTGCTCAAGGTTACATAGAAATAAAACTAACTAGAAGAAATGTGATTTCTTTTGGTGCTTTCAAGTCACACCTATAGGTAAATCCATGTAGGAAATGATTTTGGACCTGACATAATGTCTGGTATTTATTATTATTTAGTTTATTACATTCTGACAACTCTCAGCATGTGAGAGGAATATAATACCCTTTAGGTATTAGAGGAATGAAATTTCCAACAGAAGTACACTTGATTCATGTCATTTCTCTTATTATTTGATGGATCCTTAAGGTCACAGCTGTAATAATTTGAAGTGATTCTAGATAAATAACCTAAGTCAAGGTGAGCAAACCATGGCTGGGGACAAATGTGGCTCAAGCCTAAGAATGGTTTTTACCTTTGTAAAGGGTTAAAGACAAAGAATATCCCACAAAGACCTATGTGGCCTGCATAGCCTAAAAATATTCATGTTTACTATCTGGCCCATTCCATGAAGACATTTCCTTATCTCTGTCCCCTAACTTAAAAAAAAGAAGAGATTTTAGTCAGAATGTTACAAATAATGGGTAGATTATAGAACTCTACAGTCACATTTCTTGCTGAAAGAAATTAAGTTTAAATGTCTCTAAGGTAACTTTGCAGTCACTGCATATACAGACAGATGGTAGTTCAATGATTCTCAAACACGGGGTCCTAGGGTACATTTGGAAATGTGTGGGACGTTTCTGTTTGGCATAATGATTGAAGAGAATTACTGACACTTTGTGGGTGAGATAAAGGGACACCGCATCTTGCAATGTGAAGGACAGTCCCACAAAAAACTATCTCACCCAAAATGCCAGTAATCACCTGGTTGAGAATAACATAGTGATTGGTAGAAATAGCATTACGTAGACCAAAACAGAAAGTGAGATAAAAGTGAATAATAATATGGTTGTGGTTCTGAGAATTTTATTCTCATTCCTTTTTGTTTTTTTAAAGACATGGTCTTGCTCTGTTGCTAGGCTAGAGTGCAGTGATGTCATCATAGCTCACTGCAACCTCAAACTCCTATGCTCAAGTGATCCTCCTGCCTCAGTCTCCTAAAAAGCTGGGACTACAAACACGTGCTACCACATGTAGCCACATGTGGTAATTTTTCTTTACTTTTTTTGGTAGAGATGGGGGAGTCTTGCTATGTTGCTCAGGCTGGTCTTGAACTCCTGGCCTCAAGTCTCCCAAAGTACTAGGATTACAGGCATAAGCCACTGCACCCAGCCTTTCTTTTTGTCACTATAATTCAAGACTGACAGAAAGGGAGAAAGATTAACTTGACATAGATCTAAAAAAAAAAAAAATTCCCCTCCTGTAACAATTGCTGGGGTTACACAATCTTATTAAACACAAAACTGTCAGAGGATAAGAACAACAGAACGGTTAAAAAAGGAGCTTCCCATAGGAAACTGACCCTTTACTCTCTGAAGAGAATCTTTCTCAACCTTGCCCAAATTCATTTCTTCTACCTACTCATTCTTCTATTCAAATCCATGTCTGATTTGTGTGTCTTTTGGTGATACTACTACAAATGACGTTTCACTTTGTTAACTCTATTTCTTTCCTTGATTGACTGCTTTTTAGGTAGTTTTCTGTTAATCATTAATTTTAATTTCTATTTTTAATGATTATTTCTATTAAATCACTGATTATAAAATCTAAAAATTAAGATGGCTTAAAATGGTTGGATGGATGAGTGTAAGTCTTTTCTGATACACATTCATTCTTTGTGCAAATATTAACTGAGCTAAAATGCCTTACATAAACATAAAATGTGCTTCAATTAATCAATTTGGGTAAATTTCTATCAATATTCTAGAAGACTGAAAGGTGTCAGAGCCATTAACCAAATTATGTAAATCAGATAACAAGGAGTCATGAGGGCCAAACACTCACAGACATGGGTGATCTGGACCGGAATCTGCAATGCTGTCACGGGGTTAGGAGAGATGGCTGTATTGTCTTCCAAGCGGGCAACTCTTATCTGAACATGCTGTACACTGGAATTGGAATTACTGTTTGGAACTCCAGATCCTGATTTATTCTCCAAAAGCGTTGGGTTGTTTTTTTGGTTCTCATGTAACTGTTTAAGACCTTTTATTAAGACTGAAGGGAGATGGGTAGACAAAAAGAACATTGATTCTCCGACAGACCACCATCTAAGCAGCAAGGGAGGTGGGGGGAGGGTAAGGAGGGAAAGTATTTGGAATAAATAATTGCATATTGGATGTAAAAATAAAGTATTTTAAAACAACCACTTGTCCTGAAATTTTTGGAGACATTATCCAACATAATACATTTAAAAAATTCTTGTTTTTCTTTTTTTTCTTCATATTTTTCTTTTTTTTTGAACTGGCACTTCATTGTGGCATAAAAGTTCTTAATATTGTTCTTATCACTTTAAGATTCATAATGCCAAAAGACAAACAAACAAAAAAACCAGTGGACACTGCAAAGAACATGGAAATAGGACATTTTCTATGTCCCAGGGCTTCTTGATAGAATTCTTATTATTTAGGAAAAATTCTGGCAATGCTAAGCAGAATTGTCATTTTCGGTTTATTTTCATTTTCTAAATAAATAGTGTCCATTTTCCCCCGAGGACTTATAGGCACTTAACTGGGTTTCCTCACAACTCCAAAGGTAGCAGCTGACCTTTTCCAAGGAGTAGTATGCTACCAGGAGTTCTTGCCAGGGAGGCCAATTCTAGACTTTGCTCTCTCCTATTCATAAACTATACTGGTCTTCTATAACTGGGTGTTTAATTTTTAAAAATCACATTTTCATCAAGCCAAAGTTCCTCAGCATTTAATTTTCCTTTGGAAAAATGGAAGTTGAAGTGCTTTAATAAGGGGAATAAATTTGGATACTTAAAAGATTATATAGATTATATAACTTCGTTTAGTGCCTAAATGCAAAACAGGCAATGAAATGAAAAGTATGTTATACCTTCATTTTAAATACACCCAATTTAAGATCTTGGATTTACATAACAAGTGAAATAAGAAATTTATTGAGACTCTGTTCAACAAAACCAATAACCATAGAATTTCTTTAAATTAACAAGTCCAGTTGTTTGAAATTAGTCAACTCATAAAAAGCTGATTTAAACTTGTTTTCAGAAGTACATCTTTGTACAAAATGAAAATTAAGTCCCGAGTCACTTAACAATGGGGACAGGTTCTAAGAAATGTGTTGTCAGGTGATCCCATTGTCACGTGAACATCATAGAGTGTACTTTCACAAACCTAGATGGTATAGCCTACTCCACGCCTACACTATATGATATAACCTATTGCTCCTAGCTACAAACCTATAACACAATGGTATTTGTGTATTTAAACATATCTAAACGTGGAGAAAGGTAAGGTAAAAATAGGATGGTATAATTTTATGGGACCACTGTTTTATATGCAGTCTGCTGTTAGCTAACATACCATTACATGGTGCATGACTCTCTATATAGTATTTTCTCTTCATAGTTTGAGTGTATATGTGTGTGTGTGTATGTATATGTATGTGTGTGTGTGTGTGTATATATGTTTTGGGGCTTTGGGAATTACAGATCACATTAACTCTTCTCTAGGTAAGCAAAAACAATTACTCAAAGAAATAGGGCAGAAGTTTAAGTGAAAAATCTGCCATGGTATCTCTTTAGCTGAGCAAAGAACTTCCAACCTTTCACTCCTAAAGAGTGAATATTGTAAGAGAAAGGAAGAACTTAAAAAGGAAATAATACATTACCAGGGAACGAAACATCCTTATGGTTTGCAATTTGCCTTTTGATGGTCCACCATTTACTGCGAAGCCACTGTGGTGAACGGACACTGCTCCATCCCTCAGCTAACAGATCCCAGTTAATGTCATTTTCATCAGCTACATCAAGCTCTGCTATCCTACAGGTTACAAAATAAGCATCTGTTAGATGTTAAATTTATTTCTCCCTAAGACCCCTCCTCTGACTACAGGGGATGGCACTGGCAATAAAGGGAGTGGCAGGTTATACCAATGAGAGGCTATTGTTAAGATGCATGGGAAAGGATACCAGGAATGCAGACCTGCTTCCAGAGGTAACAGCTAAGAAATACCACTAGCAACAGAGTTTTGTTTAAGGTACAACCAGAGGGCCAAACCATAAATGATTAGAACAAGATGAAGCACTGTGAAGGAAAGGTTAGAATGGGATAAGAACAGGTTTAGTTGTAAAGTGTTCTACAATGTTTCATAGTGTGGCCTTCACTAAGTCAGTTATTTCCTGGATCTGAGTTTTTCCATTTGTGAAACAAAAATGTTTAGAAATGAGCTATTTAAAAAGATGACTAGTTGAAAAACTGAACAAAATGACAAAAATAATTGAAGCAACAATAACAACAGAATAACAACCAAGATAATAGTACAACTAAATTGAGGGTTTTAAAAATCTATTTGTTTTCTAGCTTTAACTGTCATGATGATTTTGACTTTCAGTAGGGAGTAATCACAATGATGGTCTCTATTACTTTGGTGTCTTAAATAATTTCTTGCTGGTATTTTTGTCTATTATACTCCGAGTCTTAATGGTTAAACCAACTAATTTAATAAATAAGGAATTACTACCTTAAAGCTATTTTTGGATTTGTATGAAATGGAAATGTTTGATTTGGTCCAATTTGAAGGTGTGGGGGAAACTAGTCTAGGCCCCCCTTCTTGGCAATCTTAGCACAGTAGCCAAGGATTGAAGGGCATGGAGACTGATAGCCTTCTTACCCTAAACATGTTCCCCCTAGGCTAGGACTGAGGCACATTGGTGGGACAGTGGAAAAGCTGCACTGCCGCTGCCTGTGCCATACCTGTTCTGTGGATATAGGGAGGACTTCAGTCTCCACGCCTTCAATCTGGTACTCTGCACGAGCACTAAATCCACTAAAAAGGAACAAACACAAAACAAAAAAAGAGCTCAATATGAAATACTTAGGATCTTAAATAGTGGCTCTCTATGGAAAGGACACTTTTCAGACATTAGGCGTCTAGGGAAACCAAAAGAGGAAAGTCAATCAAGACATTCACAGCAATTAATGCAGCTTTTGTCATTAAAAGGTAGGACACAAACCTGAGGATGAGATTGATTTCATCTTCCTTGGTCCACTCAGTACCCCCACTCTGTTTCCAGTTCAGGTAGTTGAGCCATTTAGAACGACACTGCTTTTCTGAGCGGGTACCCACTCGTTCAGCCACAGCTGCCCAAGACACACCCTGTGTGACTATGTCACCTGGCTCAGTACTTGTCAATTCGTGAACCAC
Source organism: Microcebus murinus (assembly GCF_040939455.1). Classification (NCBI taxonomy): domain Eukaryota; kingdom Metazoa; phylum Chordata; class Mammalia; order Primates; family Cheirogaleidae; genus Microcebus; species Microcebus murinus. The sequence continues at coordinate 51,018,491 of NC_134112.1, forward strand.
TTCTGCAAGTCTCTTTTCTTCTTCTTCTGTCCACTTCCCTGAAAGAAGGAAATCATCCAGACTACCACTGCTACCTTCTCCTCCTCCTCCTACAAATCTGATTCAGCCCTGTATTTATAAGGACTGATGGTAGTATGCAGCAGTACTAAGAGTTTATTTCTGAATGACCCTCTGGTGGGAAACCACATATACCTACTAAGACAGTTGTACTTTACTAGCCCAGTAATAGTCTCAGTGAAAATAGAAAATATAGAATCCTAATGGAGAGCACTGACTGACACTTTAAGAAAAGCAAAGCTACCCAAAACATAACTACAAAGAATTATGTATTCAAGTTATACCATCTTTTTTCCTCATTATCCCAACTCCAAGTTACTGTGATGAAATATCAGTAAAGTCTGACACTGGAATTTATACATACTTTTATTCTTGTTTTTTCTGAACCTATCAACCCACTAATAAATAATATCAAATGTTCCTCTTGGTCTTTTTCTTATGAAGCTATAGCAGAAAAACAAGGTGGGGGGAAAATCCTGTTTTTAAAAAACCTCCTTCTGTTTCCATTCTGTTACTAGTAGCTAAAAATTTATAGAAAATATCAAAAAGACTATGTGCTTGCTCAGGGATCCATTCATTCAACAAAATATTTATTGAATGTTTACTGTTATGGTAAGCACAGTTATGGATACTGTGGGTGGAATTCAAGACAAAGTCCTTTTCTCCTATGCTAGCATGATACAAAAGGAAGGGAATACTCTGAGACTGGGCTATTTTGTGGTGCGGAACACGGGAGAAAATTCCTCATCACAATCTGTATGTTACAACATGAGAAGGAACCAGACAGATCAATCCCTCAGGCTGGCAATCAGGGAATGGCACAGTGTCCTTCCAAATAATGTTAACAAAAGGGTTTTGTTACTCACAGCATCTTACACGAACCTCTGGGGTCCTATCCTAAATCTAACCCTTCCAATCTTGCTTCATTCATGAAGTTAGCCATGTCACAGAATGACAGAGTTGGTGGAATGAATATTCTCACTGCCTTGTAGGTAACAGTGATGGTACAGCAGTGAAGCAAGAAACATTTTTTATTTCATTTTAGGGGGGTGGGAGTGGTAAGGATAAAAAAATATATACCCTAGAAGCTAACACAAAGCTTGAGAACTAGTTTTTCTTTTTTTTAATTGAAAAAGAGCATAGATTGTGGATCTTTCAGAGAACATCAGGGCTAAAAGAGAACTACGAAATTATAGTTCTAACCTGTTCATTCGATACACTTGTATATATTAAGAGGCATTTGTGGTCTGGCCTGAGAACTGAAACACTAATCACACATTTTTTCCTATGGGAAAATATACTTTGAGTTTGAACTAAGCAAAATACATATAAACCTTTGGAACACAGCTGCTTCTTGGGACCTGGCTGCAACTAAAGTTTTTCATAGATACATGTTGATAAGCTGTTATGAACATGAACTTAACAGTTAGATGGGCCTAAAATAACATTACTTCTTGTATATATGCCTTAAAAATAAATACTTTCCCAACTGGGGGGGGGGTAAATCCCTATAAAACTGAAACATGATAGAGCTAAGTCATCTTGAAACTGAGGTGATGTATCCCTGTGAATAATGTCATCTTATACAAAAACAAAGATTAGTTGGGTGTAGGTATTAAGCTGAAGAAAAAGACTAGAAAATCAAGTTTGAACTGACATAAAAGATAATTTTTTTCCCCCAGAACAAAGAGAAGGCAGTATCTGAAGGGGTTAGAGGTGCAAATGGTGACAAGAAAATGACACCAGTAGCACTCACAGTACCTGTGTTGCAAGTATCCTTCATCAGTCGGCACCGATCTTTGACGGAAGATGCACTTCTTCCTAGCGCCGCCCCTATTGTTGCCCAGTCATTGCCATGCTTTATCCGGAGCCTAAAACAAGAGTCTGCCAATCAGCATTTGGTTCAACTGTTTTCTCCCTTTTAATTTCATCATTTATTCTTCATTCTTCTTCTTCCCATTTGACTGGTTTGGAAGTTGTGGGCAGCAATACTTTGAGAGCCAAAGTTTGAAAGTGTGGCCTTTTTTTGGGGTCCACAGTTGTCTGTGGGTGAAAAAAAAACAGGCAGCAATTGCCTTTTTCCTGGGTCAGAGAAGAAATAAGTAACTTGGATATGTGTTCAAAAAGACCAAATTTCCCCTCAGGTTATTGACATAATCTCCCAGGCAAGCCCCAGATTTTTCCCTTTTGAGCATATACCTAACAAGCTTTTTAGATACCTGAAAAAGTTAAACAGGTCTTTTTCATCATAAACAGAATCTACTTTCAATTTTTTTCATGTTTCATGCAATTCATTAAATTATACCTTATGGCCCTAACTCAGTGAAGCAAAATTATGTTTCCTGAGATTCATAGCCTTTACAAGGTAGAGTCATCCCAGAGATATTCGGTGAAATATTTGCCAAGTCTCCACTCTAAGCTAAGCCATGTAGCACAACCCTGGTTTTGATACTGCTACATAAATTCCCCAAATTTAGTGTTCAGGCCACCAAAAATGGCCATCTAATCTTTTCTGGAACCCCTACTAGTGGTCTCAGGAAGCATTTGGTGACTGACAACAGAAGACTAAATTTATGCTTTATGGGCATGGCTACTCTGTGCAGGTATGGATCTGATGTGATCTTTTTATGGTCAATAATGCTTAACAGCAGAATAACATTACACCAGTCTTCCAAAAACCTTTTGAAATTTTCAAAGTAAACTTTTACAAAACATAAGACATAAAAAACAAACAATTGGAATTAAAAAAAAAACAAAAACAAAAAAACTTAAAACTTACTCCTTGAGCTTCTCAATTTCTTCAGGTGTGTATCTACAAATTCAGAGAAATTTGAAAAAAATCAATCAAAACAAGAAATGCTAACAACCTAATAAAAACCAGAATTTCACTTAGGGAGCTGAATGTTAATTTACTTAGCATACTGATAATATTTTTAAAGTAGCCTATTTTAAAGTAGATTAATAAAAGCTAAAAACAAAGGCTTCTAATTTCCTTTAAAAAAAACCCCACCAATAGTAAATACTTTTAGTTAGAATAAAGTTAAGCACTGCACAACTTTCTCCAGGAAAATTCAATATTTAAAACATATTTGCCCCAATGCTGCCTAACAGTTCCTTTATTTCAAAATTATGTTTCATAACTGAAATCACAACTGTTCTGAAAAGACTTTTGGATGACACTGTAAACTAGAATAAATCTATGGAAAATTCTCTCAAGGGACTGAAAAAATTAAGATTCTCTTAATTTCCTCTACCCAGGCATGGATATCTTACATACTCTTACTCTTTAGTTCAGTAGTCTAATCTTCAATAAAGCCAATGTAACATTCTTTTTTAAAATGTCCACTTAATAATTATGAAAGGCTGCTCACTTTTAAACCACTTGTATTACATGGAAAGTTTATCCATAGTTACAAGTCCTTCATGCTCCATTTAAAAATTTCTCTTTTTCTATTGTCATAAAAACATAATTTAATTCTCTTCAGCTCTTAAGTGTGCTCTCATTAGCATGCTGCTGAAGAGGAAAAGCTGTACCAGTACCAGTAGCTCGGTAGTAACTAGTAAGCTGTACTACTGCTACCTAAAATTTCCAAAGAAAGTACAATAGTAACAACATAAAATCATTGCATTGAAGACTCTTAGTAATGCCTTCCCATAAAAGCTACCTATAAGAGAAATCCATGCATTGTTTCCAGAAATATAGTTTTCCCAGTCTGATTTAAAAAAAAAAACAAAACAAAAAACCTCACTGACTTAGGAAGGCTATACTCTAAAAAACCAATAGGAACAGTGTTACCAATGGATTTGGAGTTCTTTTCACACACTTCTTAAATCTTTAACCACTATTATACTTTTTATGTCACCTTACTACAATACAGACTTTACTATATTAAGTATATCTAACCTACATAAAATGATTTAGATTCTAATTTCTAAAAGAGGCCTTATTATAATGAGGTTTCACCATATTTACAACATGGACCTGGAGGATAAAAATATTAACTCAAAAGTCATTCATAGTTGTCTCTAATTAAGGGCCTGATCATAATCCTATTTTTAAAAAATGACAGTTCCTTAAATATTTTCCCTAATTACATGAAAACATGCAGCATTACAAGTTTTCATACTTTCCCACATGGTTTCTGTCATCATACATGCGAAGCACTCTTCTATAAACTGCAAACAAAGGCCGGTTCAGACCCCATGCTATAGTCCTGTAGAAATCTTTTCTTTCGTCTTTTGACATCTCAAAGATGATTTCTGTAGCATCTTTTATTCCGCGTGCCTAAATGGGTTACATTTCTTTGATTTAGGGATTTCTGATAAAATGCATATGGAATACTATGCTTTTAAAACTGGTTTTAATATTAAAGGTCATCAATGGCATTTAGAAAAAATATATATTGCTAATTCATTAACAAGTCATTTATGGTGTAAGAGATAATAAAGTGATACTTAAATGTTCTAAAAATAAACTGTATCAAGTTCAATTTCTGTCAACTCCTTTTAAAATTATAAAAAATTAAAAATGAATCTAAAGAAAGCAGAAAGAAGAAAATCATAAGAGCCAAATGGAATCAGGAATCAAATAAAGCGTAGAAAGAATAAAAAACCTAGAAATTCGTTCTTTGAAAAAATCCTTTAAGATTAATAACATTTGAAATGACAAACTTCTAGCAAAATTAAAAAGACACAAATAATATTAGAAATGAAAAAATAAGCCCCAAGTAGAAATGCTGCAGAGATTAGTTAATAAAAGAACATTATAAACAATTTTATGGTAATCAATTTGAATTCAGATAAAATGAATAAATTCCTAGAAAAAGCCAACTTACCAAAACTGACTCTGAAAGAGACAAAAATTGAATAGGCATTGACCATCAAGAAAATTTAATGAGTTATTAATAATCTTCCCACATTGATAATAACCAAGCCCAGATGACAGGTAAATTTTACCAAATAGTCTAAAGATACATAATTCTGATCTCAAACTATTCTAAAGAAAAAGTGGCAGCCAGGAGCAGTGGCTCATGCCTGTAATCCTAAAGCTGTGGGAGGACTACCTTGAAGCCAAGAGTCAAGACCAGCCCGAGCAACATAGCAAGACTCCATCTGTACTAACAGGAAAGGAACGGAAAGGAGAAAGAAAAAAGGAAAAAGGAAAGGAAAAGAAAAGAAAAGAAAAGAGTGCTAATTTTATCAAGCTAGCATAATCTCAATAGCAAAACCAGACAAAGGCAGTTTCAGAAAAGAGTTTTTAGGCCAAGCCCATTCAGTAACATAAACCTCCCAAATCTTAATAATATTTTAGCACACTGAACCCAACAATGTATAAAAAAGTTGATTCACCAGTGTAAAAAGTAAGTTCATCCCAGGAATACAAACTTCTGTTAACTTCAGAAAAATTATTAATTAATCAGATCAGCAAATTTATAGAAAAAATGTAAAATCTAACATGTGGAAAAGCATTCATAAAATTCAATATTCCTAAGTGATAAAACTCTTAGCAAATTATGATTTGCTGATAATCTGATAAAAAATATATAAAACATATAAAGACTGGAAAAGAATCTTTTGTAGATAATGTTATATTTGTAGAAATCCAAAAATCTATGAAAAAAGTATTTTATTTGAAAAAGCATCTTAGCAAGGTTGCTGGATACAAAAGTGATATAAAGTCATTTGCATTTCTATACAAAGCTTATACAATATTTTTTAAAGTTCTCCCTTACAACAGCATCAAAATTAAAAGCATCAGGACTAAATCTTAGGCAAATTATGAAAACTTTATCCAAAGACATTAAAGAGGAACTAAAACGAAGAGTTACACGCCGTGTTGTTCAACTGGACGACGAAACACTGTGAAGATATTAATCACCCCCACGACTGACGTACACAGATTCAATGCCATCACAATAAAAATTCCATCACTATTTCATTCTCTGAAAGCCGATTCTAAATTTATAAAAGAAGAGCAAATGGCCAATAGCCAAGACACTGATGAAGAGACTTGCCCCATCAGATATTGGGACTTCTGAAGGCAATGCTGTACTGGTGCAGGTATCAACAAACAGAACTTGGAAACAAATTAGAAAACCTATAAACAAATCTGTGAAAGCTTGATTTAGGACAGACAGAATGGACCTTGTAGACTGGGGAAAAGACTGAGGTTCCATAAATGATGCTGAGACAATAGTCTTCCATATAGAAAAAGATAAAATTGAAAACCTATCTCATAGGGAAAAAAAAAAGCCAGCAAGATCACTTATAAAACTTTCACAAGATAATATGTGAGAATCCAACCCCCTTGAGGCTGGGGAGGATTTCTTAAGCATGTAAAACAACAAAAAAAAGATGATATAATCGATATTGAAATTTAAGAATCTTTGTCCATCAAATGATACCTAAAAGAGAAGGAAGGAAAAGACAGGCCACTAAATTGGAACAAGATATCTGTAACACAAATGACCAATAAACTGTTAGTATCCAGCATATATTAAGAATGTCTAATGGCCGGGCGCGGTGGCTCAAGCCTGTAATCCTAGCACTCTGGGAGGCTGAGGCGGGCGGATTGCTGGAGGTCAGGAGTTCGAAACCAGCCTGAGCAAGAGCAAGACCCCGTCTCTACTATAAATAGAAAGAAATTAATTGGCCAACTAATATATATATATAAAATTAGCCGGACGTGGTGGCGCATGCCTGTAGTCCCAGCTACTCGGGAGGCTGAGGCAGCAGGACTGCTTGAGCCCGGGAGTTTGAGGTTGCTGTGAGCTAGGCTGACGCCACGGCACTCACTCTAGCCTGTGCAACAAAGCGAGACTCTGTCTCAAAAAAAAAAAAAAAGAATGTCTAAGTAAAAGAAAATGATGAACAACTCCATAGAATAATTGGTAAAAGATACAAAGAAGAATTCCAAAGAAACACAAATGGCCAATAAACATTTAAAATATGTTATCAGAGAAATATCACACAAATTAAAACCATAATGAAATACCATTCATACACACCAGATTTGTACAAATTAATATCAAAAAACTAAAAAGTACCCATATGACCATTGAATGTAAAATGAGTAACTTGTAGTATATTTGCACAATGAAATATAGTTAAACAAATTAACAGGGGAAGGATATTAAAATCTTAATATTGAGCAAAGGAAGCAAGTTACAGAATACCCAGAGAATTAATTTATATAAATTTTAAAAACAGATGAAGTCAGACTGGGTATGCATTTTATACTACTTTGAATGTATGAACTCCATAGGAAAAGCTTCTCAGTTTTAGAATCTTTTCTAAAATTCTTTCATTTATGCAGTTCCAATTTTGCAAATGACTAAATATTTATTGAGCTTCTACATGCAAGACACAATGAGTTGCAGGATGACCATTACAGTGAGATAAAAGATTCTTCTGCCCTCACACCCCCTGCCTATCCTTTTTCTTGCTTGTGACAGTTACTTTCATTTATCCTTTAACCTAAAATAAGAAACATGAGATATCTAACTATTAATAAGTGAAACTTTCTTAAGTTTAAAACTGGCTCTTTAGTGTTCTTAAAGAAAAGCATCACATAATAAAAAGCATGGTCAAGATGAGAATTAAATAAATTTATCTTTTTCCAAAACCAGTGAATTTTTTTGGACATTATTTCTGCCAATCCTATCATCATTGTTAAAATAAAAACTGTTAAGTTACCAACTCCTCTTATTTCTTCTTTCCCAACATCTAGTCACGAGGCTTCCTTACAGATTACTTGCTTATCTGCCCTTTACCTACCAATTCTATTTCTACCATTGTAGTTTAAGTCCTTGCCATTCTCACCTGGTCTACTGAAATGGTTCTCTAAACAGGTCTCAAATCCTACTGACTGCCCTCTCCATTAATCATTAAGTTAGAAGGGTCCTTGGAAATCATCTACTTCAATCCCCTAGACATGATCTTAATCCCCAAAGTTTTCTACCCATTACTGCTTTATCTAAACCCATAGCATTTTCAAGTTTTAACTAAAGTGTATGTGACCAGTAGACAACTTTAATACACTCTGGATATAACAGTTCAATAGACACTGTACTCCTGTTTCTCTTAAAACAATAAACTTGGTGGAAGGATATTAATTCATTAAAGAATTAAAGTTTTTAAATTCTTCATAGTGTACAAAGCTTGGCTTAGGAAGGCTGCAGTTAAAATTAGGCTTAAATGTGGACATTCTAGGCAGCAATGTATTTATACATTAGTGTATAGTGAAAATAGTAAACAACCTATATAGCAAACAATACCCCCAATGCTAACAGTCTACATTCAAACGTGTAGTATTTGAATCTAACCCCCCATTATAGGAATGGTCAGCAAGTCTCTAGGAAGATTTCCTTAAGAAAAATCTACTCCAATGATCTCTCACTTAACTAAGCTACCAGCTTTTTAAAAACCCTTTAGTAATTCTCATTTTCTACTATAGGATAAAATTCTAATTCTTTGGCCTAGACTTCAAAGCCCAGTTTTCTACAGGATATTGATCTTGGTTCAAGGTAAAGGGATTAATGTAATGTGTCCTGGTTTTGATCTCTGATTTTTTGCCTTTCTCATGCTGTTGCCTTCAGTCTCACTCCAGCCCAAGTTCTCCCCCTTTAAGACTCAGCTCAAATCTCTGCTCTTCCAAAAATTTTCTGTAACTGTCCTAATCTTGAGAATAAACTTTTCCTTCTTTGAACTTGTGTAGAACTCAAAACACATCACTTACATTGTACAAAACCTGTATCATCCTTCACCTGTTTTCAGTTTTCCCAAACTGACTGCTGGCTTTCCAAAAGCAAACATTACGTGTTAAGGCAATTCATATATCTCTAGTTCCTCAAAAACACTGTGTTCAAAGAACATTTAATGAAGAAGACTAAGCTAACAAGAAATAAGCCTGAATGTAAAAATAAACTAAATTTTTAATTGCTTTAAAAGGGAAGGATTAGCATGATGTCATAAATTCATTCAAAGAAGAAGTATACCTTAAGCTTTAGACAATATAAATTAAACTGTAGTTTATGGACAGCTTAAAAAGGCTTTAAGATGTTGAGAGGTCAAGATTCTGTCTAAACTTAAGGGTGACAACTAAAGCAATAAAGCTATTTTGAACTGAGAATTCAAAATTTAATTAAAAATGTTATTATACTATAATCACATATCTTAGAATTATGCTACAACATATTAGCTAATCATGTTACAAAAAGTAGTTAAAAGTTTCTAATATGTACAAACAGTATGCTGTTTTAATATTTTTGCAACTGGCAGTAAATCAGTGAAACAAAAATATGCCATAACATACCTTCAGATAGCGTTCAATATTGTTCATCAAAATATCAATTTCCTCCTTGGACCACATCCCCTGCTTCCATTTATGTCCTTTAAAAAACAATAAGTAATGTTACAGAAAATGTTACTCCTTGAGAGGATTAAATAGTAAAGATATTCTGTATGTTAACTAAAGATTTCCTTTGTGACTAAATTATCTGTGAGAATAAAAGATAGCTAATTTAATTTCTCATTCATTTGAAAAAGATCCCCAGGTAAAGTTTTTGTAACCCCTGCTTTTTAAGTAAGAATATATTTGACCCTACTAAAAAAACAGTCAATTGTAATTAAAAGATTTAAAAAATACTACTTCTATTATCCTTTGAGCTACAGAATTGCTAAAAAGTCAAATCACACTCAAAACTTTGGGAAAAATTTCTCCAGTAAAAAATAAGTTTTACGGGCAAGAGAACATGTACAAAAGATTCCAGGGCAAGGTAAACACAATACATTGTATACCAAGTAAATAATGTATTTTTAAAGAGTATATATTGTACAGTGGTTGAAAACAATCAATTTACTTATTTCTACTTCTTTTCTGTACTTTAGAGTGGCATATATACAACCTCTACTTTTTTGTAGCAGCTTCATCAGCTATGCTTATGAGTACAGCAGCACTTTAAATACTGTTACTATACTTTATGTCTCTAAGATGCTTATCAAATTGAAGTTAGCAGACGCTTGAAAAGGCTTGACTTACTACTCTCATAAGCAGTAACTATATTGTCTTTTTAACACTACCAAAAATTAAAAATAAAACCTACTTTGTATCAGAAAAATATAATTACTGAAAAGCAAATGTTGGTTTCATGGCCTTATTTGAAGTCATTAAGGCCAAATTTAATTCAATTAGAAAAGCTCAATTACTGTAACTACTCAATCCCAGTGATGACGGTCCAACTCAGAATCTCAATGACTATAAGCCCTTTCTATCTCCATTTTATCCAATGGACACTAAAATTCACAGTATTTCTTACCTTTGTTAGTCAGAGAATCCTTGTCTTCTTTAGTTGTAAACCATGCTTGACTAACTGCTGAAACTTCCTCATTACTCAAGGGAGATATTTCATCTAGTTGCTCATTCTGTAAAATCTTGAATAGGTGAAAGTAAAAAAAAAAACAAAAACAAAAAACAAAGAACAAAAACAGTGGCAGTTTGATACCCAACCTTATTCATCTTTGTAATGCTAAGCATTATGAAACTTTAATATAGTAATATAGAATTCACTTATTTTAGACATGGTCAATTTACAGAAAAACAAACATTTCTTGCTGTTTTTATTATGGCAGTATAAAAACAAAATAATCCACATTAACATAATATAACCTTTGTTTAAGCAAGTAATGTAGTGGTGGCTTCAATTTTATATAAAATAGGCTAATATTCTATTAAGTATTTAAATCAACATAATAAATGTAAACGAGCTCATCATACATACACCATTATAATCAGTTCCAGATACAAAAACGGAAATGCTAGCGTTTAGTGTTATGACTGGTTAATGGTCCTCACAGATAGTTTACTGCTTAAATATAGTTATCTCTTAATGTAATCTCTCATTAAAGAATTAACAGATAAAATCAAAAGACATTATTGCAAAATCATCTTCTGCTTATTGTTTACTGACAATTTTGTTTTAGCCACTCCCCAGAGGTGATTCATAGCCTTATAAATGTACCTTCCTCTAAAAGAACTGTGTGGTAGTACTTATTACTACTGCAGCTAAAGCAGTGTCTTGTGCAAAAGCACAAGGTATATTTTCAATTACAAACACACCCAAACTAACAAGTTCTGCAGGAAAAAAGTTGCTTTTAACAGTTGACCTGGTCCTAAAGAGAGCTATAATGTAAATGTAAATGAGGAAGACCTGGCAATAGTTCTACCATATCAGGTATGATCCAATCATAGGCAGACCAGGATAAGGGGAAATCACATGCTTACTGCCCATTCAACCCAATTCAGTCTCTGGGCTGGATAAACTACTAAGCAATGTCACTGGTTGGAGTCCTAAGAATGACTGGATTACTATTTCTTGAATAAGCAGAAATTGAACTTATAATTTGGAGAGGAACTGAAACTCAGCTCACTTAGAAAGAGATAAGCTGTCAGTGAACAACCAAGGTACAATGAGAAGACAAGCCACATCTCTAATGTTGCCTACTTTATTTTAGTATCAGGTGGTGATACATATATTTATGAAAGTGCTTAAAAATCCATGGGCAAAAAGCTAGAAATCACTGGAACAAGTCTGAAAAGTTTTACAGCCCTATTATTTATGTGTCATACTTTGTAGATTAAAAAAAAAAAAAAAAAAGACCAAGAGAGGGATCTTTCTAAAGCTGAGAACTGAGACGGATGATGTCTAAGGCCCCTTATACTTTGAAGATCACAATTCTCACAATTCTGTAAGATTTGACCCAAGAGTTATACATTAATAAAAGGTGAAACAGATCTATCGAAAGACCTTGATACAATATCCACTTTTTATTTATTTATTTTTTCAATATCCATTTTTAAGAACTATAATGTAGAAAACATTAAAAGATCTTCTCTTAAGGAATCATCATTTCCCAAAGTATGTTTATATAGCAGAGCCCACTCCATGAATCTTAGAATAAGTCTGTCATGTTAACTAACTGCTATTTTGGGACAAACTTAATGCCTTATGGTTCAAATTGTCCTGATAAAGAGTAACAATTATCACTAAATCATATAGCCATCAAATGAGCAAATAATTATTAAGTGGTAACAGTAATATTCAACATTGTCAATAACAAATGAATTTAATGAGTATAGTAGGAGACTTATGTACTCTGAAGGGTACCTATCTATATTTAGTATACAGATAATAAGTTTTACAGTATTTTACTGCTATTTTAACTGCTTTATGCATAAATCTTTTAAATTTACTCAGGCTTCATTTAATATCCTGTTGCTTTTTAGATGAAGTCTTTGTGAGTTGGTTGCAGGATTTCATGTCTATAGTATGTATAGACTTAGAAATATAAAAACAAATATTCAATCCACTGAAGACCTCTTGTAATCACAAAGTACTGTATATATTGGGACATTTTACAGTGTCTGATTATTTTTCAAGCTAGTCCCATTACTGGAATAAGATAGTACATTAACTACCAAACTATGTCAAATAGTTACAACCTGGTTTACAGCAAGGATACAGTAAGAAGCAGACTATTTCTGAACTTTTTAACCATGTTGACTTTGAATTCATAACCTAATATTAATCTTGTTAAACAAATATTAGAAATTATTAAAAGTTTTTCACTCACTAAAATGGTAATAACCAAGAGGCTAAATATTAAATAACTAATTAAATATCTGGCAATAATCAAAACAACTTTATAATTTGTCTTATAGTAAAGACTAATATTGTCACTGCTCAATCTTATATTAATTAGGTTTGCAAACCAAATCATATATATGTATACAATACACATATGTATTTTTATGTGGTGAAAATTGGATAGAAGTGAGACTACATAGTCTTTAAATCTGGAATGACTTTGACAAGTCCTATTTTGAAGGAAAGGTACATGCTATTGCCCAGGGGGTTTGGAAAAAACTTCCTATGCAAATCATCAGCTGAAATCCAAGGGCAGATTATGAGGATCTCCAGCCTGGCTCAAAGCTGTTTGAACCATATTTGAGACTCACCCTTCTGGAAATCTTGAGATCCTGGAACTACACATTATTGCAAAAGGTTCACACTGCACATACCTGAGGTGTCTTTAGTCCTTGGTGTTACATATCAACTTGCAACTATTATACTTTTTAAACGAAGGGTCATTGTGATGCTTCATTAATGTAAAATGCTACAATGTCTCTATTTCAAATATGTATTTTATTAAATGAAGTGATGAGGCAAAAGGACAAGATACTAAAAAAGAAAGGTATAATCAGCCAAAGATAAATGTGTAAGTAAAATAAAGTGAAGCTTCAGGCTATCTAAGAAAACAAAGAATTCTGATTACTTTTGGCAGAATTAACTTAGCTAGAGCTTATATGAGACAAAGAAGTTCACAGTAAGGTCTGATTACCATCCAAACACAACACATACTGTATCTGAGCCTGTAAGCACCACAAGGAACAGTATTACCATAACTATAACTGTTGTTATTTAACAGCCCAATTGAGATCACTATATGTAGATAATGAATGCACATGCATCATCTCCTATTTCAACAGATGTAAACAACTCTACAGGGAATAAATTTTAAAACTCTATCTTTGGTTACAACTGAGACATGTGGCAAATGGAAATATGAATGAAGTAGTAAATCTTATCTCAATTTTGTGGTTACTATTTTGTCAGACAAAATATATTCTCATCATTTTATTAACTAAGCTATGTTTAATGGATCATTCTTCTGAGGCCAGCTAAAAGATTTACTATACCTGGATCTGTGTCACAGTCCCCTCAGTAATCTCATCATCTGCCACCTCTGTGGTCGCGGTCATGGTCACCTCGAAGCTCTGATCATTTTCTGAAACTTCAAGAAAAGGAAGAGTAGTTCATCTCCAGAGTAATAATGGCAAGTACTAATTATTCCAAAATTATCCATGGTGGAAATGCAACCATCTAATTCCCTAACATACTTTTTTGTCAATACTTCTTTGCTTAACAAATATTTATTCTGCACTTAATTCCCAAAAGATACTGCTCTAGGTACTGGGAATACAGCAAGTGAGAAAAAGAAACAAAAATCCTGCCTTCATGGAGCTTATATTCTAGTGGGGAAAGACAAAAGATGAACAAGATACTATGTTGGAGAGTAATTAGTAGAAAGGAGAAAAAAATAAAGCAGGAAAGGGAATGTGTTGGGGTGGGGGAAGGTATTTGAAATTTTAGATAGGGGGCTAGAAAAAGTGATCAAGACTTTGAGCAAAGTGAGCAAGCAAGCTGGTCTTGTAGGTACCTTAAGGAAGGACATTTCAAGGAGATCCAAGCACAAAGACTCTCAGATGGGGCATGCATGAAGTGTTCATGGGCATAGCAAGGAGGCCAGTGTGCCTATAGCAAACTGAATAAGAAGAGTAGGAGATTGTGTGGGGCCTTACAGGCCACTGTAAAGACTTTGGTGGGAAACCATTAAAAGATTTTGAATTAGAGGAGTGTCAATAATCTGACTTTTATTTTAACAGGATCACTCTGGCTGCTATGGAGAAAACAGTCTGAAGGGCAGCAAGAGCTGGAGTGAGATCAGTTAAGAGGCTAATACAATAATCCAAATAAGATAGGTCAGTGGCGTGGACTAGGGTAAAGTCAAGTGAAGAGTGGTTAGTGGTTCAAATTATGAATGTATTTTGATGGTAGAGCCAATATAGTTTGCAGAAAAACCAGAAAACTGAAGAGCCATGGATAACATAAATTTTTTTAAAAAATCTCAACTACTAGAATAATGGATCTGCTATTAATGAAATGCGGAAAGCTGTTAAGAGAAGCAAATTTAAGGATTTAGGAAGTTTTAGGAGCTCAGTTTTAAACACATTAGTGTAAGATACCTACTAAACATCTGAAGTTTAAGAGAAGTCTGGGCTGGAGTAAATCTGAGAGTTATCATTAGATAGTATTTACAACCATGAATTGAGATCACCAAGAAAGTGAGTAAAAACAATAAAATCAGTCTAAGGACTGAGTCCCGGGGTACTCTACATTTACAGGTTCGGGTGACATGAGCAAGTTAGCATAAGAAACTAAGAAGGAATTAAAGGAAAAATACAGTGAAAACCAGAGAAATGTGTCTCCTAGAAGCCAAGTGACAAATGTTTCAAGGAGGAGGGAGTAATAAATATTGTCAAAAGTTCCTAACAGATAAAGTAAAAAAAAAACAAAAACAAAACCATTGGATTTAGCAACAAGGTGGTCTCTGGAGACCTGAGAAAAACAGTTTTGGCTAAGGGGTAAAAGCCTGATAAGAGTGGGTTTAAGAAAAATGGGAGAAGAAATGAAGGCAAATATGGGCAATTTTCATGGTATTTTGACCTACAGGCAAGGAGAGAAATAGAATAGGAGCCAAAAGTGAGCTAAAGGGATTTTTTATTTAAACAAAAATAGTATGTTTGTAATACTGATAGGAAGGATCCAGTAGAGAATGAAAAATAGAAGATTTAGAAGAGAGGAAATAATTATTGGAACAATGTGCTTCAGCAGGCAAAGGGGATGAAATCTAGTAAACAGAGGGGCCTTAGTTAGGATAAACAGAATATATGGACATAGATGCAGGTGAGTATGCATTTGTAGTAGTGGGAATTTGTACAGATTATTTCCCAGATATTTTAATTTTCTCAGTGAACTAGGAAGCAAGGTTATCAGTTCAGAGTAAAAATGTGGAGGTGATACTGGAGGGGTTTCAGGACATGGAATTTAAAGTGAGACTAGTCAGCTTGCTTGTGTCATTTTTCTCTAATCCTTTTCAACTAGCTGCACTGGTATAGATACAAATAGGTGAAGACAAATTTAGACAGGGTTATGGTTTCACCAAAGAACAATAAATGAGAGAAGGAAAAAGGACTTGAAGGTAAATAAGACAGTGACTATAATAATTAACCATGAAAGTGAAACCGGGTAAGGAAGAAAGAAAGGATACAAGTGAAGAAGGAACAATGAAAAAGTGGTAAGATCCATGGGTCTCAGGGGAGCAAAAGATGGCAGGAATTAAAGAGTATTAGAGGAAATGAGCTGGAAAGATAGGAAGTAGTGGCAGAAAAACAGTGAGTCTGAAATAGATCACAAATGGACAGTAATGGGTAACAGCAAGAGAGGTAAAGAGAGTAATAAACAGAACAAAAGCAATAAGAGGCTAAAGTACTGAAAGAATCATCTAAATGAATATTGCATTCACCATATAGTTATAATCTAATAAAGGATGGGGTAAATGTAGTGGTAGATGACTGCAAAAAGTGGTTAGTGAGCTAGAATGAATAACATGAGACTTAAGGCTGGATGCTGAGAGGATTTTTAAAGACCAGATAAATTTTTTCAGTCTTATTACTAAACAAATATTAGGTCCAGAATATCTTCATATGTGATGATGCTATGAGCTGACATTAACATTAAGCAGCTTGTGGGCTTTCATGTCAACATATCTGTATTATCTTAGCTAAGTGAATGAGACTATAAAGGATTCAGTTTAACAACATAAAACAGAATAAAATACCAATTGTAGTTTGGACCTACAAACATGAATCAGGCACTCTACTTTAAGCAAATGAATGAACCAGTCAATTTATATCAAAATAACCACTCAAAAATTGTAGTTTAGGAAATGTCCACATAGAATTATATCTGTACAGATAAGCCAATCAAGTTTTAAAATTGAATCACAACATGACAGTCAAATTAGAAAAGATCTAAAAAATATAAGAATCAAGAAGGAAAAGAATCTTAAATAGAAATACTGTACTCATATATGCCACAACTAGAAGCAATATTAACACTGTTTTTTTGCTAAAGTCTCATAGCAAACTGAAATAAAATGGTTTCTTTCCTGTTCAATTTAACAAGCCACTAACTCCAAATACAGAGTACATATCTATTTGTTAACATAATTTTCCATGCTGAAAACATAGTCTTGTTTTTTTCATTGAATGAAGATATGATTTTGCCTGATGCTGAATGTAAAATGAAAGTTCTCAGATATGGCAAAACTCTCCTTTGTGCTAGGAGTGCCACCAATAGTCATGTGCCCCATCCCCACTGCCATGGACTAAGACTTACTCTGGCTTTGAGTGGGTCACCGATCTTAAATCAGTTTCTATATTTTTTGCTAAGCAAATCAGAAATAAACCTAATGTTGCAATTGGTACATAGTCTTTTGCCAGCAGTATTCCACCTGAAATATACCTCCTATAGAATCCAATCTATTCTAAATGATTTCAGAATATAAACACGTTAAGAACTTTCTTAATGAGAATAAACTAGGCTTCTATCTAACTTTCATGTAATCATATAGCATGAGAGGCAATATAGCACTGGGGTTAAGAGTATGGACCACAGAAACCAGAATCCTGGATATGATCTTGGACAACTTCTTATACCTCTCTGTGCCTCAGTTTCCTAATTTATAAAATACGGATAATAATAATGATACCTTTTATAGAGCATGCTTTCTCGATGAGGGCAAATATGGTTCTTGGGAAAGCAGTACTTGTAAAAAACATTTTATTATCTTTATGAACAAAGCAAGTATATATGTACAGTGCATTTAAAAAATACACTATGTATCTTTGGGGCTATACTGTATCATGGAGGAAGAGTGTAATCAGGAAAAAAATGTCTAAAAAGGCTCCTTGTGGGGAAATAATTTTAAAAAAGGTTGAGAAGATTAAGCTAGGCAATAATGTAAAAGCATTTAGAGATATGCCTGGCACATAATAAATATTAAGTATTAGTTAAAAAGAGTTTTGACTGAATGAGAAGTAAAGCAATCTACCTAGTCCAAATCTATTCTAGTCCTATTCTAGTCCAAATCTACCTAGAAATGCCAAATGAATCCCTTGCAAGCTAAAATTTGATTTCAAAAGGGAACTCTATTTTCTTAATACATAGTGACTTACGTGGAAGTGCAACAACTGATATGCAAGGAGTAGAATCATCAATACTCTGATCATCCTCAGAGGATAAACAAAGCCTTTTATGCGGAGGTTCAGTACTATCTTCTGAATCTATTTCATCCACTTCTAATGAAAGAAACAAACAAACAAAAATCTCAAAAACTTCAAACCAATGAGGTTTTCAAACAAAATCTCTAATTAGTAATGACTCTACAACAATTTTCTTATCCATTAAAACAATCTTCTTACCCATCTGCTCATTTAACTAAACCTAGTTGTACAAACAGGACTCAAAAGGACATTGCTTTCTCTATGCCTAGGATACTATCCAAATTTTGAAGGTTTCCTGAAGGAGATGTCTCAAATTTGAAGGAGAAAAGGAGCCAGGGGAAAATTACTATACCTTCTGGCAGTAGAAGCATTTTGTGCAGTGGCATGGAGGCATGAAAAACTTAAGATATGTTAGGAAAATAAAAATAGTGTGAACTGCTGGAACACAGGTATATGAAATGTGGCTGGGGGTGAGGCTAAGAGGAAAGCTGAAATGATGGGAGGTCTATGTGCCAAATGAAAGAACTTGTAGATATTCTGGAAAATATGGGAAGCGTTATGCTATTGTGTATCATGAACAATTTCATCAACAGTTTGAAAGATGAATTATAGGTAGGAGACAGGTTAAAAAGCTATTAGAGCTATCCTGATGAGAAATTAGAATCTGAACTAAGAAAGTAGATGTGAAACAGAGTAAGGAATGGATTCAAGAAACATGATACTACTACCAACCAGTCTTCATGAAGGAATGAATGTGGGAGATGAGAGAAAGAATTTATTCCTAACCATGAACATATAATCTGGGGCACTAAGTAATGAAATTAACTGAGAAAGCAAAAAAGAATGAAGTTTAGAAAGTACATGAAGAACTGTTTGGGATGTGGAACTTAAAGTGCCTATGAGAAGCATAGAGAATTCAGAATAAAGATGGAAGTTTGAGTCATTGTAATAGGCAGGTGCTAGTTAAAACCATGAATTTGAATTGAATAACCCAGGGATTATGTACAGAGTGAAAAGAGAAACAGAACCTAGGCTGAATAAAGATAAACTTAAAAGCAAAATAACTAAATAATATAAATAAAAAGTAGGTAGAGACAAAATCACCAACCTTCAAGGGTGTTGTATCTTAATTTATTATAGATGATCATATTAAATCTTACTCAAATAGTTGTGTAAAATTCTCTAACATAGGTTCTAACAAAAAAATGTCTATTTTACATTGATAGGACTACTTCTACATTTTCTAATGTACCAGATATACTGCTTTTAATAAATAAACTCTATACCGAATGGTATAAAGGAAATAGTGTATGATAGTTACTCCAGCATAATCTTTGGAGGCCCAACAGACCCTATGTACAAAATAGCAACAAGATTGATAAAGGCTAAAATTTATGGTAAATTAAAATATAAAAGTATTATTTTAAAAATATAAAAATAAAAATATAAATTAAGATTAATTAATGCTCCAAAGAGATAACCTTTTCTATATGCTTGCCTAAACTCCTAGGCACCTAATTCCCTTATCTGTACAACAGGGATCAAAAGTGACAGAATTCAGAAATTCAAAGAGTCACAAGTATACATAAGCAAGTTCTCCTACCATTCTGAGGGCAATGAAGAATGAGGTTCCCTTCCGTGTCCTGAGTCAAAGTCACAGAGTTCACAGTTTCTACCGTTACTGTGTCAGAATCCTCTTCAACTGTGCTCATACTCAAATCTGTATAATAGAGTCCAGATTAGGGATTTTAAAAAACTGCCTTTCACAAACTTATATCCATTATTTAGAATTAGATGTAATAATCTGCAAGAATCTCACTGCTCTGACAAATTTTTAAAACTTACAGCATTTAGAATACTTTTTAAAAAGAAGTGTTTTTACCACATTGAATGAAAGAGAATCTTTGAAGTTCTTTGTCATATCAGCAAAACTCTCACCAATTTTTATGATTTTTTTTTTCCTTTAGACACATGGTCTTGCTCTCTTGCCCAGGCTGGAGTGCAGTGGTGCAATCATAGCTTACTGCAGCCTTGAATTCCTGGGGTCAAGCCATCCTTCTACCTTAGCCTCTCAAATAACTAGGACTACAGGTGTGCGCCACCATGCCAGACTAATTTCTTTATTTTTTTTGTGGATACGTGGTCTTGCTACGTTGCCTATGCTGGTCTCAAACTCCAGGCCTCAGGTGATCTTCTTGCCTCGGCTTCCCAAAATTCTGGGATTACTGGCCTGATTATGTATTTACTGGCAGCTTTGTAGGTGTTTAACCTTTGCTACTTTAGCAGAAGATTCAACAAAACTTTGTCTTTATCTAAGAATTAATTTTTCCAAAACACTTCTTATAGGTATTTAAGCTCTATTGTCTGAAAAATAGGAACATTAAGTAATTCTTACTATTTTTTTCCCATAATATTAAACAAGTGCATAAAATCCATCATCAACCAAATTGCTTTTCTAATAGATACGGCATTAGGCCTTCTTTTGAAATAGAAAACTCTTGTTGAAAGTGACTTCACTTGCTATTCTACACAAATTATCATTTTTCTCTTGTTCAGACAAACTGAATGATTAGAGTCACAGAACACAATGGTTGGCAGAAGGCAATGTATTTGGATTGTAATCACCGGCATAGTCTCCAGAATCACCTTATAATGTTCAATGAGGTACTTGCGTCACTCTTGGTCTAGTACACATTTTCAACTCATCACTCAGTATTTATTTGGCTCTTCTTTTGTTTTTTTAAAGAGATAGGTTGTCACTATGTTCCCAGGATGGAGTGCAATAGCTATTTACTACACTATAGCCTTGAACTCCTGAGCTCAAGTGATCTTCCTGCCTCCTGCCTCCTCCCAAGTAGGTGGCCTACAGACACAGGCTACCATGAGTGGATCTATTTGACTCTTATACATATTAGTCCATTCATATATTTATCACCAAAGTGAATGTATTTTCCTTTGGCAAGCAAACCCAAATATATTAACATCCACATGTTGAAGATCCAATTATTCATTAAAATATTTTACTACACAAATTACTGTTTGAAAAGGACATCATTTTACACTGGAAATGATGCTAGTTCCAAAATAAAGATAAATGGAAACCATGATCCAGTTCTGACTAAAATTTGCAAATCATGAGATAAGGTCCTTGCGACAAAGGCAGGCTTACCTAGACAACGGATGGATCAGCTATAGCCCTTCCCACAGAATCAAGTCGCCTTCCCTTGGCCACCGGCATCACTTTCATGTTATCCAGACTGTTTCTCCCCCATGTTCCTATCTCTGCAACAGTCTGAAAAAGTTAACAGCATTACCCAATAAGACTTAATAAGAACAAGCAATTGCATACTAGCGGTATGCTGATGACCCTCTAGCCTCAAAAGCTTCTGTGATGTCTCAAACCAGAATATTAAGACAAAACCACAATTCTTTTCTGGTAGACCTTTTGGAAACCAGCCTCTAAAAGTATTCCTCAATGAAGAAAGGACAGAAATGATGAGATTTTGTACCTACTAAGTAAGTTCATAGGCAGTGCCTCAACCCAAGTTGCCTTCTCAGGAAGGCAAACATTCTCGGGGGAAAAAAAGGTTCAGCTATGCTAGTGAGTCTACAGACTTTGGTACCAGTATATAACATGACCTGGTGGGTTTATCAACCAATACAGTACCATAAATATGACCAGTAACTACAGTTTTTCTTTATAATGATTTATTAACCCCTCTATATTTCATCTTAAAGCATTAGAAATTATATAGTATCTATTCATTCAGAAACCATTTTTAAGATGACAGGTGAATGACCCTATTGGGGAGAAATCTGTGGAAAAAGGAAAAGATAAGTTATAAGTAAGCTTTTGAATGCAATGTGAAACCTTAAGAAATCTGAAATGGTTTTAAAACGTTTCTTTCAACAGGCTTCTCATCTCTATCCCCAAAGGCCTACCAAGAATTTTAAAAACACAGGATTTGAGGTTCAAGGGGGGATGTTTCAGCAAAAATTCAGGATTAAAAATCTCATTCTAATCAGAACTCCTCTCCAGGATGGTTATATTTTAGAATAACGAATTAGCAGAGGAAGAGTATAGATACTGCTAGAGAAACCTCCACTCAGCTATTAGATTTCAAGTTGCTCTTATTTCTGAATCCATTAAATTGTTTTTTATAGCTGGTTTGTTAGGAATACCTATTGTAAAAGATAGAGAAAAAAACGGTTGTTTTTTTTTTTTTTTTTGAGACAGAGTCTCACTTGTTGCCCAGGCTAGAGTGAGTGCCGTGGCGTCAGCCTAGCTTACAGCAACCTCAAACTCCTGGGCTCAAGCGATCCTCCTGCCTCAGCCTCCCGAGTAGCTGGGACTACAGGCATGCGCCACCATGCCCGGCTAATTTTTTCTATATATTAGTTGGCCAATTAATTTCTTTCTATTTATAGTAGAGACGAGGTCTCGCTCTTGCTCAGGCTGGTTTCGAACTCCTGACCTTGAGCAATCCGCCCGTCTCGGCCTCCCAGAGAGCTAGGATTACAGGCGTGAGCCACCACGCCCGGCCTAAAAAACTGTTTTTTTTTAAAAAAAAGGTTAAAATCATCCATAAACTTTCTAAAATAAGTTATCATACTCTTTGATATAGCTACTTCCAACCTTATCCCTTGATGTTTGTGGGTATATGCAATTGTATATGGAATTTTATGTCCTGTTTAGCGTTTACTCACATTGAAAAGTGTGAAGAAAACCAAAGTAGGCATTTGACAAGTTTTTTTTTTATCACTTAAAACGTATGCTGCATAAAAACTGTAAGATACTAGACTATAAAGACAATGGGGCAGCTTCTGTTTACTGCTTGTTTGCTAACTGTAAGGCATTACGAGTGCATTATGAGATGCAAAAGAGAAAGACAAAGAACGCAGAAACCAGAGTCTCTCAGCTAGGACCCGGAACAGGTTAGAGCCTATCAGCAGGATAAAGTAAAAATCACTGTAGGAGCGAATGCATAATCAGTATGTTAACAACTTAGCTATAAAAGGGCCACTAGCACACAAAGGGGGGGGGTGTCCCTGCCCAAAGAAGGCCACT
Organism: Microcebus murinus; assembly: GCF_040939455.1. Classification (NCBI taxonomy): domain Eukaryota; kingdom Metazoa; phylum Chordata; class Mammalia; order Primates; family Cheirogaleidae; genus Microcebus; species Microcebus murinus. Next base: position 51,041,581 of record NC_134112.1, read on the forward strand.
GTGCTGGCACTCTGGGGGCTCGGACCTTAGCTCAAGCTAGACAATAAAACTCCTTTTAATAATTACAGCCTCAGTGACTCTGTCTCTCTGTCCTGTGGCCCTGCAAATCTCAAATATAACAAAACATGTGATGTTATTTTAATAATTCCCCCATCACTGGACACTTACGTTGTTCCCAACTTATTTTTATTTTATTCTCTTGAGACAAGAGTTTCGCTTTATCACCCTGGCTAGAATGCAGTGGGCGTCATCATAGCTCACTGCAACCTCAAAGTCCTGGGCTCAAGTGATCCTCCTGCCTCAGGAGTAGCTGGCACTACAGGTATCCACCACCATGCCTGACTAATCTATTTTTTCTTGTAGAGATGGGGTCTCGCTCTTGCTCAGGCTAGTCTCAAACTCCTGGCCTCAAGCGATCCTCCCGCCTATGTCTCCCAGAGTGCTAGGATTACAGGCATGAGCCACTGTGCCTGGCCTGTTCCCAACTTTTAATTTCCTCAAACCACATTGAAGCAAACATATGTCTATACAATCTAGCTCCTTAAACATTAATAAAAAATTTTTATATCAACGGATATGCATAATTTAGGATTTTTCAATCATACTGCAATCTATTTTCTAAAAGAAAGTTACACAAATTTGTATTCCAACCACTGGGGTATAAACTCTATTCCTAGTACCTAGGAACCTTGCCGTGTGTGTTATTCAAAGCAAAAACAACTGCTCATTTGCTAGGTGCAGAATGATTACTGGTTTAGCATTTTAACGAATATCATCTCAGGAACCAAGTTAATCCAAAACCTTGGGAAAAAGAAATCAGGGAATCTTAGTTCCTTTTTTTTAAAGTTCTGCAACTCTGGTTAAAGATTAGTAATTGATTCTAAGCTGCTTTATAAGTTAGCAAGCTTTTTTGTTCAATCAATATATATCACATGTCTTCTACATGCTGGCACTGGGGATACAGTGGCCACTATTTTTTTACCCTGTCATCTTAAATGTTTTGATTCACATTTTCCACCTGTAGTTAGAGCTAATCAGTAATATTTTAATATTTAAGAAATTGACCTAATTTTCTTTTTATTACATTTTTTAAATCTAGTTTTACTTTTAATAGGTAACACCTTTTCACAGTTCAAAATTTAAAAGGTAATGGTAGTTGTACAGTGAAGTTTACTTCCCACTCTAGGCCCCACTCCGTCCCCTCCCTGGAGATAAATGATGTTATCAAATTCTTGGGCTTCCTTACAATTATTGTATGCATATATAAGCCAATATATCTATATATCCTTCTGCTATACTTTTTACCTAAATAGTATACTATCAACACTGAACTATACATTAATGGCTACTTTACAATGCCTCATCAGCAAAATGATGAGACACCACTCCAAATATGCAAATCAGCCAATGAACTTAACAACAAAGTCCCTAAGTCCTAAGAAGGGACTGATTTGGCCTGTTGGAGAAAGAAAAGGCAGCTAGTATGGTTGAAGCTGGAGACAGACAAGGGCAGATAATGTAAGACCTTGAAAATCCTTGGAAGGTTTCTAAGCTAAGGAATATGATTTTTAACAGATCATTCAGACCACAGTATGAAGAATGTATGAGGGAGTAAATGATGAAAACATGTTGTCCAAGAGATGGCTGTAGTTTGGAAAGGTGGCAACAATGAAAGACTTGAGGCTAGACAGAGTTTATATATTTTGGAGGCAGGGTCAACAGGACTTGCTGAATGAAGAGATGATGGAGATTAACAGAAGGGGCACTATCTCAAGATGATTACTAGGCTTTTGTTTTGAATAATTAAGTTTTGAGGCACTTAAATCTAAAGGTATTTTATTAAATATTTTTATTAATAATTTAACTGAAGATATAAGGCATCCAAATGAAGACATCAAGTTGATAGTTGAATATATACACTGGAGTTCGACAGGCCAGGATCAAACCTATAAATTTGAGTTAGTGGCATGCAAATTGTTAGATTACTTAGTGAGGTTAGAGAAGATAGCCTAGATTCCAGTTCTAGAGCTCTCTATTACATTTGGGAAGTCTTGCAAACGAGACTGAGAAGGACCAGCCAGTGATATAGGAGGAAAACCAAAAGGTGTTAACTAAGAAGCACAAAACTGTTTTTCCAATAAGCATTAATTAGTCAAATGTATTGAATACTGCTGAAGAGGATGATAGAGAAGTGACTTCGAGCTGACAACAAAAAGAACAATTGGTGTCTGTATTTAATGAAGGTAGTTTTGGTGGAGTAATAGGGGCAGAAGCCCTACTGGAATATGTAGAGAACTAGAAGACAAGCTACACACAACTTTTTCACAAAGTTTAGCTCTGAAGTAGAATGAGAGGATCAAGTGGGGTCAAAACAGTTGTTATTATATAGAAGAATATGTCCATCCATATTCTGATGTTAGACTGAGAAATGCTGGTGAATATACCAACTTACGATAGCCTGGTAACAAGTTAAGCAATTTGGTGCCTTTATCCCAATTCATTATACATGAAACAATGCTTAACGTCTGGCACCCTCCTCAATTTTGTTTACCAGGAAAATATATCATGAAGCTCTCCAACTCTACCATCAATTTTTGGGAGCAAGATAAACAGTCATGTGCCACATAATGACATTTCAGGCCAACAATGGGCCTGTATATGACAGTGGTCCAATCAGATGATACCATATTTTTACTTTACCTTTTCTATATTTAGATATTTAGATACACAAATACTTACCATTGTGTTACCTACAGCATGCTGTATGGTTTTTGTTAAGTACACATTATGATGCTTGCATAACATAATCACCTAAAAGGCATTTCTCAGAACATAGAGATGCCATTAAGTGATGCATGATTGCACACCACCTCAGTCCTTTTCAATTTTCCCTTCTCCCTTTGTAATGGGTTACACTATATGCACTATTTTTACACTAACTAGAAGTGAGATAGAATGAAGGAAAGAAAAATAAAATATTAACAGCCATTTTAGCTGGTAAAGTAGCATTTTGGCATGTTTCCATCATTTGTTGGATATCTTCATATCAATAATAACCTAATAAATAATAACCTAATAAATTTAAGGAAAACATATCTGAGGGCAGTGGTGAATCTGAATACAGTGAAGGAGACCATAGATGGACTTTCTGCCTGAGATTTCAAGAATTTTGAACACTGGCTTAGATGTGGAAACTTTTGTCAATTTGTGTAAAACTTAGTGAACAAGGAACTAACCCAGAAGCATTATCATCAATTATTAGGGAGTTTCACAAGACTACTGAAATACTAAAGGCTGCTGAAAGTATGGCAAGTTTTCTGGAGAAATCCTAACGAGATTTATCAAGCTGTGCAAGAGGATTTGAAGATTGCCTTGTAGTCAAGAATGCACAAGGAAATTACTGCATGCAGCAGTGTAGAAAAATTGTATTTTAAATGAATTATAAAAACGTAGCTTTATAAATCAGTGGAGAATGGCTTACAGAGAGAACAATCAGACGTGTTCATATTGCATTTTACTTAACAGCCCTAACACTTTGACATTGCTATGTTCATATTTATGTATTCCTTACTTACAGCTCAGATAGCTTTAGTTTTCTAAGCAGTCTATCAGCTGTGCACATCTCCTGTGCCTGGTACAGCAAAAGCCATCAGTAGTGATATGTGGTAGTTATGACTTACTGACATTTCCATTTTAAACTTTAATTTTGAATTGTTTATGCATAACTAGATTTGTTGTATTGGGCTGAAAGTTGACAGGATTTCAGCCACCATTGTGAATTTTGATTTAGATTATGTATATCAGAATCTTGTTTTTTAAAGAGCATGAAAATATTTCTTATAATGAGCTCTTTAACAAAAAGTTTTTTCAAGTTTGTCATGCATTAATAGCGTGAACCAGATCACTTTTGTATTAAGTGAAAAAGTTTTAGAAACTTACATTTTAATCGTAACGACTCTGCTTAGCTGAGTATTACTTGTATGTAGTTTGAATCATTTAAATGTGAGGAAAATACTAGATGACAATGTTTTTCTAAGTTTTATATCCTATAAATGAGGGCCTAAAAATAATGTATAAAATGAAACAGCCAATGTGCAAAATTCCTGTATACTTTTATTATATAAAAGTAATTTGAGTGTTTACCTAATAAATCTTCAGTGGTTATGTTTCAACAGCTATTCAACATTTTATGAAGAAGTTCCAGTCATTAAAAACTAAATAATCAAATGTTCTATATTAAGAATTATTAAGTATAGCTTCCTAAAATCATTATTTTAGAGTTTTTGCAGACAAACTGAAGTGGTTTTAATAAGACTTAGTAATATTAATATTTAAATAGCAACCTGCTCCGCTTTTAAAAAAATCTAGGCTTGTGACCATTTTAAAAAAAATGCATGGCATCTCTACCAAGTACACTGGAAGTTCTATAATTAGCGTAACAGGTTGAGATACAGTAAGAGCTTGTGATAAGCCAATTGATTAAAACACTGCAAATACTATATTGTTATTTATAAAATCATAAAGAACGCTTTTAGTCAAACTCCAAACTTTGTACATGTTCTAGGCGATCAAAGTTGATAGATTTATAACTCTGGATTATTTACATATGAAACAAAGCAGGAATACATTGAGAAAGGATTATATCTACAGAGGACTTCTTTTAATGCATTACATTTCTTAAGTACAAACATGTATTTTTTATGCATGCTTAATACTTAAGAAACCAAACAAAATGATACAATTACAGTGCTGTACATGTTGTCAATGACAAAAACCATTCTGAAGGTAAAAAAAACTCTGGAATGTGTTATAAAACACTTATAATGGAGTTCTTATATATCTTTATGTTTAATTGAGAAGTATATTTTTCATTTAAAGCTCCCAATGAACAAGATGACTTTAATATACAATAACCTGGTTGAACAAAAAGGGGTAAGTATAAAGTAGTAACTCTTGGGTCTGTTATTTAACATAATTAAAGAAATGAGTCATTCACACTACTCTTCATGCCAGCATTGATGATAAGTTCATATACAATGGGTTATCTTAGACCCAGTAATTCCATCAACTGAGTCTACCTGTCCTAACTTTCTGGGCAATTAAGTGTCAAGTATCTTCTAAAAACTAGAGTCAACCAAGGAAAGAAGTCACATTTCTTCCTGGTTTTGGAGGCCAATTGTGTAAATAGATTTGTTATCGGTTCCCAGCGCAGTACAAGCATAGAAGAGAAGATGCTATTAGTGGCAATCATGAAAAGCACAGGAAGCCAACAACTGCTGATTGTAAATGCTTGGAGTTGATTCTAAATTGGAAGATGGGATGACTATTTGGTATGAAAATCATTCACTATTGTAAGATACTCTTACAATGGGAAATTTAGCAAGCTATAGAACATACAGGACTGCAATTTTATTGGGTAAGTCAAAAGACTGAGAAATACTGGCTGAGAGGCAAAGTCTCTGGCATAATTCAACTAGTAAGGCAGTAAGGAACACATTTAGTTTTAAGATGTCTTTTCCCCCCTACAGCATAAGAAAAATTATCCATATTCTATTTTTTTTGCAATTAACTTCTAAATTTTTTATCTATGTACCAACATACCTTTTACTGTTTTTACAATATCGAGATCATACTGTTACATCTTTTTTGCACTTATCTAGTATTTTCCAGTATCATTCTTTATTCTCCATTTTTAATGGATATGTAGATCTAAATTTATCAATTGTTAACTATTACTGAACAGTAACTATTACTGAACACTTGTTTTTGAGGTTATGCTATCATAAAAGCTCCATAATGACAACTACCATACCTGTCATTGTATATAATTAATACCTTAGGAAATACTTAGAAGGGGATTTACTTAGTACTGTATAATAAAGAATCTGAAAGATGTTTCAAGATATTTTTATTTTGAAAGAATGAAACTTTTTGCTAAATAGATAATTTTAGTGTTAAGATAATGAGTAACAAATTCCTAAATCCTAAACACTAAGTACACAGAGGATGTCAGACAACAGACATGGCCACAGAATAAGCATAACATCTTCACAAGTACCAATTTTACTCAAAATAGGAATAGTTCACACTTGAGGCAGAATGTTTTGGACTATGGTCCCAGGCTCCTCGGGATTTGCTCCTCTGTATACTATTTGTGGGAAAATCTGAGTAGAGCCATAAATGAACATAAAGTATACTGAATTAAGATAACTAATTAATGTTCATTATGTCTTGGTTTTAAGATGATAAAATATGACTGTGCACCATAAAATGTCAATAAAGCAAGTTAATAGAGTCTATTCTAATACACTTTAATTGCTTAAAATGTTGACTTCAATTATCAACTACTGAAAACAATGTCATTATTTCAGTAAAGAGAATTACTTGGTAATATAGGGTATTTTAAGGTGCAGTATTTCATACTTGGTTTAGCAATAAAATTATACTGCTATTAAAAAGTTATTTTCACTCAGCTGATGATTCAAGAGCTTATGTGTTTGGCTACACCAAGATTTCAATCATTCAAAAGTGAGCACTAAACTTTTAAGTAAGGCATCATCAAAAGCTCTTTAAAGGGAAACAAATTATCTCCATATACCTGATTTACACTGAAGTTACTTTTTAATGCACATTTCCTCAGCAGTTTCTAAAAAAGGCAGTCAATAAATCTAATGAGCATTTCTTCTGCTACATAACACCTGACCCTAAGTGAATGATTGCTTTGACCACAGGTGCTTAGAAGAAATGACCTGACAGTGTACATAATCAAAAAGACTCATTTAGAAAATGGAATGACATAAAAAAGAAATTAAATCATACACAGCTTTCCAGTGTGCTTTTTCTTGACAAATTCTGGTATTCAGTCATGGAACAGGCTATCTTTTCACAAACTTGAAAAAATAGACATGATCAAAGGTTCCCCCTTTTATTTAAACTTATATTTTACCTTTACAGAATCCAACCACACACAAAATCTATTTGTGATTTCTATCACAAGAATTCTCACAAAACAAAAATATCATCAAGACAAAGGGAGAAATGACACGAAAGCAAATGCCACATGCGTTTGTTTGATAACTATCGGTATTTTATATTTAACACTTGGCAATCAGTTAAAAAAATCAGTTTTTTAAACCATTAATAAATATTAGGGTCTGTAGATATTGGAAAGATAAATGAAGTTAACAGAAAGGTCAGCATTATGGGGGGAAGGTAAGGGATAGTTTGTTATTTAAATTCTAACTAGTGGTCTCTAACCTTGTAAATACACTTATCCCTGGGCCTTTAAGGCACCCTTGGGGTGGAATGAGATAACCATCTTTCTCATCTAAGGAAAAAAAGCACCTGGAAAAAGAGGACATAAAATAAAAACGACTGAAGAGGACACCTAGCAATTTTTGATGATTCTCTACAAGCAACCATTTCCCAGCCGTGCTCTGCTTTCAAAGCTCAAATCTTAACTCCAAAACTTAGTGATTTCTTCTTCTCAAAATACTGCTAATAAAACCTCAATACTCAGAGAAAAATGTCTCTATAGCATAGTCACATAACTGGTAAAAGTATGAACTTAAAGTTCTATGAAGTATGCAATGCCCAGTACTTACTGATTAAATGTTGATGAAGACAGGGCAATAGCATTTTGGCTCCAACATCTAGCTCAACTGCAATCAATTAAAGAGATTCACGCAGAATATGCAGGTTCTAAATCAGTCCCAAAAAGCATATTTTGGGGTGAGCCTATCAACTAAAATAGTAAAAAAAAAAAAAAAAAATTAGCTTGTCTGGTGGCACACAGAAGTTATCTAGTATATAGGGAGTTAAAATGAGATAAAAATCATCACAAATCATGAAATATATTTTTCTTCATAATTGTAATAAATAATGTTTTATTCAGACACTATCAAGCTTTTTGTGTTTATAAATGGAAGAAAAAAACCTTAATTCTCACACCAAACTGTATTCTCCCAGCATGACAATCTTTGTAGTGTTATGGAATGTAATTTTAATCGTTTAGTTTTTCCTAAAATTTAATTTCTGAATCTTAACCAAATACATGAAATCTTACCTTTACTAAACCATCTCAGTAAAAAGCTAAGATTTTGGTTTATCACCACAGTCGGAGTCTTTAAATGTTAAAGTAGTGGTAAATTATTCAAATTACTAACATAATTAAAATACACTAATCCTCAAAGTTATCGGAAACAAATTTAAGACCAGCTTAAAAAAATCTGAAGTAATGAAAAATATGAAAATCTTTAACTGAAAATGAAAGATGGATTTTATGTTTGTAAAACTTTCAACATAGTGGAAAAATATTCTTACTTGGACTGGAGCTTCAAAGCTACAACTGGTTGTCTACCACGAATTAAAAATATAGGTATAATAAAAAGGTTTCCAAATGGCATTATTTTAAACTTAAAGACACGGTAATATTAGCAATTCCACAGAATATGCATTTTGTAGGACGTCCCAACAAGCAATCTCGCCTGTCAGGGAGCACACACACAAAAGAAATCGAGTTCTTGTAAAATTTTTTTAAAAAGAGGTAAAGATGAATCAAGTTGCGAGAAAAGCAAATTCAATCAGGGAAAGGACGGGATCCTGACTTACACTTCACAGGATTATCATCCTTTCCTTATCCACAGCGAAAATTTTTATAAAAACATATGCTATACCGTTCACAGAACAGCACTTGGCCACTTCTCTCAGTCCTACTCCGGAGACCGGGGTAAAACAGATTACACACCTCCCTGAAGAGATTCTCAAAACAAAGTACATTTTAAACAACAAAGCAGATTTAACAAGTTAAGAAACTTGCTCGGGACTCGGCACAGTACGGGAACTGCTACTTTGCAGACGCATTTTCTCTGTTCCGCTAGGACTCTCCCCGCACCCAGTCCACGTCCCTGCTTCTTTAAAGGGACTCAGGCTGACAGAAACGGTTCGGCCAGAAATCCCGATTCTCTCTGCCTGGGCTGTGAATTGCTGAGGAAGGCCAAGCGCAAAAAGACCGGAGAAGAGTCTTAAGACGCAAACAAGGTAAAAAAAGAAAAAAAGAAAAGAAGAAAAAAAAAAAAACGCGCGGGGGAGTGGGGGGGGTGGATACGGAGTTAGAGCGAGACCCGCCCCCACTCTCTCAACCCCACCCAAGCCCACCTCTCCTTCGCTGGACAACACAACAAAACCAGAAAGGATAACAAAAAAAAAAATTACAAAACAACACTACGAGAAAACAAGTAAGGCTTCCTTACTGTCCCCACTCCCCAGCCCAATTCTCTACCAAAGCTCCCGGCCCACCCCACCCCCAGGGGTCCCGGCGCCATTTAGTTCCTCCGAAGCCGGCGCCATTTTCCGCCCCCGCCGGATCGCTGCTGTGCCTCGGCGGCCGCTCGCTCCCCTGCTCTGCAGCTTGAGCCACCGCCGCCGCCCGGCCCTGAGAGGGAGGCCCTGGCCTGAACGTGCGGGGACTACAGCTTCAGCGTCAGGAAGGCCCGGCTCCGACCCCGCCCGCGGTGCCCAGGCGCCGGCAGCTTGCGCCAGCCGGCGGGAGCAAGCGGGCAGCAAGGGGGCCGGACAGGCTCCACTGGGCGGAGCGGCCCTGGCGGCGGTTGGGACCTGAAGGTTCCATCGTACTTACTTCCTGTTTTGGGTCCGGGCACTTTGGAAGAACCAGGATGGAGGCTCCAAAAAATACCAGGATGGAGGAAGCAGCCACGGGCGAGAGTGGCTGCAGCTGGAGTGAGCGAGCGCGACGAGCCACCGGAAACGGAGCTGCGCCCGCGCCCCGCCCCCAATCCTCCCCCCCGCACGCTCCCCCTCCCGCCCGACTCTCCTGCTGGGCGGCCCTGCGCTCCGCCTGCTTGCGTCACTTCCGTCTGTGTCGGCACGCGGAAAAAGGTCCCGGGTTGCTGCAGCTAGTGTCTTGTTCCTTGTAGTGGTGGCTGTCCCTTGCACTTCTCTCTTTCTGCTAGGGAATCTTGAAACTGACTATCTCGCTGCTATTGCCATAATGGAAGCCCTTCTCCTTTTGTGCAGCTGTGGTCCCACCGGCCCTGGGAAGTCTTAGGCTCTGCGGGCTGATATTCGTAGTTCCGTGTGGCTCTGCTTGGAGGGAGCCGCGGTTTGGAATGGGTATAGTGTGGCTCTGAGTGCACAAGAGAATAGCGAGTGTATTCGTACTTGGGTTACCTTACCAAAGACACTTAAAATGAGGTGCTACCTCTTCAGCCATGTGAAGCAGTTCTTGGTGAGATGTGTCCTCTGTGATTTCGCTGTTAAACTAGGAAGGTGCATCTTGTGCATATCTCTTAGAGTACAGCCGCTCCTCGAGTTAGGCTGCGACTGGGGCTCCACCAAACCCATCCTGAGTCAAAAATGCATTTAATACCCCGATAAACGAAAGGGCTAAATAAGCCTTTGTATTTGAACAATGTGAGGCAGCAGTCTTTCAGTGCTTAGGTGTCACTAAGTGCTTTATATGTCTTAAACTCTAATGTTCATAAGTGCCAAATGCATCACTACAGTTGTAAATGTGTCCAAGCGCACACGACAAATAAATGCTGGAGTCAGAATTGAAGCCTCAGTTCCAGAGCCTGTGTTATGAACTTACCTGCTGTAGCTCACAAGATACTCCTTGGCAGTAGTCTTATAATGAAAACAAATGATTACAACCAGTTTGCAGATTTTTTTATTTTACTGGAGGTCGGACATGTTTGACCAATTTTCATAAATAAATGTCAGAAGCAGCCTTTTACTGTCTTTGGTAACTTTATTACCAATTTGTGGTATTCTCTGCATTCTGTTGGAGTTGTGGCTGTGGCATATATCATTCCATTTTCTAATGAGCATATAATAATGTTTATGTATAGACATTAGAGTTAGACCTGAGTGTGAATATTGTCTCCATTGCTTAATAGTGGATGTAGCGCTTCACCTGTCCAAGCTTCATTTACCTTAGGAAAATGAAAGTAATAAGATTTACCTTCCAAAGTAATGTAAACCACATACTTTGCACAAAGCCTGACATATGTAGTAAGCATTAAAGATAGAAACTAATAAACCTATGAACCAGAAAAGCAATAAAACTACTTACAGAACAGTTCTAATGAAATAATTACATATGCAAAATTGTTGACATTAACTTTTATGAGAAGGTGGTTCTTAATTAGCCACATTTTTCATGAAGCATAACCATATAGGATTCTTTTCACTAAGGCATAAAATGGTGCTAGCTAAATTATAGTCTGGGTGCCTCGTCTCTTCTGCAAAATCTTAGGTCAGCTTGCACTCTGCTGTTAACTCTGTTAAAACAGTCCAGGGTATCCTTGTAATAAAATTCTTCCTTACTAGGTGAGTTCCTTTTCCCGAGGTCAGTTGGTATGTACTTGGGAAGACAAGTGTATTTTTATACTAGCTTACTATTAAATACATAACTTAAAAAATCTATTATCATAATTAGCTTGAATAATCAATGTACAGACTATCCATAACACAATTTGTCTCCTAGAGCAACTTTCTGCAGTTAGGTTATCCCTACCTCACTACTTAGTCAATGTATACCTAGAGAATGCATGAGATTTTAAATATTATCCTAGGATGTACTTAATTAGGAATTAAATGTTTTGTGGAAAAATCACAATAAATATTTCTGTTTCTTTTTTTCCCTTAGAGGGGCACCTGGATATGAGAAATATTTCTATCCCAAACAGTAGTTATTGTATTGTAAATGTATTTATAGCATAGTTATGATATTTACTGCAGTTGCTAGTTATAGTGTACTCTGTTGGATGCCAGATTTTTTATAACAGTTTCATGAGCCTCATCAGTGATTGGATGTTGATGAAATTGCCTTTCTGTTATGAAAGGTTGATATATTGATATGAAGGTGTCTCAAATACTGAGAAGTGGGTTCTGTTTCATGATCATCTCATGCACTATGTGAAATAATTCAGAAAAAGATATACGTTTGTAAAGACTTGTTCAGAGTGAAAGAAAAGTACAGTTACTGATTAATTTTCCTTCTGTAGTCTCTGAGTCCTGTTAATACAGCTGATGGGTCTCCACTGGAACTTCCAGAACTTCTGGAAAGCTGATGGGGATTCCCATGCTAATAGAGGCATGAACAAACTGGCCTAGTTAGGCCTACACACCAGACTTTTGCAGGTGGTCTTCTGTCTCAGATTCTTCTTGTAGACTTTCCTCTGGGCCTTATGGCACTTCATATTTTAACCCTTTTCCTGCCCTCTATGCTGTGTCTCTTCACACTTGTTTTTTTTTTTTTTTTTGAGACAGAGTCTCGCTTTGTTGTCCAGGCTAGAGTGAGTGCCGTGGCGTCAGCCTAGCTCACAGCAACCTCAAACTCCTGGGCTCAAGCAATCCTGCTGCCTCAGCCTCCCAAGTAGCTGGGACTACAGGCATGCGCCACTATGCCCGGCTAATTTTATATATATATATCAGTTGGCCAATTAATTTCTTTCTATTTATAGTAGAGACGGGGTCTCGCTCTTGCTCAGGCTGGTTTTGAACTCCTGACCTTGAGCAATCCGCCCGCCTCGGCCTCCCAAGAGCTAGGATTACAGGCGTGAGCCACAGCGCCCGGCCTTCACACTTGTTTTAATACCTCCACCTGGTCACCACTTTTCCATACCCTCTTCTTTTTCTTTTGCACTAGATCTTTTACTGAGACCTATAAATGGATGAGTAACAAAAATCGGTTACTGTTCCAATTAGAGGAATGGGGAGCTAAGGCTTCCGATAACTCCCTGTCAGTGAAGATAACAAGTTTTCATTCTGTCCTTGTAATTCTGTGTGCAAAACAAAACAGTTCAGTTACATTACTAAATTGGGAGAACATCTGGACCTGACTCAAAGACCAGTTCCTTTATAGTCTAGCTCAAAAGAGAGAGGGGCAATATATTAGTAAACTGATTCATAATTGCCACTTTTTATAAGTTCTAAGAAAGATACAAATTGGGTGTTCTGAAAGTCTGAAAGTGAACTTTATATAGGGAGTTCAGAGTAGGCCTTTCTGAGAAGATATTTAAGCAGAGACTAGAAAGATGAGAGAAATAACCATAGTAGGGAGTGGAAGGTGGGCATTAGTTCAGCTAGTGCAAGAAAGAACATATTTGCAGCAAGCAGCTGGCCTATATAATATTTATAAAATGGTGAAAGCACAGCACTGGCAAGTGGTAGGTTAAATCCCTTGCAAATGTTCACTGAATTAAAAAAAATTATTGTGATAAGAACACTTAACATGAGATTTATCATCATAATTTTTAAGTGTACAATACATTATTGTTGACTATAGGAACAATGTTATGCAGCAGGTCTCTAGAGCTTTTTCATCTCACTTGAAACTTTCTGCCTGTTGATTAGTAACTACCCATCACCTCTCCACGTAGTCCCTGGTAACCACCATTTTACTCTTTGATTCTATAAATTTGACTTTTTTAGATACTTCATATAAGTGGAATCATGTAGTATTTGTTTTTCTGTGACTGGCTTAGTTTACTTAGCATAAGTTCCTCAAGGTTCACCCATGTTGTCACATATTGCAGAATTTCTGTCTTTTTTAAGGCTAAATATATTCCTACTCCTATAAGAGTGGAGCTCAGCATATTCCCAGATAAAACAGAGATGGGTTATCCGTCACCTCTTCCATGTCATAGATTTGGCTTGCTAGCATATGACATAGTACCTTAAGTTAGTAGACACTTAAATGTTTGTTGATATCAAAGATAATTAAGTATTTTAAGCCAGAAGATCTGAAAGCTACCCATTTCTATTCTTTTGCAATAGCTACTGACTAAGGAGAGTGCAGTCTTTTTCCAGATGGTGTCACTATTTGGACAATTCTGGAATAAAACGTCACCTTTTATTATTCTTCAAGTGGAAGGAGGTTATTTTAACACAATGTCACATGTTTGTTGTTACTCCAACTTTATTGCCCAAATCTTGTCCATCTAAATGCAATGCAATATTTTAAGGATAGAAGCATGTCATTTTAACCAGCAGATGTCACTATTGTTCATCAAGATCTTTTTTTTTTTTTCTTTCCAGAGTAGTATTTTCAGCAGTAGATGGAAAATTGGGAGCTTGAATTACTAATGATATGCTATGGTAAACCAAGGACAAGCCTCAACAATAATATAACTAAAGAGATGGGGATTATGGTTTGAAATCTAAATATAGAATAGCTCTCTAGTTTAAAGATTTATTGTAGATTAATCCCCTTCCCTTCTATTCAATGTGCATTTAATTTCCCTATGGAGAATATGCAGTGACAGAGGAACAAGGAACCCCTGCAAGCTTTGTAACTTTCAGGAGTTTGCACATTTGTGATACACTCATTCTTTCACTTTTTTCTGCATATCTTCCTGAGCACCTACTTTGGACTGAACATTATTTTAGGCACAGGAAACATGGTGAAGAACAAGACAGACAAGATCCTTGCCCTTAAGGAACATATATTTTAGTGGAGGAGTTTGCATTATAGTAGTATTTTTAATGCATCTTTGTACCAAACATTTTTGGTTGAAGTACCAACTGCCGGCAACTGTCCATAATTCTTGTTCATAATTAATAACTTAATGAGGGATGAAGACAAAATATGAATCAGATCACTTGGTATCATCAGATTAAGCTAAATTGCAAATATTAAGAAAGGTGGACCAATATCCATTGCTCTTACTTACTCAAAGAACTTTGAACAGTGTCTGGCAAATAGTAAGCACTCTAAAGTGTTAGATATTATTAATTTTTACCCATAACAACAAAGACTGAATAACAGGAAAAGAGAACTGTTATTTTTTGACAGTTTTATGGGATTTGTGGGATTATTAGGGGAACAATCCTAAGAAGGTTGGGTTATCAGATATTTCTTTACTATATTAAGATATATTAAAATAACAATAGGCAGTTTATCTCTAGATACCTTTTTAACTTATTTTAAGCTACATGGTGGTTTATTGCTGATGAGTATGGAAGTGGATTGTTATAAATTCCAATTAAAAATGTTTTTTTGGTTCTTCCTGGAAATTTCCCTGTTTTCATGTTGCTAGGCAAAGTGTTTTAGTATTAAATAAAGAGATATGGCTTCTTGCTTGAGGAATCTCCTTCTACTGAGGTTCACTGGATATCCCTAATATACATACAACAAATACATATAAACAATGCAAGCTAGTTAAAATCTAAACCTGACAGAAGACACTTCTTGCCAAACATGTTATTCCTCTCCCTCAAATCACCTGAAATATCAACCCAGTCTTTTAATACCTATCTAATTTAAGAATATCTACATTGTAATGAATATAACTGTGTCAAATTAAATTCCAGAGCATAATACTTTTGTTATGATGACTGCATCTTAAGTGGGCAGACCTGGCAAAGATATGTAATACACAATTTTTAGTTTAATGAAATTAGGAATAATAGGATTAGGAAAGCAGAGTTGCTATGGGCCATCTGTTTAGACTTGAAGATGACATTATTATATATAATCATATTTTGTAATTATAGCCATTGCAGCAGTATTATATCTATTTTAGCAAACCTAGGGTAAGGAAGATATGTGACTTCAGTAACAGTATCACTAATATTTTTTTTGTGTCTGTTTACTTTTCTTACCAGAAGTTTACATTTATGTCCAACTTTGTTCTATGTTGGTTTAACCTGGTATAGCATGATATAAGGCTGTCACAGTCATTGTCTGAGATAAGGTGAAATTCTGTTCTCTATTTCCATTATAATTGGATAAGCTCCATTTTTGTTGAACAGGAGTCCATTTTCACATGATGCTGCAATCTTTACTTTCTTTTCCTTGCCAAAGAGCCATCTGCCATGGAATCATTGTCTATTGAGATCACTCTTGATCTTTGAGCCTATAATGAATTTTCACAAGAATCTCCTCTGAGAAGGAACCCATGCTGCTTTACCATTGTAGACAAATTGCAGGAGAGATATCTGATACAATAATGTCTCATGCATAATATTAAAAAATAACTATGTTATTTGAAAAGGTCATAGTAAGTATAGTACCGTATAAGATATCTGTCTCCTGCAATGGGTAAAACTGAAAAGAAATCTGCAGTCTTTTCCTTTTAGGTCTTTCCTAATTCTCTGTTCACCACAACCACAATTTGATAAAGTAATAAATTAAATGAAGGATTTAAAAATTAGATTTCCTTAGGCTTATAACTGATAGTAGGATGCAACAAGTAACCATGGTTTTCCTATCATTCCCATATTTGCTTGGTGTTAGAAGCTGATATTCTTTAATCTTTTATTAAATTTTAAATAGAAAGTAAAGTAGGTGATTGCATTTCCTTTTATTGTTGCCTAAACAAGTAAGAAATGAAGTTCGATTCCAATGAAATCTTAAAAGTCATGGATCATACACTCTAGGTTTGCAAAGAATACGTCTGTTTTTCATTCTGTAATACGCTTTCAGAGTGCTCCTCAGATGCTGACGACTATTCCTTTTACTTCTCTCTCTTAACTTTTACAAAGACTTTTAAGTATAAACTCCCTCAGTAGCCTGCTTTCACACCTATGTGCTCATCTGTGCTCATCCTAAATTCCTTCCCTGCAGTCCTGGGGATGTTTCTTCTCTTATTCAATGTTAATCCCCTCTTTTGTACTTTTGTTCTCATCTCCCTCCAGAACTATGCTTATTCTCTTTTTCAACTACTGTAGTCTGGTTTCTGTGCCCATCATGCCACTGAAGATCATTAATGACCTCCACATTGCTAAATCTAATGAACCACTTTCTATGATCATTTTACTTAATTTGTCAGCATTTACTCCTGAAATGAACACCTCTTCTTTCTTTGAATACCCTTTTTCTTGATTTTGCAATACAGTACTCTAAAATTCCTCCTACCTCTCTAAACATTTCTTTGCTGGCCTGGTTTTTAAATGTCAGAGTTCATCACAGTGACCTTTTAGGCCTGTCTCTTTCACATTCTATCCTCTTTCCCTAAGTGATATCACCTACTGCAATGGCTTCAATTGCCCTCTATATACTTACTGATGATTCCTAAGTTAATAACTCTGTCAGTCTATTCAAATGCTCGATTGTATCTGGAACTTCCCTATAAGGCTTGCAACGTGGCATATTACATTTTTCAAAGAGGGGTACAACAGTATCGCCTATCCAACAAGCTTTTCATACAATATTACTTTGACACTCCTCCCATTGAGAGGTAGTGGTATATGACCCCCTTCTCTTGAAACTGTGCAGCTTTTGTGGCTCTTTTAAACGATAGAATATGTAGGAAGTGCTGCTATGTGACTTCTGAAAATAGGTTATAGAAGACCTATCAACCAAACCATACAGCAAAACCACATGGAATGGCCTGAGACTATGAAAAGAGAGGGATGGCTGGAGAGCCCCTAGCTGCTCCAGCCTCCTCTCCATTATTAATTGCCCATTGCTGCATAACAGTTTCCCCTAAATGTGGTAGCTTAATGCAGAAACAAATTCTTCATAGTTTCTGTGGGTCAGGAATTCAGGAGTGGCTCAGCTGTGTGATTTGCTTAGGGGCTGTCATGAGGTTTCAATCAAGATGTCAGCAGCAGTCACTTGAAGGCATGACTGAGACTGGAAGATCCAGGTCCAAGATGGCTCATTCATGTGGTTGTTGGCAAGAGGCATCATCTCTGGCTGTTGAAGACCTCAGTTCCTCACCACATGGGCCTTTCTATAGGGTTGCTTGAGTGTCCTCACAACATGGCATCTGGCTTCCCCAAGAGTAAGTGATCTAAAAGTGAGAGCAAGGAGGAAGCTGAAAGCCTTTTATGACCTAGTTTCAGAAGTTTGCGTGGTCACTTCCATTCTATTCTGTTCATTAGAAGTGAGTCACTAGGGCTAGCTGACTCTCAGGGGCTAGAGATTAGGCTCCACCTTTTGGAGAGATGTGTGGACATCCTCCATCCACTGCTCCAGCGCCAGCCACCATCTCACTGCAAAGGCATGAGAGGCCACAAGTCAGACTGTTTATCCTGCCCTTTCCCCAAATCCTGACCCACAAAAACCAGGAGCAATAATAAAATGATATTGTTGTGTTAGGTCACTATGTTTTGGAGTAATACTTTCCCCCCCAGCACTAGCTAACTACAACACAGAATCTTTTGGATTAAACCCTAGAAAACCAGAAAGTAGTACTTTCTTCTCTGGGATCCCCATAAATGTATCTGGGGTTTCTCTTTCTGTCCTTCTGCTCTAGGATTTTGACTTTAAAATAGGAGCAGCATATGGAGTTCCTTCTCAGGTTCATACTAGACTTGTTAGCTTGTCAAAATTCTTACTCTTTTTGTGTGGAAAAACTGCTCTATGTCGTCAGCATTCTCCCTATTCTCTGGGTCATAATATATACTCTGAGCTAGGAGGGCTAAACCCCCTTCTCTTAGTTTTTAAAAGAAAGGTTTTAGAATCCCCAAATCCAAATCCCAATTTTCTCCATTGTTCCTGGCTCTTAAAGACTGAAAACTCTGGATTTCAATGTTATTATTGCATATAAATTTATAAAAATACATTAAAACATTTAATTCATTTCTTTATTCTAGCCTGTATGTATGTTCTCCCTCTGAGTATAGAAAATTATCAAAGCTGCCTTTATGGTAGAGGAAGTAAAATAGGTACAAGTAAGTGCAGGAAGAAGCAGCAACCAATTAATAATAGCTCAAAAATATTGTGCTAAAGGAATATTTGACACATAGTATTTATATTAAGTGGTATTTGGTTTTACATAGTTAATAAAAGTTTGCACAAAGTATATATGTATGTTATAATTCATTATCTTTTTTTTTCTTTGTGGTAGAATTTAGAATTTGGGAGCTATGGTATGGATAACCTGCACTGGAATTCCAGTTAACAGCATTGTACCATAGGCAATGGAGATTGGAGGAAACATGTACCTGGAAATTACCAGTATTTTCAAGAGATAATCAATACAGCTGAGGGTATTCCAAAGACTAGAGTTGCCACTGGGCCCCAGAAAGGGCTGGACATAGAGTATCTACCTGAGTCTTTTCCAGTGACAGTCAAGAACAGAAGTGGTTATAGAGCACAGTTCAGAGATGTTGAGCTCTGTCAGAGGAGATGAAGGGATTAAAAATATTAGGATTTTGTAAATATTATATTAGAAGCTGAAAAAAGTTATTACATGTTACTTTCAACATATTTTTAAATATAATTGACACAAGAACTTGCAAGCCATGGTGCGTACACAAAAGGAATATTGTCATTATAATAGATATTCTCATATTGCTAATAAAGTGAAATATATTATAGAAACTACCTGAACTTCATATGTCAGTTACTAGTAACATAGAAGTTACCTGAATATTTGGGCATACAACTGAGGTTTTCACAGTAGCTCAGATGGGATGGAGTGATGTTCTGCATTTCTTGGTTGACAAGATATTTTCAATTTCTATTCTCTCATAGCTTAGGAGACTGGGCTAATTGTTTAGTAAGCAATTTCTTCTAAAAGGACTACCTGTGTTGCACCCGATTAACAACTGAAAGATCACTTTCTGTGAAACGGAAACATCAAGGCTCACCTAGAGTTACCTGATAACTTTGAGTTTATGATTATTTGACTCTGAATAAACTTTCTCCATCAGAGCTTGTATTGGTAATGAGTCCTATTCAGCAATGAATTGTTTTGTAATCATGCCAAAATCTGTCAAAAATGCACACTTGTCCCTCTACTGTATAGTTTCCACTAATAAACTATAGTCCATTTGGCCTCTGTTGAAAAGACTGGAAATTGGCCAGTTCATCCTGATTCTTTTATTGCCTCAGTGTCAGTACACAAAGTGTGGCTGAGAAGAAATTTAGGTGACATTCTTAAAATCTGTGATGGTTACATTTAGCCTACATTTCAGTTAGGAAAATGATTCATACTTCATGTCTATTTCCAGTAGCTAAAACTAACACTATGTTGAGCCTAACTAAAGCTCTCTCAAATTGCTAACTTTATGGTTGCTATAAGTAGCATGATTAGGAACTCTACACTGATTATTTTTAAAGAAATCATGTTTTTTTTCATTTTTACTTCCTGCTTTTAGCAACCTTGTTTGTTTAAATGTTTTGGATTTTGAAAGAAACTGGCAGTATTCAGATGTTGGTTAGGGCCTCCTATCTCCTATCTCGTGAAATCAAAGTAAGATTTTCTTAATGCCCAATTCTTAAGTGCAGTTACACTCAAAGATTTCCATTGTCATCTGCAGGATTTTAGGAATTCATACTATCATGGCTCTCTCTTCCTCAAATTCTTACATTCAGGCATATGGTACTTTATTTTACCTTAAAGAATTGAATTTCTTCACCAGTTACCATGAGGGTTCTCATTCCAAAAATTTAGAATAAACTCATAAAAGAGTTAAAGGTTTCAGGGAGGAATCATAGCCTTCCACCATTTGGCTTCTTTTTTGCCTTTCTTACTTTCTCTCTCCTGCCTTTCAGGAACAAAGCCAATTCGTCATCTTGTGTTTTCCATAGCATTTTGGCATGCTAAAATACTTGAGCTTACTTGTGATAGTGACTATATTGATCCTCATAAGTATTCTTCCCTCCTTCTATATAGTAATAGTTGAATATTTGAGTGCCAAGATAATAATTACATTTCCTAGCCTTCTGTTCAGCCAGGTATAATTATATACCTGTACTCTGGCCAAAGTGATGTAAGGAGAACGGAAGTATACAACATCTGGTTTTTTTCCTTAAAGAAATGAGCCTGCCCTCCTTTTCACCTTTCCCTCTTCCTTCTGGTTAGCATGTGGTTGTGGTGGTAATGAGTAATCTTGAACTATACAGGAAAAGGCAACAGGAATAGTGGAGCAACAAGATGGACTGACACTATGGAGTCCTTGTGTTTGCCTTTTGTTGACTATGCCCTGTTACATGAGAGAGAAATTAACTTCTATTCTGTTTAATCCATTTATAATTTGCATTTCTGTTTCTCCAGCTGAGTCTCTATCCTAATCAATACGATGCCCTTCAGGCTCTCACCTTTTACACCAAGGCATTTCTTAAGAATGCAGTGCTCTTTTTAAGAGGAAATCTGGTGAACCAAGTTTTCTTCCCCTCTTTATATTTGTGTATCACACTTTCTGTAGAAGGGGAAGATGAGTGACATTTCCTTAAGTAGAGATTTGGGAGTAAAGTAATGTCGAGTGAAGGAAAATTTCATGAGCAAATATTTAGAAAAGTGCAAAGTATTTCTAGGGAACAAAACCCCTGCACTTTGGTGAGAGCATAGGGGAATTCTGGAAAACAAAGGTAGAAATGTGATTTGGGTCAGGTAAGGTAATAGAGAGGTGTATCAGACTTTCCTGCTTTGCCATGTAACAAAACACTCCAACTTTTAGTGTCTTAAAATAATTATTAGGTTATTAAGTATGAAATATCTGATTTATTTAAGTACTAAGTTCGATAGTTGATATCTCTAACATTTCACTTTGACATTTCTTGTTTTATTTTTATTGTGAAGGTACATCCTCAGTCTTTCAAATGCACATTTTGGCTCATGATTCTTTCATATTTTTTATAGCAATTTTTATGAAACCATGGATAAGTCAAGAATTCATGTTATTTTTGAATATGAGTTCTGTTATAGAACCAGTACAGCACAGACAGCTCGAAATATCAACAAAGTGTTTGGGAAGGATGTGGCTACTGAACACACAGTATGTCAATGGTTTGAGAAGTTTCCTTCTAATGATTTTAATCTTGAAAAGAGCCATGTAGGTAATCTGAGACCAAGGTGGATAATGATGAGCTGAAAGCTATAGTGGAAGTGAATCCTTCTCAACCTATGTGTGAATTAGCAGCAAGGTTTGATGTTACTATTCCAACAATATTGGACCATTTGAAACAAATCTGCAAGGTAAAGAAGCTGGATAGATGGATTCTGCATGAATTAAATGAGCATCAGAAAAGAAATTGTCTCAAAGCTTGCCTTTCTTTGCTGTCACAGCATAAAAGCAAACCATTTCTACAACATATTTTTACGTGTGATAAAAAATGGATTATTTTTAACAACTGCAAAGTGCTGGCCACAATGGTTGGATAAAGATGACACAGTCCAAAACTGAATATTCATCACAAGAGCTAATGGTGTCTGTTTGGTGGTCCAGTGCTGGTATTACCCACTACAGATTCATGAAACCTGTTCAGTTGATTACAACGGATGTCGGCTGCAACCAGTTGGATGAAATGATGAGGATGCTTGCTATTAAGCAGCCCAGATTGGTCAAGAGAGAGGCCAATACTCTTGCAAGACAATGCTTGACCACATGATACACAAACAACACTGCTCAAACTATAGCAGCTGGACTTGGAAACTCTTCCATCCACGGTGTTCACCAGACCTTGCACCAACTGACTACCACTTCTTCAAGGCTTTGGACCACTTCTTGCAAAGAAAAATATTCAATTCTCAACAAGCTTTGGAAAACACCTTTTGCCATTTCATTGCCACTCACACTCCAGGCTTCTTCGCTGCTGGCATAAAGAAACTACCGTTAAGATGGCAAAACTGTGTCAATAGTTTAGGTGCATACTTTGATTAATTGTACTGCTTCTTGTTTGAGATATAATAAACTACACTTTTGATTGAAATTGGACATTTCATATTTAATTACCTAATATTAGTTCACTATGTAATGGGTTGGCAGTAGGGCTATCAGCAGTTGGTCAGTTCTTATGCTCATTTACCTGGGTTTACTCATGCAGCTGGAGTCAGCTGGAAGATCTACTGGCATTGGATGCCCTCATTCCCACATCTAGTTGTCAGGTTGATGGCTGGTGTGCCTCTGTTGTCCATATTATCACTTCAGGTGTCTAGCTTGGGCTTCTTCATGTGGCAGCAGTGTTCCAAGAGCAGCAAAGAAGGCATGCCTCAATGTTTAAGCACTTTTCAAGCCTCTAGTTGTTTTATATTAGCAAGCACTTTAAAAGCCTCTAGTTGTTTCATATTAGCAACTCTTCCACATACAAGAGTTGGAAGAAAAGCCTTCAGCTCTTGATAAGAAGAACTGCAAATTATCAAGGGACAATATTTTGCCATCTTCTAGGTCTTTGGATACTAAGCTAAGAAATTTGAACTTTTCATTGGTATGCAGAGATAAAGGAAGGGCACAGACTTAAGAGACCAGCTAGATATAGCCAAAAACCTTTTAAATAAATAGAACTTTATCTTTTAGAACAGTTTTAGGTTTATAGAAAAATGGAGAAGATATCACAGAGTCCACATATGCCCCACAATCAATATCCCTTATTACTAACATCTTATATGAGTATGGTATATTTGTTACAATTAACGAACCAATATTGATATTATTAAACAAAGTCCATACTTTGTCTATATTTCTTTAGTTTTTATGTAATGTCCTTTTTATGTTCAAGGATCCCCTCCAGGATGACATATTACATTTAAGTGTCATGTCTACTTAGGCTCCTCTTGGCTTGACAACGTCTCAGACTTTCTTTGTTTTTGATGATCTTGACTGTTTTGAGTAGTACTGGTCATTTGTAGGATGCCCCTCTTTTGGAATTTGTCTGATGTTTTTCATGATTAGACTTAGAGTATGTGTTTTGGGGAGGAAGGCCACAGAGGTTAGTTGCCAGTTTCATCACATCACATCAAAGATATATACTGTCCACATGACTTCCTACTGTTAAGGTGAATCTTGATCACTGTGTTAAGGCAATTTTTGTCAGGATTCTCTACTGCAAAGTTACACATTTCCCCCCATTTCCTGTAGTCTTTGGAAGGAAGTCTCTATGCTCATCCCATGCTTATGGAGTGGGGAGTTATTTTACACCCTTCTCCTTGAGGATTGGAGTATCTATATAAATTATTAGGAATTACTCTACATGGGAGATTTATTTTTTCCATTTATTAATTTATTCAATCATTTATTTGTATCAGTATAAATTCATAGATGTTTATCATATACATTGGGTTATAGTCCAATACTACTTTATTCTGTTTTCTTCCTCAAATTGTTCCAGCTTTATAATATATTAGCATGACTACAAAAAAACAAATCCTACACAAATCTGCCTTCAACTTTTTCACATTATTTTATAATAGTTTACACATAAGATATTCAGGTACTAATGCTTTAGATTTTGTTTAGTAATGTACATTAATCTAATGGAAGAAGGGGAAAGAGGGAACATCTTTGCAGAGAGAGTTTGTGCTCCCTCCTTTGCCTCCTCCCCTGACAATTAACTGGCTGTTCAATGTTTTTGTGAAGGATATCTAGCAAGCCTGTCAGCAATGTCCAATATTTAATAATTCAGGAGTGACCATTCATCAAACATTTATGAATGTCTAGTATGTGCTAATCATTTTTCAAAGAACAAAGAGTAGATATAAAGATGAATAATAAAATGTATAGTTTATGTCCTTGAAGATCTGTTTAATATAAAAATTCAGGCAAAAGAGAAAATAATTTGGTTTTGAACTTGGGATCTCTTTATTTGTAATTCAATGTTCTATCTCAATATAAAGCCTCTTGGGGAGCAAAGAAGAAGGATGGAATAGAGAGAGTTGAAGAGAAGGGGCAATCAGATGAGACTCAGAATTTGAGATTTTAGCAATGGTGAAATTCATCTAGAAGGCAGTATCTATAATATGGCTGTGCTGGTGGATAGTAGTTGAGTGGAGTTTTTGTGGTTGAGGTATGAGTCTGTAATATTTAATGAACCTGGATAGATGTGTCAAAGGATAATCATGTCAGAAGTGAGAGAGAAGTATCTAAACCTTAGGCTAAAATAATCATTGAAAATAGGAGAGTGTTGGAATTTAGTAGGTTACAAATATAATGAAGTGTTCCCCAATGTCTCTTGGGTTCTAGGATTTTTCTCCTAGAAATTTCATAGATAGAAACTGGAAAATAGCGTTACTATAGGCAGGTTAAAGGGCAGTCCATATCACATGGAGAGATCCATAATCAAGGTAGCAATGGTTCACACTGATGGAATTTGGTCATATCCAGAGTTATCATGACATTGTTTTATAATCAGGCCTAGATATAGCTAGATCATGTAGCTCTAGTACATGGATCATGTAGCCTAGAAAGCCAGCTGCACAGGTATAAGAAGCAGGTGATGTAAGACATGGAAGGCAAAAATAGGAAGTCATAGGAAAACAACTAAAGGGCAGTGGGAAGCAGGGAAATGTTTAACCCTCTTTTCATATGATTGGAGAAAATAAGAATAACCCATTATGGCAGGCTTCAAGGCTAAAGATGTAATCAAGGAAAAGACAGATTCTGACAATGTTATTCATATTACAACTGCAAGAACACTTCTAGAAAAGTTTGAGGGTGCAGAGAGTTTTGCAACTGAGCAGCGATGCCATAGAATGCAATGGAAGGAGTTGGTAAAGTGTTGGGCAGGGGTAGAGAACTGTGGAAGAGAGAGGGAAAAAGTTGGGGATTGAGCCCCATGAACTAATGGATACTTACAAGAAGTTACAATACCTCGGTGAGGGATTGGTAGCTAATGCTGAGTTAAATCCAGATGAGGGATTTGGTAGATAAATAAATGAATAAAAATATCTTCTGACAAATGGCAAATTAGCAACTAATAATCATTTGCTCACATAATTATTTGAGACAAGAATGAATGAAGAGCATATGCTGTTTATTTGAGCTGTCAGCACTTAGATGAGCTGTTGACAAAAATGGAAAGAATATTAAATTAGAACAAAGATCAGGCAGAATGCACTCAGAGAATATCGTGGAAACACTGGCACAATATTTAAATGGAAAAGTCATAATATGAATTACTTTTTTACAATATGTAGAGAAAGTATAGAATGATATATAGGCCATATCCTCATAGTTTCTTAGATTGGGAAGAAGGAAATGTAATGGTTTTCTCTTTCTTCCACGATATTCTTTATATTTTCCAAACATTTTGGTACCTATCCCTCATCTGGGGTTTTCATTTGGGGAGAATGTTAGAAAATGGAAGGTGAGAAGAATGCTGTGCAAAGCAGAGATGGAGTTAAATTGGAGAAAAAGAATATCTTCCCTTACTTCCCTTCTCTCATCCCCCGGCCTCTCCCTAACACCACTGGAGAACTGAATTTGGATGACCTAAACCCAAAGAGATCAAAGATCTCCATGTGCCTGCTTTGAACAATACAATGAGAATAGAATCAGAAAGTAGATTGAAACCCAACTTTGAAGACAGAGCATTTGAAATTTTTGATATGAAGAATGAGACAATTTAAAATGACCCCAAATGATGTAATCGGATTGTCTCCTACAGGGAAAAAATCTTTATAAATCTGGTCCAAAAGTTTGCATCTATTATTTGATGTTATGTTCTGTCATTTACTAGTTACCTGCACTCGGACAAGTTAATTCACACTTGAACGTCAGTTTCCTTATTCATAGGTTCTGAAGAATTAAATATAATCTATTTACATAGGCTTGCCCCCTAGTTCTAAGTTAATTTTATTCAAAATAGTGTCAATATCAAACTTACAGAAAATTTGCAAGTATAGTATAATGACCGTTTTTTCTTTTTCTATTTTTTTTTTTTTTTTTGAGACAGAGTCTCACTCTGTTGCCTGGACTGGAGTGCCATGGCATCAGCCTAGTTCATAGCAACCTCAACTCTTGGGCTCATGCAATCCTCCTACCTCAGCTCCTGAGTAGCTGGGACTACAAGCATGTACCACCATGCCCCGCTAATTTTTTCTATATATTTTTATTTGTCCAGCGAATTTCTTTCTATTTTTTTTAGAAGAGTCCTTTTTTTAGAAGGTCTTGCTATTTCTAAGGCTGGTCTCTAACTCCTGAACTCAAATGATCCACCCACCTCAGCCTCCCAGAGTGCTAGGATTACAGAAGTGAGTCACCACGCCCGGCCTGAAATTTTTTTCTAAACCATTTGAGAGTAAGTTGCTGATGTGTTGCATCATCACCCATGGTGATGGTCTCCTTCAATATGGGAGTTCCTTGGTCTTTCCATGACTTTCATGACCTTGACACTTATGAAAATTATAGACCAGTTATATTGTAAATTGTCCCTCCATTGGATTTGTCTAATGTGTCCTCATGATTAAATTTAGGTGCTATGCCTTTGTCAGGAATATCTTAGAAGTAATGCCAAATTCCTTTCCTTCCTGTTAGTGGGCACAAGATTTTGATTTATCCCATTGTTTTTATTTGTTACTGCTGCCGTAACAAATTACCATAAATTTAGTAGATTAAAATAGTGCAAATTTATTATCTCATACTTCTGGAGGCCAGAAGCCTGACATGGGTTCACTGGGCTAAAATCAAGGTATTAGCACAGCTGCATTCCTTATGGAGGTTCAAGGGCAGAATTTGTTTCCTTCCCCTTTTGTAGCTTCTGTAGGCTGCCTGCATTCCTTAGCCCATGGCCCCTTTCCATGTTCAAAACCAACAATCATTTCACTCCAAACTCTGTTTTCATTAAATCTCCTTCTCTTACTCCTTCTGCCTCCCTTTTCTACTTTTCAGGATCCTTGTGATTACATTGAGCCAACCTTGATAATGCAGGACAGTTCTCCCCATCTCAAGATCCTTAAATCACATCTGCAAAGTCTCTTTTGCCATCTAAGGTAACATATTTACAGGTTTAGGGAATTAGGATGTGGACATCTTGGGAGGCAGCATTATGTTGCCCACCACACCGATTTTGGGTAATGTTCACTGGTTTAGTCCTTTTTGTGTTGCTATAAAGGAAATACCTGAGGATGGGTAATTGATAAAGAAAAGAGGTTTATTTGATTCCTGGTTCTGCAGGCTGTACAAAAAGCATGGTGCTGGCATCAGTTTCTGATGAGAGCCACAGGAAGCATCCACTTGTAACAGAAGGCAAAGAGGGAGCAGGTGTGTCACACAGCAAGAGAGGGAGCAAGAGAGAGAGGAGGGGGTGCCAGGCTCTCATGTGAACTAATAAAGTGAGAACTCACTACTGCAGGGAGGCCACCAAGCTGGTCAGAGAGTCATTGGTTCCCATGACCCAAACACCTCCCACCAAGCCCCACCTCCAACACTGGGGATCAAATTTCAACGTGTGCTATGGAGGGTCAAAGGTCCAAACTATATCATTCACTTTGACCACTTGTTGAAGGTGGTTCCTGCCAGTTTTCTCCACTGTAAAGTTACCTTTTGTTCTCTCTGTAATTAATAATTTTTATGGGAGAAATTCTTTGGGACTATGTAAATATAGCATTCCTTATATTAATAGAATTCTCTTTCTTTTCTTCATGGACTCATGGATTTTTATGGACTATAAAGTAAAATGTAAAATAGTTATTTATAAAATAAATAAGTAAACAAACAGACCTCTTGTTCCAGGCTCATTTTGTACTTTCTTTGCTCCACCTTTTGAATAAGTCATTATTTCAAGAGCTCCTGGTTTCTTTTTAGTGGAGAATGGTAATTTAGTAATGAAGTACTGGGCACAGGTGTGGTCATTACTATTGGAATGTTGCTATTCTCAGTTCCTCTCAGTTGACAGAGCTTGACACATACCTTCATAAAGAGATGTATACAAGAATAGTTGTGCAGCTTTGATCATAAAAGCTTAAAACTGGAAGCAGCACAAATGTCTTCATCAAGAGAGTGCATAAAAAATTGTGGCATATTCATACAATGAAATACTGCTTAGGAAAACTATTTTTAGAAGATAAAACAAGAAACAAATGACATTTACTATCACATAGATAAATCTCAAAATCATTGTGCTGAATAAAAGGATCCAGACACAGACAAGAGCACTCTGCATGAATCTATGAGGCTCTAGAACAGGCGAAACTAAACCATAGAAATAGGTCAGAGCAGTGGCTGTCTGAGAGGACTGGAGTTGAGTGGAAGGAGGCAGTAATTGCTGCCATTATGGAAACATTTTATGTCTTAATTCGATTCTCATTGAATTATACATGTGAGATATGTACATTTTATTGTATGTAAATTTTAACTCAATTAAAAGAAAACATAAGTGATGGGCTGACTCAGCCTAGAAGAGAGGTTTTTGTGCCTTCTCTTGCCCTTTCTTCCTGGCAACCATCATGCAACTTTGAGGATATGTGTTTTATGGTTCTCCAGAGAAACAAATGCAATAGAAGATATATATTTATTTATTTACTTATTAGTAATTGGATCATGTGATTATGGAAGCTGAGAAGTCCCCTGATCTGCTGTATGCAAGCTGGAGACCTGGGAAAGTCAGTGGTATAAGTCAGTCTGAGACCAAAGGCCTGAGAACCAGGGGAGCAGCTGGTATAAATCCAGGTTCTGTTTAGCCCTCTATAGACTGGATGATTCCTGCCCACATTGGGGAGGGCAATCTATTTTACTGAGCCCACTGATTCAAATGCTAATCTCATCCTGAAACACCCTCACAGACACACCCAGAAGTAAGGTTTAATCTGGGAACTCATGGTCTGGTCAATTTGACACAAAAAAATTAGCCATCACAGGATGGAAGCCATGAGATAAGAATGATAAAATAGACAAAGTTTAAGTTCGTCATAACTTTGCAGGACCACATAGCACTACTGAACTGCATACCTCCAGAATGTGCATGTGTGCATGTGTGTGTGTGTGTGAGAGAGAGAGAGAGCGAGAGAGTGAGAGAGAGAGAGAGCGAGAGAGAGAGAGAGAGAGAGAAAGAGAGAGAGATTGATCTCCTTTTCTTTCATCTTGTCTGGTTGGGAGCACAATATTTCTAAAATGAAAAAAAAATACTATCAATCCTATCTGGGAGAATTAAGAAGTTATCTCACACAACAGTAATTTCCTACTCCTAAAATGTATTCCATGACATCTTAATATTACCGAAAGAATATTGTATATTCAAATAAACTGGATTTACCTTTTATGTATGAATAATTATAAATTATTGGGAATTGTAAATTCAAATTATTATTGGGAATTGTAAATTCCCACTAGGGGAAAACATTCTACTCTTTTCTCAAACATTTCTTGGCCACAGAAGTTTTTTTGTTTTTTAATGGTACATGAGGCTGGATCAGAATATACATCACTCTAGATCAAGTGTGAACCTTGGAATGAAATCCCAGCTATAAATAACTCTTCCTGTTTGGATTTGGTCTTCTTTACCCAACCTCTCCTCACTACAACAGGATATATAGCCTCCTTCAATTTGCTGGTATAGACCAGTCATACTTAGGAAATGTCTTTTTACCTTGGCAGAACTATAGATAAATTCCCTAAGAAAAAGTGTTTGAATTCTTAAAGTCCTCTTGATGCCATGACCTCACAGCTTTTGTCCTGCCTGTTTTGCTCTTTTTCAGTCCCTTATTCCCGACCATCTAGTCCTCAGATCTTACTCTTCTGTCCAGGGTGTCTGTAAATACCATGCATGTGCATGCAAAGCTCCAACAGGCACCATTCATATCGACAGTGGCATGAAAGGTGCCCCTCAGAACTGTCCAGTGGGGCAGCCCTAATCCTACTCTCAGTTTTTGGTTCTTGCCTGCACCAGTTTTCTGACTGACTCTATGTTCTGCGTTTCACGTTCATGGATCATGACTTCTGTTTGCCTTTCTAGTTTCTGACTTTTCTTGGTTTTCTTTACTTTCATCTTGTGTATGTTTTAGAGATTCTGACCTACTGCTCTGGGGACTGACTATGGCTAAAGTAAACTGGCACCCCCCCATCCAAATACCCAAATACTAACACTTCCCAATTATCTCCCTTTCTCTTTAATTGCAGCTCTGCTTAAAACAGTGCTTTGCCCAAATGACACTTCAAAGACATGTACAGGAGTCTAAAGAAGGACAGATTTTTGAAATTCAAGATTACTATGTGCTGTGAATATTTGGGGGTGAAGGTGAGCTCCCTTCCCCCTCAGAAAGACTTTAGATTGCCTGTTGAGAATTAAAAGTTCAAACAGATCACAGCATAGAATAGCAAAATCTTCTCTAAAGAGAAAGAATGGTTGCCCAGCAGGTAACATTGAACTGTAACCTGATGGAATGTATTTAGTATCTAAAGAAAGAATGTGTTAGTCATGTCTTATAGGGGCTTGGTTAGCACTGAAATTTCAGAAAGGGAAAGATCACAGAGGCAAACGTTGA
This sequence comes from Microcebus murinus, assembly GCF_040939455.1. Taxonomy (NCBI): domain Eukaryota; kingdom Metazoa; phylum Chordata; class Mammalia; order Primates; family Cheirogaleidae; genus Microcebus; species Microcebus murinus. Next base: position 51,072,693 of record NC_134112.1, read on the forward strand.
CTGTATCTAGAGACAGGATACTTTGGCCCAGAGATAGCATAAAAATGACACCACTCATTCCAAGTTAATGGTCTCTGAGAAAGTTTTTGATTATAATTTAGCTTCTCATGTAGTGTGTTCCTATAGGAATGAGTAGCGGGAAATACTTTTTCCTCTGCAAATTAATATACTTGAGTTTATATGGCAGTCTGTGAGCTGGATCAGTGAGAAGCTGCACGGTGTACTGACAGATCAGGGTTATGAGCTTTCGAGGCTGAGAGCCAAGCCTGTGAGGGATTCACTAAGGCAACACCACCCTGTTAGGAGGTGAGTGAGTGGCTAGCCACTCCTCCGTAGTCATCTCCTCCAGATCAAGGATGTGGTGTGAATGTAGTTTTCTTCAGATTTCTTGTCCGTGTAACTCAGGTTAGTTAAGTGTATCCATATGAATGGCATAGCAGTGTCCACACACGTTCACAGTCTTCCTTCCTGCTTCCATTTCGGAGTGTAAGTATCAGCAGGAAATACAGGGATATTATGACCACACATGGGAAATCAGATAAAAGAAAGGATTTCTTAACAGGTCTTCTTTAAAAGGTTTGCTTCTTTTTTCTTTTAATGTAATTTAATTAATTAATTAGTTTGTTTTAGGAAAAGAATTCAACAGCAATTTGCCTGAAATAGGTCTTTTGTTTACTTTTTCTGCAAAAAGAGAGCTGGGCCTGATGATACCATTCTGTTCCTTCAAGCCCACAGATCCTTGATATGCCCATTGATATCAAAAGTACTGTTTGAGCAAGGACCTCTGTCAGTTACTTATTTAGGTTCGGGTGTTGGGTTTTCTCTCACAAAGTTGGGTGAAAAAGTAGGAAATTAATGTGTTTATATACTTATTAATAATTTAGGCAACCTCCCCTGAGTTTTGCTAAACTCTTGATTCCCTATTGATAAGAGAAACCTAGGTGGTTTCCTTTTATCTCAGCCTTTCTCTATGGAAACATCTTAATCAATGTACAATTGTTCTAATTGCTGTAACTGTCTCGTTTGATGTAGATCGCCACCTAATCTCTTCAGTGTCATAAGCTATACTGTTTTTAGATTGCCAAAATATTTATCTTGGTTGTGTTGACATGCTATTCAATGACAGTTTATGACCATAATTAATATGTTTAGGCTTCAGTTTCCCATAATGTAAGTGCAAAGTACAGTATTTGATGGATTATCTCATTGATGATTATAATGTTATTTGCATTTTTGAAACAATTCCAAATCATATGGGAGAAATACACTTAGGTTTACTGTCAGAAATAAGTTAAATGAAACTCTTAAACATTAAAATTGACAGAAAGAAGTCTGCGTGGGATGGCTGCAAGAACAGATCTAATTTTGTTCATGTTGAAAAAGTTAAATTTTCTATTCTGAGTAGCCATCATTTAGTGACAACAATTGTCACAAACCATTTTTGTTACAGTAGGATCAGGAAAGATCAGTAGGCCACTGCACCTATTAGGCCTTCCCGTCCCTGTACCCAGAGCTGTGTAATTTCCCTTGGAGAGCTGTTTTAACCCAGGCTCCAAGCTGACCTATTCTGATTCAGAGAAAATTTAAGGAAACTGCACCAGTCACTCAAGTACTAGTGTTGTGTAGTGTTATCTCTAACTGTAGTAATTTACAAACAAATCTCATTAGCTTTCATGAACTCCCAGTGATGACAAATGTTGCTGTGTAAATACAACTATAAAACTAGGTTTAAGTTACTTATGTATGTAGATGCACATTCACAAACCCAAAGTACATTTACAAATTAAATACCAAAAATATAACAAAACCAAGTAAGTTCAAATGCACAAGACTTAATGAGATAGATGCTGTTCTTTTACTGAAAGTAAATTTTTATTTGCAATATACATATCATATTGACCCATGTGGTGAAGGGTTTTTAAAAAATATCTAGTATGCCTACCTTTGAATGACTCAATTCCTACACTAGTTTTCTGTATTAGAGTCATTTTGCAGCCTCAGGTAACATTTCTGCTGCTCTTGGTGAGCTGCTGGTGGTGTGCCTCTCATTCCGAGGTGTCAGAGCTCCTCATAATCAGATCCTTCTCAGGCTAGGGTTGCTGTACTTCCCCATTCATAATCATAACTGGCAAAGAGAGAAACCAAGAAATGCCCAAGTGATCCCCTGAGTTTCACACTTACTCCTCCATGCCATGAATATGTCACAGAGCCCCATGTGTCCTACTGATCATGATTATTCACCTTTGATGCTATGGTAACTCCTCACCATGCCTACTGGTCCCTAGTTACAAATTGCCCTAAGCACCCAGGTGGTGTCTGTGGCATTCAGTTTATTAGGATCCTTGCGGTGTCCCCTGGCAAGAGTGTACTCCCTGCAGAGCCCAGAGTGGAGAGGATAGAAAGCTTTAAAGTCTCCCAGTACATCATTGGGAGTGATGGAAAGTGGGGTTACTTCTTCCACACTTGGTTTCTGAATGCTTGTATTCTTTTTTATTGGGGACACAGAATCATGTAAAGATCTCTTGACTCAAAGCATATATTGTGTCCTAGAAAAATGGTGCTTCATTCTAACAGAGCATTGCCTCTAAGCTAGTGCTGCAGCTGTGCCTTTAAAAGACCATTTCATTATGCTATCTGGCTGACAGTTTCTGGGTGGTGAGGTATGTGATATGGCCAGTGTATCCCATGCTCATTGTCTCATTCCTGTACTTCCTTTGCTATAAAGAGGGTTCCTGGTGAGATGCTGTGTTGTAGGAGACTCCATGCCTATGGATCAACCATAGTGGTATTGGCTGAGTCCTTGAGGGTAGTAAAAGCAAATTTATAGGTGTTTATTTTTTCAAGAAAGAATTGCTGACCTTCCAGGATAGAAGGGGTCTAATATATCCAACTTGCTACCAAGGAGCCAGTAGTTGATTTCCTAAAAGATGAGTATTATAGTAGGAACTTGGCTTTGGTCTCTGTTGCTGGAAAACAAGGCATTCAGAGGAAACCATGGGAGTCTATGGTATAAGGTCCATGCATAGCCTCCACCTCTGCTACCTTGATTACTTTGTTGTTCTAACTATTAGCTAGCACTGGAGTGGCTCCTAAGAAAGTCTGGCTATCACCAGCCAGTCAATTCATTTTGCCTAAGTTGTTTAGTCCCTTTTTGCACAGTGGGTACTTTCTGGTGGGTGTTAATATGTGCTACAAAGACCTTCACCCTTTGTGCTCATTCCCAAACATCTTTCCACATAGGCTTTCATGGATGACTCCTAATATAAAACATTGTGTTTTCCAGGTAGCAGATGCTAAGGTGGAATTAAAAGTTAAAAAGTTTTACTGGGGAGTAACATCTGTGAAAGAAAGTGGAGGAGAGAGAATTGGGCAGGTGGAGCATCAGACCTTGATGCAGAGCTGACAAATCTCAGGTAGTTGTGGAGCAAAAGAGTAGAGGAGACCTGCATTGTGTGGATATGGTTAGGCCTTTGTGCCACCAACTTGCTCCATCATCACTACCTTCCCAAGGAGAGTATGACTTTGTTTTGAAACCTGAGATGGACCCTGAGGGAGCCAACAGTCAAAGGCTGTCAGCTTGTTATGATGCATTTTTTTGCAGCTGGATGGTGAGTCATTTTTGAAGGGATTGGGGGTCTAAGTGGTGCTTATCAGTGTTTGCCACAGTTAGACAGTTGGATAACTGGGTCTGGGGCCAGTTGACTTGTCCAGGCCAAAGATATAAATTTGCAATCCATCTGCATGCAAGGGCTGGTGTAATAGGGTGTATCAAACCACTGTGTGCATGTGACATTTCCTAGAAAGAAAGGGAGGAGTGAGATAAAGAAACAGTCCTAGACTGATATTGAGGGGGACGCCTACATTTGATGGTCAGATAGGAGATAATAAGCCTATAAAGAAGACACAGATGGGGTGGTTAGAAAGATAGGAGGAAGATCACAGGAGAGAATAGTCAAAATGTTCAGAGAAAAAGAGTGTAATTTGTCCAAGTGTGGAAAGCCTTGAGAAACCAAGTAATGACATTCAAGGACTGAAAAATATCAGTTGAATTTAGTGATATAGAACTCACTGGTGATGATGATGGGATAGAAGCTAAATTCTGGGGAGGTTGAAAAATGTGTATGAGAGATCAGGAAGTGGAAATAGGAAGTATAGATAAATCTTTTGAGAAATATAGATTTTAAAGATATATTTTAATGATATATTAAAAATAAAGTCTAAATATGTTTGTAACTCTAGATAACCAGTCAAAAATGTGAACTGGCGTAGCAATTATACCATTACCCTTAACATTTTATTCTATATTATTTTAATTACTTTGAAAATTATTTGTCCCAGAACTTTAAATTTTAACTCAAGTATTTACCAAATGTATTCAAATCAACTGGAACAGATAAATACATTAAAAAGATGATAAAACAATATAGAAAAGCTTTGTTTTAGCAGTTTATACTTGGTGGTAAAGGTAGATATATAGCCTTACCTCTTGGAGAAAAAATTAGTTAAATGGGAACTTTTTGGATACACAGACAAATCAATTTTTAGCTTTTTAATAGTTCAATATTAAGTAAGACAATTACATTGAAATTAGAACATTTAGTATATTGGAAAGATTGTGTCTGGGTAAGACAAATGACTAAAAATGAGACTGAATATAATGAAAAAGTAAATGAGTAAAGATACATTTTTTTTTTTTGGTTTTACCTTGCACTTTAGTTTTTTGAAATAGTGGTAAGGAAAATTTCAGACCCCTTAGGGTATAATACAAAGAATGATTTAAAAGTCCAATGATTTAGTGATGTCCAGCTGCTTAAATGGTAGTCTTTAATAAGAATAGCATACCTCCAGAAAAATATTTATTTAACCAAAAAATTTTGATCTCTTATTATGAAAGAGATATTATTACAGTTCCTAGACATATAATAAAAGATGATATGATTCCATCATCATTTCCAGTATAAGCTTGGATTTATTTGTAATAATCCATATTTTGTTGCTGCATCTCATTTTCGGCACAAAGTAGGAACAGAGATAGGTACACTGTGCACACGTACTTATCTTTTTTATTTTTAAAAATATTTTCAATTTTATTTCAGAATATTATGAGAGTACAAATGTTTTAGTTACATAAATTGCTTTTGTACCATTTGAGTCAAAGTTATAAGTGTGCGCACCCCACAGATAGTGTGCATTGCACCCATTTAGGTGTGAATTTACCCATCCCCTGAACCTTGTTTTTGAACAGTGGTGAAAACATTCTCACCTAACACAACCGGGACTGGTTATTGCTTGGCTAATCAACAATGTGTCTAAAACCTAGAATCTTTTCTCACAATATTTTTTCTTTTTATTCAGATAATTCTTAAAAATTAATATATAAAACATGTAATTTAAACTTAAAACATAAAAAGGCATATTTATATGCCAAACTTTTGAAATAAAATAATGGCATTTTTATTTTTTGCATATGGGTCTCATGATTGAAGTTTTGTGATCTTTTTCATGTGTACATAATGTATACACACAATAGTTATCACCTATGTTTCTCACTTTTGTTTTCTTAAAATAGAATGGAAAGTTTAAAACACTTGTGAAGTGAACTGGGAGAAAGCTCCTATGTTTTTATAGTTTTTTTCACCTATTTTGGAATACCTGGCCAACACTAAATTCAATGACAAAAGTCACTAAAGTGAATAAGAGATAGTATGATTCTATTACTTATCATTTCTAAAACATTTAGTTTTTGTTAAAACAACTTCAGTTTTTCATTATATTTCATTGATTTTGGTGATATTTATTTGAATTTCATATTTACAATAATAAGCTCAGATGGAATAAACATGTTTGAGCAAACCCAACAGACTTGGTGACAGCACAATTCAACTGATGGGAATAGAATGTGTGGGCACCAAGCAGAGGAGTGTTAGATTCAAGTGTTCGGTGTGAGAGGGGCCTCAGTAAGTATGTTTTACAGAAGAAATAGAGAGCATCAGTTTTCCAGCAGGGCAGTTACATGAATAATGTTGAGAGATATTGCTACAACTGTATGTTGAGTAGATTTATCATATAGACATGATATTATGGTTTTAAAACTTTATATAATGTTTTCAATGGAAAGGTTGGGGCAGGAACTTCAGACATGGTTTTACCAGGGCTTTTCATTCATGAGTGATTCCTTCCTCCATATCTTGGCTTCATGCTCAGGCTGACTTCCCTTACAGTAGCAAAACAGCTACAGAATTCACATTCATATATTCCACTGATCAAAAGGATTAAGATGATCTCTTTAGGTGGTCTCAGTAGGAAGGGCAAGGATGCTTTCTTCCTAAAAGCCTGCAGCAAATATGTCTTGTTTCATTGACTTGAAGTATATTATGTGCCCTTCCCTGAATTAAATACTGTGCCCAGGTGATGGGTATGCTTTTAGGCTTAAACTCATCAGTGTATACCCATCAAACACATGAACTGAATGGGGGGAGGAGGATATTGGAATGAAAATTGTGGTACTCTAAGGGAGGGAAGAAAGAGAAAAAGTCCACTATAGGATAAAAACTAAGTCTATAAGTCTTCAATAAGTTGATTAATTTAATAATATATAATATCATCTTTGAAATTTCAGGAATTATTTTAAAGCAGTGGAAACTCAGCTAGGGTTTTTTTTCTTTTATTGTTATTATTGATGGGAAGTAGCATCTGTAGTGTAGTAGAATTAAATTTGTACATTGAATTTGATAGTAGGAAAATATTATTATGTTACTTACTGTCTCAGAGAAGAGCATGGCTTAGTGGCAAAAAACATGGGCTTCAAAGAATATTTCTGGATTCATATCCAAGCTGTACCATGTATTATCTCTGTGACCTCAGACAAATTTCATAACCTCCTTAAAACCTCAATTTCTTCATCTATAAAACATTAAGCATCATAGAGTTGTGAGGATTAAATAAAATCACCCATGTAAAGCACTTTCTATAGTTTCTGCACTTAATAAATGTTAATTATTATCATCAGGTTTGAACAGAGTGGGCTCATTACCATCTCACTACCTAGCAGACTTCTGGAGTTCTAGAATCAAACTTATTGCTACATCTTTGGAAAAAGCTTATATCACTTGAAGACCCATCCTCTTTATTTCTTTAAGTGAACTGATATATTCATCAGTTACTTTTCTTTCTCAAGATGAAAATGGAAGAAACTATACCTACATAAACCAACATAATGTTAAGCTAAGGAAGCTGGACAGAGAAGAGTAGTTACCATGTGATTCCATTCATATAAAGTCAGTACAGGCAAAACCAATCTATGTTGTTAGAAGACAGGATACTGATTAGTCTTAGTGGGTAGGAATTAAGTGACTGAAAGTGCACATGAAGGGAGACTTCTGGGCTGGTGGTCATGCTCCGTATCTTAATAAGGTGCTAGTTACAAAGTATGTTCACTTTGTGAAGATTTAGCTAGCTGTACAATAATAATTTTCCCACTCTCCTCTTTCTCTATTTTTATACTTTTAAAAAAGGTAAAAGTCAACATGCCTGATTTCCTTTTGATTAAGAGATATATCCTTAATTTGTGTTCAGAATAAAAGTTAAATGAAGATAAGCCAATAGGTACCAATTTCTTTGCAGGAAATGTGGCATTACAAGGGCAGTCTCTCCCATGACTTCTTGTATGGCAGAGCTGGCTACTGAGGTGGGAAATTTATGTGTGAGAAAAGAAGCATCCTGGAAAAGTAGAAATTGAAATATCAAACCCTTCTTTTTTGAGGTCCAATGTTACTAGTACCTTATTAATGGACTGTGTTGGTCCTGACAAAGGACAGATGACAGATTGTCCCCAAAGCCCTCCAAAGAGGAGCTAAACATTAGGGAAGGAGGAGATGGTCTGATATTTAAAGCTTGGAGGCTCATGAGTACAGAGCTGAGCCCATCACACATCTATTGTAGAACACGTGGTCCATGCTGGCTTGAGCTAATCTGTGTATCTCATTCTTCTGACCATAGTGATTGTTCCAGGCATAGGTGCATAACTGGATCTGAACAGTATTTAAGGTGAAACTTGCTAAACTATCTTGTTAAAAGGAAGGTAACAAAAAAATTCAATTCTGTGCAAAATGCCAGGGGAGATATCTCTTTTCTCCTAGGTGTTGAGGTGGAACATGTAAAGTTGGTTTCATTGTAGCCATGTTACTGCCACCAGCAGGAAAACCCTACACCTTCCCAGGAAGGCCACTGTATAGACCCTGAGGATAAAGCCTATGTTATGCAAGGCACAGTAGAGAGATGAAGAGAAACCAAGTCTGTGATGACATAGATACCTTTATTGTTAAAGCAAGTTTGAGTTTCATATGTAATGATTGCTAATAGATTCAATAATTACATTATTTTGAAGGATGTGTATAATATAGTTTTACCTGATTTCACCTGTATATGAATGTTGGCATGGGAAGCAACCACTTAAAATGACTGATGTGAGTACCTTAACCCTCATCAATAGTTCTGCGCTTATCACTCCCTAACTTCTACTTCTTCCTCCTATTTAGTCTTGAAGGGTGTCCCAAGATTATTGTGTCCTTACATCTAGTTTATTCTTATGTAAAATCTACTATACTTCCTTCACATATGGAAGAAGGCAAAAATTTGGTCAATAAAATGTTTGTTGAATAATGATTATTTATTTTAAAGTAGTCCTTACATTGTTTCTTTAATAACAGGAAGAGATGACTTCTTGTAATCACTTCTTAAGTAACCATATTTTAGAAATCTGTCATTCCTACATTTAAACTATATCCGTAGAGACCATGGGAGATGATTTTTGCTGAGCAACAGGAAAATCATTAACAGCCTGGCTTGCCTCCATTTTTTTGGTCCACACTCTCATATCCTCTTCTAATCTATTTCCAGTATGTTCATGTTTTCCCAGAATAGCTATAAAATCATGTAATTAGTCTCCAAATCAGCCATGCTGACACAGCCATTGGCATAAAGTACAGAAAAATTGATCAACTTATTTCTAAGAAAACATTCCAAAAGAGTCAGGTCTGCTTCCAAACACCAGGGAGAGTCTGATCTGTCCACTAACACCATGTTTCTGTTAGTAATATAATACTTTTTCCATGGCTACTGAAAGCTGTCCCCACACTGACTCCAAGAATGCCTACTCCTGGATGCAATAAACACCCTGCCAGTAATAGGTATGCCCACCACCAGACCAAAGTAGTTATACTCAGAGGCGATTACAGCCTCAGAAAAAGCCTGTAAAGTAATATGTTTAAAGGGAAAAGTACTCAATAGGTAGGTGGTATATAAGGGAAACATTGGTTTGCCATCCAAGAAATTTTAAAATAAGAGAAATGAGATTTTTCTTTGGGATTTAAACCATAAAATTAATATATGTTGGATGGGCCAGATATATAAAAGTTTACCCAAGAAGAAAGACTCATAAATAAAAGCAGGACACGATGGTAACCTAATTGGTGATTTGTGTGTGTGCGTGTGTGTGCGCGCACAAACACGTGTATTTGTGTGTGTCTATATATAAAGTGAGTCAATCCAATTTTCTCATTTGAAAAATTCAAATAATAACTGTTCCTATTTTATAGTGGCAAGGGAAGAATTAAATAGAATGATGCATGTAGAGCATTTAGTAGAGCACCTGCTGCATAACAATAGCTCAGTAAATGTTCAGTGTGATTAGAGGGGATGGGAAAAGAAGGAGCAGGTCCAAGAGTACACAAGCTATGCTATCCATCGTCTTCTTTCTGCACAGTCCATGGTCTCCCCAGGAGTTGCTCTAAGGGATTTATATGTTTTAACTTTCTTAATCCTCACAGTAGTCCTGTAAGGTAGGTAGAAATGTTATGCCCATTTTTCAAATTAAGAAACGGGCACCAGGAAGTTACTTAAAAGTACCCTTAAGATTACAGAGTTGGCAAGTGGACAGATGTTGCAGTCAGGATGAACCTCAGTCAGCCAGGTGTCAGAGTCTGTATTCTTGATCACTGTCCTGTGCTGTCAATGTCTGTGGAATGTTAGCGTATTCAGAGCAGCTTTCAAGGTTCTTTTTGCCCAGAGGCTTTCTTTTTAAAGACAAGGGCTCTGTCACCCATGCGGAAGTGCAGTTGGTCACAGCTCACTGCATGTCCTGAGGCTTTCTTATCCAAAATTAGTCATCTCATGGTTCTTGGTCTGTAAAATTGTTTATATAATCAAATAAATTTCCATAATTGTAGGTTTACAAAAGACCTCTATATCCTTTCATCTTTCCATCTGCTACAATGTAAACTTTTACTATTCTAGATGGATGGGAATTTTTCATAAAATTTTGTCAGATACTTTTTCTTCATCTATTGAAAAGATCATCTATATTTTCTTTTTTATTCTGTTAATATGGTGAGTTGCATTGATTGATTTTCAGATTTTATAGCAGTTGTGCATTTCTTGGATAGACTACACTTGGTTGGATGTATTATCCTCTTTATATATTGCTCGATCTTTTTTGTGTGAAAGACCCAGGAATTGGTCCATTTCACATAATTTGTTGAATTAATGGACATGTAGTTGTTTGTAGTATTTTTTATTACTTTTCAAATTTTTATAGGATCTGTAGTAATATTCTTTCTTTCATTCTTGATGTTTGTTAAACTGTCAAGTCAGGAATTGTGAAGGATCTGAGATTTTACTATACTTACGAAGTAATAAGTTTGTGACAGTTTCATAGATACTGGCATAAAAACATGAGGATCTAGGTCAGAAATAAAAGACAGTTTATTACAACAATCTCAGTAACCAGGGTAGGCAACTTTACTTGGAAATTATAACAATAACAGAATTAAAATATTTGCCTGATCATCCCAACACTTGGCATTTTGGGTTTGGCATTTGGTGAGCTTTTTTCTTATGAGTCATTTAGATTTTCCTGGTTCTTTGTATGCCAAGTAATTTTGGATTTTATTATAACCTGAACATTTTGAGTATTTTGTTATGAGCCCTTGGATCCTATAAAAAATCTTCTGGAAATTGTTGGTTTTGTTGTTCTGGTTGTTTGAGCAGGTGGTAAATCTGGTGAGGTTCGGACTACAAGTCCTGACTGCCTTCTGTAGGCAGTGGCTCAGTTTTTAAAGCCTTTATAGCTGCTTGGATTCATCCCATGGGTGTGCTACTGGGTGCCAGTCTGGGACCTGGGTGAGGCCTTCACTGTAGGTCAGTTCTAAAGCCTTCACAATGCTGTTTTGGGTCTGTCTTGAGCATACATGTCTCAGGGGTGAGCCTAAGACTTGTGTCAGTTCATATAGAGGTACACAGATTTAGAGACTCCTTCCTCAGCTCCCTCTCCTGTGATTAACTCAGGATCTCTTATCCCAGTCCTCTGGCTGGAAAGCTTCAGTTTCTCTCTGAGTTTTAGCCTTCCCACACTTTGTGCATTTTCTATAACTGGATATTCATTTGGGACACAATGGCAAAAGAAAAAATAGAGAACGGAGTAGCTTGGGTTTCTCCCAACACTCTCTGGGATGGTGAGTGGGCTCTTTCGTGGGTCTTCTGGCTAGAGATAAGGACTTTTTTCCCTGAGGTTTTTAGGGACCTGTACAACCACCACTGCCACTGCCCTCATTCTGGGGCTTACTTTGGGGTAGGGCTAGCATAGAAAAAAGAAAAAAAAAAATGGACAAACCCTACTGATTTGTGCTTTGATCTCTGGCATGCCCCTACTCAGTCCTCTGATTAGAAACAGAATGTTTCCCACTTAGAAATTTTCCTGCCCACACCTGCAGCACAGTTCCAGGATTGGGCTACCCTCAAGTCTAAACTCAGTGCTGTAAGGGTGGTTCTTTGAGTTTTGTTTTCATTCCCCAATATGCCTGCTTTTGCTTATTTTCAGAGTACTCAAATAGTTGCTTTTTGTATTCTGTTGCAGCAGTTTTAGTTGCAATCAGTTGTAGAACTAGGGTGTAGTGGGCTTATACCATCTTAAATGGAACCAGAAACTTCTTAGTTACCTGTTAAGTCAAAATATCACATTCCTCTGTTATCTGATAAATTCAATAGGACACCATGATAAGAAACCCTAATCCATTAGAATTACTCATTTATTGATTTGTTTATTCACTAAATACTTGAATGCTTACTATGTTCTACACTCTGAACAATGTGTTGGAAGACATATCTAAATAAGGCCCAATTTCTACCCAAGTTTCTAATTGTCTGGTGCTGAAGACAGATAAACCAGTAATTATAGCAGAGAATAAGTGCTACAGTGGAATTTGGATTTTTTTTTTTTTTTTTTTGATAAACTGCAAGTAGGGAACTTTCTCTTTCAAAGGCTAAGCTCTTTAGAACTCCTCTCTCCCTAGTCTTTCTTTTCCTCTTATAGTTTCCCCTTTTCCTCTCTCCCTATTTCTTTAATATAGTCCAGAATAGTTGGTTCTAGGGCACAACTAAATGTTCATATGTCACACAAAAAATGTCAAGGCATGTACTTTAAGCAAAATTAGAAGTAAATTCTCAGTGTACTTGGTTATTTGAGAGGGATATAGAACCTGGATTCATCTTTCCAATCTCTTCTAGGGTCATGACCTCTCGGTTTCAAGATCTTTTCTCTAAGGATTGATCCTTTGAGTTGCACATGTCAAAAATACATTCTCCTTTTAACCTTTGAGCTAGTGATATAAGGTATAGTTGTAAAAATTTTTTTTAGCTTCTCTTCAGGACTCTAAATCACCCTTTGTTTTAGTTTTCTATCACTATCTAACAAATTATCCTTAACACTAGCGATTTAAAATAGAAAACATTCATTATCTCACATTTTCTGAGAGTCAGGTTGCTAGATGCCTGTGGCTCCAGGACTCCTATGAGGTTGTGGTTAAGCTGTCGGATGAGACTGCAGTCTCACCTGAGTCTTGACTGGGGGAGCACATACTACCAAGCTCACTCATGCTTGTTGGCAGGATTCACTTCCTCCTGGGATGTTGGCCTGAGGGTGTCCATTCTTTGCTGGCTGTTGGCCTCTGTCAGTTCCTTGCTATGTAAACCTCTCAACATAGCAAGGGGAATTCTCTTAGAGTGAGTGTTTGAGACAGCAAAGGAGAGTATCCAAGATGAAAGCCACAGTTTATGGTACCTAATCTCAGAAGTGATATGCCATGACTTTTGCCATATTCCATTTGTTAGAAGCAAGTCACTAGATCCAACCCATAGCCAAGGGAAGAGGTTTATAAACCTTAACTGCCTGGATCAATGCATTTCTTATTGGCTTTATACAGAACTTCTCTGTCCCAAGCCACAGGCTATTATAACATTTGTATTAATATGTTGGCTCAAAGCTTCTTAAATTCTTTAGACATTAATCTCTACCCTGTTAATTTTATTTATCTTAGCTGTGAACTGTTAATATTTCTTTTCCAATATTCCAGATTTAGCCAAATGAGATCCTGCTTTAAAAATGTCCTGCAGGAAGTCATGATATACATTTATATGTTAACTAACCATTTTCCTAAGGAAGTTTCTACTGTCTTTCAAAAAGTATATAAAATATTTAAGACTCCATATTTATATTTGATTAAGACATGCCTTATCTGCTTGTTTGGTTCTCATTCTCATTTCCCAATTACTTTTGGGGAAGGGGAACATTTTCTCATAGTGGGAAATCTTTTATCACTCAGACCACTTCGGGTATAATTTTTTAGGACATAAGATTCTTTCTGGGAGAACTCTGTGAATTTGAAATCATATAATTATTTATGTGTTAATGGATAGCTAAAGAGTACTCATCAAAATCACAGTAAAGGTATTGCTACCATGGAAAATAAATATATTCCATTTTTATTATGTGATCTGTACCAATAGGACTATCTCTAATAGAAGAAAATTAGCAATCCTAACATTTTAGCACTGTATGAATTAGAATGGCAATACCGCTTATAATCTTCTGTTTATTCGATATGGATCCACTTCAGATTTTAATGAATTAAGTATATCTCATATCCTACAAAATATATTATTTTTCTTTTTTGGGATTCAATTCCCCCCCCCCCCCAATTCTTGAAAGTTCTCCATTTAACAAGACTAAATTTGGAGTATAGTCTTTCATCTGTTCAGGTAATAATCTACTTAAAGTTAATTGAACATAATTGTCCATATTATCTTCACAGTGTTACAGAGGCACATGGCACTTATGTTGAGAGCCATGTGAGATAAGGGTATGCGCACTCTGTGCTGAGGAGTTTAAAAGTCCAGAGATAGACTCTAAAGATAAGAAAATTAAAATAAAATCACTAGTACATAGATTAAGCAGAAGTGCAAAAATCAATCTTACTCCTATCCTGAAATGAGATATTTCCTTATCCATCATCAAAAATTTTATTCATTGAACAAAATGTATTGAATACCTATATGTGTCAGTACCAAACTGAGCACTGTACTTCCTTCAGAGTTCATGGTACAATAGAGAACACAGGAGTAAATGCTAGAAACAGTGTCTTTTTACACCTGCTTCTATTCTCTATCCTCTAAGGTTCAGCTTACAGCACACCTTCTTCAGGAAGTCTTTCAGATAATTTCTGCTCACAGAATTCTTTCCTTCCTTTAAAATTATTACGTCAAGGTAGTATGGAATAGAGCAATGGTTCTCAAACATGAGCAGATATCAGAATCCTGGTGGGGTGGGTTTGTTAAAGTAAATTCCTGGCCTCCACCCTTGAAGTGTCTAATAAGAAGGTCTGAAGAATTTGGAATTGAAGACTTTGCATTTTTAACAATGTCCCAAGTGAAACTGATGCTGCTTGTCTTGGGACCTCACTTTGAGAACCAATGCTGTATAGAAGCATAGAAGTCTGGCCTTAGAGCCAGACAGATCTCTATTTGTATTCCAGCTCCTCTGCTTACAAAATATATGACACTGAAATAGTTATTTTACCTCTCTGGTAAAAAGGCAACAATAATAATAACTATCTCAAGATAGTTTATTAGAATTAAACAAAATAAGACATGTAAATATTATAAAATACTGGATATCTTTAGTGTTATTTTTGTTTTATGGTAAATACTAGAAAGTGACATTGTTATTGTTGAAAGTGACAAAGAAATTGTATTTGTTATTAAGAAATTGTTATTGTAGAAAGTGACAAAGTTATTGTTGTTGAAAAATAAAAGGTTAAAGAGTAGTCAAGTGACATATAAAGAAAGTAGACATTTGTTGACATTCTTAGGTCAAACCCAGAGAGAATAGTCAGCACTTCCAAGACTGGTATGTGAGCAAGCTACATGGAGAAATGGAACAATTGTTTATCATACAATGGCTGCAGTGACCCACTTCTGAGTGCCTATGACTTCATCCTTAACAAGAAGAATGGATTTGGTTGGTGTTAGCATCTGATATGGAGCATTCCTCTTGGGCAGTTTCACTCCTAGCTTCTCAAAGGATTAGATCTTCTTAATGTTCAATTTATCAGGTCTGCCTTTAGCATAGACAACAATATCTGGAGCAATCTGCTGCGGTCAGAATAGCAGGATTGCTTATACTTGATGTACATGGGATAAGTCCCCGCAACTTTGTACAGAGATAGCAGGGAGCTGCTTTCTTCGCAAGAGTGCAATGAGAGTGGCAAATAGGAGTTTACATGCACCGTCCTGTGAGGTATTTTCACCCATAGTTCTTGGCGGAGCTTAGCTAAATGGCTGTGTTCAGGTTCTGTCTCCAGATTGAAGGAGCAGAGGCTACAAGGAAGCTAGCTACTCTCGTGGCTATGGCAAAGGCACAAGAAAAGAACAGAAACATGCAGGGATATTAAGCCCTAGGCTTAGCATGAGCATGCTGTCATTTCTGCATTTTTTTGACCAAAGCAAGTTTCATGAGATGGGAAAATATAGTCTGCCTCTATGATGCCATTAATGTAATCAATTTAACAAAAATTGTAACAAAACAAATAGACAATCTACATGAAGAAAACTATACCATTTTTAATTTAAAATCAAGGTTTGAACAACTGAAAAGCATACCATATTCTTGTATAAGATTTAATTATAAAAAGCTAATTATCCCAAATCAATTTATATATTTCATGCAATTCCAATGAGAATACTAACTTGGATTTATTTTTTGGAACTAGATACGACTTTAAAGTTCAGTTGGAAGAAAAAAAATACTTAAAAATAGCCAAGAAATATGCAGGTATCTAAAAGAAGAATAATTAGGGGAACTTTCCAGACATAGGAATATAGTATGAAGCACTGTAGCCCAAGTAATATGGAACTTGCATAGGAGTGGACAAATAGTTCATCTAAACATAAACCAGGAAACATGAAAATTTAGTGTATGATGAGATCATTTCAATTCAGGGATAAAAAATTTACTTAGTAATTGGTGCTGGCATAACTGACTTCCATCTATAAGAAAGTAAAATTGGATGCCTATATCTCATATATACAAAAATTAATTCCAGTTAAAAGACTTAAATATAAAAATTAAAATGATAAGAATTTTAGAAAAAAATCTGTGAAACAGCATATAGAGTTTAGGCGAAAGAAAGGCCTTAATAAAACAATCCTAGAAGCTATTATTAAAAATTGAAATATATGAGAATATAAATACTAAAAACTTTGTATGGCAAAAGAAACGATAAGCAATGCCTACAATCATTAGATTGTTACAAATATTTGCAAAACATATGATGGTCCTAGTAAGAATTTATAACTATAATATACACAGAACTCTTATCATTTGGCAAAAAACTCAAACGACTCAACAGAAAAACAAACACAAGATATGAATATGTAGTTCACAAGAGAAAATCCAGATAGCCAATAAACATATTAAAGTATGTTCTAATGCACAATTAACTTACCATTTTGGTACTGAATGTCACATTTTTCTTCCTATTTGTATAAAACTCTCACTTTCTTCTCAGAGTTCAAGATCTCTGTTTATTCTTCTTCATCAGGTCTCCTTGTGTTTTCCCAGGGTCAAATGACATATACACCTCAGTACAAATTACTGGTTCCCAACACAATCATATGCAATGATTAAGATGCAGAATAAGCTTCTATTTGGATGGGGGCAAAATGAAAAACCTCTGGTTGTCACTGGACCACAGCAAATATCAAACCCTGATGAGCAAGAGTGGCAAGACTCTCTGTTGCGTTAAGGAAGTTGCTGTCAATCTAGCAGACTGTTTCTGTTTTCTGGGATATCTCTCTTGTTGGCTCTGTTCTACAGCCTCTGGTAGTTCCCAGACTGGGTGTAGAGGATGCTTCTTGTCCATATATTTCATAACCATGGGTGTAGGAAAACAGCCTGTTGTATGGCAAGAGTGATGCCATCTTGAAGTTAAACCTCCATAATGACTGATGTTTAAGTCTTGCATACCAAGATGTTCTACAGCAAGGTCATTAAACAATGCCTATAGCATAGATAACCCCTAATAAAGATACTTGTTTAACCTCCCCAGTGGTCACAAATTTCAGCAAGAAAGTCTGACACACAACCAGCCGCACATGTCTTTACCCTAAAAGCTTGCTATATAAAGGATACTTTCTGGAGGTGAGTGTGGGGATCTATCCACTGTTTTGCAGCTGCCTAAGACATCACTTCTTTTGTAAGTCCTTATTAAATATTTTCTTTCTGAGAAACTGGATTTGTCAGCCTCTTTTTTCAGTCTCTCAGCTCCCAAAGCCTTTGGGGGTAGGTTTGCACAGACCTGCTCACCATGGAACAATGGGTGAGGTCAGCTGCCCCATTTTAACAGATCACTTCAGATTGGAGTGAGTTTGGGGATCTAGGGATGGCTTTAGGGACTGATTCATGGAACCAACAATCCAGTTTGAGGGTGGGGGTGGAGAGGTGGGATGGGGAGGTGGAAAAGGGAGTAGAGGGTGGGCCCAGAAGGGAAGGGAGTATATCTGCTGGCTCTTTTCTCTATCTCATCTCTCATAAAATGTAACCTTCTTCAAATCTGTGAGTTATTTTTACCTGGCCTCTGCAGTGGGGGATCAAGATCCCATGTAGCTGTTCAGAGCTGAGGTGGAAGGAAGAGCCAGAGCCTCAGTGAGCTTGTCAGTCTGGCTGGGACACAGGAACTGTGGTGGCTTCATCATGGTGGGCACAGTGGTTGCCATGCCAGAGCCTAGCCCTTCTGGGAGGACTGAGTCAGCAATGGTGGTAGGAGGTGCTGCCAACAGTGTGGACAGGTTTGGACACCAATGCATCACTGTCCTATGTTGGAGAGGCACAGGGAGGACTGAACAGACCCAGTATCATCAACCACCACTCATTGAGAGGGCTGGGTCTTATATAATTTCCTGCATCTCATGCATATGCACATCTTTAAAATGACTGTAATTGTAGGGCACACATGCTATTTAATATTTATTTGCATATGTGGTGTTTTTATAAAAATTGTGCAGGGTCTTATATTTTATCTCTGTTAATTTTCATTTTGTTAATTTTGTTGAAGGGCTGCTGAAATGGATAATAGGAAGGAAGCGAGATAGTCTGTGGTTTAGACAGGAGAGGAGCAAATCTTTTTATTAGGGCTTGCATATGCCAGGAATTGCACTAGATGGGGCAAATACATTAACTTGGTGGTTCTCAGCCTTGGGCATGTATCAGAGTCACCTGGGAACTTGGTATAAAATGCAGACATTCATGTCTTATCCTATTTCCCTGAGCCTCTGTAGCCCTTATTAAGTGCCCATGCGATTTCAATATACATCCAAGTTGGAGAACAAGTGCATTAACTCATTACCTTTGTGGTAGATATCATTTTTCTCTTCACAGAAACCCTAGAGTGCAAGGAAGTTAGGTAATTGGTTCAAATTAGGCTGGAAGACAGGGAGGGGCTTAAAAAGTATTTTCTGCCTGAATTGGTGGGGAGTTTAGAAGCTTGAAGATATTAATTGATGGTACTATGACATTATTCTTGTTTACAGTCTGGTGAGGATTGATAACATTACAAGTAGGTTTAGAAAAAAGTATTGCACATTAAACAATAAAGAAACATACAAAAATTCTCAGCGTTAGTTTGCCATCTTATATCCTTGCTCACTTTTTCATTAAACATTCAAAAATCATATGCACATAACTTAAAAAACAATAAAGAAAAAGTTCTTCCCCCAATATTAGCTATTTCTAATGCATTCTGGGGACCAGCATGGGGGTGTTTATGCATTTTAAAAAATATGTAAGTCATTCTGGGTGACCTTGCCCCAACCCCAGTTTTACAAGACTCTCCATGATCTGGCTCTGCCTGCTTCTTCAACTTCTATCATCTCCCCTGGCCATATTTCTCCTCACTGGCCTTGTGCTGTCTGAGGATCTTGCATTGGACGGTTTCTCTGCCTGAAAGACTCTCCCTCAGATGGGTCTGGCTTTCAGGTCTTGGCTCACCCTATTTATGTGATTTGTCAGTTGGTCTGTTTTGTTTTCTTTATAGCATTGATCATTATGTGAATGTATCTTATTTATCTGTTAATTTGTTTACTGTCTTTTTCCTCCACTCACAAGTAAACTCCATGAGAATAAGGACTTTGTCTTGTCCCCCTCTCTTTCCATAATATTCAGAAGAGAATGGTGCCTGGCACATAAAAGGGCATGATACTTATCTGTTGAATGAATGAATATATAAGGACACACACACACATACATACACACACACACTTTAAGAATTTACACCAATATGATGTAAAGGAAAGGAAAGGCAGGCCTTTCTATGTCTTAAGAAGCTAGTTATTGTTCTTACTTCTGTAACTTGTGGCTGCCCACGGGATGGTTAACATGCCAAAATGTAGACTGGGGTTGGGGGCAACAGGTGGAACGCTTAGGCTTATGTGAATGGTTTTAAAATAAACGCTGATAAACTGGAGTGTGTCCAGGGGAAGGTAACCCTCTGAGAAACACCGATCTAGGATATGCCATCTTTTTGTTTTTTAATTATGTATTGTGAAGACTTTTCCAGAAAAACAATACAGATCTTCGTTTTTTTTTTAATGGCTTTCTTTATTGATATGCTTATTTTGGTTCATTCCAGGTGTTTGCCATTTAAAAAACGCAGCGATGAAAAAATCCTGATACTAGAAACTTGGAGTACTTTTGTTTCTCTCTCAAAGATTTTAATATTTCAGATGCTCACATATTTGAGCAACATGTTATCAAAATCACCATGTTATGAGACTGTTATTGCTGGTAGGAGAGAGATATTACTATTAATTAGGATTAATACCTGAGATTTTTCAAAGATCAGTAGGATGATATTCAGGGAGAAAATCTTACTCCTCTTACTTAAGCTCCAGACTCACTGTAACTTACTATAAGTGATATTATTATATGTGAGATGCCAATTTTAAAATGAATTTTCTGGAAAAGAAAGAAGTAGTTTCCTGATTCCTCTGACTTTTGAAATAAAATCAAGAATTGGTTAACTTCTCAAGTGTAAAATTCAGCAGGACCCATGCTTGCTGACCCATGAGAAATTTCAAAAATCTGGCTAATGGATTATTGATTGTACTTACTCTAATTAGTTCTAGGAAGTGGGCAGTCTTTTGGGTGGGGTGGAGTGTGAAGGGCCTAGGGAAAATCATACTGTGTGTTCCCTGCTCTGCTCCAACAGGCTTGTTAATCTAGTGCTGTCAGGTTACACAAACCGGCACCGTGGAGAAGAGTCTCTGAAACAGCTATAGCCTGAGAAAATGGTGCAAGGAAGTATGGGGAGAGGCAGTTCCTCCAGCTGAGCTTTGTGGATGAGGATAAGAATAGACTTTTATGGACTGAATGTTCCATCCATAAGACTCGGGTCTGATTAGCCAGCAGAATCAATTCCTGCCTCATCCATGGCTGCCTCGTTGAATAATCCTTCATCTTTCAACTAGACGAGAGGAGAAAGGGAGGGGCTGTTTACCCCGGGGTGATTATCTGATTCACACATCCTAGATCAGTGTTTCTCAGAGGGTTACCTTCCCCTTGACATACTCCAGTTTATCAGTGTTTATTTTAAAAAGCATTCATGTAAGCCTAAGCCTTCCACCTGCTGCTCCCAACCCCAGTCTACATTTTGGCATGTTAACCATCCTCTGAGCAGCCACAGGTTACAGAAGTAATAACAATGACTAGCTTCCTAAGACCAGCAAGGCCTGCCTTTCCTTGGTGGCAATTCCAGATTGAGTTACACGCAGTCCCAAGAAGAAAGAGGCCAAAGGAGAATCTGTATGCAGCTTTTGCACTTGAAATGCACAGTGAATTCTTGCACTTTAAAGTGTGGCCAAATGAGTATTTTGAGCTTTATCACTCTGGTTAGCAATTCCTCTTCCCTTAGGGAGAAGAAGAAAGGGGTTGGCATAGGTAGGTAGAATGGCAGATGTGTTTTCTCTTCTATATATCTAGATTAAGTTTTAAAAGAGATTTTTCAAGCAGAAATGCTAGAACTCAAGTTTAAGCAAGAAAATTTGAAGTCGTGGGGGGATATTTTGAATCTATCTTGGCCTGTGTTCCTTTCTCTTTTGTATTTCTGTATTTCTTTTATGTAATTTTGATATTGGATTATATATTTCAATTTTAATTTTTAAACTAGATCTTGAGAAGGCAATATATAGATCTAAGTAACATCCCTGTTTATATGATATGAGGAGTGTTCTGATATATCCAGGGCCTTTTTCCAGTGCTAAGGGCTAAGATTGCACAAGAGGCCAGAAGACCTCAGGAAGAAGATGAGGTAACTGGCTGAGACCCTCATTCCCTAACCAGGGCAATATCTCAGAATTGCAGGTGAAAACCACATTGTTAGTTTTTTTCCCTCCCATCTTTTTATATCACAGTGCTTACTATTGAGAGTTTAATGGTAATGAGTATAGTATTAAACTCTGAGGAAATAATGAAATGTGGACAGGTTTTACATATATATATGAGCCTTTTCAAGAATGTTTGCCTTTGAGCTGGGCTCGAGGCATCTCATTACCTATTCCCATGAGGCCAGTAGACTGAATTATATAACAATTTCAAATGTTCTACATGGCACATTATTGTCTATTTTCATCTTGTATTCCAGAAGACTTTAGAAGGACCTGAATACTAAGGGATAGACAGCTGGCTCTGCTGGTGGTAACTGTTGGCATTTGTTAACTCTCTATTTGGGGAAATTGCCATTATTTCACCAAGATATTTGCTTTATTTTTTAAAAAAAATTTTAAATGATAATGTGGCATTTCCCCTTCAAAATAGGAAGAGTATAAATATTTTTCCCCAGACAACCTATTGTTAATGTTAATGATTTGTATTAATAAGTTACTGATTATTTTGCTTGCTACTGGTGGTGTAGGATCTGAAGGTCCCAGAACTTTACTCTCATAATTATATATACATTCTTTCTGTTACTAATTGAAAATTTGTTTGTAAATATAATTTTGTAAGTTGAATTGTAATTAAAGCTCTGTGGTGAATTCTTATATTTTGTGTTTCCATTTTATTGTATTGAGCTTTTTTGTTTAAGCCAGGTACACTTGTACTTTTGTATTGAGTAGTTTCCACTTTGGAAATGAATAATCACATATCTTTTATCCTAGAAAGGGGTAAAGGGGTGAAAATTACAGGAAATAGAAGTAGATTGAGTTATGTGGCCCACCTTGTGTATAATAAGGAGCACCTAGAGAATATGGTGTAAGGATGGAAAGAGGCTATTTCTTGAGTCTAGTTGCAGATATTCCATTAGAATAATATACTGTAATGAGCAGAGATGAGCACAGTACATAGTGAACAGTTTGTCTTCTCTATAGGAATAAAGGTTTACATCAAAGGCATATTTTCATACTTAATTTTTGGTTCTCTGCTCTGTTTCAAAGCTCCCAAATTATATCTGTGTAAAAGATTTAGAAGACAAATTGTGCATCTCTGGAAGGCTACAGTGAAGACAGGACCTGGAAAATCACTGTAGACAGTGGTAAAATGATCCAAATCTATGATACAGCATTCTCTAGCTTGACCAAATCTAGATTGAGAAATGGTGGCATAATGGAAAGGAAGAATAGGTGTTGTAAACCTCTGTAAGGAGGCAGCAGTGACAGGAAAAAAAAGAGGACTTTCAGTGTTGGCTTTTCATTGTCCTATCCTGAAAATACCAAGAAAATGCTTTCTAGAAAGTTTGGAAACAATGATTTGAAGGATGACAGCATTAAGACATCTTGACAAGCTTAGTACAATTCAGAGTGGTACAGGTAATAGAGTAAGCACAGAATAGCCCTTAATATGTAGACCAAGTTTTCTTGAGGGCCACCATGTCTAATTTCACATTGTCATGAAAAGATGGCAACCAATAAATAGCAAGGAGATAGGCCCGTTTATTATTATTTATTATTTCCTTTTTATTTTGTTGCTGTTTCATCCTGCAAGTCACCTCAAGAAAGGAATGGATACAATAGCATGCTCTGAGACCTCTCAGGCTTTGCATTCTTTCTCATTCCTCTTTTCCCCTTTTTGCTCAGTCTTAGGACATAATTCAGTGCTCTAGTTGTTTACCCTTTGAATTAATTATTATGAGTTACAGAGTCACAAGTTCTACTATCTGTTGCACATCGTTAAGTGGCTTCATTAAAGCATTAAATTATATCGGGGTGAAAAACATTTGTGAGTTTTGCTCATTCATATACCACCTTTGAAAATTCTCTTTCAGAACAACCATCTGCACAAAGATCTTGATGAGCAAAGAGAAGAAAAGCCTATGTAGTAAATAGCCTCTGATAAAAGCATAATTATACAGTAATTGATGGTTCACAATAAATCTAGTATGCAAATATAATTTGGTTGGGATTATGGCAAGAGGTCACCTGCCTTAACCTTTAAGAAAACTGTGTTCAGGCTGATCAGGGAACTTATACCAGCTTCCTACTAAGAGCATCCGTGTCACAGCATCTCTTTTAGAAAGTTACTGAACTCTGTAGGAGTGCTACTACCAAGGGCTCTGAATTTATACTTTAGATCATTGGTAGGAGGATGAAAAGTCAGCACATGAGCACTCACTGTGAGAGGCAGAAAAGGATGGATGTGAGGTTTGTTTGCAGTCTACTTCTGGGTAGTGATCACCCTGGGCTGACAGAACCCTAGAAATGGGTCTAAGATTTAAATCCATCATGCAGTGTAGAGTTTCATCTGTTAGGGCTCTGATCTCAGACAGCTATAAGTCTTAGGTCTGCCACTTACTGGCTGTGTGAACTCTAAGCCTCAGTTTCCACATCTATATTGCTTCCTAGAATTGTGAGGATTAAATTAAATCATGTCTGTAAAGGGGCACTTAAGGCTGGTCATTGTTGCTTCAGTGAGGTAAGGTGAAAGTGAAAATGCATGTCACAGATGCTTCAATTCTTTCCTAAAGACAAGGTATGAGTGCTAAGGGGCGGAAGATGAGTGTATGACTAGGAGCTAGCATGGGGACACTGCCTAGGATTTTCTCTATTCCCAGGGCTCACACTGAGTGCTGGCTTCTTGTCTATCCTTCGCTTCCTTCCCTTTCAGAGCCTGAGTTGTAAGAGTCAGAAATAGTGGACTGTTGAGGAGGTGGTAAGGTAAGCCTACAAAATATTTGTTTCTGGATAGATCTAAAATTAAATTGTAGTTAAAAGGAGGCCAGAGGCTATAGGTCAATCCTGCTCACCACTGAGTCCAAGGTAGAGTTTCTGAGTTCAAACTTCTACTAAATGTGGTCTCATGGGTTGAATTGTGCCCCTTCAAATTCATATGTTGAAATATCAAGCCCCACTACCTTAGAATGTGACTTTATTTGGAAATAGGGTGATTGCAGATGTAATTAGTTAAATTAAGATGAGATCATACTGGAGTAGGGTGAGCCCCTAATCCACTATGACTGGTGTCCTTATAATACGGGCAATTTGGAGACAGACAGACACACAGGGACAATGTCATGTGAACGTGAAAGCAGAGATTAGGGGCATCTAAAAGCCAAGGGATGCCAAAGATTTCCAGCAAACCATCAGAGCTAGGAGAGAGGCACGGAACAGATTTTTTAGCACAGCTCTCAGAAGGAATCAACCCTGCCAACACCTTGACCTTGAATTTCTAACCTCCAGACCATGAGACAATAAATTTGTGCTATTTAAGCCATCCAGTCTGTGGTACTTTGTTATAGCAGCCCTAGCAAACTAATACATATGGGTAATGTTATCTCCATTTCTCTTAAACAGAACTGGAACTAGGGTGAAGCAAATGAGGCATTTGTCTCAGGCACAAAATTTAAGGGGCACCAAAAATGTTTAGTAATCAAATAAATAATTTTTAATGCAATATATAAAAAAATCAAAATTAATGCAAAAATTCATGCCAAACAAAATGTCAAAATTTCAAATAAAGACAGGATTAGTAGTGGCTTCATGCTGAGCATATCAAAGCATGGGGCAAAAATAATGAAAATTAGCAATACTGATTTTGTCTTTATTTAAACTTCTGATATTTTGTTTATCATGGATTTTTATCTTAATTTTTTTCACAAAAATATTACATACAAATATTATATATCTTGATTGCCGAGATGTTTAGTGCCCCTTAAATATTCAACTATATTTTAACTTCTCAAATATGGTTGTTAATGTTCTGATGTTTAGGGTGTCATTAATTTTTTTGTTAAAATAGAATTTAAATTTACATTTAGTGAAAAGCATGATTTTAAGTGTACAATTTGATGACTCTAAGAAATGTACGATAAATCCCCAAGCTCCACCCACCAAAGAAACTATGGTTTTGCTTTCTATCACCATCTCTTGTTCTTGATAGAATCATGCAACACATGCTCTTTCATGTGTGTTTTTTTGTTGTTGTTGTTGTTGTTTGCCATAATGTTAAACAAATAGTGTAGCATGCCTCAGGAGTTCATACTTGTTTATTTGTGAGTAACATTTAATTATATTAATATAACCACACAATGCTTATTCATTCTCCTCCTGATGAACATTTGATTTGTTTTAAGATTTTGGCTATTATGAATAAAGCTTCTCTATACATTCTTGTAAACATCTTTTTGTAGATATATGCTTTCATTTCATTTGGATAATTACCTAGGGGAGAAATTGCTATGTCATAGCATAGGTATATATTTAACTTTATAAGAAACTGTGAATTTTCTTCAATTATTGTACTATTTTATACTTCCAGCACCAATATCCCAGAGTTCGATTTTATGCTGTCATTTCAGTAGGAATATTTTAATAGAAATAATACAAGTGGTTTTCTTGTGTGATAAAGTTTCATCTCAGCCTCATAATGAGTCTAACTATTTGAGTGTGAGCTAAAAATTTGATTTATACATAAAATCTAGGCACTGTTGTTTACCAGGCAATGATGCAAGTCTTTGGAATACAGCCTGGAATGGAATAACTACAGGCCTACCCTAGAAAAACCAGATTCATAATTGGTGGAAATAATAACTCATTAGGTAAGAAAGTGAAGGATTTTAATAAATTCTTATAGCCTAGTTCTTCTACCTGATATAATCAGAATCAGAACATGCCTACCAGGTGTGGTTTGCCTTTTGTGACAGAAACAGCAAGTTGTCTCCAGCATTCACTCCCCATTCTCTGTAGAAGGTCACCTGGCTTCCCAGCATTTAGATAATGTTCCTCAGCCCTCTTAGTAGATATGGCTATGTAACTAACTTCTGGCCAATGCATAGACATAAGGAAAGAAACATCTGGCCAATGCATAGACATAAAGAAACATCTTTTGGCAGTGTACCAGGTACTTGGTTATTGCCATTTTGTTCCAAATCTTCTCAACTCTGCTCTGTGATGATATAGTTGGGACTCTGTGAGCTACATTTCCCAGAATGCTTTGCCTGTTCTGTTCATCCAGTAGCTAGCCCTATAGGGAGATTGGAAATTAGGAGGAGGAGAGAAAGGATTTTCATCCTGTTTGCTTGTTATTCCTATCAGTGAGATTCCAGCATCAGTATTTTATTTCAGGCTTCAGCTTCTTTTGGTACTTACACAACTAGCCTCATTTGTCTCCTCAGAGGTACCTGGAGTAGCCAGGTCCCACTGCTTTTCAGAGCTTTTCAGAGCTTCTAGATTCTGATAATCTAAGCACTTCTTTTTCTCCTGGACTAAGGAATGGTTGCTGCACTTATCTCTTGGTTACCTCAGTCTTTCTATTTTGCTCTTTCAGCTCACCAATAACTGTGCAACCAATTCCTTGTATTTAATCCCCTTGTTGAAATACTTACTCTGGTGCTTGTTTTCCTGACTAGATCCTAATGCATAGTAATAGGAATGGTAATAGACCTAAAAGATGGAATTCTGGAATTGGTTCAGTTTTGTTCTTAGCCTTAAATGCACTGTTCAATTCCTTGCCAACAAAAAAATGAGTTGCTAATAATCCGTGACATGCAGTGGTATCATGATTAATTTAATGATCTCTTGTGGTTGAGTGTGATGAAGTATTTACTGAAGTAAATGTCTTGGAGATCAAGTAACATATCCATATCTATTTGGTAGTAATGAGAACCATAAAAACTAGAAGTTAGGGTAACCACTTTTAACTGCACTAGAGAACTTATAGAGAAAAAGTGACCAGTTCAGGTCTTTAAACTTTCAATTAAAGACACTATAAGAGAACCAGAGAGTTTCTATAGAAGCCAAAAATAATCTCTTATTTTTTTGTAGCCACGGAGCTGACTTTGCAGGTCAGTCCAGAATTTAATTGTGTGGGTTGCAGAATTACAAACTGAATTTACAGATTTGTCAATCTATTACTTGAAAGTTAGGACATTGATTGGCAAGGAGTGAGACTTGGAATTGGGTATCTGGGTGGACTTAGACAAAGCTGAGAGTCTCGAACTCCCAAATTTTCTTGCAGCAGAATCAGCTACTTCTATTGTCTTTGAAAAGACTGGCTTATTCAAAGACTTCCCTTATTCAAAGACTTCCTTTATTCAAAAGACTTCCCTTATTCAAAGGTCTTGTAATAACCTCAAAGGTCTTGTAATAACCTCGTGTGAGGCAGTTGCCTTATAGGGGAATGCCTAGTTTTGTCAAGACCCACCAGCACCACCTCTAATGGCCTATAGTTTAAGAATTTGAGTCAGATTAAGTACAGGGTATGACTCAGGAGAGTATAATTTATACATGAAAGAACTGCAAATGTTTGCTAATATATAGGTTGACAGAAACCTAGTGAAATATGTGGGAATGGATTTTCTGGTGGTTAGACTAATGTAAAAGGATTACGTTAAGTTTATTGATATGAATTCATAAAGAGTCTGGATTTAATGTATTAGCTTGAATAGCTGGAAATGACTGTAATAACTTGATTGGTTGATTGACTCAGTGGGAGTCTACATTCAGTGAGGTTGAGATGCTAGAGCTTCTGAGCATAATGTCGAGGAAAAAACTCAAAGGTTTAAGGAGGTTAGAACATTGGAGTGGATTAATCATATGGAATCTCACACTACCTTACCCCCTCCACTATAATACTAGGGAGGGCCCAGCGATTTTTCCCTTCACTAAGGCATTGAGACATATGTTAGTAAAAGGAGCTCCAGAATTCATAAAAATAACTGCAGTGGCTGTTCTCTGGAGGCTAGGGAGCATGGTGGGAAATGCTGCCATTGAGATAGCAGGGATGACGGCATCCCAGAAAGGCAGAGGGCAGGTAGTAATGCTTAAGTACCAGAGATAAGGTGGTATAATTGCTATAATTGGCAGCAGAATAAAGTAGAATCAAAATGCTTTGACATACTTTACACAGGAAGAAGACACTGAGGCCCCCTAAATTTAAGTTTGTTGAAAATGTAGAACTAGAACCCACATCTTTTGACTTCCCAGTCTGAGACTCCCCTTCATGTGGCCTAAACTTTATTTAGGCCAAAATCCATCATGTTGTTTTGGTCTGTACTTTGATTTTCAAGGCTAGTTTGATTTTCCATGTTTATATTCATACATACTTATTTTTGCACATATGACTAATAGATAGAAAATAATGAGACAATCCCATCATATACAAATACAAAAGTGTAATCCATTATAGCAATTTCATGTTTATGCTGCTTTTGAGCTACAAAGGCAGAGCTGAGTAGTTGCAACAGATATCTTATAACCTGTGAAGTCTAAAATGTTTGCTATCTGGCTTGATACAGAAAAAGTTTCCCTATTGCTGTTCTAAAAAATAAAAGCACAGCAGATAAAGCTTAGGTTCTTTGGGATCACTCCTCTTTTTTTGGTATCGAATCTGTAAGACCATGTTTTCAAATTTGTAGATTATTTGTAGGTTTGAATAATCTATCTAAAAGAATTGAAATCAGGATTTCAAAGAGATATTAGCACTCCCATGTTCAGTGTGGCACTATTCACGATAGCCAAGATGTGGAAACAACCTGAATGTTCATTGACAGATGAGTATATAAAGAAAATGTGGTATATGCATATAATGGAATATTATTTAGCCTTAAAAAGAAGGAAATGCTGCATATGCAATGAGACGAATTAATTATGTTAATTAAAATAAGTCAAACACTGCGTGATTTCACTTACATGAGATACCTAAAATAGTCAAACTCATAGAACAAAGAATGGAATGGTGGTTACTTGGGGTTAGGGGCAGAAGGGAATAAGGTATTACTAATCAATAGGTATAAAGTTTCAGTCATGTAATATAAATAAGCTCTAGAGGTCTGCTGTATATCATTGTACCTGTAGTACCAATAATTATTATACAGTTAACAATTTAAGAGGGTAGACCTCATGTTAAGTATTTTTATCACAATAATAATTTAAAACATAGTATACATTCATTATATTAAATTGGAAAAATATATTAAAAAGTAGAAAGAAGAAAAAAATTATAATTTTCTAGGTCCATCACTTAAAAACAACCATTGTTAACAATCTGGTTTCTTTCTTAGCATTAATTTTAATTTAAAAATGCTAAGTACCTAAAAAATTGATGCACTTCTTTTTTTTTCTGACTGTTTCTAGTGTAGCCTCAAATGTACTATTTATAGAATATTATTCAATAAATAATTAGTTGTCATCTGCTTATTTTGATATGGAATGTAAGGTTGTATGTATTTTCTGAAAATCAAGAAACATATCATATCTAGGACAGGCCATTACTTCCTAAATTATTGAAGTCATCCTGGAAATGAAGTTGTTTTGAGATGACTGATTTTTTTCATTATCCCAGAAGCCTGAATATTTACTACTGTGTTACTTTTTTACTGTTCATGTTTTAAAAATCTCTCAGGGAAACAGAAACATAAAAAATTTCTAGGATCCTGCCATTTCAGTGCCTCAGGTCACCCCATGCCCTTGTCTGGCCTCTTACCTTCCCTCCGGAACTCCACTGTAGGGAGGACGTCTCAGTCCGACTTGTCCACCGGAGAGGACAGTCCATGCTGAAATGCTTCCTGATGCATGGAACAACTGAAATTGTGCCAGTCTTGAGACCTATTTTGAATGCCACTTCCTAGGTGATTAACCAAATACATTGATTGAATAATGATTTGATTCTTACTTCAGCCTTGCTTCCCTCCCCCAAGATTATGTTTACATTTTAAAAGAGGCCGTCAATGACTGCTATATTAGTTTCCTATTGTATTGTAACAAACTGTTTCAAATTTAGTGGCTTAAACCAACACAAATCTATTATCTTACAGTTCTAGGGGGCAGATATCCAAGTGGTTCTTACTAGGATAACATCAAGGTGTTAGCGGGGCTATGTGTTCCTTTCTGGAGATGCCAGGGAGCATATCGGTTTTCTTGCCTTTTCCAGTTTCCAGTGGTTTTCCATATCCTGCTACCAGCTTCAAAGCCAGCAATGGCCGGTCAAGTCTTTCTCACATTACAGGACTCTGACGCTGACTCTTCTGCCTCCCTCTCCCACACTTAATATCCCTCATGATTCCACTGGGCCTGCCCTGCGTATTCCAGGTAGTCCCCCCACCAAGGTCCTTAACTTAACCACATTTGTAAAGTCCCTTTTGGCAAGTAAGGTGACATATTCACAAAATCTGAGGATTAGGATGTGGACATCTTTGGGGGAGGGGTTTGCATTATTATGCCTACCCCAAATTCTTTAACACAAAAGAGTGGAGAATATCTGAAATGGCAAGGAATCATTAGGGAGAGACTGCTTTCCTTTTGCTATTTCTCAATCATGCAAGTTTGCTACTTCAGCTGTTACAGCAATAAAATATCTCTCAAGAGTAAAATTACAGTTCTTGTACATTCTTTCTCAGGGCTTGACCCAAGGCAAAATTGTGAAGCAGAAATTTGTTTGGCCTGTCAAATTTTCTTCCTTCACTCCTATTTCCCCATGCCCCTCGAACTATCTTTCTAAGGTGATATCTCGTTTCATTTGGGGGTGAGGCTTATGTGATCACAAGATTGTAGGGTGATAAGAGTCTCTGGATTTTAGCTGGTCTCTGTTCTGGAGTGGCTATTCTGGCTGTCTTGCTAGACTAGTGTCCAGTGAAGTGCACTTGGGTCTGTGTGATCATTTGGACACCATGCTGGCATATACCCTAGTCCTAGTCACATGTTTCTAGAGGTGAAGTCTCCACATATCATGGCTTCACCATCCCAACTGTTCTTCCAGCTCTCTCGGCACCTCAGGCTCCTTTATTAGGGCATGCGGGGAATATATAGGTTCCTTGCATTTGTTGTGTGGGCTGTAGGAGGACAGGAGTGCAGCGTTAGACTTCTCGAGCCTTGGCCAATGCAGCAGCATTGCTTCTGTGCTGAGTGAGACTGCATGTGGCACTCCATCTAGAGGTACAACCTCTTCCAACCTATGCTTGGCTGGTACAAATAAGATTGCTGGAAGACAGACTCTGACATGGAGATATGCATGCAGAAATTTATTGAGGAGGGCTCCCAAATCTACTTCTGTGTGGGAATAATGACAGAAGGACTGAACTGTGATGCAATGCAGCAAAGCCTCAGGCAATCCCATGGAGAAGCTCTGAAGCTGCAATGAAACTTAAAGTTGTCCCAAATTAAGGCAAAGGTGCTGGGAGTGTATAGCCTTGTACTGATCAGTCACATGATGAGAGGTGCTTTCCTCACCCCCTCAAAGAAGGCATTGCCTTAGGCAATGCAAGTCTCTTTAGCTGAGAGCAGTTCCTAGAGAAATGTTTAGCTGTGAACTGTCAGACATCAACACTCAGCAGCTGGGGAAATGAAGAAGGGGGAACTGAGGGGCATATCACAGCATCCACAGCTCTAGGGAAGCATGACATTACCCTGTCCTGAATCCCAATGGACACTCTTGGGATCCCTCCCTCTACTTATCTGTATATTTCTACTGGTATCCATTTCTCCAATTCTATAGGCATTCCATCCTGAGAGACATAGTCATTTGATCTAACTTCTTGATTTGCTTGCCATTTCTATTTTCTACACTCTCCCTGGAACAGTAAGGTGTGGGCTTTCTCTGTCTCTTTGGAGTGGACTTCTTCTATATCATGTTGTTAAGAACCATGAAAGGTCTGAGATTTTATGCTGCTTTCAAGCTAACAAGTTGGCTTGCTGCAGTTTCATGGATGCTGGCAGAAGACATGAGATTTTTGAGTCAGAGGCTGAGGGCTGCATTACTAACAGCATGTTAGGTAGCATGAGCTTCATGTTACAGCCCATTCCCCATGTCCCTCAAGTCCCATGGAGCAGTGCTGATGGCCCTAGACGGGTCCTGTGGATGCAGCTGAGGAACCCTAAGCTTAGAAAACCCCAAACCTACATAAACTTTGAACCAGAGGAAATTATTATTTTTATTTTACTGTACAGCAAACAAACCTACCCTGTGTTTCCAAAGCTGTTCTCTATATCTGCAGTGCCCAAACTCAGGGCCATGGTACTGGTCTGTGGCCTCCTAGGAACTGGGCCGCAGAGCAAGAGGTGAGTGGCAGGTGGAGCCATCAAAGAAGCTTCATCAGTATTTATAGCCTTACAGCTGCTTCCCATCACTCACATCACCACATAGGCTCCACCTCCTGTCAGATCAGTAGTGGCATTAGATTCTCATAGGAGTGCGAACCCTCCTGTAAACTGTGCACGTGAGGGATCTAGGTTGCGTGCTCCTTATGAGAATCTAATGCCTGATGATCTGAGGTGGAGCTGAGGTGGAGATGCAAGTACTGGGAAGTGGCTGCAAATACAGATTATCATTAGTAGAGAGGTTTGACTGTACAATAAATGTAATATGCTTGAATCATCCCAAAACTATCCCCACCAACTCCAGTCCATGGAAAAACTGTCTTCCATGAAACCAGTCCCTGATGCCAAAATCGTTGGGGACCACTGCTCTATATGGTTATCTTTGAAAAGATAGTCCAGAATAAAAGGCTGTCAGTTTTTCTCTTCACAAGATGTAAAGAAACATGAAAGATTCATGGAAAATTATCTCTCAACACATACACCTTTAACCTATAACCACTAAGTTTCACAGTTCAGCCTTAAAGGTAGAAAGAGTATTTATTCTTTTTATATTATGGAAGAAACTGCGATAGGAGTCAAGTGTAACAATAGCTCAGTAAGAGATTTGGACTGGAAACTAGGGGTTATTAAGGATAAATGAATTGGTTTGATATCCCCCAAATATTTCCCACAGTATCTATCAGTTTTATATTCTTATGACTTTCCAAGTATTTATTAATGATACTTAGGGAGATCACACTTACATAGTGCTTGTAACACACAGATATGGTCTTGACTAGGACAATCACAGCCTGGATTATACTGACAGATCAGAGCCAGAGTATATAAGAAAATATTCTCAAAGATAGTTTAGGTTTCCTTTTCAAGGATGTTTAGGTTTCTCAGAATGAAGTTCATTTTATTAGCAGTTGCAGAGGAAGATTTATTTTAAAGTCAGAAGTGCTTAGGTGAAACAGTTAAGAGGAAGTTTAGGAGTTTATATATTACATCTAAGGTCTTTTCCATAGATAATTTGAACAACTTCATTTTTTAAAAACTGCACTTACCTGAATTATCAAAATTACTTTTAGGAACATTCCACAATTTTATCTTGTGCTTTATTCAAATATGTAAACTGTCAGGTAGTAAGGTGGTTCATTAGTCAGAGTAATTAACATTAGCTGCTATAAGAAACAACTTCCAAATGTTCAACTTCCTATATCAGGAGTCAGGCCAGAGAGTGAGGTATATCATCACCCACTTTTCTTTGGCCCAAACTAGTTACATGGTCTGATCTAGATCTAGCAAAGGGTAGGAAAAAGTGACCTTCCTAGTGTCTATGTCACATTCTTCCTAGTATCTATGTCAGTACTAATGATCAGCTTTGTGCATTTCACTGTATTAGGCACTGTGAAAGCAAAAGGAGAGTCAAAAGTTCCCATGCACAGATAGATATAGAAAATGGATTAAGGCAGGAAGTCTGGACTCATTCTGTTTAAGTAAGCCTTTCAGCAATAGGTTGAGCCCAAAGCTCCATTCTGAGTTAGTCATTTAGGAATTTGAGGCACATTTAACCCCTAGGAATAATATAAATTATAGTATATATCAGATGACCTGTTTTCTGGGTTCAAATTTTAGGTACCCAGATTCTCGGTAGTGGTTGCACACAGTCCTTCAAATACAGAGGACAACAGCTGGTGCAAGGTGGGCCTTAAGCAGTGTAGGAAATTGTGTGCACCAATGGCAGGTTCATTCTTTTCATAAGAATAAAAAGAGACTTCATAGTAAGTAGTCAGTGGTAACCTAAAGGAAGACTGAATTAGGAGTTTGGGATCTGGGTCATGAAGAAAATTACATAAAAGAACAGGAAACATGACAGAACATGATGATTGTCCTCAAACTGGCCAATGACTGTTACATAAAATGGGGGGAGGGAGAAATAAACTAGTGGGATTATTGAACAGGCAGTGATGTTAATAGCTAAGGAAAAGGAAACGTAAGTTAAAATTACCATGACCTCCTTTTTTGTCATAACAGACTTATAAATATATTTTCAACAGATTTAGTGACCTTAATTATGGAATGAGAGCAAATTAAGCAGCTGCTTGCCTTCTGAGGTCCAATTTACGCCTCCCCCCCCCCCCCCGGTTAATTTTATATGATCCAGATGATCAATTAGCACGATTATGATAGTAGGGAATTGATATTTGTTGAATGCCTACTACATGTTGGGCATCACACAGAAATTTAAAAAATTTGTTTACTATTTTGATTCTCAGGAGGATGTTCTGAGGCAGGTACGAGTATCTTTGTTTTAACAGAAGAGAAAACTGAAGCCCAGTGAAGCTGCAGGACTTTATGAAGGGCTAACTAATGGTGGAACTGGAACTAGAAACCAGGTCTTTGGACATGGCTCACTGCTATATGTTGTAATGCTGATATTAATATAACTGATTATTGTATTGTCTGGTTGATATTTTGAGTATTTTATAAAGGCATTTATGGTGGAATAAAAATTGTTTACTTGAACTCTGAAAAAAGGTAAAACAAAGAAAGGTATAATATTGAAATGTATTAATTTTGGCACCACAGAAAAATGTGTGTACCTCTCTCATTCTGCTGTTCATGCTTTATTCTCTTTTCCTTTCTAATTTATACCTCTCCAGTTGCTGAAAAAAGCATTGATGGAAGCTCTTGGCTGACTCCCAGGAAATTCACAATGTGATAAAATTATTTTTAAATTTCTAGCTAAATAGATTGCTTGCCTTCAGATTGTAAACAACAAACAGTGTTGATAAATAAGAAAATTCACTTAGGTGGTGCATATTTTTGTGCTTTATATACATGGTACTTATATTTATGCATTTTCTATAGCTTGCTTTTTTGTGTAATACTATGTTCTTGGGATTCATCCGTATTGCTTTGTGTAGCTGTAGTTTTAAAATTTTCACTGTTTTGTGTGAAGTTCCATTGTACATATATACCATAACTTGTTTTTCCTTTGTATTGTTGATAGACATTTGGATTGTTCCCAGGTTTTTGCTATAACCGACAATGCTGGTATGAATGTTCATTAACAAGTATTGTGCACACATTCAAATATTTCTGTAGGGGACATACATTCTTAGGAGTGCAATTGCTGGGTCATAGTATAAGTGCACCAACTTTTTTAGATAATGTCATAGTGGGTTTTTTTCCATAGTGTTTACCAATTTACACTCCCAAAAGCCATGAAAAAGGTTCTATTTACTCCACAACCACATCCTACTCTTGATGTTGTCACTTTTTAACTTTTGCCAATCTGGTAGCTAGCTCAGTGTAGTTTTAATTTATATACCTCTTGAGTTCTCATGAGTTTTAGTCATTCATGTTTTCGTTTCTTTATATCACATAGTTGTACATAGTTGATAAGTTAAATCTGTTGAAGGAATGTTTTTAAAATTTTTTATTGGTTTTTCTATTCTTATTGCTTTATAAGAATTTTTTACCTATTCTGGATACAAATCCTTTTCCTAGGAATATCTTCTTCTAGTTTATGGCTTTTTGTTTGTTTATTTTTAATATTTTTATCATGTCTTTTAAGGAACATAAGTTCTTATTTTTAATACAATTTTATCAATAATTTCTTATGTTTGTGTACTTTATTTAGGAAATAAATAACTCACTCTGAAAAAGAGTGAGGTCACAAAAATATTTTCCTATATTGTATTCTAATTATAGTTTTTTCAGTCACATATAGATTATTAACACAACTGAAATTGATTGCTGTTTATGGTATCAGGTAGGGATGGGTACAATATCATTTTTTTCCCCTTATGGATTCCCAACTGTCCCTGTACCATCTGTTGAAAAGTTCATTTATCTTCCAAAAATTTTCAATACCACCTTGGTCATATGTCAAGTGATAAATGTATGAGTTTGTTTCTAAGCTTTTTATTCCATTCTACTTCTCTAATTATTACCCCATGTTAATAGCAAATTGTGATATCTACTAGGGCAAGTACTCAATACTTTTTTCTTCTCCCTCAATAGAATATCTTGATAATTTTTGAGTTTTGAACCTCAAAATAAATTTTAGACTCAACATGGTAATTTAAACACACATACACAGTGAAGAAAAACCTGTAGAATTTTTTATTGGCACTGCATTGAATTTACATATCAATTATAGAACTGGCATCTTTATGAGATTGAGTCTTTTAGTTCACGAACATTGTATAGCTCCTGACTTATTTAAGTCTTCTTTAATGTACAACATTTCTGTACAGTTTTATATTTTTCTTAATAATAGATTTTTACAAAATTCTTAATTTTTTTGATTTCAGCATATTATGGGGGTACAAATGTTGAGGTTACATATATTGCCTTTGCCCCACCCAAGTCAGAGCTTCAAGCATGGCCATCCCCCAGATGATGCACACTGTACCCATTAGGTGTGAATAAACTCATCCTCTCCTCCCCTCTCCCACCTGACCAACACCCGATGAATGTTACTACTATATGTGCAGTTGATCAAATTAAAAAGCTTCTGCACAGCCAAGGAAACTATCACAAGAGCAAACAGACAACCTACAGAATGGGAGAAAATATACGCATGCTACACATCTGATAAAGGGCTGATAAGTAGAATCTATTTAGAACTCAGGAAAATCAGCAAGAAAAAAATCAAACAACCCTATCAAGAAGTGGGCAAAGGACATGAACAGAAACTTTTTTAAAGAAGATAGACTAATGGCCAAGAAACATATGAAAAAAATGCTCAATATCCCTAATCATCAGAGAAATGTAAATCAAAACCACAATGAGCTATCACTTATATCCAGTGAGAATAGCCTTTATCAAAAAGTCCCCAAA
The DNA here is from genome assembly GCF_040939455.1 of Microcebus murinus. Classification (NCBI taxonomy): domain Eukaryota; kingdom Metazoa; phylum Chordata; class Mammalia; order Primates; family Cheirogaleidae; genus Microcebus; species Microcebus murinus. The sequence goes on from NC_134112.1 coordinate 51,110,430, forward strand.
CAATAAATGTTGGTATGGATGCAGAAAGATAGGAACACTCATACACTGCTGGTGGGACTGCAAACTAGTTCAACCTCTGTGGAAAGCAATATGGAGATACCTCAAAGAGCTACAAGTAGAACCACCATTTGATCCAGCAATCCCTTTACTGGATATCTACCCAAAGGAACAAAAGACATTCTATAAGAAAGACACCTGCACTCAAATGTTTAAGCAGCACAATTCACAATTGCAAAGATGTAGAAACAACCCAAGTGCCCATCAATACATGAGTGGATTAATAAAATGTGGTATATGTATACCATGGATTTCTGCTCAGCCACAGACAACAATGGTTATTTAGCACCTCTTGTATTATCCTGGATAGAGCTAGAGCCCATTCTACTAAATGAAGTATTACAAGAATTGAAAAACAAGCATCATATGTACTCACCATCAAATTGGTATTAACTGACTTGACTTTCAATAATGATTTTACACATTTTTATTACATTTATTTCTGATTGTTCCATAAATTTTTATTTTAGTTAAAAAAATTCCTTTCCAACTCTCTATTGGTGGTATATAAAAATGTAATAGATTTTTACATACTGTTTTTGTACTCTGAAAACTCTTTTCTTAATTCTAGAAATTATCTGTAGATTTTATTGAATTTTTTATAGCAAAGTTATAGCAATTTCAAATAATATTTTAATTTCTTCCCTTCTATTCTTTCTAACTTTATTTCCTTTTATTCCCTTATGGTATTGGCTAGAGACTCCAATACAAGGTTGAAAAAAGTGGGCAGTCATAATTTTCTTGATCTGAAAATAAATGTTTTTACCATTAAGTATAATGTTCAGTGGTAGTTGTTTTTGTAGATACTCTATATCGGGTAAAGGAATTTTGTTAATTCTTGGCCTGAACCAAGGGAAAGGGAAAGAGAATAAAAAAGGAGAATTTATTGAGTTTTTTTCAATTGTTATTATATTTTTAATTTCTGAATATTCTGTCCTTTCTTCCTTCCTTTTTCTTCCCTCTCTTCTTTCTTTCTCTTTTCCTCTCTCCCTTTCTTCCTCCTCTTTTCTCTCTCTCTCTTTCTTTCTTTTGAAACCCATTTTGTCTTTTCAATATTCTCTTATTTCCCCCTTATACTTTTAGGACCCTTTACATTTTTTAAATATATTAGACATATTTTATATTTATTCTTTGTCTTATAATTCCAATATCTAAAGTCTTTATGTATCTAACTTTGCCATTTGTTTCTTTTACTACCTCACCCTAGGTGTCTTGCTTCTTTGTGCATTTTGTGAATTTTAACTATCAGTTCACATTTTTTGGAATTTTATCTGTTTAAAGTTTTTGAGCCCTATTGAAAATTTATACCTCCAGTGACTATTGCACTTGCTTCTGCCAAGCACAGGGTGAGGGGTGCTTTACTAACACAAAAACATTTTAAATTTTCTTTTCTCTTTTTTTGGGGGGGAATATCCCCAGGTAGTGTAAGATTGGTTTATAAGCTCAGGTGAGGATAAGCTTGTGGATACGAATTCCAAGGGGGCAATTTTATGTTTCCTTCTACCCAAGGCCATATTTTATAATAGGTAATTTTCCTTGCTGTCCCCTGGATTTATTTCTAGTTCACCTTGAGGGTTTAGGCCTTTGGGGTCCCTGATTTATTAAGGATCTCTTATTAGATTCCTCATCTTGGGCATGTTCCTGCCAGGATTTGTTTCCTGTTATCTGTGAATACAGAAGCTCAAGTTCACCTTTGTGGGCAACTGTCCTCAAGGTGAGAGCCAGATTCAAAGCTCAGCTTACCTCTCAGGAGTCCTATTTTTACTTAGTTTTTTTACTTCTGAGGGTCCTTACTTTCTTGCTAACATACTAATGTATTTTTAAATAATTTTTATTATTTTAATTATTTTCAGTGGCAGGGTAGGTCATGGTGTGAAGTATTTCATATAACTGGAAATTGGATTTTTAGCGTCTTTGAAAATAATTTCTTCCTATAATAAAATTAAGATTGACATGGAAAGAATGGGGGGTCCTCTATGAAAATGATATAGTATAAATACAAGATCACAGACTAGACATTTATTTACATACACACACACACACATATATGTATGTATTTATTTACTGGGTATTCTGTTATATGAGGTGTTGTGTTATACTGCTGAAGATACCAGTAAACATATTGAAAGGTCTCTGGATTTCAAAGACTTTATGGATATAAGTGACAAATATAATAAAAATGATATAAATTAAATGCTCATACCTAATTGGGGAAATAAAACAAAGGATATTAAAGAAGGTTATGTTTTATCTCAATCTATAGGATAGACATAGGGAGATGAGTGGAAGATCGTTCCAGGTAGAAGGAACAAAGAACATGAACACAGGTATAGAGGTAAAAAAAGCATGGAATAACTTTAGATACCTGTGTATTTGGGTGGATTGTAAGTGATGTTAAGGAAATGGTTAATGACAAGAATGAAAAGCCAGACTGAGGCTAGAGCATAAAGGGGCCATGAATTTTGAACTTAAATTATAGGGAGACTAATTTATTTAATGTATTATTAAATTATACATACTATAAATGGTGAATGCATTTTTTATTTAATATATTATTTTTGAAACAAAATATGTTTAATATAATGTTTTTCAATAATATTTATTATTTTATTTATTTATTTTTTAGAGACAGGGTCTCACTCTGTCACCCAGGCTGGAGTGCAGTAACCCAATCATAGCTCACTGCAGTCTCAAACTCCTGGGCTCAAGTGATCCTCCTGCCTCAGCCTCCTGAGTAGCTGGGACTACAGGCATGCACCGCCACACCTGATTCATTTATGTTATTTTAAAAGAAAAATATATGTAACATAATATTATTTAATAATAACTTGAGTTATTTATAGAGGCATAAACCTGTCAGTTTTATATAATCTATAATGTGGCATTTATGGGAGACTGATAGTAGAATTAAGACTTATTTAGCTAAACTTTAGCAATTATAAATGGGTAAAATGAGAATGGGAGTGTGAAACAGTAAAATGACTCTATATTTTACTCTGTAAAAACTGTATTATTCAGTTGCTGACCCAAATTACCTCCACCTCTGATGATGGCTTGTTGTTGTTTACATAATCGCTTTCTTCCATTGCTTAGAAAAAATTCATTTGCTGAATAGATTTGACATCATGTCTTGACATTTCCTCCTATGAGTAAGATTCAAGCTTGAGTTATAGCTCTAAAAACCTAACATTTAGAGACTCTCTCCACCTCCTACCCCCTTACTTTTTAAAGAGAAAGAACTAAGTTGGTTTTTGCTCAAATGGTTTTGGTAATTTTATTTTAATTTTTTAGGTTGTAATACTAATTTAACAGGGCATCTTTATAAATTTCTTTAGGCCACCTCATTTTGTTAATAAGAAAAAGAAGCATTAAATGCCAGTCAGGATATATGGTATAAAAATTCAAGGTCTACTTTGTAAGTGCTAAGGATCAGAAAATCAAAGGAACACTAATAGGCATACTACAAATGGCTAATGCAATTTTTATTTCTGAACTGAGATGAAAAATGAGAATGTGTGTCCTTTTTCCCCTATTACCAAAAACCTCATTAAGATCTGGCCAACATGTGGGAAAGTGACACAGCTGAGTCTTTCTCAGGCAAAATACATTAACATTACAAATGAAACTTGGTCTGAATCTATCTCAAGGAGCATTTTCTCTCAGAGGTATAGTAAGAATTACATTAGCAGTGCAGTTATTAAGCTCTGTTGAATAATTCTGTGTTTTAGAAAAGGAAAGTGACCTTTTTTTTTTTATCTCTCAGAGGGATAATAGCATTACAAATATATTTAAAATGAAACTAATTAGGACACAGGACAGTGGCCATAATACCAGCTTTAGAAAAATACGTGTGGGGGGGTATGGTTTCCTGTTAAAAAATATAAGGTATTTTAAATAAAGTATTTCATAATATTAGATTTAGATATATGACCTTCATTTCTTCTTAATCAAACAGCTTCATTTTCTGTTTTAGGTTGTAGATAGAGGATGGAGACCAGAAATATACTGTTGAAAATTCTCAGTTTTGTATTGCTTTGAAATATGGATACAATTTGGGACCTCAACTTCTCAATAACTATTGTATTTCTTCAATTTTCAGAGTGACATATTTTCCAATTTTGACATACTTGAAATCTGGGTGTTCCCTACAAAGCAATGTCAAAGGAAACATGTCCCAGCTTCTATGCTTGTTACTGGTTATTATCTTTGTGAGTGATAATACAGTCATATGTGGTAGCATTCAGATGCTTGCATTTTGACATGTTTGAATCCCTAATGTTGCTTTAACTTTTTAAAAGAGATAATTCTGTAATGCAGAACAGAAGGAAATGTTATTTTATACAAAGAAGGGCTAATGCATGACAAATAATGCAATAAAAAGTAGTAGAAAATTACCAAATCTGTTGCCTATATTGTGGCATTTCAAAGCCAGGAAAGACTGCATGACAGATTCGTGGTCTTATAGGATTATTACTCAGGTGCCAAGCATCAATCTATCAAAAGCTTCTGGACAACGTTCAAAAGAAGGTAATTCAAGGTCAATTACCTTGCAGTGATGGATAGTTCAATTAAGGAAAAAGTGAAATTATTAGTTTAACTAAATAGGAAATGCAAACAAACCCTACAATTATACTCTTGGTCTTAAAGATGCCCAAGAGGTCAATCTCAAAAACATGGATTTTAAAAAGTAACATGCTGTCATGCTGCCTGGCCAAAATCAATTCAGAAGACTCTTAAAACTGAGTGGGAAGATACTGGAACTCAAATTTGATTTTGATAATGCAGAAAGTGCTATACATAATTACATGAATAAATACATGGTATCATGAGTATGGAAATAATTTAATGTATATCTAATTTAATGTTTTCTTAAAGCATAATAAATACTTAGAAGAAGAAATGGTAATAAAAAAGATTCAAGGTAGATTTACTATCCACAAATTACTTCACACTAACATGGTATTTTTTTGGATAAAGTTATTACATTTGAGCTGGGATGAGAAATCTATATTTCAGTAGGATACTTCGAAAATTCGCTATATCCTTGTGGACAAAATGGAGAAATATGGACATTAGTATTAGGGGTTGAATGACTGTGCTGACAAGGTCTGATGAGTGGATGGATGGCATCTGGAAAGAGGTTTCTAGTGGCTTGTGGATGAATCTTTCCTGGGCCTTCCATGCAATGTAATTTTTCTGTAACTTAAACACAAAAAGCCTTGTAAGATTTGCAGTTACATAAAAATAGCAAGGATAAAAATACTTTAAATGATGAAATCAGTATCTCTAAAAATTTTGACAGAGTAGAGTGATGCACTGAATCCAGTAAGTTTAATTTTGTAAGAAATAGATATAAGATCCTGAACCTGGAAAAATAAAGTAAACTTGTTCAGATAAGCTAGTTCTTAATTTCTAAACATTTTACTATACCTTTCTAAGCCTCAGTTTCCCTGTGTGTAAAATGGGAATAATAATTTTTCCCACTGAGATAAGGATTTAACACAGTGCTGGCACATAGTAAGTACTCAATAAATGCTATCTACCACTTTTCCAGAAATTCTGGGATAGAATCCAAATTTTGCCATTTATGGAGTACTTGACCTTGAGTTAGGTAGTTATTTTTCCTACGGTTTGTTTTCCTCATTTGAAAATGAGGATAAAAATAGTATCTACCTCATAGGTGGTTGTCGCAAGAGTTAAATGAGATGATGCATGTGGGGCTCTCTATGAGGTGCTTGGCACCTAGTGAGTGCCTAATGAATGTTAGCAATTATACCGGACATTGGAGTAGCTTCCAGAAAATCCACCTTGACATTAAACTGCAAAAATAGAACCATAACTTCTCTAGAATAAGGGAAATTATACTTTTACTGTACTCTATTGCAGACTAAAGCTGTGCTATTATGTCAGCTTGAGTGTAAATTTTAAGAGGAATATTGGAAAACTGAGGTGTATAAAAATCAAATCATGTGAAAAATAATGGAATAAACTGGGGATGTTTACCCTGGAGAAGAGATGATGAAGTGAGAAAGCTAAGTGCAGGGTCATCATTGGAAGAGGAATGAGGCTTGTCCTGTGTGGACCCTAGAGTGAGAATTGTGACAATACGAGATAGACGTTTGGCTCCCCTGAAGACTTTTTTACTGTGACAGCTGTCCAAAGGTAGATGGCTGCCTCAGAAGATAGTGATTTCTCAGTCACTAAATTTTTTTTAGGGCTGAAAAGTCATTTGAGGGCGAGTTGCAGAGAGGATTCAGGGATTTGAGATGGGATTTGGCTCAGTGATCTTTAAAGGCCAATCCTTCTCTGAGGTTCTGCGGTTCTGTAGCTATTGACTTTCTCACAGTGCTTAACATTTAAAACTCTTTAAAGCTTGTGTCCGGTCATTTCGTCTTTTCTTTCAGATTATTTGACTGAAATATCCCACACTAAGTAAGAATTGCATATCCCTGACCTTTAAGGACTAAAATTTATTTCCTTCATTGCTCTTATATGAGATATCTGGGTAAATGGATTTGCAGAATCTCCGCATGCCAATCATACTTGCATTTCTTCTAAAAATTGGGATGTTGGTAAAATAGTTAAAGAATTGCCAGGTCACAGGATTTCTGATGGTTCAGCTTTAATATCCTGCAATGCTCCTGTCCCAAATAAGGTCAATATTGGTTAATAGACATGCAAATATTGGGCATATGATTCACAAACAAGCTTGCTATTATAGGGAATTCTTTGAAACAAAGTGTTTCATAGGAAAAAATTGTATTGCCATTTACTGTCTCATTCAGGATAACATTCTGCCTCCAAGTGGTTTAATTTTTCATTTATTTTTAGTTCATGCTTCCTAGCCTTAGAATTATGATTTGGAAAACTCAAGGACTAGCCTTTTATATAGATTAACAAATATATCATGAGTGGCCCTGAAGGACAGTGGAGAGGGGAAGTCCTCCAATGGGTACAATCTTATGGTGTACTTTATCTGGGAGAAGGTGACATGATGTCAGATCTATACTAATTCATGGATAGTAGTTAAAGCCTTGGCCATATGGCAAAAAGAGTTAGAAGGCACAAAATTGGAAGTTTGCTGCAAAGAAAGATTGGGGAAGAATTTTGTGAATGAACTTCTTGAAATGGGCCCAGCATGTGAGACTATTAATGTCCCATGTGAATTTTCACCAAATGTTCAATAACCAGGTAAATCAGATGACCTACCCTATTGATGTCAGTCAACGTCTTTCCCCAGTGACCTTACTGTGTCATGAGTTCATAAACAATGTTCCATAATAACAGTGATGATGATTGTACATGCCTCAACAAAAATTACTTGCTTCTTTTCAAGGCTAACCTGGCTACTACCATGACTGAATGCCCAGTCCACCAGTACTAGAGACTAAGAGTGAATCCTCTGTACTGTATGATATAATGAGGGGACCGGCTTGCCTTCTGGTTAATTATATTGGGCTCCCCTTCATTATGAATTATATAGTGTTTTGTCCTCACTGGAATAAGAAATCAGGATACGGTTTGTCTTTCTGGATTACCATTTCATTTCTGTTGACTTAAATGAATATCTTATTTATATCATGCCTTTGTGCACAATGTTGCATTTAATCAAAAAACTCATTTTACAGCAAAATAATTAAGGCCAGTGACTTGGGGTTCCCCATTATGTCCACAAAACCTTTAATGAGAAGGAGCTGGCTTATGGCATACCAAAATAATCTAAGAAAGACTTAACTGTGTTAGCTGGAAAGAACCCTATTTGACAATGGGGGAGGGAAGTGCCCTTCAGAATAAAGTACATTCTCTGCACTAGTGACTAACATATGATGATGTTTCTCTCAAAAAGGAGTGAAGTGGGGGTGGTACTTCTCATTTTAAAACTGACTGACATCATGCACAAAATTTTTGCTTTCCAAGTCCATTACTTTAGACTCTGCAAGTTTGGAGGTCTTAGTATTCAGTGGAGAAATATTTCATCAGGGGATACAATTGAGCTGGAGGTTGGGATCACCACTTGGCCTTTTTGAACTCTTCTTGCCAATGGACCAGGAAGAAAAAAAAGTTTTCCATGATGGTTTAATGATTTTCTATGATGGAGCTCAGGGATTCCCTTGGAGTGCCACCTAGTATAGTACTATCCAGTGATAAAAGTTAATGGAAGACTACAGCAACTTCCTATAGTTAGGACCACCTAGGTTCAGCCAACTCAGGAATTAGACTTTATATTACCCTATCAGACAAAGAACCATGGCCAGGTAAGATGCTGGCTGAGCACAAAGGGAATGTGGAGAAAGAAAGTTATCAATACCAAAGATAATCCCAAAACCAACTGCAGAAATTAAAATTATTATGGCTGCTCATATGTTCTTCCTCGTTCTTCTATGTATATAGTTATATTGTTTTCCTCTTGTTTCCTTAGTTTGTTCCAAAATAAATAACCATTTAATATCTATAGATGTATCACCAACTTTAGTATTCATTAGGTTTCACTACTTTTCTAGAAATTTAATTTTTAAAAACATGCAGTAAAATTGACTTTTTTTGGTGTAAAGTTCTATGAATTTTAACACGTGATAACTAATAGCACAATCAAGACATAAAATAGTTTTATTACCTCTAAAAACCTCCCTTGTGTTATTGCCTTGAATTTATTAATATATCTCACTATCATCCCCTCAACCTATGACAACCACTGATTTCTATCACTCTAGTTTTGTCTTTTTGAGAATGCCATATAAAGGGAATCATATAGTAAATAACCTTTGAGAATGGTTTCTTTTCTTTAGCATAATGCCTTTGAGATTCATCCAAGTTATAATGTATGTGAAATAGCTCACTCATTTTTATTGCTGAATAGTACTGTAATCATCTAGTTTTTAATATAGGGTGGATTGGCAGTAGCCAACTTTATAATTCACTCAATAGATTTCAGGATATCAAAAGGGAATTGTCATTAAACTAGAAGAAAAATGAACATCACCTAGAGATGGAAATTTTAATGCAGGAATAAGAGTGTTTATGTATGTTGAATGGCAAGAGGGTGACTCTCTTACACCCCTTCTATTCCACTTTTAGTGCTCCTTCCCGAATCCAAGGGGCTAGACAGGTAGAAAATTCCTAAGATTCCCTTGTAGTAAGTGAGCAATATGAGGCAGCAGCTGCATGAACATAGGTTATTTCTTCTGGCAAACATGGCAACAGGAGCATTTGGTTCTTCTGTTCCAGGGGTTTGAGTGGCATGTGAAGGCTGGAATGTAGTTTCCACTACAGCACTCATGTGAGCTAGTAGGGCATCACTCCTAGCTATGTTTTACCTGGTTGCATAGATCCAAGCTTTGCTCAGTGGCTCTCCAAGAAATTCTGTAAGGTACTGAATCCTATATAATAAATTCCTTCCTTCTTAAAATTGGATGAAGTGGATTCTATTATCTGAAACTGATCCTTTGTTTCTCAAATTGAGAATTTGGGGATTCCCTCTCAAATTCATCTTTGGATAAATTTTGGAAACTATTAAATTGACTGCCCCGTGTCTGAAATATTTCATATTAGTAAAATCAATTGTTCTCATTTATGGTACTCACATAATGCATTCATTGATGTAACACATATTTATTGAGTACCTACATACTAGTTATGGAGCTATAACAATTGAAAGCAAAACCAAACCCTATTTTCATGCAGCTTCCTTTCTAGTGAAACGGACAATAAGTAAAGTATGCAGCAAGCAAGAAGATGATAGTCTCAGGGAGAAGCATAGAGCAAGGAAGGGATATAGGAAATGTCAGGGAAAGGGTGGCCAGGAAGTTCCTCACTGAGAAATGACATTTGAGTCAAGACCTTATTGTGGAGGGAACAACAAATCCAAGGCCCTGAGGTACCAGCATATCTGGCAGGTTGAAGGAACACCATGGAGGCAGGTGTGGCTGGCATGCAGGGCACGGAGTTGCACTCATAAACTTGAGTGCAAACAAAGGTACTAAAATTATATACTAAGAATCAACATACAAGTTATGTAAAATTGACACTTTTTTTTCTGATTAGTAATAATATGTAAATAAAACGAAAATTCTCAGAGAAAACTCCGGATCTAGGAAGACATTGGAGATGCCTCCTCTCCTGGGGTTTTTGGACTCCTGGGGTTATATACCGACGTAAATAATGTAGAAAGAGAATGTTTATAAGGAACCACAAATATACCAATAAGCATGGCAGATGGTTTATGTACATTAACTCGTTATGTACGTCAACTCGTTGCACATCAACCCTACAATGTCAGGTGTTTTTAGCTCTAATTTACAGTGATGAAAGTGAAGTTGAGGGTGGTTAGGTAATGTTCCCAAGATCACACAGCCAGTAAGTAGGGGAGTGTCAATTTAAAATGCTAGTTTGTCTGACATCCCATTTGTGATGGTTCGTTTTATGCATCAACTTGACGGGGCTAAGAGATGCCCAGAAAGGTGGTAAAACATTTCGGGGTGTGTCTTTGAGGGTGTTTCTGGAAGAGATTAGTATTTGAGTCAGTAGACTGAGTACAGATCTGCCCTCACCAATGCGGGCGGGCATCCTCCAATCTGTTGAAAGCCTGAATAGAACAAAAATGTGGAGGACAGACAAATTCTCTCTCTCCCTTTCAGCTAGGATATCCATCTTCTCCTCCTCCTGTCCTCAGATATATGAACTGCTGGTTCTCAGGCCTTCAGCCTCAGACTAAGTTACGCCACTGGCTCTCCCAGTTCTCAGGCCTTTGGACTTGAACTGAATTACGTCACCCACTTTCCTGTGCCTCTGGTTTGCAGAGGGAGGATCATGGGACTTCTCACCCTCCATAATTGAATGAGCCAATTCCCATAATAAATCTTCTCTTATATCTATATATCTATGCATATCCTATTTGCCTTGTTTCTCTGAAGAACCCTGACTAATACGACATTCTTCTTTCTACCACCTCTCACAGTAGGTTCATCTCTATATTTAAGTTTTTTTTTTTTTTCTCCTTTAACCACAAATAGTTTTGTTTTGATCCTTGAGGGAAATGGAGAGCAAAGGAGATATATCCTACTGGCGAAAGGCTTTCATGGACTTAGAGAAAGTAACTCAAAACACCCTAATTTAGCCTTTCCTCATATGACCCATTTTCCATTTTTTGAAATCATCTCTTTTTGTTCCTTTTAGAATCCTCTCTATTTATCCTTTCCACTTCCCCATTCTTCTTCCCCTGCAGTTATTTAAAATATGATGACCAAATGGATGTATAAAATATAGACTAGAAGAACAGCTTAAGTACCATACTCCTTTTCAATATACTCCTACCTTTCTTGTTTTAGAAATTAAACATATATTTTCTGTAAAAAATATTTAAGTGTGGAAAAGTATAAAAAAAAGAAAAAAAATTACCCATACATATTATTCAGAAAATTCCACTATTAATTATTTGGTCCATGCTCTTAGTTTTTTAAATATGGAATTTTAACTATATTCTTTTTTAAATTTCAAAATATTAATTAAGGGGGTGAAAGTGTTTTTGTTACAACGATGTCTTGTATAATGCTTAAGTCAGGGCTTTTCGTGTGTCCATCACCAGAATAGTGTTCATTGTATCCAATAGGTAAGTTTTATTCCACACTTGCCTTCCTACCCTCCCCCCTTCTTGTTTTTTCATGTGCTTTATATAGCTTTGTACCTGTGTGTACCCATCTATGAGCTCTCACTTATTAATGAGAACATAATGGTGTTTGTTTTTCCATTCCTCAGATACTTCACTTAGGATAATGGTCTCCAGTTCCCTCCATATTACTGCAAATGACATTATTTCATTCTGTTTTATGGCTCAGCAGTACTCCGTGTGTGTGTGTGTGTGTATATATATATATATATACACACACACACACACACATTTTCTTCATTTTCTTCATCTACTCATGAATTGAAGAGCACTTCCACATTTTTGCAATCATGAATTGTGCTGCAATAAACAAGACCATATTCTATGTAATAATTGAAATTACTAAATATTTTTAAAATATAGAAAAGTGCAGGGGGTAATAAAACTAACTCCCTAAGGTGATGAGCCTTAGAATCCACCTACCTGTGTTTGAAACTTCACACTATCACTTGCTGAGGAACTTGTGCCTTTATTTCCTCATTTGTAAAATGGAGATAAGAAAACCTACCTCATGTGGTTGTTTTGAGGGTTAAATGAAGTAGTAGTTGTAAAGCTTTTAGAATAGTGTTGGTATCTATTAAGTGCTCAGTAAGTGTAGCCATTATAATAACTGCCATCCATAATGCGCAACAAAGCAATAACACATTTTCTCACATGCTTCAGATATGGCTTCAGATATTCCTTCCTTCTTTTCTCCCTCCTTTCATTCTTATTTCCTTTCAGAAATAAAGTATAAAAGATGTAGTGCAGCCCCTTTTGTGCTCCTTCCCAATCTCATTCTTATTTCTTCTCTAGGTAATTACTATCCTGAAATTGGTTTGTATTCTTCTTTCCATGTTTTTTATAATTTTACTATGTTGAATATATCAATTGTGTATAAATATTGTATTGTGATGTTTTCCCACTTAATTGGAAGCATTTTCATAAGCATTTCCTTCTGTTACATACCTTTCATAAAATAATTCTTTGTGTCAGAATAATATACCACTGAATAACATTATTTAGTTTCTGTGGTATTAGATACTTAGGTTTCATTTATTTTCTTTTACAAATAACACTGGTGAACATTTTTGTCCTTGCGTATTTGTATATATACATCTTTGATGATTTTTTTCAGGTAGGATTGATTGGCATCAAAGAACACAAATACTTTAAGTAATTTGTAATAATTACAAAAATAATATATGATGATTATGGAAAAATTGAAAACACAGAGTCTGTGAAAATGAAAGTAAAAACATCTGTTATGCTACCATTAGAAGATAATCACTGCCGATAGTTTGGTTTATTTCCTCCTAGTCACATCCCTTCCGTGAGGCACATCCAAACACCCTGCCACTAACATCATATTTGGGGATGTACTGTTTATTCAGATTTGTTTCCAACTTTTTACATTAACATTGCAACATCACATTTCCTCAATTCATTTAGTATTCTCCAGTAAACAATTTTTAATATTTACATAATTCTACCACATGAAATAGTATTAATATAAGTTATTTAACCATTCCCTTATTTTGGAGTACTTTAGGTTATTTCATGTTTGCTCATACTAGCGGTCCCCAGTCTTTTTGGCACCAGGGACTGGTTTCGTGGAAGACACTTTTTCCATGGGGGATGGGGGTTGCAGTGGTGGATGGCTAGCGATGGGGAGTGGCTGTAAATACAGATGAAGCTTCTCTCACTCTGGCCAACCAGCTCACCTCCTGCTCTGCAGCCTGCTTCCTAACAGGCCACCGGTACCAGTCTGTGGCCTGGGGTTTGGGGACTGCATTAGTAAACAATACTGAGTGTTCTTGTACAGAAACTCTGTGCTCCTTACCTAAAAAGTTCCTTAAATTAGAGACCTATAAGTAAAAATTACTGGGTTAAGGCATAAACATATTAATGACATTGAACACATATTGTCAAATTGTTCTCCAGAAATACATGTTCTCCTGAATGTATAATCCACAGCATAAATTTGCCAGAATCATTGTGCTTTTGCTAATTTGATATGGAAAAAACACTTTACATTAATATTTCATTGATTGTTTAAAATTAATTTTTTAAAATTTTGCTGCTTGAATTCATTCAGATTATTTTTCTAAATTTTTGTGTTTAGATAATCTTTTAAAAATTGGAGTTGTTTATATCACAATCTGCTTTAAGTTAAAAAAGAAAACACAAATCTCTGTGTATAGCATCACTTTGGCTATGGCTTTTTTTGATATAGCTAAGGCTTTTGTTGATTTCTAACAAAGTTCAGTTCAATTTTCAGGTATACACTGCAAAAAAATAAAGTGGAAAACTGATGATCAGCTAGTGACTTTAAGCTATTTAAACCTTCATAATTAAATCTTTGCCCCCAAAATTTTCATTAGAAATTTTCTATTAAAGTATATTTTTAAAAAACTACACTTCAAGAGTAAATTTATTGATCAGATAATCACAAACTATTTGAATAATTTGCTATTAGATTCTAAAATAACAGGTACAAGGGAACCTTAGAGTTTTTGTGGAATTTCTTTTCTCTGTCAGCCTGTCTGGTGATTTTGGGTGGTTTTAATTACCCAAAGTCAAGATCTTTTCTATAGATGAGCCTACCATAAAAAAATTATGTATTGACAGTGGCAAATTGTCCCACTTAGTAAAATCTGTAATTTTCATTTAATATAGGTGCGTTGGCTGGGATAGCCTTTGTTTTTACAAGTAAAGAAGTTGTTTTCAATTCAATAGCCATGTTGTTAGTTGTCACTCAGATGACAAAAATAATATAATTTTACTCATATAAATTCCAGATGAGTTAAATAAAAATAAATAAAAAGGAAATAATAACAAATAAAGAAATGTAACAAAATAAGAAAATATAGGCATCTGTATGATTTTGCAGAGGTATGGTTACTTCTAAACATAAAAACAAGAAATCACAGAAGGAAATGTTGCTATATTTGAGTACATAAAAATGAAAATAATTTTAACCTGCAAGAAAGGTTACCAGAAAGAAAATTAAAAGAAAGGCTACAAACTGAGAAAAGTATTTGTGACATATATGATAAACACATACAAAACTTAGATTGCTTACAAGTCAATAAAAATGATGGAACTTCCATAGAAAAATAGTGAAAGAGTGCCAGTGAGAAATTCTCACATACTGACAAGAGAAGGAAATATACAAGTAGCCAGTATATATATATATGAAAAATTATTCAATATAACTAGTAATAAAAATACATTTTAAAAACAATAATAATATAGCATTTTTCTCTTCTACCAAAAAGCAAATATCTGAAGTATTATATTCTGGGGTGATGTGAAATAAATACTCATAAACTGCTGGTAACAATTGCTACAAAATTTTTGGAGGAAATTTGTGCACTATTCATCAAAAACTTTAAAGGTGCACATACTATGTGATCCAATGATATCAATTTTAGAAAGGTCTCATAGACAATTAAAAGATATGCACACAGATTATGTACCAAGGGTATGCCTTCTAGAATTATTTATAACATTGAATACTTGAGAAACAATGCCTAATGTCCAATAGCAAATTGCATGTATCTAAAGAGTGAAGATATTATACAAGGATTAAAGTTGTGTTGTTGGGGACTTTAATGACTTGAGGAAATATTCACGTTAAGAAAACAAAAATAAAAGGTTATAAACTATTATTCGAGTTTTGCAGTAGACACATAGTTAAAAGACCAGAAAGGAAGTTCCTCAAAATGTTAATATCATTAATGATGTCATCTGTGGGTAGTGGGATCTCTGTGATTTTTATATTCTTCCTGATACTCTTAAGTATTTTCCAAAATGTTTATAATTAACATACATCATTGTTATAAACATACATCATTGTTATAATCAAAATCTGTGTATGATACAAACATATACACACATTCTGATTATGTGTATTCTCTTTGTGTGTGTATATGAAGGAGTATATACAGAATATGTGTTTAGGATATACACATATATATGTGTATACATATATAACATATATACATAGAAAAAGAGAGAGAGAGACTTTCATGTGGAAATGTTTATTAAAAGGACATTAGAGACAGTGTCACAGAAAAATTCAGGTCAACTTATATTGAGCTTGCCAGGTAGATTTCAACCAACACATATGGCACCTACTGTGTGCCAGGCATTCTTCCAAGTGCTTTAGTTGTGTCAACTTATTTGATCCTCATAACAATTCTATGAGGTAGGTGTTATTATTTTCATTAAATAGGTGAGAACACTGAGTCACACACTCCATCCCCACCTCAGTCCTCCTTCTTCCGCGCCATTTCCCGCGAACGCTGACCACCTAGAAATTCGGCCTGACTCTAGCCAGCATAGATCCTCACGGGGACGTTCCCTGGGCGCCCGCGTGTGTGTGTTCGTGTGCGATGAGGGCAGTAGGGAGATTTTAAAGGCCCGCCCCCCAAAACAAGGTCCAGCTGCCCAGTGTTTACTCCGGCTTCCTCCCTGGAGCGCCCCTCCTGGTGGGCCACGAGCACTGGAGACAGGAGACGCGACCGGCGGACCCCAGCCCCGCTCGCCGCCGTCGCCTCACGAGCGGCCGCAGCCCCCGCCGCGCCACCTGCTCCCGCTCCCGCGTCCCCGCCCCGCGTCCCGCCCCCGCGCCGCGCCCGCGCCCCGCCGTCCCTCCCTCCGGCGTGACGGGAGCACCGGCGCCGGCTGCCCGGGCCGCGAGCGCAGCCGAGTTGTCAGCGGGCGGACGGGCAGGGGGCGAGGGAGCCGCGAGCCGAGCGCGCAGCCCTCGCGGCCGGGAGCCGGAGCCGCCGCCCACCGGCGAGGAGGCCGCCTTCCTGCGCGCCCGCCGCCCGCGGGGGCACGAAGATGCTGCTCCTCGCCCCGGGGCCGGCGCGGGGCGGGGGCCGGGGGCGGCCGGCGGGGCTTCCCCGCCGCGGGCGCTCGCCGCCCTGGAGCCCCGCCTGGATTTGCTGCTGGGCGCTCGCCGGCTACCAGGCGGCCTGGGCTGGGGACCTGCCCTCCGTTTCCAGCCGCCCGCTTCCTCCTTGCCAGGAGGTGAGCAGCACCTGGTCCTTCACCTGGAGTTTGCTGGGGGGAGGGGGCCGCAGAGGAGGGGCGAGAGCGGTGCCTGTTTGTGTCTCTGTTTACCGTCACCTTTTCCCTTGCTTGGAGGACAGGAGCTTTCGTCTGCTTCGATGGGTGAAGTTGCCCGCCCCGGGCAGCTGGCCGGGAGAGGGTGTGTGGCTTTGCTGTCTCTCGGGTGATGCTTTTCTGTCCGCGCTCGTGTGTTTTGGGGCTCTGCAGGACTTTGCGGCGCCCTCTTTGGAGAGCCTGGCTTGAAGACCTGGGGTCCAGGGACAGATTTCAGGAAGGGGAGGAGACTGGGGAAGCCCCGCCAGTGGGATTTGGAGAACCATCTCATCACAGCTTTTCCAGAGAGCCAGACACTGGCACCGGAGGATTTCCCGCTCCTCCTCCCCTTTTCTCCACTACCCAGTCTCTACAAACGCCTCGTCCTACTCCCCTGCCCTCAGCCTCCTGATAAGGCCCTGGGGGTTTGCTAAGCCAGTGTGCCCTGTCACTTGGCATCCTTCTGGCAAAATGTGGATTTGAATTAGGAAAAAAAAAGAGTTTGTATATAGAGAAGAGGCAGGTTGATGATGTAGAAAATTAGAAGACAGAGTGAATTATCTTTCTTGTGGGAGGTACTTTAACCCCTGGCCGAAGATTGCCTCTGTGTATTTTATAACTTGAGATTATTGTTGATTTACAGCCAAAAAGGATAAACAGTGGGTGATGAGACTTAGTGTGTCAAAAATTTACAAGGGGTGTCATTGGTACTTGTATTGGGTGTTTATCTCTCCCTTTAGTGTTCCAGAAAGTGAATTCTCTTAATGAAAATCAATGAGGGGAAGAAAGCAACATTTCTGACCTACTTTGAGTGATTATGTTGGGGAGGATATGAGGAGTGGATACTGTTTTTAGGAGATTGCTAGGAATTGGGGTGATGGGTCATTTTAATTTATGTAGCAAAAATAGGTTAGCCAATAGCCCCTCTGGGAAGAAAGGCCAGGCTCTGTTCCTTTGTGTATGTTGCTATAACTTCTGACTTTTACTCAGGCTTGAACTATAGAGAATCTGTGTTCTAGACATCATCCCTCATCCGTGGATTTTCATCTTTCTCTCCTTGGGTACAAGTCCCAAGACAGACTGAAATGAAAGAGAATCAGATCAAAGGCTTGTGTGCAAACACCCAGCAGTGTTGTAATTGGGGAACTCGGGGCAAGCTCTCAACAAACAGCTATGTTTAATTTCAGAGTTTTTTAGTCTAATTAGCCTAAGCTGTATCTACAACTTTACCTATCACCTGGGAATAATTCATAAGAATTCAGTAATTCAAATAATTCAATAATTCTTTCAGGTTTCCACAGAAAGCTGCTTCTTGGACATCCTCAGATTGAACAGTGGTGACAGGATAAATTTTATCCTCCAGCCTCCCCACCCCCACTCCCAATATGCAGAATATCATTTCTTTTCTAAATTGAAAAGTCTTAAACTTCTTGTAACATTAATTCTTAGTAATGAAGAATCTGCTTGAAATGGGTGAAGGTCAGTAACAGTGGAGGTGATGCTTTTGATCACTACAGCTAGACTAACCCTTTAGAAAAGCACACGTTCTACACATGTGTAGCTAGAAAGAACGGAGTAAGAGTCTGCAACCTAAGACAGAAACATTGAAAAGAGAGGCAGGGAAATGACAGAACGTTCAGGAAGGCTGTATTCAATTAATCCCAGCTCCTTATTGCATTGTCTTTATAAAAATTGTATATGACTCATCCTTTGAGGTCTCAAGTTTGAATTTTCCTTCTGAAAATGGGAATAAATAAAATACCTAGGATGCTACTGAGTCTGCCTATGGCTGGGTGCTTTTAGAAATGCTAATGCACAGAACCATTTATGTTCTTCCTGATGACTAACAAACAGCTGGAAGAAGACTGGGAATTAGAGGTTCCTTAGAACTAGGAGAGGCCTACTGGCCTCCCAAGGGCCAAATATGCTTCTTAGTGTCTATCTGGTCTGACCAGGGGGGCTAATTTATAGAATTGATAATTGTTTCTCTCTGACATTTTTAACGGAAAAGCAGGAAGGAAAAGTGATTGCCAGGCATTGAGGGTAAGAATCAGCTTATACTGGGGGTGGCAAAGGGTGTTCTCTTGAGCTTAGCCCTTTCCTCTGAGATATAGTTATGGGAATGAGGGGTAAACTCCTGTGGCAAAGACACAGTTACTATGTATCCATTCCTGCCCATTTATCCCTTTCCACTCTTTATTAACATTAAAGGAGGTGAATATCACAAAGGATAGCACTATATGACGGAGAATAGAATGAGAGCAATGACAGTGAGGTGTTTTGAGGCTGGAACCTAAAGCCAACTCTCAATATAAGAGCATGTTGAAGAGTATGGAAAAATATGTAGGTCATGCTGAACTCCAGTAGTTTTTCTCACCCTCATTCATCAATATTTTTATAAATACAGGCTTAACTCAGTTACATAGACTGTAATTTTCCTTGTTGTGTGGTTTTAGAGGAAAGGAACTAAAGGAAGAGAAGCATAGCAAATTGACCTGGGAGTAATCTACTCACGACTGCCTGAGTTCAGGAAAAAAGGCCCTTCACACAGGCAACTGTGTTATGGGTGAAAGTTTCACTTTGATTTTTTGCAGAAGATTGGATTCCGGGGTGAAGTTCCTAAAATACAGCTTCCTTCATCAAAGTCCTTGGATCATGGAGTCGAAAAGGGGAGAAAAATGATTGCTTTAGGATGTTCAGCTGGTGATCAAATCAGCAGAGTGGACACACAAGCACAAACAGGAAGTGATGGTTTGGGAGACAGAAATAAAAGTAAAGTCAACCTGCCAGCAGATGAAGGACAGGGATAGGATGTGACTTTGGTGAATAATATTCAGTGAAAAACAAAATGAGGGCTGGACATCAGAAAGTACAGAATTCCTTGGGTTTTTGTATAGGGGGACTTATAAAGGATAAGTACTTTCTGGGTTTCGTGGTCTCTGTTTTAACTTGTAAAATGATGGTAATAAACACTGACCTACCTGTTTTTGTGAAAATGAGAAGAGATAAATGTAAGTTAAAAGAAAAAAATGACATAAATGTGAGAGTCTATTTCTAGATTAATAGAGTTAGATCTTGATATTTCAGAAAGAGTCTACAGTGAGACCTCAGAGGTTCATAGGATAGGCCTATCCAAGAATTGGAATGGAGTTTTTGACTCAGTGATTAATAGGACTTAATCCGGCTGCCAGAGGAAAAAATATAAAGGCCAACAGATGATTCAGAGCTGGAGTAAGGTGTTAGAAGATAGAGTGCATGAGATTCAAAGAAAAAGAACTAAGTGGATTGTGTATGCATTATTTAAATTTGATAAATTAAATCACAAAATAGTTGATTCTCCACTGCTCTAAAATCTTGCATAATGAGATTCTATTGTTCTATCTGGATCTTTATTGAATGATGACTTTTGCCAACAGTTTTTATTCCACAGACATTTATTCAGTTTATACTGTGCCAGGCAAAATGTCAGAGGATGTGAAATTACTAATTTAAAAAATATAATTTAATTGGGTAAGGATGAGACAGATATGTAAAAATACCCTGCAATGAAGTAACTTGGAGCCAGGAGAGAACAAAGGGGCATTCAGATCTACAGGGGAGGATCAGAAAATGACTATAAGGGAAATGAATGAGACTTGAAAGATAAGTAGGAATTTGCTAAATAGATAAAAGTCAGATGTGAGTGTGGGCTAGATTGGGGGAAAGACGTTTCAGGTGTAGAGCACAGATTGGAAAAGGACAAACACAAAACAGCTTTGCGTTATAATTGGGTATCACTGATAGAGTGCATGATGAGAAGCCTAATGAGAGCTGAGTCTGAGAGGAAGGAGCCTGCTGGTAAGGGACCTTATGTCATGCTAAGAAGCTGGTCTTCATTTGGTAGGTAGGGAGCATAGAAAGATTTGAAAAAAGGGAGTCATAAAATATCCTTTAGTCTGGCAACAAGATGGAGGCCACATTGGAGAGGCAGGAAACAGAAAGAGGTGAGACCTGCCAGGAGGCAGTTATAAAAGTCCAGGTAAAGGATGGCAGAACCTCAGCGAAGGAAGGAGTGTCAATACGGTTGGAAAGGAGGGCATGTTCTTAGAAGATAGAATTGATAGTAAGTGGATGTGGAGGGTGAGGGAATGAAATGTTCTGGCTTGATTAGAGGATGGTGCCTCCAACCTCTGTGAGAAGGAATGTGAGGAAGATGGGATAAGGAGCTTGGTTCTTTCTAGAGAGGTTGAATTTGAGTAGAGTTGTTCAGTGCACAGGTATCAGGCCCTGATCCTCAGGGGCATGGTCTGGGCTGGTGTGGAGATTGCGGGATCACTTGAAGGAAAGGGATGGTTGAAAGTACTGGATTGGATGAGATCATCCAGGGAGTGAGAACAAAGAGGGCCAAAGATAGGACTGGAGTTTTACCAGCCTGAAAGGGGGCAGAAATTGAGGAATCGACAAAGGGGACACATGAGCAATGGCTAATCTAGGAGAAATGTGACAGTGTGGAGTTGTGAAGAAAGGGAGATAAGCCTTTGAAGAGGAAAGGGGTGGTTATGTGTCAGTTGCCCAACAAAATACAAATAAGATGAAGACTGAAAATAGAAGATAGAATTTGACCATGAGGTCACTGGTGATCCGTGCCAGAGTGGTTCCTGTGGGATGGCAGGGATGGGTTGAGTACTAACAGGGAGGTGAGCTGGTTGTGATGGGGTAGAATGGTGTTAGATAGCCTTCCTGGATTTGGTAAGGTATTAGGTCTTCCAAATCCACATATATCAGAAGACTTGTAATGGTCATGCTTTCTGTTTCAGAATTTTAAGGAAACAGTTCAGAAATGTCCTTTGTGCAAGTCTCTGAAGGTCACAGGCTATGGTTGGAGGTGTCAGAGATTTAAAGTCACACTGTCACTGAGTTAGGACTCAGCCTTTGTTTTCAAGCAGTTTATATAATTAATCTTGCCTGTTAATGCCTGCGGAGGTGAATTTTCCATTTCAAGTTCTTATGCTGAGAGCCATTTCTCATGTTTTAGGCAAATGTGAGCAAGTATTCACACCATCAATATTTACAATATAAAACCAAGAGTTGACAGATCTGTGAAGTGTCATATTTTAGCACAAGGGATGGAAATAGCAGAGCACAGTGTAGAGTGGCACATTTTCCTTTCATAGTGTAATTTTTTATTGTTGAAAACACCAGTCAAATTTTGGTTGCCTTTTCTTTCCTCTTGAAGAAACCATGGCTAATTCTCTTTCTTTTTTGCTTTTTAAAATCTACATTATATATTGTATTTCAGTATTCACATATTTATTATGTACTTATACCAGGAACTGAGAGTAAACTAATGAACAAAGCATATGACACCTGTCCCCTGGAGCTTTATAATCTCATGGGAGCAGGTTCAAAACAAAACCACACATCATATAATTACATTTGCTGTAAGTGCTGTGATAGAAAATTACTAGGTGCATTGACAGTATATAACCACCTTAGTTGGCTGAGGGCAGGGGAATTACCCAGGAAAAGATGTTTAAACTAAGACCCAAAGAATGAGTAGGAGTTAGTTGGATGAAGGTCGTGGGTGATGGAGATAGAACATCTCAGACAGAGGAAGCCTCCTGGCCTAGATCAATTCCTATGTCCTCCCTTAACCTTTCCTGGACTAGCAAAGACAAAGGGTTTTTTCTCTTCTCAGAATTCTAGTCACAGCTTATTGTTTACTCTCTGGCACATACATGCTGTCCTACAAATGGTTTGCACATACGCAGCGAGCCTATGTGGATGGGTGAGTAGTGCTCTGTACAAGGGCACACAGGTGAGGGGGCGAGCAAGAGCAAGAACCCATCCAGTCTCAGTGAGCCCAGCCGTCTGCCCTGGCACAGATCTGCATTCATCTGGAGGAAGGGATACCTTTTCCCAGTTTAAAAATGACCAGAGGGGGCACCGTTTTCTAAATCACATGAAGACTCCATATGCTTTACCAGAGGCTTCGAACACACAAACCTTATCTCTGCCCAAGTACACAATATGTTCATAGCAGGGATTACATCATCTTATTTAGCAAACAGCGAGTAAATATCTTTGTTTAAGGCATGTTAGGGATTTTAAAAAAATGAGTAAGATGTGTGTTCTCTTCTCTGGGAGCATTAATCATTGTGGTAGAAATATAGTAAGTGGATGGCTTCTGATTTTTTAGTTATAAACAGAAATTGATCTTTATGGTACATTTAATTCTAACTGACATCTCCTCTTGGTTGCACCAGATTTAAGACTGTGAAATAAAAATCCAGTGATCAGAATGTACTGGTTTACTGTCAACTCAGTTTATAATTCTGGAGTTGAAGATACTATTTATTACCCTTATTCAAAGCTTCCCTTTTTTAGTCTCTTTTCTCTAGGTCATTGGTTCTCAAAGTGTGATCCTAGGACCAGCAGTATCAACATTATTTAGGAACTTGTTAGAAATGCAAGTTCTTGGGCCCCGCACACAACCTACTAAATCAGAAACTCTGGAGTTAAGGCCCAGTGAGAACCATTGCTCTCAGTATAAAGTAAGGAATACAGTTTGGTTGCATGAAACCCAAAGACCTGTTTCATAGCTAAAATTCATTAAAATGTCACCCTTGCTTACTTCCTGTTTCTTCAGGGCATCTTAGAAACTGCTTAAATAATCACATCAAATAGACCATGAGATCCTCCCATTACCTTGAACTATAAGATACTGGTGATAAAACAAGATATGGAGGATATTGTCATCATTCTCTATGAGCTCACAGCCTGATAGAAGAAGCAAACATGGAAATTAATAAGTACTTTTTCCTTAGAGCAACATTAAAATAGAAAAACATGCTAATATTAAGAGGGAATGGTTAGCCTTCTTATTAAATGTTTGCTACTTATGGAGAGGGTAGTGTTTACATTTTGCTCCAACTGCAAAGTGTCTTCCTGTTATAGTACAAGTAGTACCTACTGAAGGTAATTAAAGAACCTGATTCAGATCTGAGCCCTGCCACTGGTTCCTGTGACCTTGAGCAAATCAACCCCTTTGAATCTTTCCTTGTCTGGAATGGAGAGAGTAAATCCTGCCTTATCTACGTTAAAATTGCTGTGAGGATCAAGCTAATGCATTTGAAAGTGCTTTGTAAATTCTAATGCAGTGGCTGATATTAGTTGTTATTCTCTTGTAAGTAAAGAACTGTGTTTCTCAGGGGATGGATTGAAGTGTCAAAGAACTGGGATGTGGATAAACTAATTTGTTTACTTAAAAAGTATTTTATGGGACTATTTTTTCTGCCTGTTCAAGTTGTGTGTTTTGAAATATTGGACCCAGTTTATTGCTGTGTCATCACTGAAACTTTTGCTTAGCTTCAAGCATCCTGTACTGTCTCGGTTTTTCTCTTACCCCACTGTAATCCTTCTCAGTCTTTGCCTCATCTTCATCTCCTCGACTTCTTTACTTCTGCGTGTTCCAGGGCTTTACTCCTTGGACTTCATCTTTTCTGTCATCCTCATGCTCTTGGGGATGTCACTTAGTCTCTGGGCTTTAAATACCACGTACACATGGATAGCTTCCAATTTACAGCTCCTGCATGGACAATCCCCCGGATTCCTATCAAGCATAGCTTCCATGTCCCCATTTGGATATGTGCCTCAAATTGGACATGTCCCAAGCATAAGTAAAAAACTGTCATTCTTCTGCTCTAAACCCATTGAAGGCGTGATTCAGAACCAAAGTTCTGATGGTGGCCTGCAAGGCTCAGCATGATCTGGCCCCTATGAAGCCTCTAATGTCACCTTTTCTTACTCTCCCTGCCTTTTTTGTTTGTTTGTTTGTTTTTTTTACACAGTCTTGTTCTGTTTCCTGGGCTAGAGTACAGTGGCATCCTCATAGCTCACTGCAGCCTCAAAGTCCTGGGCTCAAGTGATCCCTCTGACTCAGCCTCCCTTCTGAGTAGATGGGACTACAGGCATGTGCCACTGTGCCCGGCCATACTCTCCCTGTCTTAGTCTGTTTATGCTGCTATAACAGAATACCATACATTGAGTAATTTATAATGAACAGAAATTTATTTGGCTTATGGTTCTGGAGGTGGGGAGATCAAAGTCTGGGGGGCCACATTACAGGTTGCACAGAGTCCAACATATCTCATTCAAAGAAAATAGCATGTGTAACAGGACAGGAATTTAATACGATCATTTCCAGGGGCAGTATGAAAGGAGTGGGTGGGAATGGCGGGAGGTGGCAGAGACTGAGGATCTTCTGAAGCAAGCTGTGGGAAACCACTGATATCAAATCAGAAAGATTATTTTCTCTTCAGATGAAGGAAGATGAAAGGAAAATCATACTGGATGCAGGAAAATTGGTTAGGAGACTGTTGCTTCACCCATGGGGAGGAAAAAACCCAACCCAACAGTTATGCAAATGACAGTATGAATGGAGAGGGAAGCAGGAGATGGGTTTGACAATTATTAAAGAGATCCTGTTTTGAGGAATATGTGTCTGAGTGATAAATTTCAGTCCATCATGATTTCTAGGTTTTTGTCTGGGTAGATGCTGCTACTTTTCATTGAGATTAAAAATTCAGGAGAAGGAAGAAGAAGAGGAAGAGGCTGGGAGAAATAGGATGAGTTCAGTACTGGACATCCTGAGTTTAAAGTGCCCAAGGGACAGCCAAATGGTGCTCTCCCAAAGACAGTTGGAAATACAGGAGCACAGCTGAGAGACAGCTTGGTAGCCACGAGCCCATAAAGAGATAATTGAAGCTGCTGGTGTTGATGAGGTCACCCAGGCTCTGACATATAGTAAGAGCAGTGTGTGGAGACTGCTTAGGGAAATGTCAGCATTTAAGAAGCAAGCAGAGCCAGAAGCATTTGAGAATGAAACTGAGAAGGCACAGCCAGTAGAGAATGATTAGCCCAGAAGTTGGTTCAGAAGGAGACCAGTAAATCTGAAGTATACCATAGACATGGTGATTCTTGATACTCAGCAAGGCATTTGAATTATTGTCATATTTTTATGGTCAAGATGCAGAAATATATGATGAGTGATAATCTCTAGGCAGATTCTTGGCTATTTGATCAAATGTATCCTAAGGTTATTTAAGGAATTGATGCTAAGCTGAAAGAAGTCTCCAATGCAGTACTTTTGGGATTAGTGTCTAATCTCTGTTCTGTTACTGTATACTATGGCCATTTTAAACAATACTTTGGTTTTGAGAAGGTAAAACCAAATTTAATGAAGTCAGAAAGCTGAGGAAGATGCCTAATGAGTTGGAAAACAATTAGAATTCAAAATGATTTTGAAAGGTTAGAATAATTGGCACAGTACCATAATTGGTTCAAATGTAGGCTGTTCTTTTTGGTTCTAAAAATTAGATGTTCAAGCTAGGATGGAGAAAGCTTATTTAAAAGTACTTTTCAAACCACAGATGTCACATGGCTGCTAAAAGCAATGATGAAGGGTCTTAGGTTCTATTACTGAGCAGAATGCTTTATTCATGGGAGGTAGACATTTAATTTAGGTCATTAATTCAACTTAGGTGCAATATTTGAAGAGGGATATTGACAAAGGGCAACATTGGCTTGAGATATTGAATTAGGAAGATGAGTTAATTGGAAAGTATATCACATGAAGAGTTATCAAAGGAATTGGGGATGCTTGAGCTTGGAGAAGACTTGAAGGGGCCACAACATAAGCTTCAAACATGTAAAGTGCAGCCATGTATAGCAGACATTGGTATTATATAGTGCTCATTTACAGGATAAGATCTGGATTAGTGGGTAGTAGACAGAAAACTGCAGGATTTAGTTCATCCAAGAAGGTGTTTTATATCTGTAGGAGTCATGAACTGCTTATTTGTACTCTGAAAATTGCAGAGCTTTTGTGTTGGATGGACTGCTGACCTGGGTTGCTTCCATGGGAACAATGAGTTCTAGTTTACGGCGCAGTGCCTATATTACCATGATGGATTTCAGGGGCAGTTCAATGATTACTGAAGGTTATATGCATACCTACTGTCACAGACAAGAAGATCAATCTTTGCCCTTGGTGTTTTAGTCCTATGACATATTCTTTCTTATTCTATTATACTTAGTACTTTATTCTAAGATTGCTACAATGTAAACAAAAACCAATGCCCTCTGTTGTTTAGTCTAACATCCAAAAATTGAGAACAAAAAGAATTGTACATTTGAAAGTTTAATTCAGACTTCTATTTGATAATTCTTGGGCATATCAATAATGCATACTAGGAAATAACTTGAACCAAAACAACAGTTGATGCTTAAACGTATCTGTGTCTATTATGCTAAGGAAGTGCCTCCATATCTAAAGAGCAGATAAATATTAATATCATTTGCTCTAGTTATTTTTTATGGTTTCATTTTTACATTTGTCATACTTTAAAATTAAAAGAGTGCATTCTAGAAAAATTAAGCAATAAAAACACTAAAACACTATTTAGTGGGACTAAAAAGTCCCACTAAATAAGCACACCACTCTTAACATCTTAGCATTTGTAGGAGGAATAATGAATAATAAAAAAAATAGCCAGGTCCAATTTTAAGTGCATTTTACGTATTAACTGACTTACTCATCATCCCCCAAACTCTGATGAGCTGGGTCCTAATATTTTCCAGTGTGGTTAAGTTACTTATGAGCCACGGCTGCTACACGAGGGCTCACACTATTTCTTTCTTTTTTTTTTTTTGAGACAGAGTCTTGCTCTGTCACCCCGGGGAGAGTGCAGTGACATCATCATAGCTCACTGCAACCTCAAACACCTGGGTTCAAGCGGTCCTTTTGCCTCAGCCTCCTGAGTAGTTGAGACTACAGGTGAGTGCCATACTCCTGGCTAATTTTTCTATCTGTAGTAGAGATGGGCTCTTGCCCTTGGCTCAGGCTGGTCTTGAAATCCTGAGCTCAAGCAATCCTCCCACCTTAGCCTCCCAGAGTGCTAGGATTACGGATGTGAGCCACTGTGCCCAGCCCCCATCCATACTCTCAATTCTCAGGATATACTGCCTCTATCCTATACATCAAATGTCCTTTACATATGTTTCATTATGAATGTACACATATGGTTACAAAATGGGAATATTCTGCACATACAGTTTGGTAAACTTTTTGTTTTTGCATTTAACAATGTGTGTGAACTTACTCCTCTATTTTGACTCATTAAGAATTTTATCTGGTTTTTGATATAAATCTCTGACTTTGTTTTTTGGATAGCCAGTTTTTGCAAATAGTATTTTAAAAATCCCCAATTTATTCTTACTCTGTTGATTTGTTTTATATACCATCTATTGTATATATGGGTGTATATATATTCTTTATAATTTATTTTATGTATAATATATGGCATCTGTTATATATGTGCCCAAACATTTGATTTCTTTTGAGCTATTTTCTATATTTTTGATTTTTTTGTACCAAGATTGCACATAGACTTATATGGTTTTATTTGATACTTCTTCTTTTTCTTTCGTTCAAAGATTTCTCAGATGTACTCATTTGTCTTCCAGTTCAACTTCAGAATAATTTTGAAAAGTTTCAAAATTTCTCTTGAATTCTGTTAAATCTCTTCATTTACTTGGGAAAGTGTCATTTTTATAATATTATCTTCATATTTAAAGGCATAGTCTGTTTCAGCATTTATTGAGGCATTCTGTATTTCTCATAGCACAGTCTTTGTATTCCTATTTTATGTTACTATTTTCCATGATAGTTTCTCCCAAACATTTTACCTTTTATTAATAATTGATTTTTTCTTGATATGGTGAAAAGCCATTGGTTTTTGGAAATTAATTGTGTATCTATCCAGTTTCTTACAGAACTGTCTTGTTAATTCTAACATTTTGTCAATTAATTATCTTTGATTTTCTTGATAAAAAGTACTATTTGTTGAGTGGTTAAATGTGTGAAACAGTTTTCTCACAGCAATGTATACCTTTGCTGTTAGAGATGAGGAAACTGAAGCTCAAAGGCAATTAATAACTTGCAAAAAGATGACAAAACTAGTGAGTCATAAAGCTGTGATATATTTGTCTCCAGAGACCTCGCTTTCCACTGAACTCTACTACCTCCCCTTCTGCCCACAGGGAACCGATCTATGCTTACAGCTCTCCACCACTGATTTGTAGAGACTACATATTTAATCTTATTAGGTGTGTCAGGCATCTATTTATAATTTTCTCACAGTAGTCAATCATTTTCAGATGATTCTTTTTCTCAAGGTAGTAATCTCTTTCTCATGTGTTTCAGGAATCTTTCATTTTCTCCAAGGCAGATGTTAGTTTTCCACAAGGAGAGCTCTACAAACCACTGTGTTTTACTCATACACAAGGTGTGCAGGTGGCCATTGATCCTCCTCTCTTGAGGATGGCATATCTGTGCAGAGTCTGTAGCCCAATTTCTGCTGTCTGGCAAACTTCCTTCCCATACTATGCTGATGAACTGAGGAGACCTCATTCTGTTTCTATCAGATTCTTGATTAGGAGAATTTGTTTTAAAGAAGCAGAGCTGTCTGTAGTTCTTCCATGGTCAGCAGCACATGACAGGTACAGGACCTAGGGCATCTTCTGCCTCTGTCTTTATCTGTACAGTTCTGGGAATAAAGGATATAGATAAAGAGGTGCGAGTAACGTGGGGTAATCCAATGTCATCTTAAACCAGAAACCTGTAAAACTTCAAAAATAAAAGGCCTTTCTCTGTTGTTGAAAAAACAGTATATACCACAGAAAATTCAGAATTAAAATTGATGCGTCATAATGTTATCACTTTATTATATTTTAGTGTTTTTTCCCCTCTTTCTTATCCCTTTTTCTTTCTTCTAAGACTTATTCACAGTTATTTTGGCCCAGGCATTGTTCTAAATGTTTTAGACATACTAACCCATTTAATGACAGTCATTTGCTATCAGTTCATTCATTGTTCATATGTGAATGATACCACTTTAAAGTGATATTCAGATATTTTATGGGAAAGTTAAACCATTGCC
Source organism: Microcebus murinus (assembly GCF_040939455.1). Taxonomy (NCBI): domain Eukaryota; kingdom Metazoa; phylum Chordata; class Mammalia; order Primates; family Cheirogaleidae; genus Microcebus; species Microcebus murinus. The sequence goes on from NC_134112.1 coordinate 51,140,226, forward strand.
TCAATTTTTTAAAAACTTTACTGAAGATTAATCGAAGTACACTAAACTATGTATATTTAAAGTATACAATTTGGTCCGTTTTGACATATGTATGCACTCATGAAATCATCATCATAATCAAGATTATCATTTTCAATACCCTCAAAAGTTTCCTGCTTCCAACCCTTCTTGTACTCTGTCCCTAGGAAGCTATGGATCTGCTTTCTGTCACTACAAATCAGTTGCATTTTCTAGAATCTTAGATAAATGGAATTATATTGGACGTACTCTATTTTTACCTAGCTTCTTTCACTTAGCGTAATGATTTAGAGGTTTATTCACTTTGTGTTGTGTATCAAGTTTGTTCCTTTTTATTGCTAAGTAATATTCCATTATATGGCTATACCACAATTTGTTATTTAATAGACCTATTTTTAACAAAATATAGTTCTAATCACAGTATTTGATATTCTTAAACTTCAATATGATAATGTAATCTATGAACATGAAGAACTAATTAGTGAGTACTTTAAATAGGTTGTTTATAAAGTTGAGCAGCAGCAGTCTAAAATGTAAATGTAAGCACTAAGGGACTCTTGGCATTCTGAGCTATTTCTGGAGGCGATTTTCTGTTTCACTCTATATTTAGTGCTATTCTGATAAATCTTGATATTTGAAGAGCTAATCGTTTGGTTAGATATGCGTGTTGTAGGAACGACTTTAACTTGCTTGCCTGTCTGTAGATCATTTCATTATCAATTAATGACGGCATGTCTCTCAGAGTACAGGTAAGAAAGGTAGATCTCACAGCACTTATTCAGAGGCTAAAATGAAGACTCTGTTTAGTTCACAGTAATGAACATTTGCATACTCTACAGATAATAAGAGTAGTCTTTTTTGTGTTCAATTGGAAGAACAAATATATTCATTATTAATTGAAATTATGTTTCTATTGCTAAAGAAAAAGCAGGAATTAAATTTAACAAAGTTTATTTGAGAAAGAAAAAGGTTCTAGAACTGGGCAGCATTCCTGATGAAGTTGAATGCCTGTACCTACAACCTGTAGGGCTATATTTATAACCAGAAAACAGGAAAATGACATACAGAAAGTACCTTACTGGTATAGCTCAACATTTACTTTATTTGGAGGTAATATGGCAGCTTTCACCCTTTGATTGGCTGAAGGTTCAGCTGCTATGACTGGCTGAGACTCCACTACTTGTTACAAGAGTACACTTCCAGGTTGAGTTACAGTTTACTATGTACAGAGAAACCATTATGCCAAATTTAATGTATGGAGCACCTTTCAGCCAAACTTAATATTATAAATCATAAATCCAGTACAATAGCTAGGTCTCTTCTCCTCTCTTTTCTCTTTTCTTTCTTTTATTTTCTCTCTCTCTCTTTTGATGGGAATTTGGTTGACTAACATGTTTGCATTTAGAGCAAGATAAGAGAGATGGTGATTCTGCAAGTTTTGAGTCTTTCTTTGTTGTTCCAGGAAGACAGAAGGTATTGGTATGTACTATGACTGGCTAACATGTCCCATCTAGGTTTATTTCTTCTTAGAATCCATCTTCTGTAGCAGTAGGTGATGACCTTAACAGGACAGGGAAAATGAATGTAACTCACTTGGCAATATAATAGCAAATTCTGAAATCTCCATGATGGACACAGATCCAGGCAGGCTAGTCCTTAACCTGATCTTTTCAGCTGTGGCTTTTTTTCTAACTTTCTGTTCAAAACAGGACTCTTTACCTTTATTGCCTCAATTCTCTACTCTCTTTTCAACTCCCTGTAGTCTGGTGTTTATCCCAATTGTTTTCCTAAATCTGTTGTTATGTTAATAATCATCTAATTGCCAGTGGTTTCTTTAATCCTCATCCTACTCTGTCTCTCTGTGACATTTGACCCTGCTTCCAGGCTGCTCCTCTCTTGCTTTCTGAGACACTTTAATGTTGTGTCATACATTGTTATATTCTCATTTCTTTATCTAGTCAGTCTTCTATGACTTCTTTTTAAATGTTGATTGTCCTAGGTTTTTGCTTTTGATCTTCTTCCCTTTGTGTTATAGATTTCCTTTCTGAATGATGTTATCAATGTTTCCTTTCATTCTTATTTTGTGTACATGGAAATAATATATACTTATAAGCAATTTGAATAATTTGAACAAACAAAAAAGAATCACCTGTGATCCCACCTATGGAGAACCATTGTTGACATTTTTTAATCTAACTGCCTGTCTTACCTACAACCTTTGTTTAAATGACTCTTAAATCCAACTTGCAACATTTAGTTCTCCGTCAAGTTCCAAAAGCACATCTACAACTCCTTCAATTATAAAAAGTATTATGAAAGCACATCCTTTTCTTTAAGGAGATCATAGTCTAGTGAAGTGGCAGCCAATCTGGCTGTACATTAGAATCATAGACCAATAATTTATTTCCAAATTAGGAATCTCTGAAGGCAGCATCCAGGAGCTGGTGCACAGCCAGGGTTAGGAATCACTTGTTTAATTGCTATTTTTCAAAGTGCCATTTATTGAACACCAGCTCTATGGCAGGCAATGTGGTGTTCATTTGTTCTTTCAACAAATATTTATTCAGCACCTCTTTTGTGTTTGTCCCTGGCCTAGATACCAGGAGTACATCAGAGAACAGAGTTCCAGTAGTTCCTGTTCTTATGGAGTTTATAGAATGATAGAAAGAGATAGACATTATACAAATACATGACAAGTGGTGGTAAGTGTAGGAAGAAAAATAAGGGAGGTAATGGGATGTGGGTGTGTGTCTATTTGAAAAGTCAGAAAAGGGCTTTTGATGTTACGGCATTTGAACAGTGCCTGAGTGAAGAGAGGGATCAAACCTGCAGACATCTAGGGGAACAGCTTCCAGGCACAGGAAACAAGTGCAAAGGCCCTGAGATAAGCATATGCTTGGCATGTTCAAAGAAGAGTAACCCACTGTGGCTTGAGTAGAATGAGAGAGGGACATATCAGGAGATGAGAACACAGGGGACAGGTGGGTGAAGTGTGGTAGATCACATGGTACCTTTTAGGGGGTGTTAAAATTCAATGGAAATGAAGCAGGTGGGAGGGGGGAAAAGGGGATGGGTGAAATCACACCTAACAGGTACAATGCACACTATTTGGTGATGGGCACACTTATAACTTTGACTCAAACTGTACAAAAGCAATTCATGTAGCCAAAACATTTGTACCCTTGTAATATTCTGAAATTTAAAAAAATCTGCCTTTTATTCTGAATGAAATGAAAGCCATAGAGAGTTTTGGGTACAGAAATAACATGATACATGTGTAAAAAGATCAATCTGGCTGCTATGTGGGAAACAGACTGCTGGAGATGTGAGAACAGATGAATTAGGTTATTACAGTAATCTACGTGAGGCATTACAGCAGTTTAGATTAAGGTTTTAAGGGTGGAATGGTGGGAAGCAATTGGATTCTGTATGTATTTTGTATATAAAATATATACATACATATATATATATTATATATAAAATTTTCTTTTCTTTCTGTTTTTTGGTTTTTTTTTTTTTTTGAGACAGAGTCTCACTTTGTTGCCCAGGCTACAGTGAGTGCCATGGCATCAGCCTAGCTCACAGCAACCTCAATCTTCTGGGCGTAAGCGATCCTACTGCCTCAGCCTCCTGAGTAGCTGGGACTACAGGCATGCACCACCATGCCTGGCTAATTTTTTGTACATATGGTTTTAGTTGGTCAATTAATTTCTTTCTAGTTTTAGTAGAGACGGGGTCTCGCTCAGGGTAGTTTCGAACTACTGACCTCGAGCAATCCTCCCACCTCGACCTCCCAGAGTGCTGGGATTACATGCAGGAGCCACCACGCCCAGCCTCTCTTTCTGTTTTATGAGACAGGATCTCACTCTGTTCCTCAGGCCAGTGTGCAGTGGCATCATCATAGCTCATTGCAAGTTCAAGCGATTCTCCTGCAGCAACCTACTGGGTAGCTGGGACTATAGGTGTGAGCCACCTGCCTGGCTAATTTTTCTATTTTTTGTAGAGACAGGGTCTCACTATTGCTCAGGATGGTCTTGAACTCCTGGCCTCAAGCGATCCTCCCGTCTTGGCCTTACAAAGTGCTAGGATTACAGGCGTGAGCCACTGCACCTGGCCTATGTACACATTTTAAAAGAGATAATATGATAGGCTTTACTAAGATCTCCTAAGGAGCGATTTTAGCTAGAGAAAGAAGTTGTCAAGGACCAAATGCTGGGGAAATTCGAGAGTTAGGAGAAGCAATGAAGAATGGTATCCCAGAGAGTCTTATCAATGAGCAGTTTTGATTGAGTGTTGGAGGCAAAAACTTGGTTGGAGTGGGTTCAGGAGAGAATGGGAAGAAAGGAGGAAAACACAATAAGAATAGACAGTTCTTTTGAGGAGTTTTGCTAATCATAAGGTGGGGGGAGGAATGGCAGTAACTGAAGGTGGAAGTGAAAACAATTACTTGGTGAGAGTAATGCTGAACAAAGAGTAATGTTTCTTCCACATGCAAGATTTTGTTCTAAGAATAGCAACTCTGGTTTTATTTTTAATTTATGATATATTGTTTAAGAATCTCTTAAAATGAGGCATACTTATAACTTTCCATCCTTTAATGTGAAACATTTTGAATAAGCTCAGCCATTTTATTAATAGCACAGGACTATTCCTCCTTTCTGGTTTGGGGATATCCTTTGGAATGACTTTGCTAGGGCAGCTATAACAAAGCCATGGGAGTGTATTTCAATTTCTTGCATTTTACTTTTTGTGTATCTGTTGTAGGTTTTTTGATTTGGGGTTATCACGAGGCTTGCAAAAAACATTTCATAACCAATTATTTTAAACATATGGCAACTCTGTTTGCAAACAAATTAATAAGCAGAGAGAAGTCTAAAAGAAATTCTACCCTTTAACTCCATCCCCCCTCTACTTTTTGTTTTCTTCCATCTATATCTTTTTATACAATCTATCTCTCAAAAAGTTGTTGTAGTTATTTTCAATAGGTTTGTCTTTTAGTCTTCCTACCCAAGATATTATATAATTGGTTAATACACTGCAATTACAGCAGTGGAATAGTCTGCATTTGTGTCCTTACTGTTACCGGTGAATTGTATGACTTCAGAAGATTTCTTATGTTCATTAATGTGCTTTTCTTTCAGATTGAAGGACTCCTTTTAGCATTTCTTGTAGGACAGGTCTGGTGTTAATGAAATCTTTCAGCTTTTGTTTGTCTGGGAAAGTGTTTCTCCTCCATGTTTGAAGGATATTTTTCAGGGTATACTATTCTAGGGTTAAGGTTTTTTCCCTATAGCACTTTGAATATGTCATGCCATGGTCTCTTGGCCTGTAAGGTTTCTACTGAGAAGTCTGCTGCCAGACTGATTGGAGCTCATTAATATGTTATTTTTTCTTTCTTGCTTGCATTAAGATCTTTTCTTTATGTGTGATTTTTGGGAGCTTATTAAATGCCTTGAGGTAGTCTTGTTAGGGTTAAATATACTTGGTGTTCTATAACTTTCTTGTACTTGAATCTCTTTCTCTAGGTTTGGAAAATTCTCTGTTATTATTTATTTGAATAAACCTTCTATCCTAATCTGTCTCTCTCTATATCCTCTTTCAGGCCAATAACTCTTAGATTCACCCTTTTGAGGCTACTTTCTAGATCTTGTAAGCATGCTTCATTCTTTTTTTCTCTTCTGACCATGTATTTTCAAACAGCCTGTCTTCAAGCTCACTAATTATTTCTTCTGCTTGAGCAATTCTGTTGAGAGACCCTGATGCATTTCTCAGTTTGTCAGTTGAATTCGTAAGCTCCAGAATTTCTGCTTGATTTTTAAATCAATATTTTTGTTAAATTTCTCTGATAGGCTTCTGAATTCCTTCTCTGTATTGTCTTGAAGTTCACTGAGCTTCTTCAGGACAGCTCTTTTGAATTCTGTGTGTGAAAGTTCACATATCTCTATTGCTCCAAGATTGGTCATTGGTGCCTTATTTGATTTGTTTGGTGAGGTCATTTTTCCTGCATGTTCTTGATGCTTGTGGATGTTTATTGATTTCTGGGATGAGTTAGGTATTTTAATCTTTCCAGTCTGGACTTGTTTGAACCCATCTTTCTTGAGAAGGCTTTACAGATATTCAAAGGGAATTGAGTTTTGTGATCTAAGTCTTTGGTCGCTGCACTGCACCCAAGCCCAGTAATGCTGTGACTTTCACAGCTTCCTAGTGGTACCACCTTGGCGGACTTGGGTAAGATATGGGAGAATTGCCTGAATTACCAGCAAGTCTCTCACTCTCTTCCCTCACTCTCTGTGCTGGGCTGCTGAAGTTGGGGGAGGAGTGACGTGGGCACTGCCTTGAGGCCATCAGCACCAGGTCATGCTTGAAGCTAGCCCAGTCTTACTAAAGCTTGTGGTGACTGTTGCCTGGCTACCTCTGATGTTTATTTAAAGCCCAAGGTCTCTTTAGTGAGTGGGTGGTGAATCCTGGCAGGACTAGGTCCTTGCCTTCAGGACAGCATGTTTCCTTCTGGCCCGGGGTGGGTCTAGAAATGCCTTCCAGGAACTAAGGCCTGGACTCAGGGCCTTCACGAGTCTGCTTGGTACTTTATTTTACTGTGGCTGAGCTGGTACTCAAGTTGTTAAAGTCCTCTGAGCTTTTCCCTTTCCTTTCTCCAAGTGAAAGAAGACTCCTTGAGCCACACTGCTTATAATTGGTGGTAGTAGGGGGAGTGACAAAGACAGTGGCTTGGCCACCCTGCTGATGTCTCACCAGGTCATGTGCACTCCCAAGTCCGCTGGCTCTGAGCCAGCACAGCCACAGGAATTGCCCAAGGACTGCAGCCTTTGTGGCCTGACTACCTTATAAATTTAGTCCAGGCCCAAGGCTGTTCTTTGTCAGCTGGTGGAGGGGCTAGCTGGAACTTGGGTTTCCCAGCAGAGAATTTCCCTCTGGCTGGGCTGATTTAATGCTCTTTCCATGGGCACTGGCAGAATTCTGTCCTGTGCTGTGTTCCCCTGTGCCAAGGAGACCCGAGTTTCAGTGCAAAGTCTCCCAATCATTTCACTCCTTCCAAGCCCCCTCCCACATTCTCTCTCCACTTGGTGCTAGCTAGCAGTGGCATTGCTGGGGGGCAGGGTAGGGATGGGGAAGGGGTGGCCTAGGCAATGCATGGTTGTCTTTTCTGCCCTCCTCAGTGCCTCTTTCCATGACATAATGTTAAAACCAGGTAGTATGCTCACTCACCTGATTGTTGGTTCTTCTGAAGGTGCTTGCTTGCGTGGATAGTTGTTGAATTTGGTGTTTGTGTGGAGGGGCCATTGCTGGAGGTTTCTATTTGGCCATCTTGTTCCACCCCCTCCCCTTATAGTCTTAAGGCAAAATATAATACCTAAAATGAACAAAACATTTGTTGCAAAAGTTAATGTTAAATAAAATCCTTATTTGAATATTTTTCAAATTAATTTCTGGCTTGGAATCCTAACCTTCAGCCATGCCTTAAAATAGCCACTGTGAGACTTGATTTTTTAAACTTTATATACTTTAAATAATTTAAATAATTTTTTAAAATTTCATATTGTTTAACTTTAAACATTAAAAAAAGATTGAGTAAGTGACAAATTTTTTTTTTTCTAGAGTAAAATAGAAACATGTTCTCAGTGGTTTCTCTAAGGGTAACACCTAGTAGCAGTTCAGATACTAACCATATTCAAGGAGAAAATTTCTTCAGGATAGATTCTTGTCCTGGCTTCATAGTCTACCTCATTAATGACTGTGACTCACTCTGAATTGAATCTTCCTCTGTATCCATGAAATCACAGCTTCTCTTCTTACTTCCTCAGGTTCAGTGATGCTGGAAAGATATTTGTCTTGGTTCTTTCTCACTGACTATACTGATGAAAATACAAAGAGCATATGGAAGGAGATATATGCGTAGGTCTTAATTTTATGTTTTGGTGGACTGGTTTATTCAAGCAAATACAACAGGAGAACATGTTTGTTTAACATTTTCTTTTGTGCCTTTTGCTGTTTTTTCTCTTTCCTGGCCTGGCCTCCCAGAAACGTACACTTTTATTTCTATGCTAATTGACAGACACTTCCAGTTGACAAATTTTTCAGTGAATTAATGCTGCTAATAAAATATACGTCTAACATCTTGAAGGTTTTTGAAGAACTGTGCTCAAATTTGATTTCGTTCGAAATGAAAGTCTTAAATTTAGTAAAATTATTTATTTATTGTTAAAGGCTTAATGGTATTTAAGTGTTGCATATAGAATTGGCCTTAATTTACGACAGCTTAAAAAGCATAGTCTAATTTTAATTACTTAGAAGAAAAAATTTATTTTTATCATTTTTTTTGGGAAATGAATTGATAAGGCTGTATTGTTCAATGGGTGTAGAGATGTGTGTGTGTGTGTGTGTGTGTCTATTGAGAAAATATGCAACAAATTAACATAGTTGTCTGTGAGTGGCAAGATTATGGGTGGTCTTCCCCTGATTCATGTACTTATTCTGTTTCTAGTTTTTCTGTAAAGATCATGGATTCTCTGAAAGGAAGTAGAGCATAACAGTTAAAGCAGGTGAGAGGGGTGGACACAGTCTGCCTGGGTTTAAATCCCAATTCTATCACTAGCTATGTCATCTTGAGGAAGTCACTTTATTTCTCTGTATCTTCCTCATCTGTAAAATAGAAATAATATAATAAGAAAGAATAATAACACATACCTCATAGAGCTGTTGTGAGGATTCAACATACTTAATATATATGAACTCTTTAGAACAATTCATAGTAAGTACTGTATTAATGTTAGCTATTATTTGTATAGTAAAAATAGGAAGGGAAACAGACTGATTAGCATGTTTACCATCTATCGATAGAGAAAATGGTCTCTTAGAGTATCAAGTGATCGAAACAATTTGGTAAACTGTAAAGAGGAATATGATGATTAGATGTTCACTTTTTTTCTTTACTATTTTTTAATTTAAAAATTTTTAAAGTAATTTATTGAGGTGAAATTCACATAACATAAAATTTACCATTGTAAAGTGACCAAATCAGTGGTATTTAATATATTCATAATGTTGGCCACCACCACCTTTATTCCAAAACATTTCCGTCATTCCAAAGTAAAACCCTGTGACCATTGGGCAGTTTCTTCCCATTCTCCCTTCTCTGCAGCTCCTGGCAACCACTAATCTACATTCTCTCTCTATGAAATTATCTACTCTGGAGATTTCATATAAATGGAATCCTACAATATGTGACCTTTTATGTTTGGCTTTCTTGACTTAGTATATTACTTTCTGAGGATAAAGTCCTAGGAATATGATTGTTTTGTCAATGAGTATGCACTTTTAAGGCTTTTGACACACACTGCAGATTTCCCTATGGAAAAGTTATACTGGTTTACATTCCTACTAGCAATATTTGAGTGTCTGTTTCCTCTCGTTTGCTCATATGCTTGTATTCATAATCATTGCCATTTTAACAGAAATAGCACCTATTTTGTGTTTTTAAAGTTCTATTCATATAAAATGTTTTACCAGATATTAGTTTTCTTCCTTTTGTGATGCTTGCTTGCTTCATGACGTTTAGTGAGTTTTATCTTTTTCTTAATGACTAGAATAGTTTTTATTAATAATAGAATGAAGATGTAAATCTTGACAATCTATTACAAATAGTTTTCATTAGGTTGCTATTTGTCTTCTCTCTCTCTTTCTTTTTTTTGTTTTTGAGACAGTGCCTTGCTATGTTGCCCAGGCTGGTCTCAGACTCCTGAGCTCAAGCTTGCTTTTGGCTCAGCTCCTAGGCACTGGTTGAGATTATAGGCACCTGCCACCACACCTGGCTTGTCTTCTCATTTTGTCTGTGGTATTTTGGTCACGAGGAACTTATAAGTCTCAATGTAGTGAAATCTCTCATCTTTTGCTTTTTTAGTTTCTGCCTTTGCTCACATGTTTTTCTAAGCCTTCCTTAGGTGATTGGTATATATATTTGACAATGAGCAAAAATTCTAATATTGTCTTGTTTGAACATGGAATGCTTGTTTCAGTATTATTTGGCTACTAAAAGTATTCCCCAAAGACTTAGAAAAAAAACTACACTTAACCTGAGAGCTATTTGATCATATAAGCTTAGGATCTTCTGTGTTATATTTCAGAGACAGACACGTATCACTAGAAAATAAGGGCATAACTGGGATGTTTTCAGGGAACCCATTTCCACTATGAGTGCTGAAGTCACATTCACTTAGTCACATTCAAAGTGAACACATTCACTTAGCCTTCCCTCTATTTCATCTGTGCCCATAGCCTTATAACTTGCATTGACCTTTGAGGCACTCAGATTCTCATTCATCAAAGAAAAATTAAATGTTGTTCATCACACTCCATTTACTCCTATGGGAAATTGAACTGATTCATTTTTGGGTGAAATTGTTTTTTGAAATTCTTTTAACTAGAACACCTCATTTCTTTGACATTCCAATTCATTTGTCCTTATTATACAGAGGTAAAATATTCCTACATCTTAAGGAAACAAATTACATGACTTGATACTAACGTAGGTAAGTATCTATTAATAGCATTTTTTCTTGCATTAAATGTCAGAATTGGAATTGACTTTTCTGGTGGTGTGAAATGGAACATCTGTTTACTTCAGGCTGATGATGTTAATGATAAGTCCTTTTAATCTTTGCTTGTTTTTGTATTTTACTTCTGAATGATTCTTTTTGTTTGTACAAAAATAATGCATGCTTATAAGTGAAATCAGGAAATATAAGCAAGTCAAACATTCTAAGATGATTGCTGTTAATACCTTTGCATATATAGCCACTCAGAATCCCTTTCATATATATGCTGTCATTCACACATTTAATAAAAGTGGAATCATATTATACTCATCGTATCATGAGCATCTGGCCATGTCAGGGGTAGATGTATACAATTTTAGATAAGTATACAGAATTCCACTGTGTGGGTGTATCGAAATATATTTCAGCAATTCCCCATTGTTGATCCTTCAGAATGTTTTCTACTTCTTGCTATTATAGCTTATAATAAACATTTAATAGTGAAATCTTGGCTATATTTAGATATTTATCTTTAGATATTTCTTTGAATAGGTTTCCCAAAATGGAATGCATCCAGTTTCTGAATCTTATAAGTTTGGGGTGGGGGGAGAAATGAAATTATCAGGAATGCATGACAGAAGCTCTAAACTGGGTGACTTTTGAAATTTAATACATGAAATCAAATAAAAAATTTTTGTCTTCAGTGTAAAGGCATTGTTTATCTTTGTTTCTCTCTCTCTCTGTGGCAATTCATCTTCCCCTCTCATTTATTTTTCTCACTGTGGAAAACAAATATGAGAGGGTGAGTAGGATAGGACTCCAGAAGATTTGTTTTCTACCTTTATTCTTGTTGGAAAGTTGGTTTTTTTTTTGGTTTCTTTTGACTTTGCCTAGTCTGTCTTTTTTGACATTTAGAGAAATTTTTACTGTGGATGTTGCTGTTTGTTGATGATTACTTACCTTGTTATCAACTTCTACCTTTTTCTTTTCCATGGACATTTAGAGCCCACCTTGTATAGTTGCTGGACAAGACACAGGGATAGAGAGAAGGTGGGTTCATTGTCTCAGGATAGTCATATAATCTGGTGTGGCAATTACTTCAGTAGGGTAATTGCTATGTAATTGATAAAAGCAGTTAGAATGTTACAAGTTATTTGGGTACTGCCCTTATTTCTATGATTTCTAATCATCTTGTGTTCCCTTCCTGATCAGTCCTAAAACTTTCTAACCTAGCAGTTTATAATTTTCTCAGTGATAAATAACCTCATTCTGAAAACAGAGATAGAGTTTGAGTTTAAAATATCCCTGTACACATAAACACAGAACAGTTTCATTGTTATAAAAGTCTCTGAGAAATGATGAACTCTTTCTCTACCTCTTGAAGGTTAAGAAAGAATTTTTTACCTGTTTGCTTTCATGTGTTAGGATTTGTCTTAGGTTTCAGTTTCACAGTGAATCATTAACCACAGAAAAGGACACAACACTAATTTAGGGAATATTTGAGAGTGTGAAGGTAATCACACCTTCAGAGAGATATCTGTTACCCTGAAAGGAAATGGCTGCTGTTATTTTCAGTGCTTTAATTAAGAAACTGGCCAACGCAGGCCTGTTGGCTGACAAATAACCTACTTTAAGAAAATCCATTGTATAAAGAACCCAATCTGAAATATGAAATATAGGAATATTCATTATCTTTAGAAAAAGATTTTTCATCATTGAAGGATTTATAATAGGAGACCTTTCAATAAAGAGCTTTTATAATTTTTGTTAGTGAGAAATTAAAAATAGTTATATTTGTTGAAGAAATTTTAGGCAGAGAATAGGGAAGAGTTGACATTAAAATTAGTGTCAGATAACTTCTTACGCAGATAACCTACTTTTATCTAGTAGACAACTTTTATATATAGTATTGTATGTAGTTCATAACAATTTCTCAGTCTTATATATGGTCCCATATTTCGATACAGAATATTGATAAAGATTATTTTGATAAAAGATTAAAGTTAAAAAGTCACTTTTTAATATAATGCAAAAATACTTACAAAAATATTAAAACAGAGTTTATAATATACCAAGTGGTTATTTTCTGCTGATAGAAATCTGTCATTCTGTTAATATGTGCAAATACACTTACTAGCATGGCAATAATTTATAGTTATAGCAGGTACTTTTTTTTCCTGCAATGTACCACTTTTTTCTACTAGCTTTATTAATATAAAGTCAATAAAGTTTTCATCGATATACAAAAAACTGCATATATTTAGTATATACAATTTGATAAGTTTAGATGGATGCATACACCTATGAAACCATCATCACAATCAAAGTAATAAGCACATTCATCACCTCCAGAAATTTTCTCCCGTAGTAATTGGTTGTGAAGCAAATTGAAGAATATTTAGTTTATATGCAGTGTTGCTTTTGTGTTTTCTTGTGTAAATATAATGTTGCATTACAGAAATCAAGAGCTCTCTACCTATAGTGGGTAAGAGAAAAAGTTTGCTAACTTTTTATGTTAAATGGTTGATTTATAGAAATCAAAATTTAATTTTAAAACTTATACCCATACTTGCTTTGCTTCATCCAGCAAAATGTTTTTTAGTTATTTCTTTAAACTTCACATTGTTTGTGAATCACATTAGTGTGTTTATGAATAGAGTAGATGTGGTGTTGACATTGGGGTGCTTAAAATTGTAGTGCTGTGTTTTGGCCATTCCCTTTAGCTTCTTATTATAGCTACATCTTAACCAAATCCAGTATTACTAAGTAATTATCTGGAAGTGTCATCTATTTAAGCACTGAAGCTTTACCGTACACAGTTAATTCTTGTTATTCATGGTAGTTATGGTCTGTACAGTTGCCTCAAAGACTGAATTAACTGACACTGAACAATTAATTGCTCCTAGGGGAAATACAAGCCCCTCTGGTCATAGTTTTGTCAACATATTGAAACATAATGTTGTTTTATGTGTGTTTCTGTTTAAAGGAATCTTATTGAATAGATATTGTTGATTCATTAATGTTGAATTCACAGCCACCAGCACCATAACTCATACCAGAAGGAAGCTTTACCCAATACACGTATTTTTCCACAGGGTACATCTAGATAGCACTATGATTGGGGCCATTATAAAGGGCGAAGTCACCAACATAAAACAAAAAGATATGAAAAACGTGGCACAAAATATACCAAGAAAAAGACACTAATTTACAGTATGAAAGCTGAAAAAAGGCAGAACATCACCTTGCTTGCCTCACCTGGAAATGTGTGTGTCAGGGGACTCGATTTTTTTTTTTTTACTGCTCTGTGCATGTCCATGAATGACCAGGAAAGTACCACTAGTATTGATTTTTGGATTTCAAATAAATTTTAGTGAATAGAAGAATTTGCAAATATGGAATCCACAAATAATGACAATCAACTGTAGCTGTTTTTTGGTGGGAATTTTTCTAAATTAAATAGGATTAACCATAATTTAAATTTATCTTGATGATATAGGTTAATCATTATGGAGATGCTTATGAAGATAGTCCAACGTTTATTGTCATTGCTGCCCCCAGTGTGTGTGACTGTATGACAGCGTCCCCGGTATTTCACCATTGTCTTCTTCACCACCTGTGCCTTCCTCACTTCATCCCTGCTGGTCCTTCTCAATGGGGTGGCTCTTAGGTATCTAACACTCTGCTCAACCTGTCTTGCTTTCCTAATCTGCTGTCTCCTATTACCTAGGAAAACCCTGGGGATTTTAGGAGAAAGTGAAAAACAAGCTCATTATATGATTAAGAATGATTTTTAGATATGAGACTCAATAAAGTATTGTATGAGGGACTTTAATACATTGTCTTTATGGCAGTTTTTTTTTCTCTCTTCTGACTTAAAGGCTTTTGTTTTGTTTTGTTAACATTTTCCCCCCACAATATGTGAGATGATTTGTAATGCCAGAGTTTTGCCATTAGATCAGTGGGGATAATCATTCAAGCTTGGGTTAATATCTTGAGCTCTGTTCTCTTCCATTGGAATTGAATATAAGCTATGATATAAAGCAGACCCTTTTGGGTCATTTTTGCATACATTCCTGTGGTCTATTATCTTCATTTTATAAGATTGGTGGCTGAGGTTTGCAAACACAAGCTAAATTCTTAGAGCAGTAGGGGCGCTGATGAGGAAGCTTGCAAAATATTTCTTTGTGCTCGGTTTGATGACATTGTTATACCACATTTGCATGATTTTGTGCTTTATTGCCCACCTATTTGGACTAGCTTTAAAATTTTTTATGGTCAATTTTCTAGAGATTTTTCTAGTCATTAAATTTCTTGAATTTTAATCTAATGCCTTACTTGTCACACAGCAGTGGCAGGCTGTGTGAATTTTTCTTAGAACAGTTGCAGATGTAAAGCTACCTTCTGCCAAAAGATCCATTGCAATAGGGCTTTTGTTATACTCTGTTCATTCCAGTTGGAATGTTCTTTTAAGCCCTACTTATGTTAGATTTAACTCTTATCATATCTTTGTTGCAATGAAAATGTTGAGAGTATTATACATGTCCTAAATGCAAAAAATGATCACCAGCTCAGGATAGAAAGACATGATATAGTTGAATAAAAACTTACTGATTGCATGTAGAAAGAGTATATCTATCTGGACTATCTAATACTGTAGTTACTAGCCATGTGTGGATATTGACCACTTTAAATGTGGCTAGTTCAGATTAAGATGTGCCATGTATGTAAAACACACACTGGATTTAGATGATTTAGTACAATAAAAGAATGTAGTTTTGTATTACTATTTTAATATTACATGTTCAAATGATATAAAGTTAAAATATAGTATTAAATGTTTAATACTCTACTTTATATTTCTTTTTACCTTTTTAGTGTGGTTACTAGAAAACTTAAATTTACATCTGACTTGTGTTTGTAGCATATATTTCTACTGGGCAGTATATAATGTATAGCTGGTATAGATGTTATGCAGGATATTTAAAATATATAGACTCTGCCTTTTGTTTCTCTCATCTTTCTTCCTGTCCTATAAATATACCTGTAATGTCCTGTTGGGTAGAAGATAAAGAAATATGAAATGATTACTCAATGATCAACTCTCTGGTGACCCCCCTACCACACTTCCCATTATGGGTAGTTGTCATGCCCTTTTGTGCTCCCAAGATACCAAATTGGTAAAAACTGAATATTATGACACCATATTTTTTATTTGACAAAGTTAAGCCCATTGGTAATTTTGAGAACTCAACTGAAACTGAAAAAAATGTACTGAGCATTTGTACTAAAAGGAATTTAAAATAAACATCTACAATCCTTGCTCAAGTATGAGTTATCTTGAAGTTTGCTGTCAGTAAGAATTGGCAGTATTACCAGAGTATTCAGCAGTATTATGAGTTCTAAAATTTGGATGCAGTTTTCAGGTGTTACACAAAGATGAATTCAGTACAAGAAATGTTCTGTCCTTTATTACTTTGCTTGGTATAGCATCAAGCATGTTGTTCATTTGCAAACTTGTATTTTTAATTTTCTAAAGCCTTGATTTTAAAAGTAACATTTTACTCATATAAATTTAGACAATGTAAAATTATGTATACAGTTGGCAATCTGTGTCCATGGGTTCTGGATCCATGGATTCAACCAATTGCAGATTGAAAATACTTGGGAAAAAAACTTGCATCTGTATGGAACATGTATAGGCCTATTTCTTGTCATTATTCCTTAAACAATATCGTATAACAATGATTTACATAGCAATTACACTGTGTTAGGTATTATAAGTAATTTAGAGATGATTTAAAGTATATGGGAGGATGTGCATAGATTATATGCAAATATTACACCATTTTATAACAAGGATTTGAGCATCTAGGGACTTTGGTATCTGTGGGAGGTCCTGGAACCAATCCCCCTTGGATACCAAGGGATGACTATATTTATATAATTTTAATATACTGTCTATCACAATTGAATACATATCCACTATGCTATACTAATATATAGTCTTTTAACAGACAATAATTGAGTGTGTATAGGGACCTTTAGACAGCAGTGGAAATCAATCTCTAATATTTGCTAATGAAGTTATTGTTTGATACAATGTGATGGATGAAAAAATGTTTAGCAATTTAAAAAAGAAAGCTCATCCACTTGCTTTCTGATTGTAGAAGGAGGCACAGTATATACTGACTCAGAAATAATATTGACAGTGATAATTACAGCACCCTTTGTGACTTTTTCCTTTAAGAGCTACTTTGACTTCTGTCATTTCTTCTGAATTCATTTTGGAAAGGGTGTATTTGGATTTCCATTCATTCCTTGGAATTCATTTCAGATTTTGTTAATTTTATTAGGCAAAAAAGTGTCATGGCACAAAATAATTTATAGTTTAATTAAACTATTTCATGTCCATCCCCAGCTTAGGTGCTTGTTTGTGCTGTTTTTTTCTATACTGGGTCAGTGGTCTTTGTAATGTCACCAAGTTGGAATTGTGAGCTAGAACTGAGGTCTAAGGTAGTCAGCCCTTATTCACCTTATGTGGCTTTTTTAGCCTTTTTGGGGAGGATAGGGAATCAAAGAAAGGAACAGAATGTCACTGCCAGGAGAATTTGAAAATGTTATGTTTTACCAATTTTCTTTATTTAATTTAGTAACTTGATTTTATTAATGTTCCCTCCCCACTACTGCTCCCTCAGGGGTATTCTCTCAATGTTTTTAGGAGGACTGGTTAATTGCATCTGTTAAGTTAGAAATTTTGTTTATTCCTCCATTAATAAAAAATATCTTAGTTATAGACTGTAGGATATTCTTTTTTAAAGCTTTATTGAGGTATAACTAATACACAAACATTGCACATATTTAATGTATATATTTTGATGAATTTAGACATATGCATATGCTTGTGATACTATCACCATAATCAAGGAACTAAACATACCCATCAACTCCAAAAATTTCCTTATGTTCTTTTGTGTTTTTAAATTTTTTTGGTGGTAAGAACACTTAACATGAGATCTACCTTCTTACAGTACATTTGTGGTACTGTGGTTAACTATAGGCACTCTCCAGAACTTATTCATCTTGCATAACTGAAACTTTATGCCCATTGGACAATAGTTCACCATTTCCCCCTCCCCACCATCCCCTGGCAATCACCATTCTTGTCTCTGCTTTTATGAATTTGGCTTTCTAAGATACCTCACATATAAGTGGAATCATGCAGTATTTGTCCCTTTGTGCATGGTTTATTTCACTGACTGTAATGGTTTTTGGGTTCATCCATGTTGTCACAAATGGTAGAATTCCTTTTTTAAGGCTTAATGATTCTGTTGTATGTATACATCACATTATCCATACATTTGTCTGTGGACATTTGGGTTATTTCCATATCTTGGCTGCGTGAAATGGTGATACAAATATCTCTTTGAGATACTGATTTCAACTGTTTTAGTTATATACCCAGATATAAGATTGCTGGATCATATAGTAGTTCTATTTAAATATTTTTGGGCAACCTCCATACTCTTTCCATAGTACGGGGGGTTCAAATTTCTCTACTCCTTGCCAACACTTATTTTTTTTTAACAGCCATCCTAACAGGTGTGAAGTGACACCTCATTGTGGTTCTGATCTACATTTCTCTGATGATTAGTCACATTGAATGCCTGGTGGCCTTTTGTATATCTTCTTTTGAGAAATGTCTCTTCAAGTCCTTTGCTCATTTTTAATTGGATTATTTGGTGATTTGTTTGTGGATTTTGTTTATTTTTTGGCTGTTTAGTTGTAGGAGATATCCTTGAAGATAAATGGTTTCTAAGTTCTGCTGTTCCCACTCATTGTCTTATCATGCTTTAAGAATAATAGCTACTACCTTTTTTGAATGCTTATTTGGGACCATAGCTGACCTATACTGTGCCTTTGTGTGACTTAAAAAAGAGGAGGAAGTGCCCTCTGTATGGGCATAGCTTTCTCCAGGAGAAATGACTTACTCTGTACAGTTTGGGCTGGATTTCAAGACCCTACTCAGCCCCCTTACGAGGGTATGTTCATATATGTGTGTATAGACTGCACAGCCATGCATGGATAACCTGTGCTTGTGATGTGCTGAGTACTGCTTGGAATGTCTTCCATATATTTTCTAATTTAATCTTTGCAACCTTTTATATTTACCTAAGTATTAAATCCAAGTATAATTATTTTACTAGGACTATTTATTTTTATTACCATTTTTAATTTTTATTTCTACAGGAAACTGAAGTTCTGAGAGGCCAAGTAACTTGCACAGGGTTGTATACCTGGCAGTGGGCAGAGTGCAGAGCTATGTCCAGATTGGTGTTGCCCAAAGCCTGTGCTTATGTCTACCTCCACCTAATTTGTACACTAGTTTTATGGTTAGAAGTTAAGAGGAGCAAAGATAGACAATCCACAGTCATGGGTTGAATGCTGTTGGTTACCAAATTATAGAATGTAGTAATTGATGGGAGTTTAAATGGATCTTCATGTTTCCTTGTATCAACTTAAAGAGATTTTAGATATTGTCTTATATGGAATTTTCACTGGCTTTATATTTATAAATGATAGTAGAACTTGTCTATCAATTGTGCAAATTGTGCTATAATATCCCTAGATAAATAGGAAAGATGTCAGCAGAACCAGGTTCTTCTCTCTTCTACTCCAAGGTCCATCTCTCCTGCCATGTCCAAAAAACAGGAAAAATTCTTAGTGAAATTCAAATTTAAAAAGTTCTTGGTGGTCCTTCATTAGAAATGTATAATCATGTATTGTTTGTTTTATTCCCAAAATGTCAGTGAATGCTTAGTCTTCCCCCATGCAGCCTATAATTTTAGTTCTGTGTTGATATGAACACTGATGAAAGGCATATGTAGTACTTCTGATTGTGCATTTTCACTTCCTATGTTGGAACTTTATTTGACTCCGTTTCTGTTAAATCAGCTTAGCACTACTTGAATCCTAATTTCCAAGATTTCCAACTGGAAATCTGATGAAACTATCGGTGGGGACAGAAAGTATCAAGAATTTTGCTTTTAGTTGTTGTTTCTCCCCTTGGAAAAGGATATATTCATTTCTAAGAATTAAAATTAGTTGTAGGTTGATACTATGTAGGAAATGTTAATGTAAAGTTTGACAAAGTTTTCCATTGTAAAATTTGACAGTAGCCACAGGCACAGATTTTATTTCTGAATCTAGAAAAGGAGACCCTTGGAGAAATGAAGTGTTTTGAATGTGGACTATTTTCTTTAGGAATGAGTTTACCTGGAAATAAGTTTCAAAGGTGGTGTTTATAAAAGAGTGTTCTTTAAAGCTCTTTTAGGTTTATTGGAGAAACACAGAAGGGCTAATAAATCTAAATAACTTTATTGTAGGGTGGATAGTGTTAGTAGGCTTCTTTAAAGATGAACTTATAAAATGCTTTATGAGCACACTTAATGCTTATTAGTCTGCTTGACAACCTATGGTTATCTTGAGCATTTTTATGGCTAGAGGTGAGAAGACTAGAAAACGGATTAGGAACGCCAGTCTTTTTTGCCTCTTTTTGGTACAGACTCTTATCCCAGCTTTTCTGGACTAGCTTCTTGTCTTACTTTCCCCCATCTTTCCTAATCCAAAGCGCTAGGGAAATCCACTGACCATAAAATTAAATTTATACACCTCTGGCATTCAAATCTCTTAAATGATCTGGCCTCAAACTCTTTTTCTAATATTTCTCTTACTAATTTTGCTCATGCTCTCTACTCTCAAGCCAAAGTCTCTCTTTACAATTCCTACAATAAATCCCACAAATTTTTTCTCAGTGCCTTTCCTCATACTGTTCTCTCTGTGTAGAACACCTCTGTGGTTTGCTCCCGCTTTCTATTCTGTATGTTGAAATACTTGCCATAGATTGAATCGCGACTTCCTCCATGAAGTCATGGGATATGCCAGGCTCAGGTAAATGGCCTCTTTGTCTACCCATTACACTTTGTAACTCTATTGTAGTAATTATCACAATTCCCCTTCCATGATGGCTAGTTGAATTTGTGTTTTAGCTATTCTATGGTGAAGGTAACTACTCATGTCTTGCAGTTTTTTTTTTTTAACTCAGCATTTCTTAATAAAAAGTGGGGACCCAAGTACTTTTTGCATTCATAAATCAATGAATTCAGAGAGGTTCTCTTTCCTCCAAAATATCCCAAATTCAGTGTACTACTGCGTGTGTATTTTTTCCATTTATAAAATAGCTTTTCTATGGCTCACTTATGTTTACCTGATTACTTTTTTTGTACAGAATTTTAATTTTTTTTAAAAGAAAAATGGCAAGGATACTGCAAGGAGCTCCTGTGTAGCCTTTACTCAGATTCACTAATTATTTACCTTTTCTCTAATTATTTTATTCATGTTCTCTCTCTCTGTTTGAACTGTTTAAGAATAACTTAAAGACATCATGGTCCTTTATCACTAAATACTTCAGTACATGTTTCCTAAGAACAGGTCATTCTTTGACAATCATAGTATAATGATCAAAATCAGAATATTTTCCATTGATGCATTCTTCTGTCTAATCTATAGCCCATATTCAAATTTCATCAGGTGTTTTGAATGATGACCTTCGTAGCTATTTTTTCCCAATCCAGGATGCAGCATTGCTTTGTGTTGTCTTGTCTCTTTAGCCTTCAGTCTGAAACAGTGCCTTAGTCATGTCTTTCTTGATCTTGACACTTCTGAAGAGTATACACCTGTTATTATGTAGAATGTCCCTGAAATTGGATTTGTGGGATGTTTCTTCATTATTAGATTAAGATTTTATGTTTTTGACACAAATAACACGGAAGCAGTCTTATATCGTATCCAATGCATCATATCAGGAAGCACATGATGTCAATTTGTTTCATTACTTGGTGATGAGAACCTTCTATCATTTGGTTAAGTCTGACAGCACTTTCCACTATGAAATTACTGTTATCCCTTTGTAATCAGTTAGTAATTTCTGGGGAGATATATTCAAAATATGTGAATATTCTGGTGCCTTATCAAACTTTCAGCTACCAGTTTTGGCAAATATTGATGGTTTTCTAACTTTATTACTTCTATGCTTATTATTAATAATTGACTTTCTAATGAAAAGAAGGCATTTCCCTTCCTTCTCATTTATTTATATTGATATGCACTGATGCATTCTTAGTTTAGTCAATGCTTTCTATTATTTATTTTAAATTTTATTTTTAATTGACATATAATCATATATATTTATGGGGTACATATGATATTTTGATACATACAATGTATAGTGCTCTGATCAGGGTAATTAGCATATCCATCATCTCAAACATTTATCCTTTGTGTTGGGAACTTTTAGTATCCTTCTTTTGGGTATTTAAAACTTTATAATATATTAATATTAGTGTTAAGTAGAGTCATCCAACAGTGGTATAGAACCTTAGAATTTATCTAGCTGTAATTTTGTGTCCTTTAACAAATCTCTCCCTATCCTCTTCTTCCCCCTACTCTTTTCAGCCTCTAGTATCCTTTGTTTTACTTTTTACTTCTATGCGATCAACTTTTTATTGTTTTAGCTTCCACATATGAGTGAGAATATGTGGTGTTTAACTTTCTGTTCCTGGCTTATTTTATGTAACATAATGTCCCCCAACTCCATCTGTGTTGCTGTGAATGACAGGATTTTATTCTTTTTAATGGCTGAATAATATTCCATTGTGTTTATATGCCACATTTTCTTTATTCATTCGTCTGTTGTTAGACACTGAGTTGATTCCATATCTTGGCTATTGTGAATAGTGCTGCAATAAACATGGGAATACAGATGTCTCTTCGATATACTGATTTCGTTTTTATTTTTGGATGAGTGCCCAATAGTGAGATTGCTGGATCATATAGTAGTTATACTGGTAGATTTTTAGGAATCGCCATGCTGTTCTCCATAGTGGCTGTACTAGTTTATATTTCAACTTACAGGGTATAAGAGTTTCCTTTTCTCCACATCCTTGCTAGCATTTGTTATTTTTTTTGTGTGTGTCTTTTTTATAATAGCCATCCTAACCGGGGTGAGATGATACCTTATTATGATTTTAATTTGCATCTCCCTGATGATTAGGGATGTTCAGCATTTTTTTCATATATTTCTTGGCCATTTGTATGTTGTCTTTTGGAGAAATGTTTGTTCAGTTCCTTTGCCCATTTTTAAAAATTGGATTTTTTTTTCTTTTTTTTGCCATTGAGATGTTTGAATTCCTTGTATATTCTGGATATTAATACCCTGTCAGATGTATAGTTTGCAGATATTTTCTCTCAGTCTGTAGGTTACCTTTTCACTCTGTTGGTTGTTTCCTTTGCTGTGCAGATGCATTTTAATTTGATATATCATTATTTTTGTTTTATTGCCTTTGCTTTTGAGATCTTATTCATAAAATCTTTTCTCAGACCAATGCCCTGTTTCCCCTATATTTTTATTTATTTTTATCATTTCAGGTCTTACATTTAGATCTTTGATTCATTTTGAGTTGATTTTTTTTTTTTTTTTAAATGTGAGAGCTGAGAGTCTAGTTACATTTATCTGCCTATGGATATCCAGTTTTCTCAGCATAATTTATTGATTGATTTAGGGTGTCCTTTCTCCAGTGAAATCAGTTGTCTGTAGATCTGTGTATTAATTTCTGGGTTCTCTATTTCATTGTTCTGTGTGTCTGTTTTTATGTCAATACCATGCTGTTTGGGTTACTACAGATTTGTGTTTGAAGTCTTGTAATGTGATACACTCAGCTTTGTTCTTTTTGCCATGGATTGCTTTGGATTTCAGGTTCTTTTTTTGTTCCATATGAATTTTAGGATTGTTTTTTCTAATTCTGTGAAGAATGTCATTGGTATTTTGATAGTGATTGCATCGAATCTGTAGATTGCTTTGGGTAATACGGTTATTTTCACAATATTCTTTTAATCCATGAGCATGGGATATCTTTCCATTTGTTTGCTTTATTTACATCCTTGTAACATTTGGAGTTTTCAGCCATTCTAGTGGATGTGTAGTAGAACCTCATTATTATTTTAATTTACGTTTCTCTGGTGACCAGTTATGAAAGGACTGTTTTGTGGATTGGTCATTTGTATATCTTTCTTTGTAAAGTTTCTATTTCAGTCTTGTCCTGATCCTGAATTTGGTTGTTTTTATTATTGAGTTGTGGGAGTCATTTGTATATTCTGAATGCAACTTCTGTGTCAGAAGTATGATTTTAGAATATTTTCTCCCTGCCTATGACTTGCCTATTCTTTTTTTTTTTTTTTTTGGTGGGCAGGAATTTTACATTTCAATAAGGTCTAATTTACCTTTTTTCATTTTTTAAAATAATTATTGCATTGTGTTTCCTATCAAAGAAATCTTTTCCTATTCCTGATCCTGAAGTTAGTCTCCTGTTTTCTTCTAAAAGTTTACAATTTTAACTTTAACACTTAGGTCCAAGATCCACCTTGAATTAATTTTTGTGTGTATATATATGTATGAGAGTAGGTATTTAGGTTTATTTATTTTTCCATACGGACATTCTGTTGTTCCAACACCATTTGTTGAGAAGACTTTTCTTTCTCCATTGAATTATTTTGGCACCATTTTGGAAAATCAGTTGCCCGTGAAAGTGTGAGTTCTCTCTTTAATTATAGCCAGGGCTTTGATTTTCATTGAGCTCTTACTTTATATTTCAAGCAGCATTCATAAAAACCTACTCTCAGCTTTTACCTAGAGAAAATTTTTGGGGCTCTGCCACCCGCCTCTTCAAATGCCAGGATAAATCGGTGTGTGTTTTGCTCTGGGGCGAAATTTATCATGTGTGTATCTAGTACATATGCTATGTGCCTCTCTTAGCATCCTCCTTTTACCAGTATAGAAGACTTCTTCCTGGGTGGTTCTCTTTTTTGCCTATTTAGGAAGTATAGACTTTAGTAATGTCATAAAGTCTTTCATTTTTACTAAGCATTATGTGCCATGATGTTTATAGTACATACAATAAAGGCAATTGGCATGCTTTTGTTTTTGTCCCTTTTTTGTGTACATATGTTCAGTGTGTATGTATTGAGCTTCTACTATAAACTGCCTCACTGTGGGCCCATAGGACGATTGGCAATTGATTTGTTGTGATCACATTTCATAAAGCATTGCTAAGTTTTAGTGCATAGATAGAGCTTTACTTTGCCATAATGAGTACCCTGCACTCAGCCCACACAATATGCACTCTTGTATCCTTCCCCTGCTTTTTGGAAGGATTAGAAAGCTGCCTTGGAGATCTCATTACTAGTAGCTCTGAGCTTTTGTAAAGAGAGGCCATGGCTCTCCTTCCTACTGCTTACTATTTAGGATTCATTTTGCCAGGGTTAGCGATTTTCTTTATGGTTTAATATTCTTTAGTGGTAGATATTTAAAGTTGTCTCATTTTTCTCTGTTGTCTCTCTTGTGCATAGCAGTTTAGGGCCACCTCCTCTGTTAATATTTCCAGTGGCTTTCATGGTAAGAATGCACTATCTGTAATTAGGTGTGCAGCTGACAATATGCCTCCAGTAGCCATCAGCATGTGACCTTGACAGTGGCTAAGTGTTAGGAAAAATGTGTTGGGAGCTGTTGTTATCTCTAATCCACCGCAGCTGAGAAAGAATAATGGCAGCTGACAGGGCAAGCAGGCTCAATGCTCCCACGAAGAGTTGCTTTCTGCAGCATCTTGTGTACAATGGCCTGTCAAAGATGCTTAGAGTTTGTGGAGGGAGCTCCACATGGCTGACAAGGCAGCAGCATTATGTTTGGAATGTGGACATGTATTGAATTTGTATTAGCTTGGTTTGTAAGGCAAAGTGGAAGTACATAATGAAATAAGTAACGTGTGTAGAAACATTGATTTTTGTCTCATACTGGGGCACAGAGGCCGGGCCTGTTCTCTGCTCTAGCATTTGAATGGGGGCTGATCTTTTAGCCTGCAGCTATTTTGCCTTCATTTTGGAAACAAGCTCATTCTTCCTTTGTTGCCCCCACCCATCCAGGAAAGAGAGCATCTGTTGTCATATCCATTATTTATCTGTGAGAAACAGTTTTACTTAATTATCTTCTCTGCTACTGCAGGCCTGGCGTGGCTCTCTGCCTTTTGAAAGCATAATAGGACTTGATGCTGTTAATACGTTTTAATTAGTGAGCTCATGGCACAGCCAGTGCCTCACACTTAGCTTTGTAGATGGCTTTATAGATAAGAACCTCCACAGCAAAAAGAGAAGCCTGGGAGAGTGCACACTTCCGCAGAGCCATGTTCAAATCTCACAGCAGCTAAGTGAAGTGCTTATTTCCTCAGCACCATTATTCCTGTCTGACTCTGCCAAAGTGGCAGAGATTGCTTTCTATCTATTGCTTTCATGTGGTTCCTTTGCATTGTACTTTTACCAGCTTTGGAGAAAAAACAGCTCTTTACTTCCGCATAACACAGCTTATATTCTGGGAGAATGCTTTATTCTCAGAGCCCCAGCTCCTTTATTTTAAAATAAGGCATTTGAGCCACCATGAGCTTTCAGGCACTTGTGTGCTCTAAGTTTGGATTCCTTGGTGAATGTTGAGGTTTTGGAAGCCATGATGTCCAAAGCCCTGAGATTCAACAAAAGAGGCCCTTGGTTGGTACCACACATGTTATAGTCACGAGAAAGGGATGGGTTCATCTGTTCCCTGCAATGTTATTCTGTCTTTGCCTTTGTGAAAATGTAGGGCAGGGTCTTCTAATATAAGGAAAATAAATGGCATGGTATTTTTCTCTTGGGAGACTAATGTGTTTTTGCAACTTTTTGGTTTTTAAAATGCATTCATTAGTCTGTTTCAGTCCTGTGAGATTTGATTTGATGGGCAGATGGTATTATATCTTTTGAGGAACATAAACACAGCTTTTGAGAAGTTAGATGACCATCTCAACCATGACCACTCTGCTGGTATCTACTGAGGCTGGGGGTGAGAACACAAGTTTCCAACTCTTTATATAATACTACGGTATTGTGTGGTGATGTGTGATATCACTAAGAGATGCCCTCCTTTCTTCCTTCCTGATTTCCCTTTGCTCTGTAGACAGCTCACTGTGGAGAGCGTAAGGAGATGCATTAACTCTTATGTTATATCAGAGAAATGCCCTTCTTGTTATCAATCCCACAAAGCAGGGCTTACTGAGAGAGGGCCGACTTTAGGACCTGTGTAACTCTCCCTGTCCACTCTGCTAAGGAGTGACAAGTTTCTGGGAGAGCAAAGTTTTGATGTAGTAACAATTACCCCTTTCCTCCTCTTGGGAGGGCCATTCATCATGTTTCCCTCTCCAGAATCAAGCCCTAAAGCCAGGAGAACATCTAGTCCTGCATCTAGCATGGGGAGTTTTGAAGGAGTGTGGTTCACTACACACCTGGAGTTACTGTTGACTGATAAGTCACAGAAGTACCCCATGCTACACCGGAGTGAAGTGCTGGTGGGTGGGGCATCTAGCCCCGCAGGGCACAAAGCTTCACAAAATACCAGAATACTTGGAGCAAGGGGGCTACAGTTTCCTGAAGTCCTCAATATTAAGGATGCGGTGGTTGTGTAGGAGGCATTGAAGGGCTGCCTTGGGAGCTCTACCCCAACTAAATGAGAAGGTGCATGCCTGAGGAGGGAGTGCTCTGCTTACCTTTGGTGTGGGGCCTAGAGGCAATGCAAAAACTCCCCTCTCAGAATCTTGTGTATCTTCGTGGAGGGAATAATGCCTAGTAGCATGCTGTGTCTACCTCAAGAATACTTGAGTGGAGAAGGCTCTCAGTATTTAGCACTCACATTGTGGGAGCAGACCATGGTGATGGTGATAATTATTTGTCACTGGCATCAGACAGAGAAATAGCAGTGGCCAACAGAAGGAGACAGCTGCTGCTGCAGAAGCCAACTTTACCCTACCTTCTCTCTACCCCTTGCTTTCTTTTGCTGTCCTCAGTAGAACCAATGCATGGGACATGGAGGATGGAGAAAAGAGAGCAGGCCACTTCTTCAACTAGTAACTGTGCACAAATACAGTCTATGCTAGGAGTGCACCCTGGCTTTGAACTGAACTGGGCTACAGTTTAAACTGAAGGTGACGAGAATCATTACCGGTTTGGACTGAAGATATCTCTAATTGGCAAGTTAAAATTTGACTGCTGCCTAGCTGGCTGGGTTCCTTGACATAAGATTGGTAACATTTAACGGAAAAAGTAAAGTACGACATAATAGCCCGACATAATAGCAGATCAGCGTTGACTTGTAGTTCTGGTGCATCACATTTTACACCTTTAAGTTCAGATATGCATGGAAAATAGAGCTTCTTAATTTTTTATAACCGAGCTCCCTCATGAGGCCCCCATGCTGCTGAACTAAAGGGAACAGTGGACTATTTTTTGAACATCTAGGCAAACTTAGTCTGATTTCCAAATTTAAACAGATCTTTTTAGGTAATTCAATTTTTCTGGATATATATTCCTTCTTTATGATTAGAGCCTGTTGTCTGAAGTGGCGCCTGGATGAATTGGGAGGGAGTGGGGCTTAGGGGATCTTATGGTGGAGGGACTGAGGAGCTGTTGAATCCATGAGGACAGTCTTTGTATTGTTCTGTGGCTGTGCAGCAGTCACCACACTGTCCCCGCTTGGCATGTAGAACTGAAGCCTGAGGTTAGGGAACTTGTGATCTGTTCTCTTTGCTTTATCAGGGAACAGTGGTCCTGCCCATTGGCCTGGCTTCCCTCCTCACTGTGGCTTGGTATTGTGGACCTTGGAGGTTTGGCGCTGACTCCCTCAGCCATATACTGTGTCATTTCCTCTGGCATGTTCTCCAGCCAGACACTGAGCTGTTTCCATGTCTGTCCTCAGGGTCCTGAAGGGATTTCTGGGTCCCTTCCATTCCTCACAGAAGTGGAGGTAGGCTGGACCTTGTACATTTAGACATTTTCTCCAACTGACCCCATGGCTGTCTTGGGTTATTGTAGGGGTACCCAGGGTGATGGTTGCATCCCAGAGTCTCAGACTGGAAACTAAGCAGGAGATTTTCTGCTTTTGGCTTATCCCTCAATCTGTCTAACAATACGTCTACCTTTCTGGGACTTTAGTTTAGTGAAGGGAGGCTGAGGCACATGTGTCTCACCATTTGCTTGCCTACCCTCCTTTATTCCTCACAGTCAGTTGGGGGCCACCATCCTGGGCTTTCTACTTCCAGTAGACCAAGGCTTTCTCTATGTCATTCCTGGCAGAGCAGTTTCCAGGGAGTCTAATTTATGGAGGATAAGAATAAACAATGCACTATTACCCATGATACACTTGATCTTATTTAATCCTCCCCACAGTTCTGAGTTAATATTTTCAGTTATGAATGAAGAAAGAATTTTAGATGAAGCCTAGAGAAGTTAAGGAAATCTCCCAGGTCAAACATCAAGTCAGAGGCAGAACTGAGATTTTTAACTCCTCACTGCATTAGCATGCAGGTGTTCTAGGTCAGGTCTCTTTGTAGGATATAGCAGTTTTGTCAGAAATTCAGCAATGCAGCTGTATTTTGGTGTGGGTCAGTGGATAATGTTTTGTTTTTGTGATTGAAAATGCTGAAATGATAATGCTTTTCCTATGTTTTTAATTAGCAAGCTTGTGATGTCAAGTCAGCAGGTGGGGTTTGTCTCCTATTACACATTCAGTACAATACAGGGAATGGGGTTGGCACTTGCTTAGGCTAATAGCAAGGGCAGGGTAATGAAAGCAGCAGCGGCAAAATAAATGGCTGGCTCCAAATCTCCAGCAAATTGGTGACATTAAGGGCTGAGTCAGACATTGCGTCTGGGCCAGTGGATGAATCCACCGCTGCTCTTTAGATGCCTTCAGGCATCTCTGGCAGGAATTATATTTACATGGCACCTTAATTTTTACTAGGAAAGGGTTTCAGAAGCTTTCTGTTTCCTGGCTTAGAAAACCACCCAAGGAAAAGGGTTAAGCACTTTGGTCTGTGGCTGGGGGCAATGGGGAAGCTTTTCCTAAATAGCCACCTATGAAGGCTGCAATTTCCCTGGATGTGCCACTTTTGCCTACAGCTTCATTTGCATACGTCTCCTTTTGCATGTGTGTGTGCGCGCGCGCACACGTGTTTGAAGACGTCCTTTCCTAAGAGAGAGGAATGATGAGCATTAACCAGGACAGTTTCACAAGGGGTGGTATGATGGCTTGCAGGGATGGTCATCAAATGTCACATTTAGTCTTCGATAGTCCACCCAGCATTTTGCCTTGCATATGGACAGTAATGTGTCCTCTGTGAGGTTAATCTGGCTCTTTTGGATGTGTTTTTCAGTCAAATGCAGGAAGCACCATATGGCACTGTTTTTATTCTTGCATCATCTTTACTAGGTGTTAACCTTTGGACCTGAAATTGGTCTGCTCTGAAAACGGATGAAATATGAATGAGAATCATCTCGTGTGTATGGATCTTTGTTCTGAAAATGCAAGGAGTTTATCCTTAGTGCTTTAGGCCATCAAATTGGCCCAAACCACAGATGAATTCATGTATAGGAATAGAATCTGTTCAACATAATCTAGATTCACTGTCTTAAAAACACAGGTACAATATGGTGCTGAAACTGTACTGAATGTTGCTACCATAGACAGAGTTACCATAGTTATTTATTGCTCAGTTTTCCCTGGGGAGGCGTGGAGCTTTATTCATTATTGTTGATAAAGCTGAGTACGCTGCCTGCAGAAGATGATGCATAATTCTAATGAACTGAAGCCGAGGGGAGACCCAGAGTAGGTAATATCGAAACTGACCTAATTTTTTACTTCATTCTGTAATTCCAAATCATTTATATTCTTTACACTGCATTTCATATACTCAATTGATTTTTAAAATTGAATAATCAAGATGGTAATTGATAGAATATTTACTTCATTGCTAAAGTTATTAATAGGTAAGTTACACTAGAAAATTTACTGATGGGGGTATACTTTTTTCATTTTAACCATTTCCCTTCCAGGACTTTTGTTGGAAAAGTTTCTTTATTCCTATAGCAAAGCAAAGCACGTGATAGAATGATTAAAACAAACCCTATTTTTTAAAAAATGCTAGAAAATCAAAATACTGAATACTCTGCATGAATCAAGTGGGATTACATACTCAATGTTCTTAAGTAGCACACACTGGAGAATGCCAAGGGAAGGCTGTTGGTGCCAGTGGAGGGGGCTTTGTCAGCTGGTTTTTTTTTTTTTCCCCTTGGCTGATATTGACTGGGTAATTTGTTAGGTGTCTCTTCTTACCTCCCTTCCACAGCTATAAAATATGGATAGTACTAGAAGCAGGAAGATAGAGGCTAGAAAGGAAACTAGTTTGATACATTTTTTTACCTGCCTAATATATAAATAAACTTAAGAAAAAAAGTTTGTTTTTTTTAAAAAACCTTGAAAGCTCCCGAACTCTTTGTTAATGAAAACTCTTTACTACCTGGCATTTTCTTACATCTATAGCTCAATGTTTCTGTTGATGATAAGGCAGTATAATTCTCTCAGTTTCTTTGAAATAAATAAGGAACCATGGAATTAAAAAAAACTGTGGAAGAATAGATTGTTATTTTTTTTTTGCTTTTGGTTTATGAAAAATTGATGATCAGAATTGCCATATATGGTAAATGTATAGTTTCTATTAATCTGAATAGAATCCTGAAAGTGGACTAGGTGAGTGGTTCTCAGTGTGTGAAGGATGGGGTGGGACATTTGACAAGTCTGAAGGCATTTTTGATTGTCAAGACTGGAGTGAGGTTCTTGCAGCTACTGTTATTTGGTGAGTAGAGGCCAGGGGTGTTGCTAAATATCCTGCAATGTGCAGGGAAGCCCTCCTACTACAAACAGCTATCTGTCCCCCAATGTCAGAAGTACCACTGTTGAGAAAGCGTGGACTTGATCCAGAGGTGGGAAGCCATGGATTTGAGTTCTAGCCCCACCACTCTATAATTATCATTAAGCAAAACTGCTTGACATCTGTGAGCCCTACTTCCTTCTATGTAAAAACACAGATAATGCTTTGTCATTCACCAGTTTTTTAGCCTTGCAGTGGAAATCACTGTGAGATAATGGATGTTAAAATATTATATAAGCTAAGGAAGGAGGGGTGTGCAAATTGTGTGATAGTAAGATAAATTTGAGTGATTTTTTTAATTATCATTATCATTGTTTAACCAAAATACCTTCTTTTTGATGAATTCAGAATTTTCTATATAATGATATCTTCAGGGATAGGGATTTTGCTTGCTTTTATAGTTTCAAGTACAATGCCATGTATGTAAAGAAACAGTGCATTTTTATTAAATATGTATATGCATTTCGTAGACTTTCCATTAATGATAGTTTTATCTTTTGTCTACTCTTGCATATTGTTTAATTCCTTCAGCTCCCAGAGAGTGGGTCTAGCTGCTTCTAATTTGTTTCCTAAGATGCCCATCACATACCATGTGTTTCCTGTGTGGACACATACTAAAGGATTTTTCATAAACTGATTCAGTGCCATAACTGACTGATTAAGTTATGGTTTTTAGAGCAAATCACTTTGTGGTTCAAGTAACTAGATGAACACTTGATTGAGAGATACTTCTATGACCTGTGATCAGGTCTTCTATACCTGATCTTTCTAGAACATATGTGATCTAGAGCAGATCCAGAGACCATGGTGGGAAGGGATGCTTATGATGTTTTTAGAGTCAGACCAAGGAATGTGATCAGTTCTGGAGAGGCTCTGAATTCCTTGACTTGATATGAAAGCCTATTCCCTTCACAGGCTGTTAAGTGAGGGTGGTGTTAATGGCTGCATGTCTTCTCATGCCTCATGCCCATTGAACTGCTTCTGCCTAAATGTTTTAAAAGCATGGAGACATAGGTAGAGAAATAACGTCAGGGTTTTTAATGCTGAACGTTAAAATCATTCCTGGTGCCATTTCAGTCTGGTAGAGGAAAAGAGTACCTTTGGGCATAAAGGATGAACAGAGGGGGAGGCTGGTAGCTTCTGATCTCTTCTTTCTCAGTTGAAGTTGGATATAGTACTTCTATAATAAATCCCTGGAGAACTATACAGACTTCTTTTTGTAATGGGCATCTGCTTTCATTTAAGTTTATATATAAATGCCGCCCATTCAGACTGTCAGAATATTATTTAAATGTGTTTAGGTTACTTCCGGCTTCTTTCACGTGACAACTTTTCAAAAATCTGTCTAGTCCTCTCCTCTCCAGATACTTTATTCTAAATCTACATAAAACATGAAAATGTGAAAAAAAAAATCCAAGCTTTTTTCCCCTTCTGTTTATTGATTTAACTATGGGCAATCCTCCCACCTCGGCCTCCCAGAGTGCTAGGATTACAGGCAAGAGCCACTGCACCCAGCCAACTTTTCTGGAATCTAATCTTACCTTACACTCTTCCCCTTACCCCCATTCCCAGCCTCCTGAGGCAAGTCACTTTATATTTTTGTCATAATCCTTGAAAGAGGAAAAGAAATCATAGAAGAGTGACAGGCAGCCTGGTCTTACATTGTTAGCATTGCACAAGGTGCAAAGCAGGTTGTAGTAGACCCAGTTAGTTGCTGCCTCCATTTGCCTTTCCAGCTTTCTTCCTCCTACCTCAATTTTGTTTACAAGTCTACTATGTGATTCTGGGAAACTAATTCTTTATATAACTATAAAGATAACTTCTGTTAGTCTAACTAGTAGAATTCAGCTGACTACAGAAAAACAAATCCAGGCCTCCACCTGTTTTTGTAAATAAAGTTGGAACACAGCCACTTTTATTCATTTATGTATTATCCATCCCTGCTACAATGGCTGAGGTAAGTAGTAGTTTGCTGAGAAGTGGTCTGAGCTAATCCTGGAGTTCTTCTTTTCCTTCCCAGTGACTAAAGGTGAGCAGGTGACCCTGTCTTGGCCGTAGAAGTGAGGGGAGGTTTTCTTGATCATAAGAAAGAGAAATTGAAAGAGATGATTTTTATTCTGTCTCCGGATATTGTCTTGCCTGGAGGTGATACTTGGAACTACTACAACCGTCTTGTTGCCAGTTTAAGGATGGCACCAACCCTGATAAGAAAGAAAAAGAGGTAGAATAGTCCTTGAGGGCATTCTTGAGCCACTGGATCAGTCAACTTTGAAAAATCTCCTACCTTGGTAACTTCATGTTATATAAGAAAATTGTTTTCTTCTTTAAACCATTTTGAGTAATAATTTTCTGTTACTGTAGCCTAAGGTATTCTAACGGATACATTGGTTCTTAACATGTGTAATGGATGAATGAGGTGTGGGGCAGGAAGTGTAGCCCTGTCTCTTTTACTTTGGTCATGGAGGGGTTGATCTCCAGGCGGACTGCCTGCTACATATGTCTGTCTATAAAACTCAGATTTCTTTTCAGTACGAGCTAAAGTACTAAGTCAATTTTTTCTTGCTCCCCCAGCCAATTCCTAAGACACCAACCAGTTTATTTTTACTGCATTAGCAGTGAAACTGCTGCCTGCCCCACCCCCCAAGCTCCATGACAGGGGAGATTCTTTAGAAATGGCTTTCTTGTTATAAGGTGTTAGGAAACCATATAGGAAAACTTCATCATATTTTAAACAATAGACAAGGATTGTTTAACTAACTCAGTTTTCAAAAAGCATATGTGTTTAGGCTGTTCCTTGGGGATATGCATTGTGTTAAATATTTATGCTTTGCCACATCATTCAAGCATCTAAGGTGGTGGATGAGGATCTTATACAGTAGTAATTTGACACCTTTTATCTGGAAATTCCAAAACACCTGATAAATGACTTTTATTTACTCATTGCTATACCTCCTAATTCAAGAGAGCATTTTAGGCTTATCTTTGCAACTCTCTGTGTGTCTGGAAGAAAGGACAGTCTAATGTGGTTTCTCCGTTTCCCAAGTGGGCATGCCATTTCTAGTGCTATTCCCCTGTCCTTCCCTCTGTATATAGGGAAAAGGGATATGACTTATAATTACCAAAAATTATCAACATTCATTGCACATCTTTTTTACTAGGCTCAGATGATACAAAGAGATATAAGACTGAATTCCTACTCCCATAGAGATTAAAATTTGGCCAGGAATATAAACTTTATAATAAAGTAAATCTGGGGAATTATATCAGTGGTATAGATTAAAAGGCTCAAAGAAATCAAAGAGAGATTTTGATCTGGGGAAGATTCCATTGAGAAGAGCTATTGAATGGATTTGTAAGAAGATAAGAATTTAGCTGAATGTTCTGTGTGTGTGTATGTGCATGCATGTGTGGTGAGTAGGTGAAACTTGTTAATAATAGAGCAGACAGATATGCACATGGTGCATTTGGAAGTTAGTAATTAGACCAGTTTGGGGGGAGTGTTGGGATTACGTAGAAGTTGGGTTTTGGGAAGGCTTTCAGGGCTAGGTTATGGAGGATTTGAGATGATGGGCAAGTGGCAATCTTAAATCCGTGATTGTTTTTGGTAAAAGAAAATGAGAGGCAGGAGTATAATTCTAATATAATTCAAATTTAATATAAAATATAGTTATTAGAAAGATTTATCAGCATCAGTAATTAGCTCTCCTCCAAATATTTATAAGATTCCTCTCATTTTAATAACTTAGAAAGCTGATTTTCTTCCCTCTTTTGAATTTCTGCATTGATTAGATATGGTATTGTATTGAAATAATTTGAAATCTCTTTAAGTCCTCCATTTTTTCTAGAGGGCAGGACTTTGTCTCATTCACTGTTATATTTCCCTGTGCTTATTGCATGGGAGGGGATCACCATGGTTAAGTGCACTCAGTTCTGGGTTCCAGCCACTGTGTTTTGCAAGATTTTATTTATACTGTCAGTGAGTCTTTGTAGTTTTTAAAGTTGTGGCATTTTTAAGAAGATAGAGGATCATGATTGTGGCATTCGTTAATGAAAAAGATTCCAGGTATTGTTTTCAAAGTGATGAAGGAGTCCAAAATCTAACATTGTAAAGTTATTTTTGACTCAGAACATCAGTGAGAGCATTCAACAAAGTTCTTTTTTGAATGATATAGTTTTGTCCCAATAGTAGCAATTTATGCTATCTAAGAAATAACTTCACCTTTTCATTTAATGAGCTTAGACAGTCTGTGCTGGGAAAGACAAAGAAAGCAGATTAGGGATTAGTTAAAATTGCTGTTTCCTGATATTTTCCACATGAATGTAGGTTAGGAAATAATGTGGGTCTGATTTCTTTGGTATAAGATTATGGTAAATCTCTATCCATTTTTATTTGGATTAATCTTAGCAGAAGATTCTTGAGTTGTATCTAGGAATACTTAGTTTTATACATTTCTTTTATTAGGAGCTACTTTTTCTTTTTAAAGAAAAAATCAGCTTCATGTTGTAGCAGCAGTTTACTTCCCTTTCCTTCATTGATGACACTACTTTTATTTACACATTGGAAAAAGTATATGATGTGATTTCATTCCAAAATCTATTATCCCCTTTTTCCTTAGTTACAGAAACCTGGGCAGTGTGCCTAGTTAAAAGACCCTTTCCTAGGCTGCCTTACATCCTGTGATCATTGACCAGGTTTTGGCAAATGAAATACAAACAGATGTATCAGGTATGATTTTCAGGAAGGCTTTTAAAAGGGGGGAGGGAACACATTCTTGCATCTTTCTCTTCAGTTCTTTTTATCTTGCTGACTCACTGTCATATGAATAAAATGGTTGGAATTTTAGCAGCCACCTTGGATCCTGGGGTCACCTAGAGGATGGAAACCAAGGGGGGTGAAGCAGGAAGATAGAAGGGGCCTCATGACTTTGTAGAGCCTCCAAACCAGCTCTGGACTGCTTGGCTTATTATGCCAGGGACTGCCCTGGTATAAGAGAGCTGGGGCAAATTTTCCCAATTGTCAACAAAAATTTAGTAATTACTTTTATAATCAGAAAAAAATTATGTTTGTGTTTTGAAAGTAGGAGATTGTAAATTCTTCTGACAGACCATATATATGATGCTACTATCACTAGAAACAAGGAAATCTGGAGGTAGAACCTATTTTTACTGGAAAGAGAGGCAGTGTTGTGTACTAGATAAAACACCAGCCTTGGGAGTAAGGAGGAATATGTCTTGGAATGTTTGTCCCAGTGCTGTTGCTGACCAGCTATTCAGTGACACAGTTATTTAATAACATTGGTACTTCTTGTTCCTTCAACTATAGAACGAATCACTATCATTTACCTGATATATCAATCACCTGGTACTGTCACTTGTCAAGTGTTTGCTTTGTGCCAACTATGTGTAGGCACTTAGCTCATTCTTGGGACTCTCCTAGCACTTAATCTGTATCTTACCTGGAGTAATCATTGCCTGCTATAATGATATGTGACAGATCTAAATATGATACATTTATAAATCTGTCCATGATTTTTACAGTGATAGATTAATAAACAGTGCTGGTGAGTTTACAGCTCAGGTGAATAAATTCAGGTGTTATTTTTTTATGGCAAACATATTCTATAGCTTAAAGGAACAAACCCAGTTTCTTTTGGTATACATATTTTCTAAGCTTTGTGGCTACTAAATGCTTGGCAGTTGAAGCATCTATTCCTGAGAGAGTAAATAACATTCTTGTAGTTAGCAGTTGAAGAGTTTATTGCTGCTTCTCTGGGAAGCCTGAAGAGAGGGATATTTTATGATGAGAGCCACAAACTCTATAGGTTTAAACTGAAATAAGGCTTTCAGGCCACTTAGCTCGTTCTCTTTGCCATTTGTTCAGTGTGTTGTAATGGTCCTCAGAAAATAAATCATCTCTGACCTGTTTTCATCTCCCTGAGAAGACTAACAGCTAGCTCACTACTTTGAATTCCTAATGCACTAAGATTTACAGGATCATTTCCTTGTGTGGTAACTATTATTAGTCTGTTTTCTGTTCTTTGTAACAGAACACCTGAAACTGGTTAATTTATAAAGAAAAATAATTTGTTTCTTACATTTATGGAGGCTGGGAGGTTCAAGGTCAAGGGCCTGCATCTGGTGGAGATCCTTCTTGTTGGTCACACCACAACATGCTCTTTCAGGTCTCTTTTCCTGCTATAAAGCTCCCAGTCTCACTCCTGTGATAACCCATTAATTTATAACACATTAATCCATTCATGAGGGCAGAGCCCTCGGGATCCAGTCACCCCTGAAAGGCCCCACCTCTCAAGTGCCCCCACATTGGGAGTTAAATTTCAACATGCATTTTGGAGGAGACAAATATTCATTACCATACCAGCAACTCTTAAAGTGCTATTTGACCTAAAGTTTCTCCTTTAATTTTACCCAAGGCTGAATAGAGGAGCTTGTAGTTTTAAATTTTAGGGGCTTAGAATTTTGTTCTACACTAATAAAGATACACCATTTTTGTTATCTTCCGACATTTGGTAATTTCCTGCTCCTTAAGAACTCATTTGAAAGAACAGAACTCAGTAAAGGGCATTCCACTTGGAACTTGAAGAAAAGAAGCAAGCTGCAAATAATAGGCATCAGAAATGGTGGCCAGAGCTGCTGCCTGGAGATAAAGTGTGAGCTAAAAATGAAAATCAACTCTGGTCGACAAGTTTCGTTTCAGTCACTTCTACGTAAGTGGTAGTAAGTCATGTTGGCAGTGGCATGGCAGGCAGTTTTCTCTAAATGTAAAGGATAAAAATATGTGCAAATGTTACTTTTAAAATGGAGCTCTCTGTTCTCCTATGTTTGTTTATATTTACAGTTCTTCAGAACACTTTGAAATGCAATCACAACCTATAGCCCAGTGGCCTCATTACGATTATTTGCCACTGTCCTGCCTACTTCGGGCTTTCCCATTTGTGAGCCAAGGTAGCCAAAAACCAGGGTGCAAGAATCACCAATCTCTAAATATGCACGTATTTTGTATGTGCATAGATTCCTCCCTTCATTATAGCTACACAGAAAGGTATTTATTTGGAGCCCAGAACTTAGAGCCTGTATAATTTAAAAGAGAAACAAAGTCAACCTTGATTAAAATTGCATCTTTAAAATATATCCACAATCTGGTGGCTCGCTAATTATGAAACTCACGAAAATAGATGATTGGTTAGCCTTCCTGTGTTCATTTTATTTTAATAACATGAAAATGTTTTATTATTTATGAAGGATTTTTGGAATTTTTATTTGTAATTATGGTTTTGTAATACTCTGAGTTAGGTTGAGTCAGTTTCTACTTAAATTGCTTGATATGCATGAAAGGAAAGATTTATTTGCTTAGGTTTTCTCTTTATTTTCTCTAAACGTTTGAGAGAAATTTATTTTTGGTTAAGTGGGATATATTTTGCTTCATTGTCTCATGCAACAAAACATACTTTGAATCAGTTGTGTGCAACTTAAGGCTCCATGATAGGTTCTATGAGAGTTATAAAGAAAGAAATGACATTATCCTTTCCCTTGGTTGCTTAGATTTTCTAGAGCAGCAGTCCCTAACCTTTCTAGCACCAGGGATCGGTTTCATGGAAGACAATTTTTCCAAAGACTAGCAATAGGGGGTAGGTTGGTTTTGGGATGATTCAAATGCATTACATTTATTGTGCACTTTATTATTAAATTATAACATATAATCAAATAATTATGCAACTCACCATAATGCAGAATCTAATGCTGTCTCTGACCTGACAGGAGGCGGAGCTCAGGCCGTGATGTGAGCAATGGGGAGTGGCTGTAAATATGGATGAAGCTTCCCTGGCTCACCCACCACCTACCTCCCCTGTGCGCCCCAGCTCCTTACAGGCCATAGACCAGTATTGGTCTGCAGCCTGGGGTTTGAGGACTGCAGCTCTAGAGGAAGGGAGACAGGCACACACAATGTAAATGTAGCAAGAATACTTTATTATAATTTTGATATAGATGTGCTTTTTGAAAACTATGTTTAAATTGTTTTGTAGTAATAGTGGTAATACTTATGTAGCAGTTACTATAATCTATACTCTGTCCTAAGTACAGTTGTCCCTTGGTGTCTGTGGGAGATTGGTTCCAGCACCCCCTAAGGATAGCAAAATCTGTGGGTGCTAATGTCTCATAAAAATGGTGTAGTATTTGCATATAACCTGTGCACATCCTCCCATATACTTTCAAT
Source organism: Microcebus murinus (assembly GCF_040939455.1). Lineage (NCBI taxonomy): Eukaryota > Metazoa > Chordata > Mammalia > Primates > Cheirogaleidae > Microcebus > Microcebus murinus. The sequence continues at coordinate 51,179,918 of NC_134112.1, forward strand.
CATCTCTAGATTACTGATAATACCTAATATAATATAAATGCAATGTAAATGGTTATTATGCTATATGTTTTGTATATATTACAAAATTTATTGTGGTATTATTGTTTATTGTTTTTTTTTCTGAATATTTTTGATCTGTGGTTGGTTAAATCTAAAGATTTAGAACCTGCAGATATAGAGGGCCACTGTACTTTCATATTTATATTAACTCATTTAATTTTCACAACAGTCCTATGAAGAAGATGCTATTATTAACCCCATTCTACAGATGACAGAAAGTTAAGCAACCTGCCCAGTAATAAAACTAGGTCTAGTTAAAACTAAAGATTCTTGTGCTTTTGTTAATATCAACTACACACTTCTGTCTCTTGACTGAAACATAATTTAAAAGAATAACAGAGTTTCCTCTGAAATTTCCAGAATAAACTTCAGAACTCGAAGAGTTAGTTTCTTGCTCCTAATGCCAGAGAGCATCACTGTTAGAGACTGGAAGTTTGTGTCCTCCCTCTTCCAAATTAATGTGAAAACCCTAACCCCCAGTGTAGTGGTATTTGGAGATGGGGCCTTTAGGGGTAATTAGGGTTAGATTAGGTCATGAGGAAGGGGTCTTGTTAATATAAAAAGAGGATGTGAGATCTCTCTTTCCTCATGCGTGTTCCGTGGAAAGGCCATGTGAGCACACAGCGAGAAGGCAGCTGTCTGCAAGGAGATCCTTCACCAGGAATCAAATCGGTACCTTGATCTTGGACTTCCCAGCCTTCAGACTGTGAGGAATAAATCGCTGTTACTTAAGCCATCCAATCTGTGGTATTTTATTATAGCATCCCGAGCTAAGACCAGAGCCCTGCTGCTGAGCTGTCTCCTATGAGAGGTGAGCTGTGATAAGCATTAATTTTCACTAGGCTCATGGCTGTGTTCTTGTTTCTGTTATTGGAGATCCCAAATCTCATCACAGTGGACTCAAAGGGGTATTCAGAATTTTTCTGGAGTATCACATCATTAGATTACATTCCGTTTTAATGAAGGCTTTGTAATCTTTCAATACAGGCATATATATATATATATATATATATATATATATAAAGTATTTGACTCACAGAAAATACTGTGGAAACCATCAAAAATTAAAAGTAAATATCTCCCTTAACATTTTTGTTAAAATGCTCTCCTTAAATGTTTATTTTGATGTTTTTTTACTGAATTGTGAGTTTTCTGTTGAAAGAAACCATATATTTACAATAATTTTCTTAGCTACAATCTTTCCTACAGGTGCTTGAACTAAGCTGAGGGTGTGGATGTTGCATGTACATAGATTTCCACTCATCACTAGCAAGGACTCTGACAGACATGACTGTTCCCAGATTAGGTTTTGGGCGCAGGCTGATTTTTCTGCTTTGAAGTTGAAATGGCTAATTTGTCGACCCTCCCTTATTTGCTCAGTTTAAGCATGGGGCTGGGTAACTATGACCACAAATTGATTTAGATTCCTTGCTTCTTATTTAAAAAGGGTCTGTGGAATTCTTTTCAATCTCTTTTCCAGACTGTCTAAAATTATCAACTGAAATGATATTTTTAGACTTACGTAGATGCTAGTAGTGAAGTAAACGTAGAGCATGTGGGGTGGGGAATGTAAGCGTGGACTTTACAGTGATGCTGGAGAGTTGCTTTGGTTCTTCGGAGAATGATCACTGTAGAATTTGAACCCCATTAAGAAGCCATTTCCTAATTATTTCTACAACATTACTATTAGAAAAAGTGATTTAGTTGAATGACAGCATTTCTTATGGGGTAATTAGGGTTAGATTAGGTCATGAGGAAGGGGTCTTGTTAATATAAAAAGAGGATGTGAGATCTCTTATTTGTAAGCTATAAGATTAATCTGAATTAAATGGGTGGGGACGGTCTTGCACAATGAAGATTGTCATGTCCAGACAACTGAGAAAAACATAATTGGTAAATAAAACATCTTAGTTTGGGGTGTTAGGCTTATCTCTTTCTGAAAGGGAAGACACTATAAAAATGTCGAACTTGTTTGTGACACTTTGGAGTCCTTCTTCTAATTTTTGAATTACAAATGCTCACTAACCTCAGAATTGGCAGCAATTTGGTACCATTTAAGGTGTTAATGCTATATGGACCTACCCATTGAGAGATTTAGACCTCTCAATGGAGATTTTTCAATTAGGCAAAAGTATAAATTCTTCTTCTAATAAGTTAAGAACTATTTACCAAGTGCCTATTATCTTTCTAAAACTTTTCTGGGTTCTTGAGCCACATTCAGTTTATACATCATCTTATAAGTGTGCACTTGTCTTACTTGTCTTCTGCTGTTTCCCACAGTTGTGGGTGGGGTTGCTGCAGGAACACTCTTCCTTCACATTGCTTGAAGGAAGAACCAACCCAGCAGCATCTTGCTTTATGCCCATGTCATGTAACTCTTGTCCTTGGATTTCCCTGTTGCCACCACAACACTGAGGTACCTGTTGGAACTCACATGTGCAACCTGGAAGTTCCAAGGACTTAACATTCCATGTGGTCAAACATTTTCTCAATGAGAGAAGGGAGTTGGTGTATAAATTTTTCCTTCATCCTACTCCTGAACTGACTGACTGGAGACTCAGCTTCATACCACCTCCCTGAAGACATTCTGTAAATCTGGGCAATCTGTTTATGAGAAAGCTGTGGCCAGCTCTGTGACACACTCTCTCGTGTTTGTTCTCACTCCTTTCCTGCCTTGTTTCTGCAGCCCTGGAATTGCACTTCTCTAGAAAGTGTTATCATATAAACTTTTGCCTCCAGGTCTGTTTTCTGGGGAATCTGGTCTCATTCTGTCCTGAAATACATAACTATTTGGTAGGATTACAATGTAAATTATAATGATATTATAATGAGATGAGTACAAGAGTTGGATCTAGGATCTGGGTATACAAACAAAAAATAATTAATTCTTGTTGGTAGAGGATGGGAGAGTAAGGGAAGTATTTCCCAGAAGGAGGTGCTTCCTCAGTTGATGCTTGCACAATGGCTAGGGGTTCACTAGTTACCTGAAGCAGAGAAGGACTGCTGGAGGGAATCATGTAAGAGTGTCCAAGACAGCGTGGGACAGTTGTGATTGTGCACATGGTTTAGTGGCAGATGGTGGGAGATACAGCTGGAAGGTAGTCAGGGCTGGATCACAAATGACCTAGAATAGCACAGTGGAGAGATCAGTTTAGTGGATTCATGAGAGGGCAGAAGTCAGGTCATAGTGACTTGAGGTCTAGATGAGAGATGATAGTGGGAGTTAGTGAGTATAGACTAGTCTTTCAGGAAGCATGGCTGGGAAGAAATAGAAAGGAGCTAGAAAGAGGCATGAGGTATATTTCTAAGAGTCCCTGCAGGAAACAGATGGTTCATGCAAAAAGTTCAACTGAATAGAATTTAATAAAGAAACTTTTTATGGAGGTGTGGACTTATTTAAGAGAACCAACAACAGAAGCATTGGGAACTAAGTAGGAGCAGAAGATAAGGAACCTGCTAGCATTTGCAGGCCTGACCCTTCAGCAAGTGGAGGGAGTGGTGTTCTGTAAGCTCAGTGGCTGTAGAAGGCAGAAGGGAGATAAATCCTTTCTTCCGATCTCCTGCTGGTACCTCTGATGGATGAACATAGTCAGAATCCAGAGGGCAAGGGAACCCGAGTGGTTTAGTCGAAAGAGGTCTGCCTCTCCAGCCTACCTTGGGGCAAATTAGGGTGGAGGATGGATCTGGAGAGTAAATGATGAATCACCAACACACAGGGTCAGGGGGGATTTTGTTTTATTTTTTAATAATGGAAGAAACTCTAATGACTTATTTGTTGGAAGGGGAACCAGAAGGGAGAGAGAGGCATTACAGAAATAAGAAAGAGGCAGAATAATTAATGGGACACATTTGAGGAGAGGATGATATTTGAAGAACAGGCTCAAATACCCATTTTGGAAAGTAGAAGGATACATTGCTCCTGAGGCCCTTGGGAAGGAGGTGAGCATGTAAATTTTGCATGCATAAACGCGCACAGAAGACGGGGGACCATTTGGGGAAACTCATGTCTGGAAAGCTTTTATTTTCTTATCAAGGTAGGGTGCAAGGTTACTTGTTGAGTGTGGAGAGACTGGGCCTTAGTGTATGGCTTGAAAATATGACTGCTAATTTCAGAATTGTCATGATGAGAATGGGAAAGAGAGCTGACTAGGGAAGGGGTGCAAAAAGACTGTTGAGAGGAGGTGGGGACCCAGCTGAGACAGGAAGTGCTAAAGTACCAAAATCAAGTAATAAGAGGGAAATGCCCATAATACATATTAATAAGTAAATTGCTAACATTAGTAGCTGTAATCTAGTAAAGACAGAATTGTACATGTGCTATTTTTGACTCTTAGTCTCGACTCACACATACTGTTGTATCCCAGAAACCTTGAATCTCAATTTCTCACAGTGTCATATTTCCTCAATTCTAAGGCATCGTTGATCCTAAAATGTACCAGAATTTTATTGCCTTTTTTGGTGAGTGGGAGAAATCTCCACTCTATTAAATGTGCAATAATTTTTTCCCCAACCAACAACAGTGTGAATGTATCCTTTTAATTTTATGTAATTTCTTCTTTAATATCTCTGTCAAAGACCAAGTCTGTGCCTTTGCCTGAAATATATAAAGATTCTCCTGAATTACCTGTGTCTATGAGCAATTAGTGACATTGGGTGATGTATTTCTTTTCTAAACATGTGCTTGGGATCTCAGGCTGCACTGTTTTGACCTGATACTCCCTCTGTCTTGCCTTCCATGACTTGGTCTCTGCCTGATTTTCTTCTTTTATTATCCTACTCCTTCTCTTGCATTCTCCCCACACTCTGGCTTTGCCCACCACCAAGGCTCTTTTCTTCTGTGAGCTCAGGCTCTGGCTCAACAGGATTTATTGATCTGCCAGTTTATGTTCTTAATTAGTTCTTACATCATCCCCTAACTGAAGGCTGGACTGCGGTCTCAAATTTCCTATTGTTTTTGTTTGTTAATTTTCAATTTATATTTCCCTAGTGTAAATGATTTGAGCTCTGTTAATAAATATTCCTAAAAGCTTCTTTTTCCTGTTAGATTACACTCATGGTTTTGTCACTTATAGTTAAACCCTGTTGGGGTTTAACTTAGGGGTTATTCAGAGACGTTTGGCAGATAGAATCTGAGTGATAGTCCTTCGAGATGCATGAAGTAGTTCTGTTCTAGCTTTTATTTTTGTGTATGTATGTATGTATTTCAAAATATTAAGGAGGTACAAATTTTTTTTGTTAGGTGGTCACCTTGTATAATGCTTAAGTTGGGGCTTTTCGTGTGCCCATCACCAGAATAGTGTTCATTGTACCCAATAGGTAAGTTTTTACCCGTCACTGTCACCCACCCTCTCCCCTTCTTGGCTTCCAATGTCCTTTACATCTCTTTGAGCTGTATGTGCCCACTGTTTAGCTCCCAGTTATTAGAGAGTACATGTAATGTTTGTTTTTCCATGTCTGAGATACTTCACTTAAGATACTGGTCTCTAGTCCCATCTATGTTGCTGGAAAATAATATCTCATTCCTTTTTATAGCTGAGTGGTACCCTGTGGTATATATATACCACATTTTCTTTATCCATTCATGAATTGATGGGTACTTAGGTTGATTCCACATCTTTACAATTCTCTTCTAGCTTTTAAACACATGTGGTCTGTTCTGAGGGAATCAGTAACTTCTGTCCTCTTAATTGCATTATCTCTGTGGCAGAGGTGGTCTTTTTTATACATTAACTTTTGGTTTCTTTGCTGCATCATTGTGTAGTCTTTTTTTCAGAAGCTGGAAGCAACAAATAAATTAAAGATTAAATCTAACTCTTGTGATACTAATAACAAAAGTGGTGACAAAATTGATGTATAATTAGCCTATTAAGTTTGCATAGGGATAGGCTATGACAATTTTGTCTTTCTGCATAGCTAGTGACAAGTTTCTTTTGATGTTCATTTCAGAATTGTTCAAAAATTGCATTTTAGAATTGAGGAAATGTTTTAGTACCTGCCTCATAGTGTTGCAATGAAGATCAAATAAGAAAATATATGTAAAACATCTTTGCAAACTGCAATGAGCTAAACAGGTTACAGTTCTTATTTTATGGTACCTAGTATAGTTCATGACCTGAAATACACTAATTCAGTAAGAGTTTTCTTGGCACATAAACCTGCATATTATTGTATCTGTGTATGAATAATCATCTGTTATTTGTATAGTAATTTCAGTTAGTCTATTTATTCTTATAACCTTATAAGATAAGGATATAAGATATTAGACTTTTATTATAGATAGAAAAGAAAATTGAGATTCAGAGATGTCAGGCGGCTTCCCTAAGGCACACAGTTGGAAAAATTGTGGTGCTGGGATTAGAATCAAGTTCTCCTCAGACGACTCCTTGGACTATAAATAATCTGTCTGCTTAAAGTTTCTGGGATGGATTATGGAAAAAGGTATGACAGCACTGAAAAAATGTTTATTTTAGCCACAAAAGAAAGATACCAGCAAGTATTAGGGGAAAGAGTAGGTGAATAGGCTTCATAATTCCCAACCAGTGTACCTTATGTTTTTTGTCGTAATTTATTCCTAGGTGAAGAAAAGTATATTATATTTTGTGAGGAGATAAATGTTTAATTTTCTTACTTGGAGTGACCATGTTATATATTGCTTTTAAAAATATGGATAAAGAGAAACCTGTAAAAAAGAAAGCCATTCTTATCTGTATTTTCTAATTTTTCTGCTTGCATAATAAAAAACTTGATATAATAAATTATATCTCAATGTTTAAAATAAATGTGCTTAGAAAAATGACATCCTAACAGTGAGAATTTCTGGTTGGAGAGATTATGATAGATATTTATTTCCTTTATGTGTTCCCCTATTTTCTAGACTCTTCACACTGAATATACATTGCTTTGCAATCAGAAAAACCAAAACTGTTAAATATTATTTTGAAATCAACATAGATAGAAAACAGACAAAGTAATTAGAAGGCTTTTGATAGAACATAAAGATATTTTGGAACGAATAACTTGTGAAGAATTATTTTTAAATTTGCTTAAAAATAAGTGAATTGATTCCCCAGGAGACAGGGTGATGTGTAGTGCTGAGACTCTGGGGAGACATGGAGAGGGATTGGGTGGAAGAGGCTATTGCTAGCCAAATTCTGCTTTCTGTGAAGTTCAAAGAGGGACAGTGAGGAATCAGTTTTTGCTTTGATTTCTGCTTATGAAGCTTTAAGATTTAGCATTAGCTCACGGGATCTAACAAAGAATCTATAGTGGTCCTGAGGACGTGCTTTGGAGTTAGACAGACTCAGGTTCTAATTCCAGGTGTGCTCCAGATCAGCAGTATGACATTGGGCGGTTACTTACATCTTTGCCGGTTTCTTTATCTATAAAAACTCTGCCTCATAAAGTAGTGGACAGCACTGAGATATTTGTGAAAATCCTAGCACAATAATTGGCGTATGTTAATCAGTAATGAGTGGCAGCTGTCACCACCACCACCACAATCATCTATCCGGTCTGGGATTGGAGACATAACTTGATTATGAATTGGTATTATAGAACTACTGCATATCTCAAATATCTGTCAGCACCCTTAGTTGCCGCTGACAGCAGCCCAACTCACACAGTTAAAGCTGTATTTACTAGACAGCTCGAGAATTGGTTGAAATACAGAATAACCCTGGACCTCAGGCTCTAGGGCACCTACCCCACGGAGGATGGTTATGAGAGCTGCTTTAAGTTCATGAGAAGTCTGGGCCAGACGCAGAGCTCACGCCTGTAATCCTAGCACTCTGGGAGGCCGAGGCAGGAGGATTGCTTGAGGTAAGTAGTTCGACACCAGCCTGAGCAAGAGCGAGACCCTGTCTCTACTAAAAATAGAAAAATTAGCCGGGCATGGTGGCACATGCCTGTAGTCCCAGTTACTAGGGAGGCTGAGGCAGAAGAATCGCTTGATCCCAGGAGTTTGAGGTTGCTGTGAGCTAGGCTGACACCATGGTACTCACCTGGGAAAAAGAGTGAGACTACATCTCAAAAACAAAACAAAAATAAGTTCATGAGAAGTCTCATATCTGTGACATTTTGGTGTTGTCATATGTTGATTGTCTTTTCTCCTGAATATCAGTCAGATTTTCCTAAATCTTTGTCTATCAAGTAATGTTTTCTTGTATTCTGGATATTTTAAATATTATATGGTGAGACTGAATTCTTTTAAAATCCTCTGTACAAAGGTTGATTTGTTTTATCAGGCAGTTAACCTGGTCAGGTACAGTCCATATGTTCTTTTTCCACCTTCTGTATGTGGTAGTGTAGTTTTCAAAGATTTTTCTATTTATTTTTTTCTTGGAGGGTGGGGTTGTCTGGCCTTGCTCAAGCCACTCAGGTTTTAGGTCAGGAGGTAGTTTATAGTCTCCATGGCTTTGCTGTGCTTCTTTGAGTATATTCTACCAGGCACAGTTTTGGCGTGAGCCTGGGATTGTGTCACTTCAAAGAAGGAACGGAGGGATTCTCTTCTCCATTACTCTCTGGATATTTTCTCAGGACTTCTTTTTATATTTTGTCTGGCTAGAAAGATAGATTATTGCATAGTTTTAGCCTCCATGCTAGTGTGTAATTCCACTTGACTGGGATGGAGTGGCAAGAGAAGGAATGGAGAAAAGAATAACTAGAACTTTCCCCCAACCTCTTTGCACGGCAGGAATCCCTTGTTCTAGTTCCTTTATCTAGAAAGATAAGTTTTCTCTTGGGAGTATTAGGTGCTTGCCTTGCTGTGGTGGAATCCGTGCAGTTCTACAACTGGTGCTGGCCTTTGGGCAGGGCTGGAAGAGAAAAAAGAAAAAAGAAGAAAAAACTACATGGATTTCTCTCTCACCCCCTCACCCTCCGCTCTCCAACTAATAGGGATCCTTTGTTCTTCTAGTCATAAAAATGGGCTTCTTTTGGAGTGTTTGCATTCTGTACCTACTGTGCAACTCCCTGATTTGGCCTTCCTTCAGCTCACAGACAGGAAACGAGAAACCAGACAACTCATTACCAGTATATTAGTTGTTAGAAAGTTTTGACTTTTTTCAGCCGGGCGCGGTGGCTCACGCCTGTAATCCTAGCTCTCTGGGAGGCTGAGGCGGGCGGATTGCTCAAGGTCAGGAGTTCGAAACCAGCCTGAGCAAGAGTGAGACCCCGTCTCTACTATAAATAGAAAGAAATTAATTGGCCAACTAATATATATACAAAAAATTAGCCGGGCATGGTGGCGAATGCCTGTAGTCCCAGCTACTTGGGAGGCTGAGGCAGCAGGATTGCTTGAGCCAGGAGTTTGAGGTTGCTGTGAGCTAGGCTGACACCACGGCACTCACTCTAGCCTGGGCAACAAAGCGAGACTCTGTCTCAAAAAAAAAAAAAAAAAAGAAAGTTTTGACTTTTTTCTCCAATCTAACTGCTACTATTTATTTTGCAGACTCTCACTTTTTGAATTTTGAGCAGAGTAGAAAAGAGAAGCCATAGTGGGCTTTCTACACCTTGGCTGGCCCCAGTGCATAGTTTTATCATATTGGCCAGGTAGTGTGTCCATATGAGGGCCTGGCCAGGGGTTGGAATTAGGTGATTGACTGCCCAGTCAGAACTACATGGAATCTTAGACTAGTTCCCCAAAGTATAATGACGGTATAGGCATGCTATTACCTGAAGAAATGGGAAGGCAATGCCAGGCAGAAAGAACAGCAGGTATCTACTGTTTATGGTTAAAAAGAAAACCTCTTAATAGATGTTTTAAGTTTGTTTTCTAGAAAGTATAGTTATGACAGAGGTATTATTAAGGTTATTCTTATTTAAAAATTTTTATTTGAGAGATTCTTGTGGGGTCAGTTGAGTGCAGAAGAACTTACATGACTAGGTGATTTTTTACTTTTCTCATAAGATTTGCAAGCAAAACCATAATTTGGGATGTCACATTTCAGAGCTGCTTATCACTTATGCTATTTCTGTAGACGTTCTTTACAAGTAAAGCTCAATTTCAAGTGGCAGCATTGACAAGAATTAGCTTTTGAATTTTATAATAAATTTTTACTGTTTGAGTTCTGCCAGTGGCTTAGCTGAATTCAAATGTAAAATTAGCCCTTCTATAGCCAAATTGTGAAATCAGCAAAGTGTGTTTTCCGTGCTGTCACCTCCTTATTTTCTTTTCTCCTATTTGACTATTGTCACTTTTCTTTATATACTTTGTAGCAGAATCCTTCTTTTACCTGCCCTTCTGTACAGTGTTTAAGCCTTGCTAGTGGAGAGACACCCATTAGAGAGACAAACTTAGACTGAGGTGCTGATGAATGATAATAATCTTTCAGTGACATCCTTTGAATTTTTGCATATGCTACCAGGTACGTTATTCTAAAGCTAGGAGAAATACAAATATTTTTTATGTCTTGGCAAAGCAGTTATCTGAACTTAGGGATAGTAATATATTTTAACTGTAGAAAAATTTGAAAATGTATTATATAAGAGAAAATAAAAATCTCTCTGTTAACTACTGTCAATCTTTTGATATATACCTACAATCTTTTTTTCCATGTAGTGATCACTCACACACACTTTAAAAGGGTTTAGATGTATTGCTTGACAACCTATATTTTACACTTAAATATGTCATAAATATTTTGTCAATAAATATTCCTTGGCATTATAATTTTAAAATGGCCTATGTAAAATCCCATTATGTGTGTACCATATTTTATTAACCAGTCTCATATTATTGCACATTTATATTGTTTTAAAATTTTCACTATTTTAAAGAATGTTGTGATGCAAGCATATGATTTCCTTGGATTTCCACTAGAAGTGGAATTGATGTCTACTGGGGTATATATAATACATTTCTGAAACTTTGGTGCAGTTTCTTTTGGTGCTTATTAAATAATAAGCAGTTACTCAAATCTTGCAAAAGCAAGGAAGCCTTTTCAGTTTCAGTCTGATTAATTTAGAAAAGTTATGGTTTGTATTATATACAGGTAACTTTGCAACCATATATAATTAGGTAAAACAAATAGGTTAGATTTCCAAAGATTTTATTTTTCCCTTTTTGGAAAATTGTACTTTTACATACTATTTTACAGTTTTAATTTAGGTTAGTCCAAAAACAAACAAAAAAAAAATAAAAGAAGAAATAAATTACCTTTACTAAAGAAACCTTCAAAAGGTAGATGGGCCCTCTTTCCCTTCCAGAAAATTTAAAATTGTATCTCATGAAGTGGTAGATCTATTTCTTTTGTTTGAATGTTATATATTGTCACATAATAGAGAGTAGTACCACCTTTAGACCAGGCAAGAGGGGCCCCCGCTGGTCCTCTTCCGGCCGTGTCCCTCCCCCTGCCTTGTAGTCTGTGGGCTAAGGAGTTGTATCCACCTGGATGTCACGTCCCACACCTTTTATACCATATTCCAGGTAACATGACTTTGGAATTACACACTTAAAAGGCTCGAGATTGCTTCCAGGGCCTTCTCAGGGCCTTTCCCAGGCCCATCCTCCTGATTCTAAATTATGCCATTATGGGAGAGGCACTTACAGGACTTGGGTGTGTGGGCTGGAGTTACCACTTGCTTGTGAGAAGGCCTCTCGAGGTGTGGGGTGGGTAGAAGAGGAAGAGGCACTTCAGTTTATACTCTTGCTCTGGGTGCTGCAAATAATAGAGAACCTGTTACATAGTGATTTGTTATTATACAGATTTCCCTGTGTTACTACAAGGCGTGGGCAGAGACAGGCTTCGAGGCAGAGGAGAAGTCATGTAGGGCCTGGGGACAAGGAAGATTATGGCATGTTTGATACCGTTATTTCAATGTTTCATACAAGAAGAAGTTTGGGAAATGAAGCTTGGAGAAGCAGATAGAGGAATCAAGAAAGCCTTTTATGCTATGCTGAGATTATGGACATTTTCTTCGGGCCAGTGGGAAGTCATTGTGGGGTTTTGAGAAGGGATGGCATAATGAGATATTTCCTTTAGTCCTGGCTGTGGAGTGTAAGGGGTGTGGGCAAAAGCAGAAGCAGGGAGGGCAGGCAGGCTTTGGGTGGTGTTCATCCAGCAGGAGACGATGATTGTTGTAGGGCAGTGGCCATGAGGATGACCATTGCCTACCATGTAGGACCATGCCATGGACAAATTCAAGTGGAATAATATGAAAATTATTTTGGAAAACCTATAGGATTCTACAAATGTTCCTAGAGTTATTAATGACACTAATAATTATCATATTACGGATACAGGCTCCATTCCAGCTAATTTCAATTCTAGGGTAAGCAGGTGTGAAAATCAGCTGAACTGATGTGGGAAAAGGATACCAGTGTGGGGTGTAACAGGCCACCTCTGGGAGAGCTGGATGGTGGCTCTGCTAGTCTTTGGGGTTCAAGTGCAAAGACAGTGGTGTTGAAGTCAGCTGGGCATGGGTTTCAGTGTTGGGGAAGTGTGACTGAGGCAGATCTCATCTTTAAGTATTTAGCTGTTGACACAGTCCTATTTTCTGTAACATGTTTTTTTTTTTTCTTTTGATTTTTGTCTTGATGTCCCTGAATTAGTAACCTCTCTAGTTCAGTTTTTCCAGAGGAAATAACTCTTTTCTCTTGCCATGATGTGGAAGGGAAACTGAGGGGACTACATTCTCAAATAGGTTTTCAACCAATCTTTCTGTTTTTAGATCTATTTTTCACCTCTGATTTCTGAGGTATTTGGTGCCTTCAATTATGAGTCCTTCTAGAGCTCAAATTGCCTTTCCTCTTGTTATCCTCTGCCTCTGGAGCCCTGAGCTTTCAGATTTTCTTGCTTTGTTAGGTCAGTTAGAGATCACCTTATGCTTTCCATCTTCCAGAAATAATTGTTGACAGCAGCATCTATTGCCATTTTTATTTTTCTTTATTTTTGGGAGCTTATGGCATTTTTATTACTTTGTTTTCTGTTCCATTTTAGAAATTCTATTCTTTTGCAGGTTTGTGGGGAACAGAGATAAACATATATTTAATTCAGCAAGTTTAAATGTAATTAGATAATAAGATGTACATGCTTACATACTTTGCAAATGCAAAAGACATACATTCTCCCCATTATCTTCTATGAGGGTTTTTGTTAATATTGCTAATATTAATTCAATATTATAGATTAGCTGCAGATTTCTTGAGAAAATGGAAAAGTTTCCTTCATTTCTTCATGGTAGACTTGTTTTAAAATGTTCATTTTTTGAAAATTTCCTCAGAAGTACATAATTACAGGATGTGGTTGGCTTCCATTTATCAAGAATAGTGAAAATATGGGACATAATCTATAATATGAGAAGTGTAGCTTTTTCTTTCAAAGATTAAAAGGAGCTCGAGAGGCAAAAAGCTAGTTGAATCATTCAGGGTCTTAACTTTAGTAGTGGCAGAGGTGAGACTGGCATCTAGGTCTGTTGTTCCCAGTCCATTGCCTATCCCTTGACAAGCTTGGATTGAAAGCCAGAGAAAGAAAACGATCTAAGCTGGGTCTTTCTAAGAAAGAAACCCTGTGCACTTTCATTAACATTAAAATGTAAGCCCATGAGACCAGGGACTTTGTTCACTGCTGCATGCACAGTGAGTATAGAGTGGCTTACGGGATGTGTTCGATGAACATAAATTAAATTGAAAAAAATGAATCGAGTGCCTCTAAGTCCTTGCTTACAAAGACAGATATTGAACTTAGGTTTAAACTGTGAACTTTTTCAAAATAATTTCTAAAAGGCAACAGTGTCCACAAATGAGGAGAAAAGGATGTGTCATAAATAGATCAAATACATATTACTTTACTTAGCAGTAGGTTTCCATGGTGACATCATGTTCCTTTTATAAAAGAAAAATTTGAATGTAAGTATTTCTGCACAGTTCTACTGTGCTCATATAGTTAATATAGCTAAAGGAGCTACTATTAGTTATCAGTGTGTCCGCATTAAGTATTCTCAGGCTTTTGGCCTTTCCAATAGTTTAATGAGGTATGCTTGCTCATCGGAATTGGAGTTGAAGTATTTGTGCCATGCATGACAGTCTCGCCCCCTTTTTCTCTCTTGCCGTTTCGCTCTCTCAAATAAGTGTGCCAAGTGCTTTGCTGAGCACTTAAATTCGGGAGTCTTTCTCCCAGAGGAGTTGCAGTCTCATCAAATACAAGGTTATGCTGTTCTCAACATTTCACATAAAAAAATTCAAAGAGAAAGAACTTTACCTGAAAAAAAAATGAATTATGTTTGCTTCTTTTTGTCTCTTTTCTCTGTGTGTTCTAGGTTATCAGCATTTTCTCTGCTTTGAAGCCAGAGGCCTTGCATTGACTGCCTCTACTGCAGCTGATTCTGTGCTAGAATTTGTGGTCATCTGCTGTATCTTTATAATTAACTGCAGTCAACTCTTTAATTGCCTACAGAGGATAGATAGGGAGCATCAGGAAGCTGATGTGAACAAATCTGAGCACAGAAGACCAGCAGCTAAGTTCCCTCTCTCCCTCATCTATTTTTCCATTCCTAGGCTAACACATTTCACTGCATACCCATAGGCATATTCTCTTCGGGCTTGATCTCATTGCTTACCACACCCTGTCAAAGTAGCTATTTATGAAGGAGCAGGGAAGCACTAGAAGAATTACAAATCCTGCCTATCTTTCAGGGCCTTCTCCTTAATGCCTTTTCATACTGTTTCAGCTCACAGGGATTTCTTCTAACTCAGAAATTGTAATATTAATATAATAGGGTCGCATTTTGCAAACTCTACCACACGTAGTTTGCAGAGCGTGATTCTAACATTTAAAAATCCTTATTTTTCTAGAAAGCCTCGCCCCTAAAATGCAAGCCATCCGAGTGCTAAGAAATAGATATCTGATGGAGTGCTTAAGGAAACATTGGCTGTGATGAATCTATTGAACAGTGGTACAACATTGTACTTTATGGGAGAGTTAAGAGATTTTGACCAGAGTTTTCAATTGCGCCCTGACTTGTGATGTCGCTATTCCACTTTGAGCCCTTATTCTTTGTTTTCCTATAAAATCATGTTGTGTGTGTATGGGTGTGTGTATGCCAATGAAATCATAAGCTTACTAAGCACAGATACAATGTTTTATTTTAAATCTCCCCCATATTTCTTAGGCCATTGTACTTATTTTAATTAAGTGCCAGGTAGTGGAGAATGATGTATATTAATATATAAAATGATATATTGATATATATAAATGATATCTAATATGTGATATATGTTAATGTCAATATAAAAATAATCTATATTGTCCATATGTCAACATATATGCACATCATTTTTATATGTAAGATTTATTTGAAACATTGTCTAGTGTAGGGAGCAAGGCTCTTGTCCCCCTAAGGTTTGCTGAGAAATCACCAACATGAAGCAGATTGATTAAAACAAACATGAAAATACAAATTCATTTTAATCTGTATACATGGGAGCCTTCAGAATGAAAATTCAAAGATACAAGGGAAGTTGTTCATTTGTATGCTTAGGTTTAACAAAGTATGGACAAAGTATGTAGAAATATGATTGGACAAAAAGGTTAAGGTCTAATGTTAGTAGACTGAGTAAGGAACCCCAGCAAGGCCTGTGTGTCTAGATTCTTCTTGGCCTCTCTGAGCATGCATTCCTTCCTTTTGGGTGTGGGGCAGGACCCTAACTGGAATGAGGGTCTTATGGCCTATAGTTAAACAAGGTAGGTCAGATAATTACTTTATGGCTAGTTTTTACACAGAATATATATATATTTTTTAAGACAGATTCTCACTCTGTTGCCCTGGCTAGAGTGCCATGGGATCAGCCTAGCTCATACCAACCTCAAACTCCTGGACTCAAGCAATCCTTCTGCCTCAGCCTCCCGAGTAGCTGGGACAACAGGCATGTGCCACCACGGACGGCTAATTTTTTCTATATATTTTTAGCTGTCCAGCTAATTTCTTTCTAATTTTAGTAGAGATGGGGGTCTTGCTCTTGCTCAGGCTGGTTTTGAACTCCTGACCTTGAGCGATCCACCCGCCTCGGCCTCCCAGAGTGCTAGGATTATAGATGTGAGCCGTCTCACCTGGCCTGAGAATAACTTTGGGTTTTATGGCTGGCTTTTGGGAAAAGGGGTTCTGGCTTTTATGACCCACCTTGGGAAAGAGGGTTCTAGTTTCTGTGGCTACCTCAGGGAAGAATGGAACTGAGAAGCAGGAAGACAGGAGAAGGTCAGAGAACTTTTGCTTCTGAGGCCTTAATTGTGGAGCACTGTTTTATGAGCCTTGTCAGGAGGGTATGTGTAAACTGTAAATATTGTCATCAAAATTGGGAGATGATACCCAAGGTTTACAGAGAGCTCCATGGGGCTTTTGTAGTATAGATGACTTGGGTGTTTAGGGGAGTATTATAGGCCTCCAATATTTATTTGGATGTAACCTGAATTTTTGTGTTTTAGGTGTAAGATAATGCAATATGAAATTTTGTTACCTGAGAGTTCCTGGCTGTACCTTGATTTGTGAATGAACGTGCATAGGCGTGAATCTGTGTGTGTGTGGTGCATGGTTTCTATGGGAGGGTAATTTTCTCTTAAGTGTTTTGTGATTAGGAGTAATTCCATGCTTTCTTTTTGGGTTGTTTCCTGGTTCCCTCATATTTACAATGTTTACATTGTTGTCATTTTGTTATTTGGGGCAGTGTCTCCTCACCCCAGCTTTCTGTGATTTGCAGATATGTGTAAATACTGTCAGCGTTTGAGTTGGATTAGGCCCAGGCATTTCTTCCAGTTTGTAATTTGAAGAGTACGGTTTGTGAGCTGACGTTCTGTTGTTTAGAGTGTGTTCTGACTCATATCAACGTGTTTGCTGATAAACTGTCAAAAGCCCTGAAGTGTAGGAAAAATTGTCAAGAATTTTCCCCTTGTTAGGAAAAATTGTGAAACACATTGAAATAGGCAGAAACGATTATTGGCTGTTCTGTTTGGTGTGCTTTTCTGAACAATCGGTTTCTATAGCAGCTTGCCCTTTTCTTTGTCTTTGAACTACTTTACAACACTGAATTGTAAGAAACTGATAATAACATTAATGATTCTTGTCCATATAAAAGGAAATGCATTTTATCATTTGGAATGCAGTTATTATCCTCTATAGATTTACCAATTTTGTGTTTCTTAGTAAACTCATTTCACTTTCCTAATTGTTTATTTTTGTGTGTCCTTTGATTTCTCCTTTAAACTACTGGTAACAACCTACTGGCTGACTTGTTAATTAATGGCAAATAAAATCTTTGACATATATTAATTTTACATTTGAGCAATTAACTTACCTTTTCTTTTAAGATTGCCCTAAGTTTCCATTTCTGAGGAACTGGTTTAAGTACTCTGTTTACTTGGATCTATGGTTGGGGATTTGGGGTGTTATCTATAAATCTGAAAACTTGTATGCTGTAATTCTTTCTTCAGCATCCTGAATACCATTCAGAATATTTGGGAGGTATATATTGTATCTTTAATGATCATCCTGTACCACACTATTTCTTAGATCTTTCTATGGATTTAAGGCTTGCCTTCAGAAGCAGATATTTTGTTTTTTATTTTTTGTTACCAGCCCAAATGAATTGCCTATTAAATAATTGAAAATAAAACTCAATCTGGTTCAGGGTAAAATCTAAATCCCCGACCCCAAGTTCTGCCCTATGCATGAAATAGGTTTGCATTTCAGTATTTTAAAATTACAAATAAACACATGAAAGCTTCCCACTGGAATCCTAAGTGTTTGGTAACAACAGCAGCTGTGGCCTTTTAGATTCCTTGAGTAATATAGAGGAGCAGGCAGGATAAAAGAATCTTAGGAAAATGAATTGGCATATGACATCCAACATTACAGCTAGAAAACACAATTCCTTTTTCCGTGTTCTTATCACATAATTGGCAACATGAATAACACAGAGGCAGTAGTAGAGGAGACTTTTCTAGAGCTTACCTATTTTATTCAGAGGCCTTGCTTTATTTGAAATTCGTGCCAGCCTTTACAGCATTATTGTTTTGCTAGGAGACAAGAAATTACTGGAATTTTACATATGGAGGCCAGAATCTTCTCAGTGGGTTATGTAAATAAGAGAGACATCCTAATACAAATAACAGGGAACAAGAGAAACAAGAAAGCCATTATGCAACTACATATCTGGTGAAGGCTGTTCTACAGTGGGAGATTGTGGTAGGCTGAATAATGTTCCTTTCTACTCCCTCCCCTAACACCACCAAAAAACCGATTTCCAAATCCTAATCCCAGGAATTTGCAAATATTTTCTTACATGACAAACAAGGACTTTGAAGATATAAGTTAAGAATGTTGAGAAGGGGAGAGATTACCCTGGTGGACCCTAAATGTGATCAAAAGAGTGGAGAGGGCAGTGTGACCACAGAGGCAGAGATTGGAGTGATGCTGGCAGCCACCAGAAGCTAGAAGTGGCAAGGTGTGGATTCTCTCCTAGAGCTTCCTGAGGGAGCATGGCCTGGCAATACCTTGATTAACCTGGTGACACTGCTGTTGGATTCCTGGCCTTCAAAACTGTGAGGGAATTAATTTCTGTTGTTTTAAATTGCTAAGTTTGTGGTAATGTGTTACGGCTGCTGTAGGAATCAATACAGATTTTGGTACCTGGAAGGGAAGTGCTATATAACAAATAGCTAAAAGTGAGGGAGTTGGGGAATGGGCACTGGAAGAATTTTGAGATACATGATAGAAAAGCCCAGATTGCCTTGAACAGAGTGTGGGTAGAAATATGGACTTTAAAGACTGCCAGTGAGGGCTCAGGAGGGAATGAGCATGGTAGAAAATATCTGTACTGTCATCGAGAACATGTAAATTGTCATAAGCAGAATATTGTTAAAAACATTAAAAGAGATACTAGTGAAGGCTTCAAAGGGAAAGAGGAACACATCATTGGGAATTGGAGGAAAGGTGATCCTCTTTATGGAGTGGCAGAAAACCCAGCAGAATCGTGTCCTGTGTTTGTGTGGAGAGCAAAAGTTTAAGTGAGGAACTTGGATGTTTAAGTGAGGAACTTGGATATTTAACTGAGGAGGTTTCCCAAGCAAAATGTTGAAGGTACCGCCTGGTTTCTTCTTGCTGCTTATGGTAAAATATGAGAGGAAAAAGGTAAATAGAAGGAAGAACTATTAAAACAAAAGAAAACAAAACTTGATGATTTGGGAAATTCTCGGCTTATCCAGAGTGCAAAAGATGGCAAAATTAGGGGATTCACTGTTAGGAAAGTGTGCTGTGCAGAAAGAGAAGGTCAAGGATAATGGCCCTTCCCTTCCCAACTTCCCCATGGTGATGTGACTTGATGTTTCTATTCTTATCTGTCATTGATGCAGTAAGGGAGGCACAGGCAAATAGCAACATCCAAGGTATTAACTGAATATGTAGGGTATAAAACTAGATATTTTGGGATAGATTTGGAACTTCTTTCATTCTTAAAATGCTCCAAAAACATTTTGTCCTGGTTCCTCTCAGTTCAAACGTCACATATGTGCTCTGACCAAGGGAGGTCACTGTGAGATTTTCAAAGCAACCGAAGGCTGGAGACGAGTGGGTTGGTTTCAATTTGGTAATCATAACTAATGGTCTATTTTAATCATCTGTGATTGATGGCAACCAGCTGTGGTAGGTGTGTATTAAACCCCGGAAAGCTGCTTAAAATCTTGTAGTCTTTTACTAGTATTTGATGATTAATTATTATGCCTGTTAAGTTTTAAACGGAGTGAGAATTAGGTCAATAGGAATGTTTTTCTTATTTCTTTCTTTGAAACAGTTGGGACAGTGACAGCGGTCAGTTTCCTAGTGTTATTTTGCTGTTTCCCATACTCATATCTGTGGGTTATTGAGAGCTTAAAAAGCCTGCAAAAGAGATAAGGAAGTGTGCTGTAGCCTTTTTGAGAGGATAAGAGGAGAGGACAATGGTCACAACCGAGAGTGTTGACTGTCGTGTCCCACATTACCTCCTCTGTGCCTAGCACACCACATTTTCGATCATGAAGCTATTTGGTGGGGTTGGGGTAGGAGTGGGATGAGAGTGAAGGAAAGGGTACAGTTTGGAAACAGGCTTGTAGAGGGTTGGGGTGATTGAGAAAGCACAGTTGTCCCCTTAGAACTGGCTCTAACAAAGGCTTGTTTTGTGATTGTTTGCAGAAAGATTACCACTTTGAATATACGGAATGTGATAGCAGTGGCTCCAGGTGGAGAGTTGCCATTCCAAACTCTGCAGTGGACTGCTCTGGCCTGCCTGACCCAGTGAGAGGCAAAGAATGCAGTATGTTTTGTCTTTCTGACCATTTATTTTCCTGGTTAAACCATAAGATGTTCAAATTAGCAAGATGTTAATTATAATGAATATAAGAAGCCTTACAAAAATGAACTTGTGGCATTTATGTCTAGCAGAATAAATGCAGTCTTCCTCCACACTAGATGCTCTTATGTCTGAAGCCTGTAATGAGACACAGGCACTATTAAAGGATGTTATTATTTTAAAAATATGTTTATTCTCTTATTCAAATAAGAGGCAGTAAAAAAAATCCCACTGAAGACTTTTTATTAAAAAAAAGAAAAAGAAAAACAAATACGAGGCAGGCAGAGTGGCAGAATCTCTCTTTAGTGGATTTCTTCTTATTTAAAAAATTTTTAAATAATTAAAATTTGGGTAAAATGTTCATAACTTAAAATTTACCATGTTAAAGAACCATTTTGAAGTATACAGTTCAGTGGCATTAAGTGTATTCACATTGTTGTATTATCATCACCACCATTCCATAGAACTCTTTCATTTTGTAAGGGATTTCTTTTTTTTTAGCCATAGAAATAACTTAATATAATTTGTTTTTGTTAGTGTAACCTACAGAGAGATTGTAGAATTGCTGAATATCATATTCAACAGCTTGTCTTTTGGTGATTAAGCAGGTTCGAAGTGCAGCATTATGAATTAACAGAGAAATTGTCATTAAATTTATCTTTGTTTATAAATTCTACTTTTTTTTTAATCCTTTAATTTAGTGAGTCAGAGGTTTCTGTAGTGAAATAGTCTGGGGGTTGCCTGCAGTTCAGAGCTGGAAGTAAAACAGGGAGAATTTATTATGGTTTTCCTGCAGTCTTCCAAGTGGTATTCCAAAAAGCTTAGTTCTTCTGTTCCCAAATGCAAGAGTGGGTAAGCAAATATCAGATGGATAACTAATTCCTTCCCATTCATACAGAGAGTGTGCCTCTGTTACTAGCTGGAGGAGTTTTAGCATGACTGGTGGGTTTACTGAGAAAAGGGACTATGATAATCGTATGAAGAAATTTAGGGATAAATTATTTCTTGGTGAATGATGTTAAATGAACACAGACCCTGAGAAAACTCTGTGGGCAGGTGAAAGTTTCAGTCTAGCAACAGTCTTAAGAGACAGTGGGGTCTGCATGGAAGAAGAAGATGCCAGGCTGGGGTACAGGCAACCACTTGTGCAGAGGGCAGATTAGCTCTCAGGGAGGAATGTCATTACAAGGGAAACAAAGCCTGAATATTTAATATTTAAACATTTACCAGCATACCACCTATGTAATTAGCCCATTGTAAATTTGCTTTAGTTACTTGCCTAGAAAATCTGTAAATCATATATCTATACTGACTTTTTACTTTTGGGCTAGTTCCCTGGTTTTCTCATAAACAACCCTGTTCAGGTGATTACCTAACCATTGTGAATACTAACTGCGTATCTGGATGGTGTGGTGGTGCTAGTTAGCACTGACTTTTGAGAGCTGATTGTCAATTTGCAATGGGCCAGGGTGGAGTGTTGTTTTACACCATGGAAATTGGCAAACACTGCAAATCAGGGTCCTCCCTTCCCTTGGGAGCTGGATTTTTAAATTCACCACACACCACTAATTAAATTTATTGGCCAGGGGGTCAAAAATCTGTTACAGAATTGATGCCAGCATAGGAATTAGTTTTAGTTGAATGTTGCCAGAGAAATTTTTGCTCATTATTTACTATGATGTTCCACAGATAAGGTTTTGAATCTGACACTCCAGCAAGAACTTTTCTAAAAACTGACTAATCCAGTCACAATTAGTTATGACTTACTTTAAGAATTATAATACATATGTAATGGCTGGGACATTTTTTATCTTTGCAATTTGTCTTAAATCTGAATTTCCAAGTACTCCTGTGTAATATGTTTGCTCTGGAAGTTGCCAGTCTACCCTTAGATCTGTGACCTTTCCTTTGTTATGCTAAAGGAAAATTATTTTAAAACTCACGAGTAAGGTAATGGATCTGTATTAACTTAGAAGTAACTTATAAGTATAATTTATAGCATTAAACATGTATGTTATTTACCACTTTACCAGTCATTAGAGATTGGCTGCTAAAAGCAGTGTAATAATAACTGAATATTTTTTCAGTGGCTTAGATTTTTGATTGCTAATAATATCATTTCTCAAATACAGATTATGTGCCAAACATTGTGCTTAGAGCTGTATGTCATTATCCCAGTGTATCTTCACACCAACTGTCTCAGATAACCACTATCAGTGTTTCCATTTTACTGATGAGAAAACTCAGACTTAAAGTGGTGAAGTAACTTTCCTCAGGCCATATATCCTGGATGTGGCAGATGTGGTGTTTAAATATAGACATGTCTGATTCCAGAGCCTGTCTCTTGCACACCGAGTTAACCTTCCACTTGAAGGTGGAGCCTGCAGGAGCTTCCAGGTCTTCATATGGGGACCATAAAGCTCTGTTGGTAGACCTAGCAGTTGGCTCATATAGAAAAAGAAATTGAAAAGTGGAATATGGCAACTTCAAGTAAGTGAAGAATATTTAGGGCAGTGATTATGTGGGACATGATTTTCCCAGATTCT
This sequence comes from Microcebus murinus, assembly GCF_040939455.1. Classification (NCBI taxonomy): domain Eukaryota; kingdom Metazoa; phylum Chordata; class Mammalia; order Primates; family Cheirogaleidae; genus Microcebus; species Microcebus murinus. Next base: position 51,202,835 of record NC_134112.1, read on the forward strand.
AGCATCTCTAAATAAAATCAAACCCAGAATTTGGCCTTTGTTGAACTTGCTGTAGATTCTTCAAAATGTAATTGGGTAGCTCTTTTATTGTTTCTCAGAAAGACACAGTGGAGGGGGACTTTCCCAGGAAAGGGATTATAGGAATACTCATGAAGCAGTTGTGAATTTTTCTAGAAAATTGACCAGCAAGCTATATTATATATTTGTTTTTTAAAAATCATGTACTGGCTACAAGGCTTCTCTGAGTGAAGTTAATGAGAAGTTAGGTGTCCATTTTTGTTGTGCGGGAACCCTGGGGTATATGTGAGCCAGAAGCTTATAGGGCTCAGGAAATGACATAGAGAGGCCCCTAGTTATTAATTGACACTGATCCCCATTGTCCTCTTGTCCCCTCTGCTGTGGAGAACTCATCAGTCTTCTTTGTTAATGTAGCTAGTGGTCTGTCGATTTTGTTTGTTTTCAACGAACCAATTTTTCATTTTATTGATCCTTTGTATTTTTTTTTTAATTTCTATTTTGTTTAGTTTTGCTCTGATGTTTATTGTTTCTTGTATTCTGTTAGCTTTGGGTTTGGTTTGTTCTTGTTTTTCTAGTGCCTGGAGGTGTGAAATTAGGTTGTTAGTGTGTTATGTTTCTGCCTTATCGATATAGGTATTCAGTGCTCTGAGCTCCCCTCTTAGCACTACCTTTTCTGTATCCTAGAGATTTTGGTAGCTTGTGTTGCCATTGTCAATCAATTAAAAAAATATTTTATTTATATATTGATTTTGTCATTGACCCAAAGATTGTCCAGCAGCAGGTTTTATTTAACTTCCACGTATTTGTATACTTTTGAGAGTTCCTACTGGAATTAATTTCTATTCCACTGTGGTCTGAGAAGATATATGGTATGATTTCAGTTTTTTAAGATTTGCTGAGACATGTTTTTTAGCCTAATATAAGTCTATCTTGGAAAATGTTCCATGTGCTGATGAGAAGAATGTATATTTTTTAGTTTTTGGATAGAATGTTCTGCAAATGTCTGTTTGGTCCTTTTGTTCTAGAGTCCATCTTAAGTCCAGTGTTTCTTTGTTGGTTTTCTGCCTTGATGATCAGTCTAATTCTGTCACTGTAGTGTTGAAGTCCCCAGCTATTATGATGTTGTTGCTTATTTTGTTTCTTAAATCTAGTAGTATTTGTTTTATGAACCTGGGTGCTCTAATGTTGGGTGCTCCAATCCAATATATATTCAGGATTGTCATATCTTCTTGAGTTGATCCTTTTATCATTATATCATGGCCATCTTTTTTTTTGTTTGTTTTCACTGTTGTTGATTTAAAGTTTGTTTTCTACATGACATAAGAATAGCTACTCCTGCTCACTTTTGGTTTCTATTTGTGTGGAACAGTTTTTCTACCCTTTCACCCTGAGTATGTGCTACCTTTTAGGAGTTAAATTGTTTAACTCATAAAAGTTAAACAACTTGTTTAACAAGTTAAACAATTAAAACTTGGAGACAGCAGATATTTGGGTTATTTTATTTTATTTTTTATTCATTCTGTCAATCTAGATCTTCTAAGTGGGGCATTTAGACCATTTACATTTAATGTTAATATTGATAAGTGAGGTACTGTTGCAGTCATCATGTTGATTGTTACCTGTTTGCTTTGTATTTTCCCACTTGGTACTGTCTATAATAACTGTGAATTTTTAATTTTGAGTATTTTTACACTGGTGTGTATTGACTGTTCTCTTTGGTGTTTAGAGCTCTTTTGAGCATTTCCTATAGGGAAGGTCTAGTGACAAATTTCCTTAGAGATTGCTCATCTGGGAAAGATTTCATTTCTCTTTCATTTATGCAACTTTGCAGGATATAGTAATCTTGATTGACATTTATGCTGTTTAAGAATACAAAAATGGGGCCTCAGTTCCTTCTGGCTTGTAAAGTTTCTGATGAGACTTCTGCTGTTAGTCTGATGGGTTTTTCTTTGTAAGTTGCTTGATGCTTTCATCTCGCAGCTGGTAAGATTTTTTTCCTTCACTTTGATTTTGGTCAGATTGATAACTATGTGTCATGGTGAGGTTCTATTTGCGATAAATCTTCCAGGAGTTCATTGAGCTTCTTGTAAATAGATGTCTAAATCTCTAGCAAGACCATAGAAGTTTTCCTCCATTATATCCTCAAATAGATTTTCTATAATCTTTACTTTTTCTTCTTCTTCAGGAATATCTATGATTCTTATAATTGTATGTTTCACATAATCCCACATTTCTTGATTTCTCGATTGTTTTTATTTTTGTCTTTATTTTTGACTGAGTTAATTTGAAAGCCTTGTCTTTAAGCTCTGAAATTCTTTCTTCAGACTGGTTTAGTTTGTTTTTAAAGCTTTCTGCTATAATTTGAAATTCCCTAAATGACTCTTCCATTTCCAGGAGGTCTGTAATTTTTTGTGCTATCTATCTCTTTTGTGAATTTTTTATTCATGTCTTGAATTTTCTTTTGTTTCTTTGTGTTGGTTTGTAGGTCATGGATAGGTTTACAGCATAGATTGTAGTAATAGTTTCACAGGTGTATAGTTATCTCCAAACTCATCAAGTTGTATATATTAAATATATACATATTAAATGTATGCAGATTTTTGCATGTCTATCTTATATTGATAAAGTAGTTTTTAAAAAAGGAGTAAGTAGAACAATAGTGGCAGTTTGAATCAATAGCTTTTGTGTCTGTATATGTTATGTGTCTGGGGTATGTTTAGAAAAGCTTTTATGAAATGAAAACTGTTGTAATTAATTCAGTGAATAAGTAAATGAGCATGGGTTTTTAGGTCTAATTTTTTAATTACTTTTTCAAAATTAACTTATTTTTATTTCTGGCTAAGCTTTCCAATGTATTCTAAAAGAGGAGTCTACCTAAATGTGAGGCTTTGCAGCTTCTCTCTCTGTTGGGAGATCTGTTTTCTTCATTGAATATTACGGAGGTTTTATTTTGTTCTTGTTCCTTTAATATCTTAATTAAAGGATTAGAAAGCCTTTTTCTAGATTTGAGTCACTAATACCACCCTGTGTGGAGCTGCACACTTGGGGGACATTGATTTGTGTTTGTTGAATGAATAATAACTTAGTAGCAGAATTGCTTTTCTTTCTGTAACTGTGTCAACTATTCTTCATATCTGCTATCTCTTGGTACAGTTCTCAGACTTAGCAGAGAACTTGACATGATGAATCATGATGAATAAGATGTATGTTATGGAAATGACTAGGTTGATTTTGTGAATATTGAAAATACGGCTCATGTTTTTAGAGTGGAGATAAATTGTTCAGCTATTGCACTGCTGTCCTGTTTTCCTCTTTGTCCTTTGTTGTTACTGACTGGATCAGCATTTTATTTGGACTTACCATGTGCCAGATATAGTTAGGAATCCAAAAAAACTGATCCTTGTTTTCTTTAAGCTCAAAGTTTCACATTAACTGATAAGTAGGGTATGTATACACACACACTGATAAGTGGGATATATATACACACACGTATGCGTGCACATATATATGTATATATTCTTGGACGTATTATAAAAGAATACTGTAGTAGTATAAGGGGAGGCACAGCTCAATGCCTGGTGGGGACTAGGAAGGTGCTCTGTCATGAAGAGGGTCATTTTTGAGTTAATAGGAGTTTTCCAGGAAGAGAAAGTGTGTTGGCCAACATCTCTGGGGAAGAAGACCACCACAACAAGTGAGAGGATGAATATTTTGGGAACGATACGAATTTTGTTATGATTGGAGAAGGGTGGGGCAAGGGTGGGGCTTGGTAAAATACTGTGGGGCCAGACTGTGAAATGCATGCAGTGATAAGGGAGACATTGGAAGGCTTTAGGTAGGGTGTGACATGATCAGAGTTTTGTAAAAATAATCCTGGTGACAGCATGAAGTGGGGGGGATTGATGGAGGAGGACAGTGAATAATATGTTGTCCGTTCTGTCTTGCAGCTTTCTCCTGTGCTTCTGGAGAGTATCTAGAAATGAAGAACCAGGTATGCAGTAAGTGTGGTGAAGGCACCTACTCCCTGGGCAGTGGCATCAAATTTGATGAGTGGGATGAATTGCCAGCAGGATTTTCCAACATTGCAACTTTCATGGACACTGTGGTGGGTCCTTCTGACAGCAGGCCCGACGGCTGTAACAAGTAAGAATCCAGAGCAGCCTGTAGATCTTGACTGAATACTTGAGAAGAATATAGTTGCTCTTTTCCAGAAAGAAGATGAGGATAATCTTGATACTAGTTGGGATCATAGATATGCTAATTGCAGAATCATATTTTTGGACAATCATGATTAATAATGTAGCTGAGTTTTCATAAGGTTAAAATCATTGCTCTGCAGTAGATACTGTATGCAAAAGTGCAATAAAGCTATTAGACAAATGAATTAATTTTCTCATATTTATAACTAAACTAAGTCCATGGTGTTTAACCTTTTTCTAACTTTTTTTTTTTTTGAGACAACAGAGTCTCACTCTGTTACCCAGGCTAGAGTGCAGTGGGGTCAGTTTAGCTCATAGCAACCTCAAATTCCTGGGCTCAAGCAATCCCATTGCCTCAGCCTTCCAAGTAGCTGGGACTACAGGCACATGCCACCATGCCCAGCTAATTTTTTCTATATATTTTTAGTTGTCCAGCTAATTTCTTTCTATTTTTAGTAGAGATGGGGTCTCGCTGTTGCTCAGGCTGGTCTCAAACTCCTGAGCTTAAGCAATCCTCATGCCTCAGCCTCCCAGAGTGCTAAGATTACATGTGTGAGCCACTGTGCCTGGCCACCTTTATCTAATTTTTAATGGATAACTTCAGATTTCTTTTTCCTTTGAAAGGAAAAACACATAACCTTCATTTACCACTTGATTATCTCCTCCTATAAGAGAGAGTGGGTGACGTACCTAAGGTAGAAAGTGCCTTTGCTTAATTTCTACCTCTTTTATAGGGGATTATTAAGTTTGCCTGTGACAATGTTGGAAGAATGTTAAATTGTTCTGAAAAAAACAAAACAAATGTTTATCTTTGACTATTCCCCTCCATGTTCTCATGTATTGATAATGCCACATTTCCTTTCATGTGGACATAGGAGAATTAAACTTTAGGTGTTTGGTTACCTTCTGACAGGAATGGTCTCTTAGGACCCCCAAATTTTTACCAGGAGCTGAGGATCCTGGGGAGTTATTTAGCTGTGCTAAAAGTTGAGTTTCCTTCATCCTTCTTTCCTTCCTATCTTTCTTCTTTCTCTCTTTCACTCTTGCTGTCTATCTCTCTCTGCCAAATGACATCGATTTCTTTATTGTACTCCTCTCATCACAGGATTATTCCTCTAAATGTGTGTGTTTTAATAAAAGAGTTCCTTATAAGAAGGTACTAGAAGGATGTTATGGGATCTCAGATCTTTGTTTTTGGTGGGCAGGAGATACTTACATGACTTCTTTTGTTTTTAACCTGGAGTAGCTATTCATCAAAGAAATTGAATGATAAGCAGTTTTTCAGTGTAGTGTCTTCTAGTGTACTTTTCTCAATGTAAATTTCAGTCTGATATTGCTGTATTTATTTTCCTTCCTTTTTTCCCTCCTTCCTTTTTTCTACCCATCTGATCTTGTAATCTCTTCACTATTTTTAATTGATTGAGTCATATAGGAGCTATATGTTGAAATTTATAAAAAAAATTGTTTTCCCAAATGGTTGTATTATAAATCCCCCCAGGAGTATATTTGAGTTCTCATTATTTCATGTTTGCCAACATTTGTATTGTCAAGTCTTGTTTTATTTTAGCCATTTAAGTGTGTGTCAGTGAAATGAATCTTATTGTGGCTTTTGCATTTCCCTGTTGTATAATACCATTGAACATGTTTCATGTGTTCATTGTCCATGTGTTTATTTTCTTTTGTGAAATGTCTAAGTGTTTTATTCATTTTCTACCTTTTTTTTGGTCATTTGATTACCAAGCTGAAGGAATTCTTTGTGTATTCTGGACATTAGTTCTTATATGAATATATTTGTATAATTTATATGAGGTCTGTCTGGAAAGTATGCAGCCATTGTTAACATGATGAGAATGGTTTGTGCAACATTGATGTAACCTGGCAGTCAGAGAGAGTGGACTGTAATGTGCACGTGTGAACAATGATGCCTTCACTGTAGTAATCTGTGGAGTGCTAGACACTGTTGGGTGAGCATGTGTACTGTGTGGCTGTCGCTTTCAAAATGACTGAGCAATGCATCTGCATCAAATTTTGTGTTAAGCTTGAATATTCCTCTGTGGAACCTATTTGGATGATTTAGAAGGCTTTCGGGGACAATGCAATGAGTACAGCGCAATTAAAAGTTTGTTGAAGTAGCCCGGTGCAGTGGCTCATGCCTGTAATCCTAGCACTCTGGGAGGCTGAGGCGGGAGGATCGCTTGACATCAGGAGTTCGAGACCAGGCAGAGCAAGACCGAGACCCCATCTCTACTAAAAAAAAAAAAAAAAAAAAAGAAAAAAAAAAAAAGAAAAAAGAAGAAAGAAAGAAAGAAATTAGCTGGACAACTAAAAATATGTAGAAAAAATACACCAGGCTTAGTGGCGCATGCCTATAGTCCCAGTTACTAGGGAGGCTGAGGCAGGATGATTGCCTGAGCCCAGGAGTTTGAGGTTGCTGGGCTGACACTGTGGCACTCTAGCCTGTGCAACAGAGTGAGACTCTATCTCAAAAAAAATAAAAAAAGTTATTTGAAGCGCAAATGCTTCAAAGATGGTCTAGAATCTGTTGAAAGTGATCCATGTTCTGGAAAGCCTGCAACAAGTGGAACACCTGAGGATGCTGAACATGTACACCTTAAGAGAGATGCTTGGGAGAACTGTGTGAGGTCCCAAGGTGCCTACTTTGAAGGGGACTGAGCCGTCATTGTCCTATGTACAACAACATTTCTTATATCTTCTTCAATAAATGTCTATTTTTCATATTACATGGCTGAATACTTTTTGGACAGACCTTGTATATATTATACAAACGTGTTTATGTACATACATTTTTGTGTGTATATGTAATATTTCTTCCCAGTTTGTGGCCTTTGCCTTTTTGTTTTCTTAATGGTATCCTTTGATAAGCAGAAGTAAAATTTATCATTTTTTGCTTTTGTTATGGTTAGTGTGTGATGTTTCTTAGGATATCATAGCTAACCCTAGGTTGTAAAGACTAGAAATTACAATGTGTATTCTTATCATAGTGTAGTTAGGGTTATTGTGCTTTTACATAATTTTCAATTTTATAACAGTATAGCTACATTTACAATTTGTACCCTCATCTTTGTACTCTTGTGGCATATTTAGAAACATGTTATATACATTACAATAAAATGATGTATTTTAAATAATCAATTGCTTTTTAAACAAACTTACAAAGACTTAGGAATTCAAAGGCCAAGTCCATTACTGAGAAGAGGTTCATTTCTTGTGCCACATGACTTCCTAAATAAATCAAGAGGTGAAGAAATACAGCTTTATATGTTAATCTACATGTTTACTATTATTGGTACTCTTTCTTCCTTTCTGTAGATCTGTCATGTTCGTGTGTTTATAAATAAAACTTCAGTTGTTATTTGAAAGGATAATTCTACCTAAGGCTACGAAAATGAGTTGTCATCTATTTGGCGATCAAATTTTTTGGTGAAAACAGTTTCATAGCAAATTGATCACATAACCTTAGAAAGATTTGGGAAGTCATGTGCTATTGTTACCAAACAAAGAATGAGGATAAGCAGTTTGAGGAAAAGAAAAGAGATTTTTTTTGCTGACACATGAGGAAGATGGTACACTGTTGTCTTAGCAGATCATCGTCCTGCTTTTAAGCAGAAATACAAAGGGGGTTTTTAGCTTTGGGCCTTTGTGTTTTAACTATGGTTGGTGGTCCTGGTTGGCCTTATCTCCACCGAAGATGACCTCATGCCCTCTGCCTGGACAATTCTGTTAAGCCCTCTCCTGTGGTTTAAAACAAAGAATAAGGAATACTCCTCTGCCCTTTGGATTACTGGCTGGAGCCAGAATACAGGTTTTAATTCCCAAAAAGAGTGGGGGAGGTTTTAAAGAGACAACTTGTAATACATTTTGCCCCCTTTTAGGCCCTTACTTTGTTACACTGTATGAAATGAACCTTTTCTCAGTTGGCCTCTGAGTTCCAGAAAAGCTTCTGGTGTTTTCTGCTGTACTTTCCTGATGGAACTGCTTTTGAATCTGGGTTACATAGTTTTATGAGCAGAAGTGGTTTCTGAACACTAGCTTAAAATACATCCTGGTTTTGTTTCCACAGCTCTTCTTGGATCCCTCGTGGAAACTACATAGAGTCTAACCGTGATGACTGCACGGTATCTTTGATCTATGCTGTGCACCTTAAGAAGTCAGGTTATGTCTTCTTTGAGTACCAGTATGTCGACAACAACATCTTCTTTGAGTTCTTTGTAAGGCCTTTTATTTTCTGGAATTTACTTTTTAAGGGACATTCATGTAAATTTCCCTTAATCAGTTGTTCCCATTCTACTTTATGCCTCCTCAGTTTTTGTGTTAACTGAACCTTGAGGGTAAACTTTAATTTTTTCTATAATATTTTGTTTTCTAGTTAATATTGTTTACCTCTGAGATCTCACTTTGTGGAATAACATTGGGCATGTTTTATTTTGGGTTATGATCATTAGATTATCATTTGATTTAGACTTTTTGTGTGATAAATATTTTCTCCAAGATTCATTTTAACCTTATATTTTTATAGATATGGATGATATTTTGTTAAAAATATGTTTTTACCAATTTTAGTTTTTACTTAAAAGTTTTTTCTTCTCTTCGCAATTTCAAATGTTTTTTAATAACTAGAATTATTTAAGTGAATTCATGGGCAATTATTTCAAAATTAGAAGTGGCTGTATGTTTCTGATTCTATGAATTTTGTACAGTCTATAAGAATCAATGGATGGGTTAGTTGATGTCTCTGGTGAGAGATTAAATAGCATTACAGAAGATAGGATAATAGTCAAATAGAATAGGCTGTTAGCCATTAAAGTTATTTAATGATATTTACAGATTAGATCTAATCTAGCAAATATTTATTGTGGCAGTGACCTAAATGCTTGAGAGAATGTTTTCAGATTGACTTCTACCAAACAAAGTGTGTGTTATGTAAATAAATGGGAAACTATCTTAAAAAATTCTGGTCCAGATTTCAGGAACAAATGTCCACAAAATTCTAAAACAAATTTATATTGCTCTTGGTAACAGACATTTCCAAATCAAAAGTTTGATAGCAAGAGACATTTTTCATAAAAATATGAGCTTTAGAATTGAAGTCAAAGATTCCGGCTCTAGTTCCAACTCTGTAATTGGTAGCTATGGGTTATTGAGCAATTAAGTGAACTTTCTGGCCCTCAGCATTCCCTTATATAAAGTGGATTGTTTGACAATATCTTTTAAAGAGCTTCCTAGCACTAATATCCTTTGATAAGTTTAAGATTTTAAGCAACATTCAAACAGATTTACTTTTAAGCTACATTTTATTTGCTAAACACTCCTCAGAGTGAATTTCAGTGGGCATTTGGCAATATTACTAAAACTAAAATAGAGTTAAGAAATAAGGCAGTTATCTAATTGTTAGCATAAGCATTTAGTATCGCTCAGTAAGTCATTTGAGAGCTGTTAATAAGGATATTTGGATGGTAAAAGAATCTTAAGGGTCCTTGTCTTAAGGCATAAAGTTTCATCACTTCCTTGCAATGATGCCTTTGTTTGGCTGTAGCCTGGGCATTGATGTTACAGCTCAATAGGTTGCAGTTTAGTTACTCTGAGGCTGAATACTTCATGGTCATCATGCTAATAGTTAATGGAAAGGAAATGTCTGACAACTGAAAGATGCTGTTGTGCTCTGAGAGTTATACATGTGGGCATTATATATTTTAATGCAATAAAGTAGGTAATTTGGGATCTATATGAAATTTTCATTGAGCTCTCTTTAAATAATAAAACTGAAGCACTTATAAGAATAAATGATTAGAATAAAGTTATACCTTTACTAGTTACTTTTAGAATGAGTAACAGAACTCAGGTCTCCAGAATTCCAGTAGAATGTCATGGCAACACATGATGTCTGCTTTCAGGTATAAAAAAGCTTTCAGTTTATTCTCACCCTGACCATTAAAGGTATATTCGGGGTTGTTATCTACTTTTAAATAGCTTAACCCTTGCATTAAAATAGTCATTATGCTTACAATATAAATATGACTCTTAAATTCAAGGAAAGTAAGTATTAAATAGTTTCAGTAGCTGATATTCTCTGGTATTTGCATAATGAAAGGATCTACTTTGTAGTTAATATGGCTTTAGAAAGTGACTCTTATGGAGAACATTTTAGTGTTTATAAATTGGTCAGAAGGAAGAGTGGAGCAGCAAAATGAGTTAGAGCTGAAAGAAGGAGCCATTTCTTTCAGTGGAAATACAGATGATGACATCTCATTTTAACCCTACTCTTGTCACTGGCTATTTTGCAATATTGGAAAGATGGCCTAAGGTTTTAATGTCTCTGTATTCTTTGTAGACCTGGAAAAGTAGCGTCCAACCCTTAGGCATTTTGGAAGAATTGCCTTGGAAATTGCATTTTGGAAAGTACAAGGTGTTCGGTACTGGAGACATTATTTGTAGTCATTTGAATTGGCATGGCAAATGATTAACATTTACACCCAAATAAAAATGTGAGACTTTGAAATAGCCACTTACATACAGATTTGGATTAAGTCCTCAGAAATTGAAAACAAAGCAGACTCTATTTATTTTTAATTTAAAGTTTTACTCATGTAAATATTGCAAAAAAATGAAGTTTATTTTTATACTATTGGGCCTGTGTGGTGAATGCAATGTCTTAGAACACTTTGGTAAATTGGTAGATGTTTTGTAATGACTTTATTTCCTTCCTGTGCATTGTCAGTGTTAACTATTCTCCCTCCCCACCCCACCCTGCCCCCCTTAATGAGTTAGCCTTTTTGTTACAATAATGAATATGGTTTACTTGGAACCACTCACTCATATGCAGTTGTCACTTAGGCTCCAGAGATCTTGATGTGTTTACTTGGAAATTATTCATGCCATTGTTTAGTGCATATTGAAAGATACACTTGCAGTCTGTGTTGGGTACAGAATTTAATTAAAACCTTTATTCAAGAAGCTTTACTAGGGCCCTTGTATTTAATCCACAGATTCAAAATGATCAGTGCCAGGAGATGGACACCACCACTGACAAGTGGGTAAAACTCACAGACAATGGAGAATGGGGCTCTCATTCTGTAAGTCTCTTCCTGTTTTTCCTTCTCCTTTTCCACCAACCTCATTCTTCTCTTTCATTTTTCCAACTTTTTCTGAAAGTTTGTTTTAAGAAAAGAAAATATTAAAATTGTCTATTAATTTAGATGATTTCCAGTTAGGGAAAAGTTTGCCCCTAAGTTTTCTAAACTAGGATTCCAATTTTTAGGGTTTTTTTTCCTTGCCTTTTTCTTTCTCCTTAGCTTCCTTTCCCATCATGCTCCAACTTTCCTCCGTTTCAAATGGGCATTGTCAAGAAAGAAGGCTATTCAAAACTAATACACATAACATTTGAGTATGTAAGTTTACAAATGTCCCTGTCACATGTGATAGGATCAGTAGTTTTTGTCATCAGAAGGATTCTTGAATTCCTTTTATTTAAAATTCTCTGCAGTATCTCCAGCAAGTGATTTTCAAGTTTGTTTTGTTGGGTACTGTGCTGTCTCCATTGTGGGAAGTTCTAAGTATCACAAAATGTATCTATGTTTGGAGCCTCAAGCTGTTTCCTACGTATTTGCCATGCATTGGTCAAAATTCTACCTTCTCTGGTCACATCAAGTAAAGGAACTGCCTACATCTCCATAAGACATCTCTTTAAAATGCTTGAAGGCAATTATCAGGTAACATGATGCAGTGAATCTGTTACTATTTGAGGCATTGTCTCTTTGGAGTGAGACATGGGTTTAAAATCTAGCTCTGGCTTATAGTTGTGTTTCTACAGGTGATTTGGGAATAATCTTGCAGGATTAAATTAGGTGATGTATAGGAAGGGCCTAGTACAATGCCTGTAATGCAAATTGAGCTCTGTATCAGTAAGTGCCCATCTACCCTTGCCTTTGTGGTTGTAGCAGGTGCCTCATCCCTGGGTCATTTATACAATGTACTCTTTCAGAGTATTTTTTTAAATCTGTATGCCTGAAAGTAATATTAAAAGCACTGAAGTTCCATTTACCTAAATATGCAGTGAACTGGGCTTTGAAGGTACAAGTAATCCTTGACAACAAATGTACTTTCTTCACTTATAAAGTCTTAATACAAGGGAAAAGTGCTTAATGCACTACTTTCCCTTAATGCACCATTTCTCTGAATCTCTGGCAGGGTGAAATAGTTGGGTGGATTTTAATTTTATACTGTTTGAATTTTACCAGCCAAAGACTGCTTAGAAGAATAAAGAGGCAAATGAAGGAACCCAAAGCAAGGAACCCTTAAAATTAGTTCACTTACCTCCATCAGCAAGAAATTTATCAGAAAATTAGTTGGATTTTATAATTAGAAAAATATTCCAGGGGCAAATACTAGACATAGTATCATTAAATTTCTAGAGTCAGAGAGTTAAATCAGGTTATCCTGTAAGAACAGTCCAATTTTTTGTTGCTGTTGCAGTGTTGTTTATTACAATAAATAATTTTTAGAAGAAGCAAACTCATTCTGTTGCCTTTTTGTTTTCAGAAAGATCTACCTATGAAGTGCAACCTATAAATATACAAGAGGGCTGATAGAATTTTACCCTCTAAAATGAATCCCTTTTAAATATGAACCAAGACTTCATGAAATGGTTTAAAAATAATTTATCTTTTTGTTCAAATTTGAAGATTTCTTCTCCTTCTTTACTACTATATTTTATGGATTGGGAAACTATTTTTTTTTGTTTTGTTTATAGAAAATGTCAACTTCTGCAAAGCTAAGGTCTAAGTTAACAGTTGACTTAAATTTGGGGGTTTTGACCAGATGTGATGGCTCACACCTGAAATCCTAGTACTTTGGGAGGCCAAGGTGGGAGGATCACTTGAGGCCAGGAGTCTGAGACCAGTCTGAGCAACATAGTGAATCCCATCACTCCAAAAAATAGAAAAACTAGCCTAATGTGGTGGTACACACCTGTAGTTCCAGAATCTCAGGAGGCTGAGGCAGGAGGATTACTTGAGCCCAGGAGTTTGAGGTCGTAATGAGCTATGATGATGCCACTGCACTCTAGCCTAGATGACAGAGTAAGACTCTGTCCTTCCTACCAAAAATTGTAGGTTTTAAATTAATGGTATTTTATTGTAATACATTAAAAAATGTGTAAGGGAATAGCTTTTGGGGTGTGGCTTTATCTGATCTGAATGTCTTATGTTTCTATTTACAGGTAATGCTGAAGTCAGGCACAAACATTCTATACTGGAGAACTACAGGAATCCTTATGGGTTCTAAAGCTGTGAAGCCTGTGTTGGTAAAAAATATCACAATTGAAGGTATTTCACAGCAATCTGTTTTAGAAGTCATCTATCACATCTTATAGTTAGTTAAAATATTTAGTAGAGTTTTGGTTTGGCTGGCTCAAGGGTGTATAGGACAGAAATTAATGTGTTAGGCATCATACAGGTCTAGAGACCCTGGTTTTATTCCCAGTTGACTGTTATTTTAGTTTTTTTTCTTGTACCCTTAAACTGAATTTTTTAATCAGTGTGAAAAAGTAAAAATGACGAAAAATAAAAGTTTCTTTGTTAATAAGTGCCTATTATTTACTTGAGAAATGTCTATTGTGCCAAACACTGAGCTTATGCAGGGAATTGATAATCTAGTCACTGCTATATCCTTGAAAATAACAATAAATCTCTTGCCCTATTTCCTGAACCTCTTATGTCTGTCTGAACCAACTGTGTAATTCCTGGCCCAGGAGAGCAGCTGATAAGCTCTGGCAGGGTTCATTCTCAATTAGGGGTATTTTTAATTAAGGCAGTGATTCTCCTTTATTAAAGTGTGACTTACATTCTAATACATTCTAAGTGGGCTTGTTCCTGTGAACATTGTGTTAACTCGTTGGTCATAGGGACACCTGCCGGCAAGGGCTGGAATTACAAACCCGAAGGCAAGTCAAGCTATTCCTAGGGCTTGTTAGTTCTTTCTTGTGACTGGAGCAGTGGAGGAAAAAGGGAGCAGGTTACCTATCACAAGGATCAGAGAATAGTAGGCCTGCAGAATTGGAGGGAACCTTAGGGTTTATCTTATGAGTTTTTGGAATTATCTCTTGATAACTCAGTTTACACACTTACTATATCTCTGTCAAATCTCAACCTCGTGTTTAAGTGTTTGCCATATTACTGTGTTTAGTTCAGTATCTATCCCAGTTCTTTGCACACAGCAAATGCTTTCTTAGCACTGAATTAATGGGTTAAAGGATGTGGGCTGAGCTTATGTCTAATATTTCTCTCTCACTTCTGGGTAGGAGCAGCAAGAGGTGCTGATTTGCTTGTTGGTGCTAGGTCCTCCCTCCCATGCTGTGCTTTTCATTCCCATGCAGGGGTGGCATACACATCCGAATGCTTTCCGTGCAAGCCAGGCACTTTCAGCAACAAACCTGGTTCGTTCTCCTGTCAAGTATGTCCCAGAAACACCTATTCTGAGAAAGGAGCCAAAGAATGCATAAGGTGTAAAGAGGATTCCCAATTTTCAGGTATAGCTAGTTTGCATTCTTTTTTTTTTTTTTTTTTCTAAATTTATGTTGGTCAAGTGCGCACTCGAAAGCCAGAAGTCACACGTAGAGTGTGATGGCAACGGTGGGCCAAATACCAAAGTGCTGAAGTGAACTGATATTGAATGGGTAATATATGACATCTTATTATCCCTTTCTGCATGGCTTTCCCCTTTGTCTATGACTTTTTTCTATCCCACACCCCACAGGTAACTGCTGTGGATATGTTGACACTGATATAAAAACATTTATACTTTTAGATGATTTATTGGCATAAAGTTATATTTAGAAACTTTTAATTTGTTGCAAATTTCCAATGGACAGTTATAATTGGAAGAAATCTAATATCTTCTTGGAAGAACTATGATATGCTCCATGTGTATCATGGAAACATTTATTATTGCTCTAGGGAAAATAAAAATGTAGGCATTTATTTTCTTTGGGCCTACCCAGTTCTACCTAAATTGCTCTAGTAAGGTTATTTTTACTTTTAAGTTTGTTTTTTTGTGGTTTTGATTTTTGCCTTCTCTTGGAGTCATAAAGGAATTGACCCATTTCTGAAGTGCTTTTTATGTTGCAGAGGAAGGATCCAGTGAATGTATAGAGCGCCCTCCCTGTACCACAAAAGACTATTTCCAGATCCACACTCCATGTGATGAAGAAGGAAAGGTATCAGCAGTGTTTAGTCAACTCCATTTCCTGTTTACCCAATCCTCTTCCTGATTTGAGCAGACTCTAATTTGTTCATGAGACAGATTCATGACAAATGTGTGTAAGTGTACAAAATAAATTTAAGAGTTTAGGTTCTGAAGCCCACCTTCCTGTCTTAGAATTTCTGATCTACTACTTACTTCTGGGACAAAGAATTTGCTGTCTCTAAGCTTCAGTTTTTCCATCTATAAAATGGGGATGATGTTATTAATAGTACCTACTTTATAAGGCTGCCATGAGAATACAGGAGCTATTCAATGTTAAGAGCCTAGCACATAGCTCAATGAATTACTGGTATTTTTAAAAAATGATATTTATTTTCAACATATTAGGGGGTGCAAATGTTCTTTTTACATGGATGAATTGTATAATGATGAAGTCAGGGCTTTTAGTGTGCCTGTCACTAGAATAGTGTTCATTATACCTGATAGATACGTTTTTATCCTTAACCCCCTTCCCACCCTTCTTAGTTTCCAATGTCCTTTACACCACTTTATGACCTTGTTTACCCATTGTTTAGCTCTCACTTATTAGTGAGAACATGTGGTGTTTGTTTTTCCATTCCTGAGATAATGTCCTCTGCCTCCATCCAAGTTGCTGCAAATGACATTATTTCCTTCCTTTTTATGGCTGAGTAGTACTCCATGGTGTGTGTCTGTGTGCGCGCGCGTGTGTATACATACCACATTTTCTTTATCTACTCATCAATTGATGGGCACTTAGGTTGATTCCATGTCTTTGCAAACGTGAATTGTGCTGTGAAATTTCTGCTATTTTTAGCAGTTATATTTTTTTCCGGAAGTGATAACATCAGGATGGGCACAGCCTTAAAATCATAGGATAGAAATATCTTTTAAGTTCTCTCTAATTGTTTGGTTACTCAGTAGGTTTTGTCAATAAGAGTCATGCTATTCAGTTGTGGCAGATTACTGTGTAATTGCATTTAGAAAATACAAAGTAATTACCATATAAACGGCATTTAGCCAGAGGAAAACACACACATAAACTCTGCAGTTGACCCACCATTCTCTTAATTAAAGAATTAGCCTCTACCGGTGTATGTTAGTGAGGGGAAAGTGAGATTAAAGTGGCTGCTATGCAGCACTCCTTATATATGTTTGCATCTTTGAAATAATGACATTTATTTTCTTAACTTAGTTTGGAAAATGCAGATAGATGTCAGTAAAATTATTACGTTTCTTAATTTTACATCCTTAGTTTCTAATCTACATTTTTATACTAGTATAATTATTATTCTTATCCTTAGATTCTTAAGGTTTTTTTTTTTATAAGGAATATTCTTTTGAATACTTAAGACCAAGTACATTCTAAGTTAATGGAAATTTAAGTTTAAGTTAATGGGAAATTTCACTGATAAGAAGTACAGCTATTACTTTAATAAGAACAGTAACTCAAACTAACAGCTATTAACTGACAAGGAGTTGTAAAGTCAGGTCTCAGTGACTCTATAATAATAGCTAAGTAAGGACTATTTCTATTTAGAAAATATATGTAGAGAGGTGTCACTAAGGTAGATTAAAAAGTAATTTGGATAATGTTTGTTTAGGTACATTTATCTTAGTACTACTGAAGCTTATATGAATGAGATCTAATATACAATAGGATCTTGACTATAATGAAAATATATAAAACTATACTTTTATTATGCCAATGAGTAGTTTATTATATCAATGAGTGTAATGTCAATAAATAGTATGACAAAGTCTAGTTGACCTTGGTCTAATGGAAGTAAGACCACATGTTAAATGTATAAATGCAGAATATACACATTTGGATATATGAGGTACCCACAGGCATGATGTATACACACAAATGCACAAATTATATTTTTCTCTTGAGTCTGGGTGAACTCTGAACATGTTTTTAGTATACAAGAAAACAATGTACTAGCATTCCATAAACTTAGTGATTTTTTTTTAAATAAAGGGATTTAAGCCATTTCAGAATAAATATTTCTAGCTACAGAAGTAAACAAAAAGGCAATAGGAATTTAGTAAAATAATATATATAGTGAAGAAGCTAAGATTGCTCATGTAAATATGAGATCTTTTTTGTTTTTGTTCCAACATTTTTGTTTGTTGTGGTTTCATCTTTGAAAAATGTATTTTATTTTTACTGATGATTTGCCAGTGGCTTAATGATATTTCCCCGGTTGTTCAATGACTGTGTTTTGGTTCTCTTTGTCCTGTTATGCTCTCTTTGATCCTATTTTGCCCTTGCTCAGAGAGGATCAAATTGACTGACAAGGAAAGCATCTATTGAAGTATATAGATTAAATATTACCATTTATATGACACAGCAACGTTACAAGTTTAGATTGCTTATTGCATGCAAGGAAAGCTTTTCAGGAAAATTTTAATTGGTAATTGAAATTATTCTAATCCTGAGAGACTCTCATTAATATCATGGAAAATATGAAATGTCTTCTCATTCATTCTTCTAGTAAATCTTTACTGAGCACTGATTAAATACAGAGTATGGGGTGATGAGGGAAGAGCTAAGGATAGAAGAAAAATGTCAATGTCTTTGTAGATGTAGAGCAGTGGTTGTCAAACTTTAGTGTGCTTCAGACTCACCAGGAAGGCCCTGTCCCAGATTTTCTGATTTAGTAGGTCTGGAGCAGGGTCTGAGAATTTACATTTCTTGAAAAGTCTCAGGTAATTCTGAATCTGCTGGTCCAGGATCTCAGCACTTTCAGAACCATTGATCTAGACTGTAGAGGAAGAGAAAGTCAATCAAAAAAATGAATTATTATTTCTAATTATTATTATTGCTACAGCAGAGAAGTCTGAATTTTCTGGGAATCTGACCCAGTGTGGGGAAGAGCCTATTTCTTACCTGAAATGAAGTATACCCAAATAGGTACTTACAAGCACATGTACAAGTTCAGTGCTTGAAGGTTGAACTCAAAAGAATACTGAGCAGTGATACTAGACAAGTGTTCAGCAAGAGAAGGCATGTTTTAATGTTAGCAGGATATTTGGTAGAACTTCTCATGATCTCCTTGTGGATAAGACAGAGAATTGCAGACTAAGTGATATGGTTAAGTGGATATCTAATTGAAGGACCATATGTGAAATGTTTGATTTAATAAATGAATATCAACTAGGAGTATACTATCATGTATTTGCCAGAGTGATATAAATATAGCAAATTATTTATATATATGTCCTATATATATGTCCTATTTATATATATGTCCTAATTCATGCAAAGAAGAATATGAGTCAGGTGACTTATTTTCAACATTTCATTTAAAAAATCATTAACTTTATGAAGACATTTGGAGTATGTATATCAAATTGTGAATCAATAAAGATGAGAAGAAGTATGATTGAAGGATCTGGAAATTTATTTTTCAAGTAGAAGGAAAGGCACTATGGGATGGAAAAAATCATGATTATCTTTGTGATGTTTCCTATTTCTTTCAGAGACTTCATATCTTTCCTTTGGGCTTTCATGTTACTTTGTGTTTTTCTTGGAGATGATAATGATGAGATAATTATAGTGATAGTAATGATAATATTAATACCAGAAGCAGCTATCATTTATATATTTGTGTACATACTTCATATATGCATGTGTGTATATTCAAAACATTCAAGCATTACTTCTAATTTCTTTTAACAGCTATGCAATTTAGATATTATTGCACCCAGTTTGCAGATGAGTAAACTGAGGCTTAATGAGGTTAAGTAATTTCCCTAAAGTCATAGCTAGTAAGTCTTAGGGGTGGAGTTTCTTTTTTCTTTTTTTTGAGACAGAGTCTCACTCTGTTGCCTGGCTAGAGTGCTGTGGCATCAGCCAAACTCACAGCAACCTCAAAATCCTGGGCTCCAGCAATTCTTCTGCCTCAGCCTCCCAAGTAGCTGGGACTACAGGCATGTGTCACCCTGCACGGCTAATTTTTTCTATATATTTTTAGCTGTCCAAGTAATTTCTTTCTATTTTTAATAGAGATGAGGTCTCTTTCTTGCTCAGGCTGGTCTTGAACTCCTGAGCTCAAACCATCCATCTGCCTCCGCCTCCCAGAGTGCTAGGATTACAGGCAAGAGCCACCATGCCTGGCCCAAGGGGTGGAGTTTTAACCCCAATTGTCTGTTTCTAACTCCAATGCTTTGTATCCTTTTTATGTTTTTTTATTTTTTATAATAAATAGCTATTGTGAACCTGTCTTATCACTATTAGACTATAAACTCCTTCAGAGAAATTTATCTTATTAATAGTTAAATCGTCCACAGTACTTTGCTCTATACATAGGAGATACTCAATAAGAATTTCCTAAATAATTATTTTAAGTATTCGAAGGGAAATTTTAGAAGAGAGAGACTTTTCTGTGTTATCCCATATGGTAAAATCAGGTGGATTTATAGAAGGTAAATTCCAGTGGGATATACTGATGTAACAAGCAGAGCTCCCCAATCTTGGAATGAATGTTTTGTCAAAGAGAAGACTTTCTGCCAAGGCTTGAAGAGCGCTTGGGAGGGAGGATGTTTAGAAAGGAGCCTTCTAGGAGGAGGGATTAGACAATACAACCTCTCCATCTCTGAATCTAGGAAATTCATGGATCATAGAGAGTTTGCTAGTGTTTTGATATTAGATTGTCTTATACTTCCTTCACCTTTTAATGATCTTTAATATTACAAATTATCCCAAATGCTCAATATCTAACATAGTATTTCTGAATTATAAAGCAGGAGAAAGGGGTAGGGGGTATTAAAAACAGTGTATAAAGGGTTATAGTTTTTAGATTTGCCTTTCTTTGTATAGGATTTAAGAAAGTAAAATATACTATGCTCCTTAATTAGGCTAATGGGAAAACAGCATTTCTCCAAGACTAGAGATTTCTGAATTTTTTTAAAATAAACATTTCTAGGTAGTCTCTTTTTATCATCTCCTTTTAAAAAAGACAGCTTTACTGAGATACAATTCTCAGACATATCATTCATACATTTAAAGTGTATCATTCAGTGTTTTTAGCATATTCACCACAATTTAATTTTAGAACATTTTCTTGCCTAAAGCCTTGGTTAGAATTGCCAGTAAAATATTAACTTCCCATGGTGTCTTCCACATAAAGGAAGATGATGATCAAGGCTGTTAAGCATTTAGAAAGGGGAGAAGGAGGTCACCACATGGGAAAACAAAGGCAGCAAAAGTCGTCATAGAAAAGGAATCTGGGTGAATGCTGATATGTAGTTGGTAGGCTAAGGACCTTCATAGGGCAGAGACTCAATCTGCCATGTGACACAAGAAGCAGAACGCTTACTGCAGAGCATTCAAAATTTGACTTCTAAGTTGGGTGCACATTTTTTAATTTTTAAAAATTTGGTTTGCTTACATCAAAGGCATGTGGTTAGCTGACTTCTCAAGATATGTTTGCATATTCTATTTGTACCCTTTCTAAACCCGACTCTTGTGTACTGATGTTACTTTACCATTTATTAGTTGTATATTACTTTTGGACAAGTTCTTTAATAGCTCTCATCTGGAATGTTTCCTCACTTATAGACTTGAGGATAAGAACATATACCTCCCCAAGTGGTGGAGAAGATTACTTGGTGCACAGCGTCAGCACTGGCCTTCACCCCCATGTGGGAAGTGACTATTCCCCAAAATGCAGTAGCTCACATATAACTCCATCCATTTTTTATTAATGTAAAAATAAACCATCAAATTAGTGAATTGACTAGAAGGATTTGAAATTTGTTTTCTATACTTGTTAAGCCAGAATTTTAAAAAGACAGTCTCCCAAATATAATGATGTTTCATTTGCTTAGATTCTCTGAGTTTTAGAGTGCCTTTCTTGAGAGGTGTTAAGAGCCCCTTCTGGATACCACCTCTAATTTACTTTTACAGCTATTTAGGAAGCCCCAGCAGGTGGACATTATTTTACAGATGGTAAGAGGCAGATGTGAAGTGGCTGATTAAAATGTATCATGACATAAGTGGTCAAATGAATATAGGAAAAGAGAGCTGTAAAAAGAAAAAATTTTATTTATAAGTCTTCTGAGACATTTACCTTGAAACCATTTTATTAAACATCTTTCTTCAGATAAGGTAATCTCCTTTTCCATAAGAATACTTGAGAATAAGATTGAGTGGCCTAAAGGGCTTACTATACATAATTTTCTATTAACTGGAACTAGCTCTAGAGAACTGCCCTTAATTTTGGTTCTTAAGCTTCCATAGAAGACTTACTGTTGCAGAAGTTATTTTAAAGGAGAAAGAATACTTTCAGCAGAAATGTCTAAAAGGAACATTTAGTGGCTTTTTAAAATGTTGTATTTAGTTATGAGATAGTTGATTTATTTTTCTCTTTGCATTTAGAATACCTTTTCCTTTTTCTCTACTGAGCATATCAATTTTGTTTTGGATTGGCTAACCCATTTGATATTTTTGTTTTCAAAATGAGAATAATTCTATGATAACTTTTTGGGTTTAGCTGAGTTACTGCTATTTGCATATGCAACAGGTCCTCGAATAATGTTTTGTTCAGTGTTGTTTGGTTGTAACATTGATGAGAAAAAAATCCATCCCTGACTGGGGCCACTGTGTATGATGAGTTCGTTCTCCCCATGTCTACGTGGGTTTTCTCTGGGTACTCTGGTTTCTTCCCACAGCCCAAAGATATGGATGTTAGGTTACTCTGCATGTCTACATTTCCCCAGTCTGCATAAGTGTGGGTGGGTGTGAGTGCACCTGTCATTGAGTGGCGTCCTATCCAGGGCAGGTGGGTTCCTGCCTTGAGCCCTGAGCTGCTGGGATAGGCCCTGGCCAACCGCCGCCCTGAACTGGAATAAGCAGGCTAGACAATGAATGAATGAGTGAACACAAATGATTGTAAGGTAAAACTTTGTAAAGTCTATGGTAATAATACAAACACATGACAATAAATCGTGCTGTATAAAAGCTCCCAGCAAGTCCACCAGCTTTATTCTTGTTTGCTTTTGAACTGCATGGTGGTAGGAGGAGCTCGTGACAATTTTCATTTTGCAAACATTTATTCCTTGATTTAACCCACCACCACTACAATCACCATCACTTGCTGATTCGCCAAAAATTGGGTAAATAATTATGTTGCTTGTTTATTAATCTTTCTTAAATGCATGTATAACTTAGATTTATTTCAGTATTTAATCTTAGAAGTGTTTAGGGTCTTTATTTAGACATTTGGTGATGTTTTTGTGGCCAGAAATATGCCATAGGAACTTAATTCTTGTTTATATCAATTTAGCTTATGGTAAAATTGGCCTTGTTTTATGTCATTTCACTTAAAAAGTTACAGTTTCCACGAACCTATCTGTGACATTAAGTGAGGACTTAAACTGTATTTTGTTTTGTGTGGGGGTGAATATGTGTGTGAGAGACTGAAAGAATAGGGTTTAAAAGACTAATCCCCTTATGACAGAGGCGGGTCTCAATGCCGATGTTCAGAGCACATGGAACTCGGTCTAGACAATATTTTAGCCACAGCTTTTACAGTCTAACATCAGGTTATTGAACAAGACTCAGAAAGCAACTACCAGTATTTATGAACTAAGAGGATTAAAGTGTAAAGCTTTATCTCTTCTTTTTGAAAAATAACCTTTTTCTTCTGTGATCACTATGTGCAAAGCATCCGGAGGACAGGAAGAGAGTAGTGTGGAGGTCTCAAAATGGAAAAGAGAGTTGCTGCATAGAAGCCTACGTCAGTTATGGAATAAAGGCAGTGAGTGGCTAGGGGAGTAGGAGTAATAGTCATGTTACCTATGTTTTAAAGAGGGATTTTATGATGGGGAACATGCTACGTATGAGGTAAGGCCACATGCAGTTTAGCATAAAAACATTTGGAAGTAATGGTCATTTCCCCACCAAAGTTTTCTGTTTTTCTTTGATTTTGTCACTAATGTTTTAGATTCCCTTCAGCTGGCCATTCTATTCTGTCACTACTTATACTTTTCCTAGGCTGTCAGTTTAACATTTTTGTTGTAAGGCATGTTATATGACTTTCTCACTTTTTTTGCAGACTCAGATAATGTACAAATGGATAGAGCCCAAAATCTGCCGGGAGGATGCCACAGATGCTATTAGATTGCCCCCTTCTGGAGAGAAGAAGGATTGTCCACCTTGCAACCCTGGATTTTATAACAATGGATCATCTTCTTGCCATCCCTGCCCTTCTGGAACATTTTCAGATGGAACAAAAGGTAAGATGTCAATTCACTCAATAATTGGACCTTTAGCAAAATGACCTCGTTGGAATACTGTGACCTTGTTACAAATTGTTTTTATGGAAGGTTTTTTTTTTCTATGGAAAGAATGTTAAAACACTTTCTAATATCATTGAGACTGAAGAAGTGCTGAGAAATATGATAATGGAATTGTGAGGCCACAATGGCTTATTTAAAATATGCCATTGATAGCTGTTTTAATGGCATCTCATGTAACTTTCTTTTAGTGGGATGACTGTTTGTGGATATTGGTAAGAAAATTTCACCTTATATATAAGTGATTAAGGATAGGCGCCCCTTCTCTAGTATGTGTGTCTGCACATATATTTATGGAAGCAAAAAATGTCATTTCCTATAATTTACCTTTGGAATAGTAAATTACATTTTATGCTATAATAGCAAATGTTGCTCATTTTGATCATATGGCAATTAAAATAGTACCTAAGTAGATTGCTTAAAAGTGTACTGTTGGAAAAATTTTAATACTTACCAAATAATAATATAAAAAGTAGTTACAGAATTTATTTTAATCTTAGACAAATATTACAGCACATTTTAGTTGCAGGTATCTAGCTTGAATACAAGTTGTGCCATATACTTAATATCCTCTGATAGATAGCATAAAAACGACTCTAAAGTCAAAGTGACTTAGGTTGAATCTATGTCCTGCACATTACCAATAGTGTGATTTACTCAAGTTGTTTAAATCTTTTAAACCTCAATTTTCTTGTCTGTAATATTGTAGATAATATCTAGCTTATCATTGTTGAGAAGGTTATATAAAAATGTCTTCTGTAGTGCTTTGGCAGCTGGGAGTGTTTGCTGAATGAATGTTTTCTTTCCCTTCTCCTTTTCTTACTGATGGGATGATGCAAAGCATCTTTAAAAATAATTGGAAAAGACCCTACTATTTTGATGTCGCAAATGTTAATTTACATCAGGTTTATTTACAAACCCAATTGTTCCCCAACCCCTCAACTCTTAACAGCATTTCTCAACATAGTCAATATTTTGAGTTTCAAATAATCAGTCCATAATTAAATGGTATTAATATTCTGTTACATTTAGTAACCAAAAGGAAGGGTGAAATCTTTTCTTATTCATAAGTAGAGAGAACCGATTCTAAGGTCACATGTAGGAGAATTCGAACTTGTTTCAGAATTATTCTTCTTATGGTGGGTAATTCAGTATTAGCAATTACTCCCAGAAATGAAGGAAACAATTATTTTAAAAGGTTTTATATCTCTTTTCTTTTTCATGTTGGTATGGTATACATATATGTGTATATATGATATACATAATATATATATATATGTGTGTGTATATATATATTCCAGTATTTTTTTTCTAGATTTCTTTTGAAACATTTATTATTTCCTAGGGGAATTGGTGGTCCAATATCTTTCCTTTTCTCTCTGATAATTATAGTTTAGTAGTGCTTAGAACAGAGGGAGAGGATGTTGTCCAGATGCAGTTTCATTTTAATTGTTTACCCCACTTTTCCCTTGTAGAATGCAGACCGTGTCCAGCCGGAACGGAGCCTGCTCTTGGCTTTGAATATAAATGGTGGAATGTCCTCCCTGGCAACATGAAAACTTCCTGCTTCAATGTTGGGAATTCAAAGTGTGATGGAATGAATGGTAAGTTCAGAATCAGCCTACTTGGTGTATTTTGGCAGCGGAAACATGATTCATTATCGGATTCAGCTCTCTAAAACATACCAAACATTGGTATGAGGAACTTTAATCTTATTGTTTGGCTACTTGCTACTTAACCCATTTTCTAGTGCTCACATAAAAATAGTAAATGTGGTGTCACAGCCAGATGATTTTCCTATACAAATATAACTATTAATTTTTCATTTTCTGGAGTCAGTTTTGAGGTAGATATTGAGGGTCACCAATTTACGAGTATAAACACCAGGGTAGATTTACCAAGGAGGATAATGAAATCTATGTTGTTTACCATTTTAAAGAGTATTTAAAGAGCATTTCTGTCTTGATTGATTTAGTCTGGCTCAGCATTGTACAATAGTGAGGGATTAGGTGATCTCAGATTCCCCTTGCCTATGAAATTTATGATTGTGTTTACAAAACATATATGATTCTCACTTATTGAAAAGTTGAAAATGTTACTTAGGGTTACATTAGTACACTTACTATAGAGTTCTGTAGGAAAGTTGCTGAATTTTATTTGTTCTTCCACTTTAGGTGCTTAGAGAGCCTAGCACTTAGTTGTTCTGCAATATTTGTTAGTTGAATGAATGACAATATCTATGTATGTATTTTTAAGCTCGATGCTAGGGGTAGGTATTATAAATACCAGAGCTTTACACTAAAATGCATTCTTTATTTTTATCAGCTCATTAGCATTTTTTTATTAGCTCACTTTCCTCCATATTATGTTCAGTTATTATAAACACACAAATGCAGGCTTTTTAACACATATGTTTTAAGTCAATACCTATCCAAAATAAACAGGCTTTAGATATAGAAAGTGAAGTGTACACATGAGTACAGAGATTGACAAATAATGGGTCTTTGAATCATGTTGGTTAAAAAGTGAGTGAAAAAGGGAAAGATAAAGCTTTGATATATATTAAACACAAAATATTTTTCTTTACTGACAAATAATCCCATTTTTAAAAATTTCTCCTAAGGGAGAAGAAGAAAAAGTACAATTGTTATTACCTAACCATGATGGCTTATATCCTAAAATGTCCTAGTATTGTGTTTTAAGTTGAAAAAGTTAAGACCTATTGGAAAAATAAGATTGGGAAGGCCAGGGTATTGAATGACTCCATGAAAGGACTAATATACGTGTGTGTGCATGTGTATGTGTGTGTGTGTGGCCACTTACTAGTAAAGATTATTTTGTATTTTGTATTTGATTTTATAGAGGACTTAGTCTAACTGATATGACAATCAATACTTGATTGATTCACTTGCTTACTAATTTATGTAGAGGGTATATTTTAAATTTTTGCTAATTTTCAGAAATGTTCAATTATTCATTTGAAAAGTATAAATTTCTACAATACTAGTGTGTATGATGAGTTAGAGCAGATGTGCTTTGACACCTCGACTGTGTGACTTGGAGTGCTTTGAGATTCATGTATTCTCAGTCTGAAATTTGCACAGTTGCAGAACAGGTACGTAGCAGTAAATCTTCATGTACTGGAATTTTGCCTGAGAGGAATTCAAAGTTGGAAACAAGTTACTGCTTATTCATGAGGATACTCATTGGATATTATCTATAACAACAAAAATTGACATAATCTAAATATCCAGAAATAGGATACTGTTTATGAAAGTTATGCTCTATAAATAGGACTAAATGTTATGCAACCATTATAAGCAAGCTATATGAGAAATAATTTGGTGCAGTATATTTCAGAAACTTAGAATGTTCCCTTTTTCCAACCAAATAAAATTCTACTTCTGGGAATTTATACCAAGGAAATAATGTGATGTAAAGAAAGAAATTATGCACAAAGATGTTAATTTTAATGCTATTTATAAGAGCAAAAAAATAGGAGAAAACAAACTACATTTTTAACAGTGGGGATATGGATAAATAAAATGATAATATAACCAACATACTGTTAAGTTGTTAAAATTAAATGTAGAAAAGATTTTTAAAGTGGGTGTATTTTTGATATAATGATGATTAGAAAAATCAGAAGAGATTGCTATATTGAAAAGATCAGAAAATATATAGTAAAGCCTAATGTCTATTAAAAAAAACTATATAATAGAGAAAGACTAAAAAGAAATACACCAAAATGTGAAGAGGCTATCTTTTGAGGGTGAGAAGTTTCTGGGAAGTATGAATTACTTTTATTTTCATTTATTGTAGTTTACTATATTTAATAAATATTCCACATAGACACACATTGCTTTCAAAATCAGAATAACAGCATAAAATATTAGTTTAAAAACATATTCATTTGACCCAGTAACTCTTTTATTGGTATTCTTTTCTAGAGAAATACTGAAATACAGAAAAACTTACCAAAAATATGCTTATTATAGTGATATTTATATGAGTAAAAGGTAAAAATAATCCAAATGGTTAAAATAGATGTGTGGTCAATAGTAGGTGAGTCCTGTAGTGAGTGATTTGGTAAATTATGGAAATTAAGTATATCTACTTAAATGATAAAATGTTAATTCAGTCATTAACACATCAATGAAATATTTATAAATGAAAAGTACTTATACAATAATGTTAATTTATAAAACCATAACAAAATGTTATCTATAAGAGCTCAGCAATGTAAAAACATATATGTATCTAAAGATAGAAAAAGAAAGATAATAAAAAAAATTAGAAACATCTAAACATGTTAATGTTATTTTTTTTCCTGGGTGATGAGATTATAAGTAATTTTAAGTTTTATCTTTTAATTTTTTCTATAGCTTAAAACATTTTATAATATGATTTTTAAAAACAAAAAAAATCTTAAAATATAAGATATATAGAGAAACATGGAAAATATGGGATTCACTCTTGGTGAAAAAGGAAAATATAATATTGCATATACACTTATAAACCTGTGCATATAGACAAAGTCTAGAAGGGAATATATAAAAATTATAATAGTTATTAGGGTATTAGGTTAGAAGTAAATGTTTTTGAAAACAATATTTTTGTTGACATTATTCCATATAGTTTTTATGATTGAGAATGGATAAAAATGACAACTAGGGCATAGTAAAAGGCAGTATTTCCTGAGTTTCTACTACTTCTGGTATGCCCTACTTTCAGATCTCTGCTTTGAAAAATTCTTGAGACATGTTGTCCAATGCAGTGGCCATTTAGCCACATGTGGCCATTGAGCAATTGAAATGTGGCTAGTCTGACTGTGATGTGCTGAAAGTATGAAATGCACACTAGTGTATTCAGAGCTTTAGTATGAAAAAAGTAAAATGTTTATTAATTTTTCATATTGATTACATGTCAAAATGGTAACATTCTAGGTATTGAGTTAAATAAGATATATTTAAATCAATTTCACATTCTTTTAATTTTCAAAATGTGGCTCTTAGAACATTTAAACTCACATTCGTGGCTCACTTATTTCTCCTGGACAGGAATAATCTATATACCTTAAGGCACTTGGATGGATGCTAGCCTTCTGGTTTCATTTTGAGGCCATTCTCCTGCTTTTCTTGTCCAGTTTATTATCCTGTGTGTGTCTTTCCTCTTATAGCTCTCCTTTTTATATTGGCAATCGGGAGTTTCAAGCCTGGAGTTTCAAAGCACTGGATTCCTTTATTTTCCCTACTCAATGCCTCTCCTGCTAAGCATATTATAGGTTTTTCGTTGCTTAGGCTGCCACAACATATAGCCACAAACTGGGTGGCTTAAAACAACAGAAATGTATTCCCTTCCAGTTCTGGAGGCTAGAAGTCTGAAATCAAGTTGTTGGCATGGCCATGTTCCCTCTGAAGCCTCTGGGGAAAATCCGATCTTGCCTCTTCTACCTTCTGGTAGCCCCAGGCACTCCTTGACTTGTGGCAACATCACTCCAGTCTCTGTGTCTGTCTTCACATGGCTGTCTCTTCTCTGTGTCTTTGTGCCTTCACATGCGGCCCTCCCTGCGTGTCTGTGTCCATATTTCCATCTTCTCCAAAGGATACCAGTCATGTTGGATTAAGGCCTGTCCTAATGACCTCATCTTAATTTGATTATATCTGTGAGGTCTCTATTTCCAAATAAGGTCCCATTCACAGGTATTGGAGGTTAGGACTTCAACATATGTTTTCTGGGGGACACATTAAACCCATAATAGCAGATGTTCCGTTCAGCTCAGCCTGTGGCTGGGATCTCCCCAAAAGTGGCTGGCAGGGGAGTTCCCACAAGGGAGTGCCCCAAACTGGCCCAAGTAGGGTCCCCTGGTTGGTATTCCAAAGAAGGAAGCACTAATCCCAGGGTGATCAGTCCAAAGCATTTATTAGGGGAATTTACCCTAGACAGGCCCTGCAGTATGTCCTTGCCATGGACAGCGAGACAAGGGACATTCTACCTAGGCATGTCTGAAATGAGAGAGTTGGGTTATGGAGTTTATATGTGGATTTGAGGAGTTTGGCTCAGGGCTGGGGCTACTTTCTTTCAGAGTTTTGGACAACAACCAAAACACCTTTGTCAGTGCCTGGGTATGCTCAAGGCCCCAGTTTGGGTTCAAGCTTGGTTTGGGGGGCATACACTACTAGCCAGGTCACAGGGTGGTCAGTGCACTCTGTGTTTCTTGGTCAGGACAGAAAAAAAAGTGGGGGAACCTGGGGGCCCTGCAATGGGTGATATTCAAACATGAGAAATGTGTTTCCTCTTGCAGGGGTGTCAGTCCCTTCCAAACGTGTCTCTCTTTACCGTCCACGTGCTGCCACCTTTTCTTTGGCCTTTCTTGCCTTTCTGACCCTCCTCATGGCCTATTTGAACACTAGGAGATGTTCTTGCTGAAACATTTGTAAAGTCCTTCCTTTCTTGGCACAGAATTGCTCCATGTGGGAACATCCCTCTCCCTCTTACGCCTACCACAAGTTCACAGTCTCTCTAACCTCTTTTATTACTTATACTGCAGTCAAGGGCCTGTTGTTCCACTGAGTAAAGAAAATTTTAAGGCTATTCAGCTCTTAGAATTAGGAGTTAATACCTGCTTATCTCTCTGTTTAACTACAGGAATCTTTAGATGGTTGAGCAATTGGCATTTCTCTCCTAAGTAAGTGGGGAAAACTGGGGGGACCCTGAAATGGGCAGTATTCAAACATGAGAAATGTTTGTACATATTGCTTTTAAGATTAGCCTGATGGATGTGTATTCAACATATCACCTTTCTATAAACTGCTGATTGTAATATTTCAAAAATTGTCAAATCAGTCCAACCGTGATATTAATTCCTTTTTCAGTTTCTCTTTCTCTCTTACACCTCTTAAAGTGGCTAAGGTATTGCCATTAATTAATAACCTTGCTTGATGCTCTGTTGGGGACACTTCTCTTTTCCTCATTTTACTGTGGTCATTTCAGTTTAAGGAATGTTGATTGTTCCTGTGCAGAGGACAGACCTCATATAACCTTCCGTGCACAGCTCTATACCGTTGACAGTTGTTAGCATGTGTCTGCCTCTTGTATTCTGCTGATATAAGTGAATCCAAGCTTGTATCACTCACTGCATGACAGCCAATAAGTTGAGAGATAAGGTGTTGGGGCAAGGAAAGTGAGTTTTATTCTGGAAGCTAGCAAACCGAGAAGATGGCAGACTAATGTCCTACAGAACCATCTTAAATTAGTATGAACTTTAGGCTCCTTTTTATGTTAAGGGAATGGAGGAAAGGAGGGAGGGTCTCAAGAGGTGACTGATGACCACAGGCATCTGCAAGGGTCCAAGGAGGTCATGTGACTTCTTTGTTCTTGGTCAGTTAACTTTGGATGACAAAGGTCAGGTCACGATGTTCCTATAAATCTTTAACACAGCATTGTTACTTATGTGCATACTTTCCTTATCTCCCCAGGAGTTAATTTTGGGAAGGGGACAGTTACCTTCTTTCTTCTACAGTTGAACTACAAACGAAATTCTTCCTATAATTAGCTGGACTATATGCAGAGCTAAGCAGAAGCTTTTAACCTACAGGATATTACCATAGGATGTTAATAGCAAAATTGGGCTAGTCATGCCAAGCTTACACTTGCCGTTACACTGACTCCTCAGTGAGGGTGGACCTTGTCTTATTTTTCTATCTTAGTGTACGTTATAGTTCTTGGCACTCAATACATGCTAGTTGCATAATTAAATAAGTGAATTAATGCAGGACAAGGATTAAGTTAGGGAACAACAAGGAACAACTATAAGAAAGAACTCCAGAATCCAAATCTTCTTCATTAAGTAATATGAAGTTTCTCCTCCTCATTGGTTGCCTGAAGACTAGGATTTTCTATCTCACTATATTAGAATGGATAAAGACCATCTGTTTTAGTTAAAAGTCATGCTTCACTGAGAAAACTGTTTTAATTCTCCCATTAAATAACTTTTATGCAAAATAGGGCATTAGTTGGTTCCTCCTGAAGGATGATTTGGAACATCTTTATTGGTATGTAGAAGTCTACCTCTGCATGAAATTTGCAACTGCAAATTAAAAATAGGGAATTCTCTTAGAGTATTTCTAACTTTGAACATAAACACTAAGACTTCTTTTTATTTTACCTTATTAAAAAAGATGGTTGGAAATTCATTAATGGAATTTTTATTAATAAAAATAACTTTTATCATTTCCAGGTTGGGAGGTGGCTGGAGATCATATCCAGAGTGGGGCTGGAGGTTCTGATAATGATTACCTGATCTTAAACTTGCATATCCCAGGATTTAAGTAAGGAAAATCAATTCTGATTCTTTTCTGTAAGAATCCCACATCTGTTTCCCCATAGAAATAAATGAAGTAGGGCTGCTTATAGAATATATTAATATTAAAAAATACTTAGTAAATAACAAGCTGTCACAGGGTAATACATTATGTTTAAGACTATCCATAGAATCAGTGATTGAGAAACTAGAGATATTAGTTGTATATTACTTAGATAGAGCCGAATGTTTTAACAATAGTGTATCCAAATGTTATTATAACCATGATTCTTGGATACTTAATAAAGAGATCTTAGTCCAAGTTATTTGTAGGAATATTCTTTGTCTTATTTATTTTTTTTCTCAGTTCTCTCTGTAAAGTAGAATGTTACAAATTTCCTAATCTTGTTATGAAAATTTCCAGTAGGAGTCTCTTTTTTTTTAAAAGGATGGATTGGTAGCATTAACAGCAGGAGATTCAAGCTTATTACCTTGGTTGTGTAGATGCCATATTAGAACAGAGGGTGTGGACATGCAAGATTGAGTGAGGGAGAAGTTGTGGATGGGGGCAGCAGTAGATCAGAAGAGAAGAGCATGGATTTTAGATGAATAAAGAAAAATGGCTTAATTTTATTCTAAATTGTATTTGGAACATACCATAAATATTGCTATTTTAATCTGTCAAATAGACCACCTACATCTATGACTGGAGCCATGGGTTCTGAACTAGGAAGAATAACCTTTGTCTTTGAGACCCTGTGTTCAGCAGACTGTGTTCTGTACTTCATGGTGGTAAGTGGATAAGCAGCTTTTGGAGGCAGATTTCTCAGCCTCTCATTCTTTTTCAAGTGAGAATTTATTTGTGCAAATTGGGGTAAGAATCCCATTTTTCTTGCCATTCATAGGGCCTTCCAAAACCATTAAAAATATCTAAATTAGTCACGAAGAATTGTGGAATAAAGTCCACGAAGAAAGTATTGTTTCCTCATGGGGAAGACCCAGTGGGGTGGGGGGCAGTGACTGATAGAGGCCAGGGAACATTAATCTGTTAAAAAATTCCTTCATAAAAATATATCGCTAGCAGAATGGTAATTCTCCCCTAATAACTATTCAGCCACTCAGACCAACAGTAGGGAAAAAAGTGTGTCAATAAGTCAGGGAAGAAAATAAAACAATGGAGATGTAGAGCATTAGAAGGAAAGAGAACTCTTCCTTGTTAAATCTAATACATTTAGACAAAGTACTTTGCTATGCACGTGTTATCATTGCCTGTTTCTTTTCTAGATGTCATACAAAACTCTTGAGAAAAGTAACACCACCAAATTTACTATCACCTCATGTGGGTTTTAGAAGGTTGTTGGCTAAGATTTTAAAATTACAATTAAATCATGACATTATAGACCTGCTTTGCTTTTGTTTGTGTTTTTTCCCAATGACCCTGTAGTAGCTAGTTAACATTCCATTTAAGAGTTTTCTCTATGGTATGCAAGATGTGTGGAGATTTAGACATTTATTTATGATTATAAATAGCTTTGCTGAAGGCAAACTATTTGGTTCTGAAAAAATAATGACTTCATAGCAGTAGAAGATCATGAATAATCTTTAACATATCCGTCTACACCACGAATAACCTACAAATATTCAGTTTTCCCAACTCTGCCTCCTTATTTTTTTAATCTGTTCTTCTTCATACTCAGGGCCATTGATGAAATTCCAATTTTAATGCCTATTATCTCTCAACTAGACTATTCACTAGTCTCCTATCCATTCTTCTCATCTCCACTCTCTCATCTGTCCTGCTATCAAAATTATCTTTAAACATAAAAACAACAGTAAAGCCATCAACAGCTAACCCATCCCCTTCTCCTTGATGTTTTTTATTGTGTATAGCAGGAATTCTTAAAGTGTGGGCCCTGGACTAGCAGCATCAACATCCCCTGGGAACTGTCAGAAATGCAAATTTCCTGGTCCC
The DNA here is from genome assembly GCF_040939455.1 of Microcebus murinus. Classification (NCBI taxonomy): domain Eukaryota; kingdom Metazoa; phylum Chordata; class Mammalia; order Primates; family Cheirogaleidae; genus Microcebus; species Microcebus murinus. Next base: position 51,236,868 of record NC_134112.1, read on the forward strand.
ATCTTAGTCTTACTGAATGAAAGAGAAACCCCAGGGAAATAGCAATATCTATTTTAGCAAGCCTTGAGGGTGATCCTGGTACACGCTAAAGTCTGAGAACCAACTGCCTAGGAATATACGTCACTTCCCTTAGCGTGGCATCTCTGTGGCTCTTTATCTTTTTTTTCCCCCAAACTCAGTTATCAAAGCTTGTACTACCACTCACCTCTCTTTAGTCACCCTGAATTTCTTAGTGTTAGTGGAACACTCTGTATGTTTTCATTCTCTGTGTGAGGACACTCTAAGCTAGAATGACATCCTTCCTTTTGCTCTTTTGACTGGTGAACTCTCAAGATACTTCAAGGGCAGCTGAAATTTAACCTCTCTGGGAAGCTCTCTCTGCTCTCATTCCTTTAAGTAAAGTTAACCACTCTCTCCAGTGTGTTCCTAAAATGCTTTGAAAAATCCCTATTTCAATTATGTGAATTTACTTATGTTTTTGTCTCTCTCACTTGCCCAGGCACTCCTGATGGTAATGACCATATTTATTTTGATAAAACAATCCCAGATTGTTTTGCTTTTAGAAAAATTGGCTAATTTTCTTTCCTTTTTGAGTGAGTTGATCTCACAGGATTTTTGGAGATGTCAAATTAACACGTAAAATATCATGTAGTACTTTACAAATGTAAGATGGTATTATTTGTAGTAATGCATCAGATTCCATTTATTATGACCCCAAAAGATGATGTTTAATGAAGCACTGTCTGTATATCATGAGCTCCATTTTGGAAATGGCATGTATGATGATTTGGTGGTTTGATAACGTGAGGATTTCTGTAATGAATGACCAGCATTTTCTCTTATTCCTATCTGTGGTGTGAACTCAAGACGTGACTCTGTAGCATATTTGATTACTTTATAATATATTTTATTCCTATGGTTATTACCTCAGGAAGAGAAAGAAAGAGACATGTCTTGAACTCATGCCACCCTATTGCCAACATTCTAAATAACCAATGGAAGCCCATCCAAGTTCCTAAGTGAAGGGTTTCTGCAGGGGAGACTTGGAAAAACTGAAGATTTGTGGGTTATTTGTGGTGTAGATGGGTGTGTTAAAGGTTATTCATGATCTTCTACTGCTATGAGATCGATATTTTTTTAGAATCAAATAGTCTGCCTTCATTGAAGCTATTTGTAATCATAAGTAAATGTATAAATTTCCACACATCTTGTATATCATTTCAGATAAATTAGATGTGCATTACATTATTTGGTTGACTTATAATATTTGCTTTCTAGCCATGTTAATGGCAGCATATCAGTTGAAACACCAACACTTTGTATGATTACTCTAAATCTTGAATTTAGCTAAGGAAATCAGAAATAAATATTATATTAATAAAATCCTTTTGCAATTCAAATATAAGCAAGAGAGTATTTTATGTATTTCATAAGCATAAGTAATATTCTGGTCAACCTGTGCTTGAGGAAGCCTGGAACTTGCAAGTATAATTCTGGGGGATGTAGGCATTCCTCTGTTGTAAGAGCTGTCTATCAGAATCTCTCAAAGACAAAGATAAAAATGGAAAGTCTTTCTGTTTTATGAGGATACTAGAAGTTTGTTGCAAGAAGCTTGCAGAATTACATTTCCTCTTCTATTTCCCAAGCTAGAATCACACACATGATACAATAACAACAAGCAAAAAGCAACCATTAAACATGCTATGATTTGAGACCTCTTTCAAGTTATATAAACAATATGGTTCAGATGTTGTAATTACTGAGTGAGTGAGGTGCTTGTGCAGACGTGAAGGAAAGTTTTGAGAATTCAAGGGTTATGTGCTCTGCCAGTAGTCACAAACTCTACATGCAAACACATTTGTAATATATACACATGTATATTAATATCGAGTTTGTGCTTTATTTGTATATATATTTTTTCCACTGTTTTAGGATATTAATAGAAAAAGTACCAATGTGGTGGAATCATGGGGTGGAACCAAGGAAAAACAAGCTTACACCCACATCATCTTCAAGAATGCAACATTTACATTCACATGGGCATTCCAGAGAACTAATCAGGGTCAAGATGTAAGTTCCAAGCATTTTCTTTTTAAGCACTATGAGTATGCCCCCTTGTGGAGATGAATACAAAGTGATCAGTCAAATCTGGAGGAAAAGACAGCTTTTCATTGGTATAATGTCAGTCATCTGGTTATGGGGTGGATTGGTATAAAAATGGTAAACTTTTTTATTTTTTTGAGAGTAAGAATGTATGAAATGGCATAAAATGTATTTTTGAATTGTTCTGCACCCTAAATGAATAGAGTTGCTTAAAGCTTAAGAGAAAGAAAATCTGATTTTGTAGTTATTTAAAAATAACTTGTTTTTAATGCTCTCTGAGGCTTTGTGAAGGCTGGTGACTTTCTTCATCTGGATGGTCTGACATTTATCTAGGAGCCATTAACTGGTGTTGTTTTATTTTTTCCATTACAGTAATGTTTCCTTTTACAGCCTAGAGAATGTGAATTATTTCCTTTCTTTTACTTTCCCTGCTAGAATAGACTTAATCCTCCCCTAAGTATGCATTGTACAGTATGTTTTGGTAGTAGCAGGACTGTTATTTTTGTGGATCTCCATAGACATGACTTCCCAAGGTGAGAACAAGGTAAACCACCTGTGCAGAAATGGCCCGAATGCTATGGTGGCAGATGGAGAGCATACTATCTTTCTCCTTCAGGCTTTCAGTGGGGAAGCTATTCCTCAGATTTTACCTGACTCCGCTTTTTCCTTATGAGTGCTCAGTTTACCATCGTGTGGGTTATGAACATGCCAGGGGATCCTACCTTTTCCTTGGCTTCAGCTTATCTTTGCCCCAGACAGAAAAGCATTAAGTAGTTGGGGTACCACTGCTCTGTACTGATGGAGTGATGCCCACCGCTTGATGAAAACCAGACCTTAAATAGATCCAGGGTCACGAGAAGTAAAAATATAGTAAGACCTAGGTTTTTGCTTTCCATTCAATATCCTCTCAGTACAAACCAGAGTATATAGATCAGGGAGAGGACTAGAGAGGGGAGAGAAGGCTCAAAGAAGTGGTATGATCACATTGATATTACACAGTTAGTGTTTGGGTGACAACCAGAGGTGCTGGTCTTCCAAGATTGTTTAATCCCTATGCCAGAGCTTTTCCACCCTGCCACACTGTCCACATCCTACTGTATCTTTTGATTAGCCTTATATCTGAATGATGGGAGAGAAAGTTGCTCCTCTCTTAAACTATACCAGTTCTTCCAGACATGATGCCTATAAGTACACCCGAGTTTGTAACAATCATGACATATCTCATGGTAATTGTGGTAAAACTCCTGGAACTCCATTTCTGTGGAAATTAGCTTATAGTGTCAAGTTTTAAGATATTTTTTTAGAGAAACAAAATAGGAGTGATATTAATCTATTATCAATTACAAACTACTAGGCTGGAACACTCTTGTTATTTTGATGATATCAACCTAAGTCATAATGTGGTTGTGCAACTAAGCTCCAAGGCAGAAGTCATTACTTTCTGCTCTTTTTTTAGAATAGACGGTTCATCAATGACATGGTGAAGATCTATTCTATCACAGCCACTAATGCAGTTGATGGGGTGGCATCCTCCTGCCGTGCCTGTGCCCTCGGTTCTGAACAGTCGGGCTCATCGTGTGTCCCCTGCCCCCCAGGCCACTACATTGAGAAAGAGACCAACCAGTGCAAGGAATGTCCACTGGACACCTACCTGTCCATACATCAGGTCTATGGCAAAGAGGCTTGTATTCCATGCGGGCCTGGGAGTAAAAGCACTCAGGTAAGTGGGTCTGCATTTCATTTATCTGCAGGAAAGCACATTTTAATATAGAAATTCAAGGGCTCGCCTTAGTGACTCTCCAGGAGCTATGAAGTTTCTATTTATTCTGAAATAAGACTTTTTGATTCCCCTTTCTCTTTTCTTTCCTCTTATATTTATTGAGCACTTAATGTGGGTCATGAAAGTGCTAGTTACTTGGGACATGAGATATTAGGAAAAGCACGCAAAGAAGAATGCTTTCCAAAAATATTAAAACTGATTTATTGTGTATTGTTAAGGCACAGCAAGTAAACTCCCTCTCTAGGCTGCTATGGTAGTCATCTGGGAAGCAGCTAGTATATCTTGTAACATTTTAATGGCAAAGGTTGATACTGTTTTATGGGTGAAGGATAGAGCAATTTTATTGTCTGTTGAAACTGACATAACAGGAAATTTTTCCTATGTCTTAAGATACCTTTCTACAAGAAACTAATATGGGGATAACTTTTCTCTGACTTTACAAAACATCCCGAATTTTCTGAATTTTGCCTAGAAAAATCCAAGGTATAGATATTTTCTATATTAGTATGGTAAAACATATTATTACTAAGATCAAATTACTGAAATAGGTTTTATTCGTAGAACTTTATTTTTGAAAGACGTTTGTAGTAGCAGCTGATACATTCTTTTCTACTATGTTGTTTCTTTATCTTTAATCAAAGGACCACTCGGTTTGCTATAGTGACTGCTTTTTCTACCATGAAAAAGAAAATCAGAGTTTGCACTATGACTTTAGCAACCTCAGCAGTGTGGGCTCGTTCATGAATGGTCCCAGCTTCACCTCCAAAGGAACAAAATACTTCCATTTCTTCAATATCAGTTTATGTGGGCATGAGGTGAGTTCTGGCTGTCAAGGTGAGGTGGAGCATATTTCATCTGGAGTGAGTCAATAGTTTCTGTGTTGATGGACCAACAAATTCTCTATGGAAGCTTAACAAACAAGTATCAGAAACAGAGCTTTGACTGCCAAATCCTCTGTTGCTTCCTAGTATATTGACAGCTTTCCCCACTAGGAGCGACCCTGTCTGGCTCTCAGTGCCTCAAAGCACTGCGCAGTCAGTTGAATCCCAAAGCTTGGAGCTATGGTGTAAGTGCTTTGAGGATCTTTCATTTTTGTAAAAGTGGGTCAGGCTTGTCAATCTCACCTGTTATTCAGGGAGGAAGTTATCAGTTGAGAAAGTTTACTGTTGCTTATATTGTCAATTTTGTGTTTTAAAAAGAAAAAGACTTCCAAAAGGAAGTTTGTCTGAAATAAAAAGGACATATGCAAGGCAGGGACAAATGTCAGTTGATAAGGTAGACTTAAATAATAAATAATAGGATTTTATTTTCTGTGGGAACCTTAATTGATACTGGCAATGGGGAGAGTTACAGGACTATATGTCCAATTTTCTTATGAACATACGAAGTTGGGTTTGGGAAGAATGTACAGGTATATACCATTAGCAAAGGTAAAAACATAATAAGGCATTTCCTCCATATCTCTTTCCATGTTAATGCCTATATCTCTCGTTATCTTCATTATGAGATACTATGGTAAACTTCGTGCAAAGGAAATAAAAAGAAATCTGGTGACCACAGAGGTTTTCAAACAAAAAAATCCATAAATTTTTCATGGTATGACATTATTCCTGACATTTATCTGATTTTCCATGGGGTGAGCCAACACACTCCTAGATTGGTTAGTCACTCAGTTCACTCAATAAATAAATGTATATTAAATGTCTGTTATATGCCAGACACTGTGTGAAGCAGTGAATAAGATTAACTCAATTATCTATCACACTTCTCAATTTTATTTCTATATTTCTACTCCCTTTTCTTCCATCTTCTCTCCTCTTTTCTCCTATCTTCTTTCTTTCTTTCCTTTTTTTTTTCATTTCTGTTATTTCCTTTTTTCCCTCCCAGTAATTTCTCTCTGCTCTTTGCCATTATTTCTTATTGGCTTCAACAATTTCATTTAAACTTAGTAAAAATATATTGCACCTGTATTGTGGTGAGAAGGCCTATGGGGGAAGAAAAATCAAGAGGTTAGGATTGCTAGCTGTATTAAGAAAATCTTTATACTTTTCTTTATGCCCATCTGTGTACACTTTACATCTAAGACCAATAAAATAGCTTTCCTATTTTCTTTTTACATTTCTTTGTAGAAATTATGGAACAAGTTATAGTTCTTTGCAGTTGGACTGTAGTATATTTAAACATACTATATTTAAACAGTCTTCCAATTTTTATAAATTATACTTTCCAGCTAACCTCTAAATGATTAAAAAAGTAAACTCCTGTATTCCCTTTAACTTATTTTATAGTTGAACAGATACACATCATTGAATCTAAGAGCAAACAAATAAAGATGCTTGTGGTGACCAACTGTTTAGAATTCAGGTGTTGTCCTAGGATTTTGCTGCAATATGGCTTTTATGTTTTCTTCTTTAGCCTTCATGTTACCTTTCTGCCACACATAGGCCCATAAAGAAGAAAGTAGACCAAGTCTTTTTCTTTGACATTAAAATTTTCATCAGCAGTTTGCTGGTCTTTGCATGCATTGTTATCTTATGAATTGAACATTTCATAGATGACTTTTATTTTCTTAAGTTAGATGGCTTTCATCCAACACAAATGATGCTTATAGTGGGAGGAACAGTGCAGCCTCAAATTAGTGTATTTGCTATAAGTACAGTGACTCTCAATACTGGCTGAACATTGGAATTGCCTTGAGACCTTTTAAGAAATGCTAGTGCCTAGGCCTCCCACCAGATCAATGAAATCAGAATCTCTGGTGGAAAAACAGCCACTGCTCTGCTGGAGTCACTAGCTAGCTGAGATTCAGTTTAGAGACTGACATTCAATAAAACTCTTCTTTATGACTTTGTTTTCCTAGGGGAAGAAGATGGCTCTCTGCACCAACAATATAACAGACTTTACAGTAAAGGAAATAGTGGCAGGGTCGGATGATTACACAAACTTGGTAGGAGCATTTGTGTGCCAGTCAACTATTATTCCTTCTGAAAGTAAGGGTTTCCGAGCAGCCTTATCATCACAATCCATCATACTGGCAGATACATTTTTAGGTAAGCCTCATTTGGTTCATACATGCATGCATACATTTATTCTAAAATTATGGTGCTGATAACTTGCCATGGCAGTGCTGTTTACCATAGATGATTAAGGGCCATAGGTAATTCTAAATCATCATTTTGTAAAATGATTTTTAAAAATCCTTACCAGTGGGATCTATTGATCAATCTCAGTGTGTACAAGATGCTTCCAAATTTATGTATTAACTCACATGTGGTATGACATTTTCTGAGAATCTGTGCCTTTCATCAAATTCTCTAGGAGTTGAAAGGGCAGAATAATTTTAAAAACCAAAGCTAAAAGCAAAATAAGAACTCATAATCTAAACCTTAGTCATAATATATGCCACCAATTTTTATCATCTTTTCTCATGCCAAAGGATAGCTGGTGTCAAGTAGCAAAGGTGAAGGTGCCGAGTTTATTCCCCATGTGCCCTTTCTGTCTCTGTGATCCTAGCAGGTATAGGAAAGTTTTAAGAAGAATGCAGGTCTCTATTTAGTGATTCTTAGGGATCAAATTCATTATAACCTCTGGGGTAGGGTTTAGGAATCTGTAGTTTTAATAAACTTCATAGGTAATTCTGATGTGCAGCTATATTTGAGAACCCTATAGACTTCATAGCAAATTAGCTTTAAGTTTCAGCACCAAGGCCAGCTACTGGGCTTACGCTCAGCATAACTCTGTTCAAGAAGCAAAGGTTGCTGTTATTGCTTGTGTTTTGGCTCTGCCATCATTTTGCCTTACAAGAGATAGGGGGAAAAGCCTTACTTTTCTGCTTATTGGATTAAGGAAAAATTTGGGGTTATTTTCTGGAAATTATTACGGCACAAAAATTTTTGCTTTGTCATATATGTCTATATTGAATGTGAGCAAAAAGCTAAATTAACAAAAGTAGCACAGCTCATTTGACAAAATTCACCAGAGGATGAAAATTTTAATAGTAGGTTTGTGAGATTTTGAAAGCGGAAGGAACTTTATAGAATATCTAAATTACTGTGTATATTTTACAGATTTGGGAAATAAGATCCAGAGAGGAGAAATGAATGACTTAAGCAAAATTACAAAGCTAGAGGGTAGAATCTTTTCTGTCTTATTCTGGAGACTTTAGAAAGTTTCTTGTTTTTATCATGAATGTACTAATTTAGTACAGTATTTCTGGTAAAATGATAGTCATCAAAATAAAGCTATTTTCGATTGAGACAAATAGAGACTAAATAAACCTAATTTTCCCATATTGCTTAATAGTTTCTTTTCCGAATGCTTTCTAGGAGTAACAGTTGAAAGCACATTGCAAAATATTAATATAAAAGAAGATATGTTTCCAGTTCCATCAAGCCAAATACCAGATGTGCATTTCTTTTATAAGTAAGTGAAAATGCTACTTCCCATGACTATTTTTTTTTTTTTTTTTTTTTTGAGACAGAGTCTCGCTTTGTTGCCCAGGCTAGAGTGAGTGCCGTGGCATCAGCCTAGCTCACAGCAACCTCAAACTCCTGGGCTGGAGCGATCCTTCTGCCTCAGCCTCCCGAGTAGCTGGGACTACAGGCATGCACCACCATGCCCGGCTAATTTTTTATATATATATCAGTTGGCCAATTAATTTCTTTCTACTTATAGTAGAGACGGGGTCTCGCTCTTGCTCAGGCTGGTTTTGAACTCCTGACCTTGAGCAATCCGCCCGCCTCGGCCTCCCAAGAGCTAGGATTACAGGCGTGAGCCACAGCGCCCGGCCTATTTTTTTTATAAAAAGAAGCTTATGTATATATGCACGCACACACACACACACACACACACACATATATAAAATATATGCAACTCATATGCTCATATACTTATAATTATGTGTATATGATCATATACTGCATTGTGAGTTACTATGGTGGGAAAGATAGAGTATGTCACCTTGGGATTCCTTGTATGTAGGTTGTACTTAATAGTCAATAACTGGTTCTTAAATGAGAGACTTAATAAAAAGTAGGAAACATGGAATATTTTGAAAGCCTTATATAGTTGCTCTCATATATATATGTATAGTTATACTCTTTTAAATTAGGAAATAAAGAGATTCTACTTCATTGTCTAGGCAGTAATTATTTATAATTCACACCTCAAAGCATCAGCCTAGGTAGATGTGGCCCCTGTTCCTTTAAAATTTTTTATGATTATAATTGTGATTCAAATTATAATAGCTTTACTAAACACCTTGATGATAGATTATGACTTTACTTGGGAACATAGTCAACTTTTCATAGGCAGTGAGAGTAAATGAGCTGAGTTTGTATTAAAATTCTAAATTAGTGAACTTTAATACATTTTTCTTTTTTATTTGTTCATAGAGCATGATGAGAATAATTATTCACGTGATGTTTTTGTCTTTATAATCTGCATTATATCTGTTTTTTAAAATATTATTTGCCTCACAATAGGTCTTCCACAACTACAACATCTTGTATTAATGGCCGGTCAACTGCTGTGAAAATGAGGTGTGATCCTGCCAAGCCTGGAGCGGGAGTGATTTCAGTCCCCAGGTATTCTTATTTCCCTATGATTATGCCACATTTGTATTTGTCACGAGGAAACAAAACTCTTCACTGTCTTGCTGTTTTAAAACATATTCTCTATGGGTGTAATGCAGTCAGAGAACAAAAGAATCTGTAGGTTTTTGTTGTGGGAATGTGCTGAGCACCTATTAAGTGGGATAGGTCCTTGTCCAAACTCAATACTTCCCAGCCTTTTAAAAGACGTATTCTTGTCCTGTTTGCTTTGAGTGTCTAATTCTCTTGAAGGTTATTTAAGCAATATGCAATTAATTACATTGTTGTATACTTCTGTTTATCTTATTGTTTAGCCTCAACTTATTTGAAAACTGGATTAGAAACTTTCCTAGATTATATTAAGTAGTACTGGATCAGCAGTTAACTAGCAGAGTGATCTAGATTAAGTAATCTAACTTTGGAATCATGGTTCCTTTCTCTGGAAGGGAATGGGGGCCAGGGTAGATAATTTATATAATCTATTTCCAACTTTTCAGTTTTTTAAATTAATGGTGGCATAATTGCCAGGTAAGTCTGAATTGTAGAATACATAATGCAGTTCATTTAATATAGATTGGCATTGGGACAATATAGCTCTCTGCGGTCAATATCTGATTAATATAGTTCATATGTATTTGGAACACTAGGAAAGAATAAGCAATTTCATGGACACAGAAGAATTGTCAACTTAAATATAGACTGCTTTGATGGCATGAGTGGCACATGAATGTCTCCTGATTTTTATTTTTCACAGTTATTCATCGTTCAGTATGTAGGTTATTTAGTTCTAATCTTTTTAGGGTTAAGATACCTTTGGACCATAGTTTGATTTGCAGATTTTTCTTCATCAAACTAGCAAAAGTATGCATTTTAAAAAGACAACGATGGACTTAATTTTGTTTTTGATAATTTCACAGTAACCTCTGAGAAATTTTAAGCTATCCTGCTTATGTCACATCAGCATTGGAAGTCAGTGTTCTAAACATTGCTTCAACTACTTGTGTGTCCTAAAAATAATTACAGTGGTTAACACAGTATTTTGGGCTTACTTTTGGGTGTAAAGACATACTGGCTTTCACTTCTCACCAACTGCATTTCTCAGCTTCTTGCAGATCTATAACTTAGTTATTCTTTTCACCTACTGAAGGTGAGAGGAGAGTCTGAGGACAGGAGTACATAATACAAGATAGGAGACACCAGAGAAAGCAGAGGTGGCCTGATGCTCAAGGGCCTTATGTGGTCAAGGACGCCTCTGCCAGTCTCCAGGCTAGAGCCAAGGCAGCAAACCACACTCTATGAAAAGGTGTCTCAGAGCTTCCAGCAATAAAGGCATGAGTCTTTCATTATTCTCTGATATTCTACCATATAGCTTTTAGTTGAGGTGCTTCCTTTGTTTTATAAAACTTTGGAGATCCTTTTGTTTTGGACCTAGCAACTAAACTCTCTGGTCTAATTTCTAGGCATCTGCTTGAATAACTTCTAAAGCCTCCTCCAGGTCTATGACTCAAGGAGATGATATTACTAAAGATTAGGTTTGTCCTTTAGAAGATATATACCTCCAACTCTCCCAATGCATATTCTGATGTTTTAATATAATAAAGAAGATGATCTCCTGGGGTTAAATGATGCCACCTAGAAACTGAAATTTTCCTTGTGAGGAGAGGAAAAGTGAAGTTTCTCTTCTGACCTTCAGCAATCTGCTACTTACGAACTTAATTATCTTTGCCAGGGTTTCTCAGTGGAATACCTTACGGTGTCATTTATTTTAAAAATTAATTTCTCGGCCTTCCCTAAAACCTATGTCTGGATTTTGAGCACAGGAATGTCTTTAAAATTTGAGAACCATTTGTCTTAACCCACATTTTGAAAATTTGACTTGTTTTTTTCTGAGACAGATTCTCAAACTTTGTTCTGAATTCTAGCTTTCTGAAAAGCTAATTTAAAATGTCACAGTCTACAGGGTGGAATCCTTTACTCATATTCTGATAAATTTACTTATAATTATGATGTGCACTGAAGTGTGTGGACCACACACTTCAGTATGAGCTACTTGACCCCACAGCCTAACCTTTCTTTCTTCAATCAATTTCCCATCAAGGCACAAGGGGGAGCTCTGGGATCAGAACATGAGAAACAGCCGCTTGTTCTGAAATAATTAGAGTATTTTTTAGCTGTAGGGCTGAATGAAGATTTCCTACTAACAGGAAAAAAATGTTCACAGAGCCAGGTTTCTTGGGCTACTTTTGAAGAGGACCTTTTATTTTCTTTTATTTTTTGAACTTTAAGATCTTCAAGGGGCAGAGAGGGAGATACTAGAACCCTTGCCTTGAGAAGTCTCATGTGCTGACCGAGAAGTGTCAGAGTGCAGAAGGGATGCCACCCACAGGAATTCTCATTTCTCAGCCAAGAACCTTGGCAAACTGGGCAAAGGCAACTTTAACAGTCCTAACGTTAGTTGGGGCTCTATAAGAGCCTGATACCCCAGCCCTGGGAAAATTAGAATGTCTTTTTTCCCCCTTCTTTTTAATTTATATACATTTATGGGGTACAAGTGCAATTTTGTTACATGCATACATCATGTAGTGGTCAAGTCAGGGATTTTAAGGTATCCCTTACCCAAATAATGGACATTGTGCCCATTGTAAGTAATTTCTCATCATCCACCTCCTCCTGCCCCCTCACCCATCTGAGTCTCCATTGTCTATCATTCAACTCTCTACATCCCTATGGAGACATTTTTTAGCACCCACATATGAGTGAGAACATGCAATATTTCTCTTTCTGTGCCTGGCTTGTTTCACTTAGGATAATGATTTCCTGTTCCATACATGTTTCTGCAAAGACATTATTTCATTCTTTTTTATGGCTGAATAGTATTCTCCATTGTGTGTATACACCACATTTTCTTTATTCTGTCATCCATTGATAGACACTTAGATTGATTCTATATCTTTGCTATCATATTGTGAATAGTGCTGTGATGAACATATGAGTGCAGGTATTTTTTTGATATATTGATTTCTTTTCCTTGGGGTAGATGTCCGTAGTGGGTTTGCTGGATCTAATGGTAGTTCTATTTTTAGTATTTTGGGGAATCTCCATACTGTTTTCCATACAGTTTATACTAATTTACATTCCCACCAGAAAAATGAGAATGTCTAAATAGAAATTGAATAGAGCAGGAAAAAGAGGGAAATATGTGTTCTTTGTGTATTGCCTGAGAAATTAGAGGGATAAGCAGATTATCTGGCTGCCTACTCATCTGCAATTGGACATTCCAGCCTGTCTATTTGGTCTGGCAAATGTAATTGGCTTCTAATTCCATAAAGTGTCTGGAGGGTGTGAGACATTATAGATAAAAACAGCACAGTGTTTGTGGCAGATGGAATCTAAGAGCTGGAGTGGACCTTTGAGATTTTCTAGTGCAGTTTGCACCTTGGGCAGAGAATAAACTGCTAACACAATAGACTGCTGATATCCCTAAATAGATGCCCATTTAGCTGCTGCCTAAAAGGCTTCCCAAACCTTTAATTATAATCTTAGGTGGATAGAGGAACTAAAGGCTTTTCTTTCATTAGGAAGAATTTAGACCTAAGCATGTGCCCAAAGGGCTCTTTCAAAAACATGAGAAATTTCTGTTAGTTTATAGAATATAAAAAGACCTTATTAGAAAGCAGGCAAATGGAACAATTTTTACTCTGATAATAGAGATGCCCTAGCATCTATGAGATCTTTGCATCAAACCCATTTACTTTACAGAGTAGGAAACACTGACGCCCCAGGTTGTATAACTATAGAAAGGCACAATCAAGATGGAATAGTTTCCTGACTCTATCTATTGTTCTTTTCATGCCATCATTCTTTCATCTTGACATTTTTTCTCTCTGATTCCTCATGGGCAGAGATTTTCAAAGAATCCCACTAAAAGCAAATATCGCATTTATCCTAGAGGAGAACTCAACTGATCTGCAAGTTATTGGTGCCTTATTTTAAATGAATCATCTTTCCCCAAACAGGGTCTTTATTAATGTTATGAGTTATAGGAAAATCATGATCTCTCTTTCTCTTTCTTTCTCTCTCTCTCTCAACTTATGACTATATTTAACTGCTTGGGGAGTTTATAAATAAGTCTAAAATTGTTTTGCCAAAGCCACCTTCAAAATCCAAATTCATCTTCATTATGAGTGTAGCCTCTGGGAATATTGTATCTCACAATAGGAATGCTTCACAGTTCTATTCTGATAATATTCAGTGGTCAAACACTCCAGGGGTTTATTCCAGAGACTCCAATCTATGGATACTAATGTCGTATTTTCTTTGGTCTTTTGGGAAGGACTGTTAAAGCCAAAGTCTATCTGTTTTTAAGTTCTTCAGAGCTACAGAATGATGACTGGCTAAATGAGTCCTTTGTTTTCTTTTTCCTCTGAACAACTTATAGAAAGATAATAAATAGATGTCTAAATCTTTGCAAGTTAAAAAGGCAATTGAATTCAATAGATTAAAACCAAATATGTTCTTAGAGCATTAAAAAGTAAGGAGGTATACAAAAACATTATGAGCATAAGTGAAAACAACTAAAAGCCATTATGATCAAGAAATGGAAAATTTCTAAAACAGAATTGCTAAAATTATATAATTTAAACACTAATAAGCAATCTTTGTGATATAAAAATCATGAAATAGTCATAAAATTTTAGGATCCATTTTGAAATAAGGATGATAAAACTTAGTTTTTTAAAAAAGAAACTAGGGAGTGTCAGGTTAATTTAGTTTGTCTAGATCTTGATCTGATGCTGGCTTTTGGTAGTTAATTCAGGACAGAATCTTTAGATAGGAGGGTTTTTTTGCAGGAGATTGGTAGAATTTTATAACTCTGCATCTAAGAAGAGCTATGGGTAAAACAATCTTATGTTCAAACTTGGTCTGCTATGATCTGAATATTTGTATCTCCCTAAATTCATATGTTGAAATATCATCAATATTAATACTGATACCAAAGTGATGGCATTAGAAGGTGGTGCCTTTGGGAGGTGATTGATTAGGTCATGATGGCTCTGCCTACATGAATGGGATTAGTACCCTTATAAAAGAGACTCCAGAGAACTAGCTAACCACTTCTACTGTGTGAGCATGCAGCAAGAGAGTGGTATCTTTGAAGCAGAGAGCAAGTCCTCGCCAGACATTGAATCTCTTGACATCTTGACCTTGGATTTCCCAGCCTCTAGAATTGTAAGAACTACATTTCTGTTGTTTGTAAGCTACCTATGTTAATATATTTTGTTATAGAAGCCTGAATGGACTAAGACACACTTATAAGCAATTTATATGCTAACAAAATTGGGGCAAGATGCAGTAGTGTTTTGTGGACCACACACAAGGGGGGACAAGACATCCTCAACAGAGAAAGGCTGAGTTTTCTGAGATGCCAAAGCTGAGAGGAATCACGAGCAGCAGGTTAGAGACAGCATCACCAGTGCCAGTCTGAATGCCCTACCTTGGAGAGCTCCAAGAAACACTCCAAAGCCCTATATGAAAGAAATTCAGCAAGAATAGTTTATCCCAAAGGATAACTCAACTGACAAATATTCTAGGCACACAAGACCATGGTCTTTACCCCCAGTCTCCTGACACAAAATCCAGAAGGGTCAGAAACATATCAACAATGTAGATAAGTTTGTTTTAACTTTTGTATTTCAAATGAAGTTTTGGCATATAATAAATTTATACTGAAGTAAGAAGGATGCAAACAGTTAATAATAGGTTGAGTATTAGGTCATAATAGTTCATAAGAAAATATTCTTCTCCATGAATTCATGATATGAACCTAGTAGATCCTGCTTTAGGAAAGTCGATTTATTTAAAAAATGACACCAATAGTTCTGTCCAGTTATACTCCAGGAAATGTATCCCATTTTAGAATCTAGGAAGTAACTTCCTACAAAAAGCTTAATCTGAATTCTTACACATTGCCAGTACCCTCTTACACATTGCCAGATTCATAAGGTAATCCCAAAAGTAAAGTAAAGAAACTGGGAAGTCTATGCCTCATTTACCAATAAAACCAAATCAAGGTCCACCCGCTTGTCCTTTGAATCGGTCTTTTATCTGCCTAGAACTCACAGCACATCTAGCAATCTTGGAGAATCCTAGCCTTGCCTGCCCCAGCTATTCATGACCATGTACCATCTCTTTAGATGTTTACTCACTGGTTTCTCTGGTGATCACATAAATCAAAAGTTACAAAAGAAGCACTGTTAGTGGCACCTCTGCATTCTATCTTTGAATAGCTGGGAGGAGGTGGGAGGAGTTGGTGGTAGTGCAGGTAATCAAAGGAAAAAGTATTTCAAATATTTGGCAATAAAGCATTTATTTTACTGTTTGCTTTTTGTTCTTGGTAGAAGAAAGTAATTTTTTCTCTTGTACTTTTTTCCCTATTTTCATTCTATAAAGGAGCACTATTGAAATTATTATTGCCTCATACATCCTTGTCATTTCACAGGGAAGGCCTGATTTAAACTGTGAAACTGAGGTTTATAACAAAAGATTAAATTTGGATATTCTGCATTTTAAATGACTCATTGGGTTAAAAGAATTAAAGAATTGATTCTAAATTAAACTACTATTAACTTAAGAGTATCTTTTAAAAAGTGAAGTCTACTAAGGTACTGAATCCTTGTACTGTTTTGACACCTAATGGCAGCTTTATAAATTACATAAGTGTCTTGATTTTTTCTGTTGTTGTTGCAGTTTCAATGGTTCTATCAGTTCTTTAGAAGATGATGTGCATTGCTAGTACTCTTTTATGTTTTTGCAGTGCTTTGAACTTTTCAAAATTGTTCTGTCATTTCATCTATTATAACCAACCTGGGAAGGCAGTATAGCAGACATTCGATTTTGACAAATTATAAAAATGAGGCAGGGGAAAGGCAGAGTTGAGTCATTTGTGGGAAAACACACAACCATTTGAAAGTCCAGTTAGAATTGGAACCCAAGTCTTCTCTTTAGAAGTTTTTGCAACTTTCATTAATTTTCTTTTTTGGTTTTTTTCATTTTTTGAGTTCTTTTTTTCTCATACTTTAACAGACTTTTCTATTTTCCCATGATAAGTACTTTTGTTCCCACCCCTTCCTCCAAATAACTTCTCTGTGTTAGAAAGATAAAGAAGAAAATAATTTGGGGAATAGAGATTTGAAATGGAGAGCATATTGGTAGTTTTTGCTAAATGATTGGATAAACATAATTATTTTTAAAGTAGCACATCATCATTGTTATGCAAAAACTAGTATTCTTGAAGAATTTTTCTCATTTTTATTTTTTTTTTGAGAAGGAGTCTCACCCTGTTGCCCAGCTAGAGTGCCATGGCATCAGCCTAGCTCACAGCAACCTCAAACTCCTGGGCTCAAGCAATCCTTCTGCCTCAACCTCCTGAGTAGCTGGGACTACAGGCATGCGCCACCATGCCTGGCTAATTTTTTCTATATATTTTCAGTTGGCCAATTAATTTGTTTCTATTTTTAGTAGAGATGGGGTCTCGCTCTTGCTCAGGCTGGTTTTGAACTCCTGACCTTGAATGATTCGCCCACCTCAGCCTCTCAGAGTG
This sequence comes from Microcebus murinus, assembly GCF_040939455.1. Taxonomy (NCBI): domain Eukaryota; kingdom Metazoa; phylum Chordata; class Mammalia; order Primates; family Cheirogaleidae; genus Microcebus; species Microcebus murinus. The sequence goes on from NC_134112.1 coordinate 51,253,942, forward strand.
CTAGGAATTTTTCTTATTGATACTCAATTTTTAAAAAAACAATTTTGAATTGCCTTCATTGATATAGAAGGTAGAAAGTAGGGATAAAACTTTATGTGGAATGATTTCCATTTATCCTACTTACCTTTTTAAATCTTTGTTTCTTAGTCTGAATATATTCATTACTCCCTTTTTACAAACAGTGAAATTAAGGCAGATAAGAGTGAAGCTATTTTTCTAAAAATCAGTATTCACCATTGTTCTTAGCCCTGATAAGTAACACTGAGACTCCGTTACAATATGTTATAAAGAACATTGCTTTTCTTCACATCCCACCATGTCTGCTTAGTCTACAGCACACAGACACTTTGGAAAAATAGGTATGCAAAAATGCAGTTAATTTTTAGACACATAGATTTGTTTTTTTTAGTGTTCATATTGTAGAGTTTCTTAGACTATATTTAGTTAACTAAGAGTATGAAATTTTACTTTGCTGGTAGACTGAAAATTATAATTTTGTAGCATGAATCATTAGAAAGGCATTTGAAGTTAAAGAGCAGTCCTTTTTTGATTCTCATTATTTTGTGTCCTTTTGCTATTAGAGTTTCAGGACACCTGTCCTCAGCACCAGCTGAAGTCTGAAGGAGGTTTTCAGGAAAATCTTATATTTATATGGTTTGACTTAAGGCAGCTTAAAGTATAGCAGACAAATTAAGAGAACAGTATTCCCCTAGTTTTAATGAATTCATGAACAGAACAGCCATGCTCTCTAGAACCTTTCCAAATAGCTTCTGGCTTTTATCAGTAAGGATTCTATACACAGTAGCAGCAGGTTCATTTTTCAGCCATGCTGTGTTTTTCTGTTCCTAAAATGAAAGAGGCAAGTTGATGTAATGGGTCCACCTCTCAAAAAGCAGAATTTCAAAAAGTCTCCATCCAGGTCCTGCCTTGTGGTTGGTTCAGTGCGATTCTGTCCCTGTTTGTAAGACCCATCCATCATCTGCAGAGTGGTGAAGGTAACCACCTCTTGAAATCATCATTAGGCCAAGGAAACCCAGGAGTGTGAAATCATTTATATCACTGAGTTGTGTGTTGACCAAATGGTTGGTTGGCATCTCAGATCATCAGGCGTTGGATTCTCTTGGGGAGCGCACAACCCGAATCCTTTGCATGTGCAGTTTGCAGTGGGGTTTGCACTCCTCCAATGGTCTGATGCCACGGCTGATCTGAGGGTGGGATGGGGGCTAGGGCTAGGGCGATGGGGAGTGGCTGTGGGTGCAGGTGGGGCTTCACTCACTCACTGCTGCCTCCTGCTGTGTGGCTTGGTTCCTGGTAGCCTGCAGACAGGGGGTTGGGGACTGCAACCCTGAAGCACCTTGCCTAAGTATGTTACCTTAGACAGAAATGGCAACTTTCTTAACATATGAGGCCTTTCCTGCCTGTATGTCCAGCACTCACTGCCTTGCTCCTGAAGCTCCAGTAACAATGACCTACGTGTAATCTCTTACTGATTCATCATACCATCTCATCCCTCTGGCAGAAATTCCTTTGCTTTCTTCACTTATATTCTGGTTAACTCCTATTGAATATTCAAGACTCAGCTTAGACATGATTTCCACCAAGAAGCCTTTCCAGAGCTATTTATCATTATCTGTTTGTCTCTTTTTAAAAATTTTACAAACAGCTTTATAGAAATATAATTCACACTCCATACAATTTATCCATGTAAAGAATACAATTAAGTAGTTTTTAGTATATTGTGCAACCAGAAATGTGCAACCACCATCATAGTCAATTTTAGAACATTCTTATCACCTCAAAAAGAAACCTCATACCCTTTAGTTATCACCTCCGTGTGCCCTAGCTCCTTTCTCAGCCCTAAGCAACTGTCAGTTCACTCTCTGTCTGTACAGATTTCCCTATTCTGGACTTTCATAAGAATAGCATAATATGTTGAATTTTGTGACTTGTTTCTTTCACTTGGCATAATATTTTTAAGGTTCATCCAAGTTGTGGCATGTGTTGGTACTGTATTTCTTTCTATGGTGGAATAATACTGCATTGTACAGATATACTACATTTTGTTCATCCATTCATCTGTTCGTAAACATTTAGGTTGTTCCCACCTTTTGGTTATTATGATTCATGCCACTCTGCATTCATTTGCAAGTTTTTGTGTGGACATATGTTTTTACACCTAGGAGTGGACCTGCTGGATTATATGGTAATTCTATATTTAATTGTCTAAGGTAGTGTTCCAAAGCAGCTGCACAATTTTACAGTCTTATTAGCAGTATATGAGCATTCCAATTTCTCCACATCCTCACAACATTTGTTATTATCTGTTTTTTTAATACTAGGTACCCAAATAAGTGCAAAATATTATCTCATTGTAGTTTTGTGTCTTTTAGATTTTTTTCCACATGGGTTTCCTCAGCATCCAAACAATGCTTCCCAGAATGCCATAGGAACCCAAATGTTGATTGGCTTGAATGTGTTACAGAAGCTGTCATTTTTGTGGGGTTGTGTTTGTTTTTTGTTTCAGCAAGTGCCCAGCAGGCACTTGTGATGGGTGTGCATTCTATTTCCTGTGGGAGAGTGCTGAAGCTTGCCCCCTGTGCACGGAGCATGACTTCCACGAGATTGAGGGAGCCTGCAAGAGAGGATTTCAGGTAAGGACCAAATCCATCTGAGCAGAACTGTGTCGTTGAAGATATAGTTGGTTAATGTGGCATCATATCATAGAAATTTAAGTTCAGAAGTATGGCTAATGCTTATAGTTGACTTAATGTGACATTAATATATATTTAAAATGAAGTTTGGTGGCTAAACTCCCAAATGCTGGGATACCTGCAGATACACTGGACTTGAGGAACATCAATCATGGCAAAGGAGACATAGGCCAAAGGATATTTACTTGGCTGATAAAGAGATGATATCATTAAACTAAGATATAGTTTATGTAATGCAGGTAGGAATAATTAAGATGAGGATGGTATAAGTGAGTCACCACATGAAGCATGTCAAAAAACTAAAGCATATACATATAAAATCAAGATTCTATTCTCCATATTTTCTTGGAAATCATTTGTTTGCTTATTTGCTGCTTGTTTTCTTAAATTAGGTTGGGGTTCTACCCCATATATATATATATATATATATATATATATATTTTTTTTTTTTTTTTTTTTTTTTTTTTTTTTTTGAGACAGAGTCTCGCTTGTTGCCCAGGCTATAGTGAGTGCCGTGGCGTCAGCCTAGCTCACAGCAACCTCAAACTCCTGGGCTCAAGCAATCCTTCTGCCTCAGCCTCCCGAGTAGCTGGGACTACAGGCACGCGCCACCATGCCCAGCTAATTTTATATATATATATATTGGTTGGCCGATTAATTTCTTTCTATTTTTATAGTAGAGACAGGGTCTCGCTCAGGCTGGTTTTGAACTCCTGACCTTGAGCAATCCGCCCGCCTTGGCCTCCCAGAGTGCTAGGATTACAAGCGTGAGCCACCACGCCCGGCCTACCCTATATATTTTTGATTCCTTTTTATATTTAATATATCATTAAAGATTTCCCTTCTTGTTAAATTTTTTAAAACATGATTTTTTGTTATTGACAAATATTCCATTATTTATATAATTTTGGATTTAATAACTTTCCTTTTAGACACTCAAGGAAAAATGGAAAACAATCTTTTTGTAAATAACTTTGTAAAGAACATCTTTGTTAGAAATTTGATTATTTCCTTAGAGTTTATTACCAGTAAGAAGTTTAACCCAATTTAATCTCCTTCAAGACTACTTGCATCCCACCTCACAATCCCCAAGTTCCATTGAAATGACAGTATGAAAGTTCAGGGGAAAGTAAATCAAAACCAGTGCTGTAAACCCTAGTGGAAAGTGGGCCTCAGAGGAACAGAAATTTAGATGGGATGTCTGCAAGCTAGGAGGTAGATGGGATAGGACTGATCTGCAGGTCAGCATGGAGAGGGGAACACACTAGAACACCCACTGACTAAGGGGATCAGAGAGGGAGAGCTTTTTTGCCCAGGAAAGTCTTGAAGAACATGTAGTTAGCAGGTTTGGAGGGCAGGAATGTGAGAGGGTTGGAATCAGAATGGTTCCACCCAGTCCCGTGCATTCAGAGTATTTGTCAGCAGTTGTGTTCAACTTACCCCTAGGAAACAAATATAGAGAACTATTTTCTAAGTGGGTGTTTTTCAAATTTTAATGACAGTGAACTTATAGTCAGAAATATATTATTGTACCTTCAACTTAGTACACTGACACAAATTAGACACTCATAGATATGACTAAGGGTGAAATGCAGTTCCATAGAACAATACTTTTTTTCATATTTTATGATGAAGTACTAACATCAGGTTAATATAAAGCATATTCTTTTTAATCATTTAATACAAAACAGGAAAAATCCCCAAATAGACAAGACTAAAATAAAACTTAGGAAATGTGTTATTTAATATGTCAAATGTGCTTACCTGGAGATGGCTTATTCCAGTTCAAACCACCCAGGAATGGTACCACTTACTCAGTGAACTGTTGAGACAGTTTCTTGTTAACATTTTTAAGTGGGTCAAGGATGAAAATTCCAGGCTCACAAAAATGGTTTCTTGTTAATCTTCATAATAACAATGATACTTTTTCTGCTTCAGAAATTGAAATTGTTTTTCTTTATTCTAAAATTATGATTTATCATATAATTGTTGGTTAAAATAAATGAAAAACTAAGCCAGATCCCCTTCTTTGGACACCAAATTGAACTCAAAGGTTTTGAAAGCTTCATGATCTTTTATCCAAACGTTCTTTAATATTCAATATTTCTCTTCTGGAAGGTAATGATGAGATGTTGAAGACACTGAGGTTGCAACAATTTCTCTAATTTTATTTCAGTCAGCTGTCTTAATTGATAAGGTTCTCTTCAACTTATTATAAGAATATTGCAAATAGGTAGTTGCTAGGTGATTCTTCTTAAGTATTTGCTTTTGCCTTTAAGAATAATATCTTTTGGATTACTTCGATGTGCTTGACATGTTGGAATTTATAGTTCCACCCCTACAATTATAAATTTAATTTGAGAAATACCAGAATCAGTTAAATATATCCTCCTGTTATACTTAGATATCAATTTTGAAAATGTTTGCCAAAGGATATTGAGCTTCAAGTAGAAATATATGAATGTCATTCCTGAGTTCATTTACCTACTTAGCATATTCCACTGCAACTGCAAAGGGGTGTGCTTTGGTAGAGCTTACTACCATGTAGTAAGTGGGGATGGCCACCTACAGTCTCCGAATAAAATATTTCAAAAGAGTTTCATATACAAATAACTTTTTCTGTGTTTTCCATTATATCAATGAACAAATGTGGATATTTTTGGATGCCAAAGCTTCCTGATAGGAAAAAATAGTTATTATAAAATATTGCAATGGTATTCTAAAAATTTTAAATCATCCCACAGTGTTTCAGCACTATTTTTCTGTACCACCCTTTAAAATTTTTCACTTTATATTGACTGACCATGCACTTCCCAAATTCTATAAATATATCTACTACAGATGCATATGAAGTTAAATTGACACAATACAACAAGCCTGCCATATATAGCTGATATAAACAAAAAGAACTACACAACATGGGATAAAAGTGCTTATATCAAATTGGATCTCCAAAATCTATACTAGGTTCTAAGTGTGTATTAAGCATTACTTCTGAATGTCATGCAGTGATAAAGATTTGAAGAGATACTGTGTTATCACTGAGAGGAATGTTTTTCTATTTATCATCAAATTGATCTTACCCTGTTTACAAAATATTCCTACATGCTAGAAGAATACATTTTTCAGCTGCAGTGTCAGCCATTTTCTGTTTTCCAATGATATGTGATTGAATGAGGGAATAATGCTTTCTAATTAATAGTTATATAATTACCGAGAGATTTTGCCAATAGCTTGATTTTTTTCTTTGTCAGTATTTGAGGAGCTTATTGAAAAGTTAGGTATCCTGGATTTGCACATATCTTTTTAATTTTGAAGTTTTACAAATTTGAAGTTTTAATTTTGAGTTTACAAGACTGTCATTACACATTAGAGCTTGCCATTTTTGTTGGGTGTTGCACATTTGATAAAGCCATGTGAACTCTGGCATGGTATTTTTTCTTATTAGAATGTTCTTCAAATGAAGTCAATGTTTGTCAACTAGAGTTCACATTTTTCTCTGCATTGTCATTATTTATACTTCGAGATGTAGCAGTTGAATTTGAACATGTCTCAGCATTTCTTACCTCATCATTTTTATAAAAATAATGTGACCCATGTTAAAAGTAATTTATTTGTACTAAGTTTCGTGAAAATGTTACAAATGGCATGTACCAACAAAAAAATTCAATCACTAATATCCTTTCTAAAAAACATGCTGAAAGTTCCTATCCAAAACTTGATTGAAACTTTTCCTCAAAGTAAATAAGATTCTCCTGCATATCACTTCATGACTAACCATAAAAATATGTTTATGTATATAAAATATAAAATTAAACATTATGGTGTTATCCTTCTGTTAAGAGTGTTGATAAAAGTGACACATTACAAGGTAAATGCCCTGTGTCATTTAATGTCAATGGATATAATCATGCAAATTGCTACTGGTCACTGTATATGTTGAAATATACAAGAAACCATGTACTATACTCTGATTTTCTCTTTTGATATGCCTTATTTAATCTGTTAAAAACAATTCTGGTTGAGACCCAATATATTGATTTTTTTTTATTCACTGGATAACTGTACCTTGCAGTTTGCAAAGCATTCTCTTAAAGGGAGTGAGTCATCTATTTTGAGAGGACCAGAGCACCTGGTGTTGGTAGTGATGGCCTGAAATAATGCCTTTCTTGTTTTGGCATGGGGAAGGAGAATGCAGTCCATGTGCCCTCCTCACATGAGTCACGAGTCACCCAAGTCTACCAGCCATGGTGCCACCAATATCTCCTCGGTCCAGGGTCTGCTCTTCTGCTCAGAGTGGATGCTTGTTGGGAAAATGGGCCTACATGATAGGTGGGTGAAACCCACTCCCACTAATCATATGAAACAACCTAAGCTTATATGCAAAAACATGACTAAGAAGTCAGGGATCATCAAAATTTAAGGAATATAGCCCAAAAGATGTGTTCAAATGAAGTGATTTTTATTCAGCCTCTTCAGCATGTATTGAGCCCTTCTGATGTGACAATCCATGTCTTTTTTTGATTTTCACATTTTCACTCATCATTTTCTTATTCACTCACTTCTATTTCCTTTTCCCCCTATTTTTGGAGCTTCTGTTAAATGAGTGGTGAATAATCCTGTGTCTGTTATACTATGAGTAAAGGGTTAGCAAAACCCTTTCTTCTTCTAGATGAGAAATTGACCTTGTAACAAATCTAGCTTTCACAATTGAATCTGAACCTCGTTTCTCATGTTGTACGGTTTTATTTATTTATTTAAAAAAGGAAACCTTATATGTATGGAATGAACCTAAATGGTGCATTAAAGGAATTTCTTTGCCTGAGAAAAAGTTGTCAACCTGCGAAACTGTTGACTTTTGGCTGAAAGTGGGAGCAGGTGTGGGAGCTTTCACGGCTGTTTTGCTGGTGGCTCTGACTTGCTACTTCTGGAAAAAGAATCAAAAGTAAGTACTGTCATTGGAATGATCGTGTAAGAACTGGAGGGTCTATTTTGTTGTGAAAATTTTAGACTTAACCATTTTACTTAACCCATAAATAGATTGATTGTTTTAGGGAAACAAGAAATTTCTCCTCATGAAAGAATTGCAGGAAAGGCCTTTGAGAATGCAATCAGAGGAAATGATTGTTATTCTGATAATAAAAAGATCATAGACGGTTAGAGATCATTGAATTAGAGCCATTTATTATAAAACAAAGAAAACTGAAGGCTCCATGTTACTCAGGTAGATGGTAGTAGAGCTGAGATTGCCAGACTGATTTTCTGTGTGTCTGTTTTTCTTTTTATGACAATGCTGTCTTCTTGCTTCACCTTTTATTTTTTAGTTTCTTGGGGGCAGATATTTGCAAAGAAGTAGATCAAGTATAATGCCAAATATCACATTTATTTGCTGTAGGTCTCCAAGAATCTGGAATTGAGTATTGAGACTAACATCAGAATGTATATTGATCTGTTACATGATTTGAATTTTTGACAATGATTTAAATCTCAGTTGGGCTGTGGAGTTTCTATATAGTAATATCTAAGCACAGTTGTAGTGTCTGGGGTGGTAGTATAAAGGAATTAATGACATAGAGACTGTAAAGACCAAATCACTTGCCAATTTGATATTCTTATCCTTATGAACTAAACTTTAGAAAACCCGATGGTGAATTGGCTTCCAAATATTGATAAATTAAGAAAATGCATTCAGACCTCAAAGTTTTTATTTTTTTCCCCCAAAAGTTCTTCATAATTGGACAATTTGGTCAATATAAAGTAAGTGGTAGAATGAACTGTACTGAACTGATTCTGTGACATCTGGGCAATATTTGTATGTAAATGGTAGATAAATGAGAACACTGATTGCTATGGCTCTAGGTGAGGGAAATTTGTTAATGGAGTAACAAGACAATTTAATGAGCTGGTGTATGACCACCTAAAATAAGAATTAATTTATATAAAAATAAATGGACATTTATCTATCTATTTACTTCTTTGTTTATTTTATCTACTACCACTTAGACTGGAGTACAAATATTCCAAGTTAGTAATGACAACTAATTCAAAAGAGTGTGAACTCCCAGCTGCAGACAGTTGTGCTATCATGGAAGGAGAAGATAATGAAGAGGAAGTTGTATATTCCAATAAACAGTCACTACTAGGAAAACTCAAATCCTTGGCAACAAAGGTGAGAGCAGAATTTTAACCTGGTATTACTGGGCATTTATAATAGGGACCATATTAACCTAATAGAATTCATGCAAACTCTGTTATTCAGTATGTTTATATCTCAGTGGGTATTTATTCAGCAGAAATACTCCTGGAAGTACAGGATGTAAATACTAGAATATTCATTGCAGCATGGTTTTTGCTAGTTAACAAAGTAGAAGCAACCTTAAGTACCATGAATAAAGAGTTAGATGAAAAATTTTCTTATATCAAAGTAATGGAATATTGTGCAACTCTACAGCTGTTAAAGATTGAGATATCTGTGTGTACTGATAAGTTAATAGGTCTAAGATACAGTGAGAACAACAAATATACTATTATAATTTTATTAAATATATATTTATGTTATTTAGTATTTGCATAGCAAACTTAATAGTAGCTGCTTTTTGTGTATAGGGAATTAATAGAGTATTTGGTATTTGAAAGTAATACATTTTTGTAATATTTGAATTTTCACAAAGATAATATACTTTATAATTTTAAGAAATAAAATATTAGATCAATAAAAGATCTCATATTCATCCATACTGTTATTTTTTGTTTTTATTTTATAACAAGGTTGTTTTACATAGAGAAAACAGAAGTTATATAACTTCTATTGAGTTATATAACTTATATTGAAATATAGAAGGTACTATATCAGATGTTATCACATTTGTTGGCTTTGGAGTTTTGGAATGACTACTGTATCCAAACATAACATGAAATCTTAAATATTGTTTGAAAATACATTCTTCACCATTGACTTAAAAGAAGGGAAGTTACCAGTTCACCCACTCAAGATTAAAAATAGAAGAAATTAAATGACTTTCAAATAATTTATAGCGGATGAACTAGTGACAAAAGATTACATTTATAGAGAGTATTTTTTAACCATTGGCTTTTACTCTTCTAATTTAGGCATATAAATATACTATAGGGAATTATTTAGGAATAAAATGAATATACCATCTTTCCCTTCTGGTTGATTTTTTTTCATATATTATCATGGAAGTTTAAGGAAGGTACTATTGCCATGGAATAATAAATATATAGTGATGGTTATGAACTGAGATTTTTACTCTACTTGCAAGCTAACAAGTGACTCTGCCACAGTTTCATGGATACTTTAGACAACAAGACTCCTGGTCAGAGACAAAGGACAGTTTAGTACTCACAGAGAAGTACTAGCCAGAGTAATAGCATTTATACCAGCTGTCAAAGCCACAAGTAACCCACAGGGCTGTGTTCCCACAGGACTATGTGCAAAGGAAATGATAACACTTGTTGTATTACAGGAAAGGGACCTTAACCTTTGGGAACCTGAATTTTCAGAATGGATAGTAAGCATGCCCACCCTTTGCTCAAAAGAGAGCTATGATCTTTACTGGACAGGTGGCATGCTATTCATTGATTTCCAGGAGACACTGTTTCCAAGACTATAAGTAAGACTTAGCTTTGCTCAGGAAGGAGACAATATTTTTATATTCCAAGGCTGTTTTCTATACTAAGATTCTTGAAAAGATAGTCTAGAACAAAGAAAAGTCAATGTCTCACTCATGAAGATGTGCAGACATGAAAGAGAACCATGGAGAATTGTCTCTAGCAATATCCAAACCTCATTTTTATACCATCTTGGGTTCTGGTGAGTTTTCTCTTTAGTATGCCATTCTACCCACCATTCTAATTAATAGGACTGACTGAGGCTGGGATCAAATCTGGTCAGTTTGCCTGATACAGGATTTAAATAAAGCTACTATCAGCAGGACACCAAGCAGCAAGATGAAGTCAACCTATATTATTTTCTTTTCTTTTCAGACCTTTATTTATTTTTTTAAATTTCAAAATACTAAGGGGGTACAAGTGTTTTTGTTACATGGATACATTGTAAAATACTTAAGTCAGGACTTTTAGTGTGTCTGTCACTAGAATAGTGTTTATTGTACCAATATGTAAGTTTTTATCCCCTGCCCCTACTCTCCACCTTTTTGGTTTCCAATGTCCTTTACATCTCTTTGTGCCCGTGTGTACTCATCACTTAGCTCCCACTTATGAGTGAGAACATGTGGTGTTTGTTTCTCCATTCCTGAGATACTTCACTTAGGATGATGGTCTCCAGTTCTATCCAAGTTGCTGCAGAAGATATTATTTCATTCCTTTTTATGTCTGTACCATGGAATACTACTTAGTCATAACATTTTCTTTATCCACTCATGAATTGATGGACGCTAAAGTTGATTCCATATCTTTGCAATTATGAGTTGTACTGTGATAAACATTTTAGTGCAGGTGTCTTTTTTTTCTTGGTAAAGTGACTTCTTTTCCTTTGGGGAGACACCCAGTAGTGGGATTGCTGGATCAAATGATCACTAAATCATCAGGGAAATGAAAATTAAAATCACAATGAGATACTACCTTACCCCTGTTAGAATGGCCATTATTAAAAAGTCAAAACACAAAAGATGCTGGCATGGATGCAGAGAGAAAGGAATGCTCATACACTGGTTGGTGAGACTGCAAATTAGTACCACCTCTATGGAAAATAGTATGGACATTCCTCAAAGAAATAAATGTAGACTTACCATTTGATCCATAAATCTATATTATTAACCTCAATTATACCCACAGGGTTCCAGACCCAACCAGCTGAACAAATGCTGTAAACCATTGGGGTTTAGGTGGTTTTCTCCTTAAGCCTCTGTGTTGTTCTTTCTATTCAGCCTGAGACCTTTCTCATGGTATCCAGATGTTTCCTCCATAATATTCAGATGGAAGAGGGACAAAAATATTTTTAAAAACTTACAGAGATCCAATATACAGAAGCCCCCCTTATTTATAGTTTCATTTTCCATGGTTTCAGTTACCCCTGGTCAACTGCAGTCTGAAAATATTAAATGGAAAATTCTGGAAATATTCAGTTATAAATTGTGCACTGTTCCAAGTAGCATGATGTTCCATTCCATCCCACCCTAGATGTGAATCAGCCCTTTGTCCAGCGGGTCTACACTGCATAAACTTCTCACCCCTTAGTTACTTAGTAGCCATCTTGATTACTAGATTGAAAAAAACAGTAAATATAGGGTTTGGTATTATCATTGTTTCAGACATCCTCTGGGGGTCTTGGGACATATCCCCCATTGATAAGGGGGGACCACTGTGTCTGCCACTTTTGTCTACATGGGCCATGGTAGAGGGACTTAATGGGCAGTATACTCAACCAAGTGGTTATTATCCTTTTGCTCTAGGATCACAGCAATCCAACAAGACAATCCAGGCACACTAATCCAGATACAATGGGATGTACTAGTGATCGCACACTTTTTCTTGGCCTGCAATAGATGGTAATTAAATTGTCAATAACAATGTATAGACGATAAGATGATGTTCTGAATGCCTTTAAAGGTTGAGTTGGTATCATTGATTAATTATTTCAGCTAAAGTCAGAGACAAATTTCATACCATGTTTTCTAATTAAATAATCACCCATATGGCCGGGCGCTGTGGCTCACGCCTGTAATCCTAGCTCTTGGGAGGCCGAGGCGGGCAGATTGCTCAAGGTCAGGAGTTCGAAACCAGCCTGAGCAAGAGTGAGACCCCGTCTCTACTATAAATAGAAAGAAATTAATTGGCCAACTGATATATATATAAAAAATTAGCCGGGAATGGTGGCGCATGCCTGTAGTCCCAGCTACCCGGGAGGCTGAGGCAGAAGGATCCCTTGAGCCCAGGAGTTTGAGGTTGCTGTGAGCTAGGCTGATGCCACGGCACTCACTCTAGCCTGGGCAACAAAGCGAGACTCTGTCTCAAAAAAAAAAAAAAAAAAAAAAAAAAAAAAAAAAAAAATCACCCATAGGATGAATGTGAATAAATTAGTTATTCACTCATTTTGGAAAGGTTCTTGCAGTTGTGTAAGGGCTACGTGATCTATTGGGGGATGTTTCCATAAACAATCAAAGATATTTTATACAATACTTCTAAGGTGCAAGCTACCATGTTTTTGGATGGAAACAAGTTAATGAAGAAGTTCTGTCCTCTTTTTGTAAAGAAAGAATTACTTGCAATTTTGGGGCACACTAAGTGGAACCTACATCACTTACACAACACAGGTCAACAGTGCCTTAAGTGGCTTCCTTGCTGGCTAGTAAACCTTAGGGTTTCCAGTTTACTTCATAGAACTGTGTCTCTTCTTTGTATTTGGGGAGACTTCTTGAGGGAAATCAGTTAAACTTTTCCTGTTTGTCTACACTGCAAACTGGTGGCATTTGTCTACCTCATGAAATGACTTAATATTGGCTACAAGAATGATGGTTTTGATTGGTGTTCTTCTGGGGCAGGGGCTGAGGCTATCCCTCTCTGTTTTGGATAGATTTCTCAGCACATTTAAGAGGAATGGCAATAAAACTGTGGTTAGAGCATGCATGGGTATGGCAGGCCCAGCAGTCAGTTAAATTAAAGAACTTGCAACAGTTCGAGAGAGCCATGCCAGGGCATTTTTCTTCATAGGAAGGTGACAGGTGGCTCTGAAAAATAAATGATTGTTAACATTTCTCCTTCCTTCGTACCTCCCAGGGTCTGAGGTATCTCCTCCCCTTGTTATCAAACTGCATTGTTGCCTCCATGCCTTTGCCAAAAAATCAGTTTGTCTCATATCAGTAGCTGTAACTTCATCTTATTTCTACTCATCTTCTACTGGCACCCAGATCTATCCTCTGGAACATTCAGGTACAAGAGGGATGAAGGCATTTTAAAAAACACATGGAGACCCATTGTGTACCCAACCTTTGTCCATGTGGGCCATGGTAGGGGGACTTGGTGAGCAGTGTATTCAACAAGTGGCCATTATCCTTTTGATCTGCGATCATAACAAATCAACAAGACAATAATACGGGTGGTTAAGCCAGAATTATGTTTGAGCCTCCTAGACCTGCTTCTGGCTGGGCTATCACTAGAGGTAGTACCCAGGTAGCCTGGGGGTTAATGTTGGAGTAAATAAGGACATATCCTGCCCAGGAATGGTCAGGCAGAATCCTGGATTTTCAGATAAGTGTAGATAACCTTATGTGGGGTGTGTGTATGAATAAAATTAGTGACCAAACTGACCTAATAAGATGTGTGGACCAGGAGAAATTGGGGGAGATAGAGTCGTAAATCTTTCTGAGTTATTTCCCGAGAAGACCCTTCTAATGCTCAATGATACCACATGCCTTTGGGCAGTAGGAAGTGTGGAAGGTCTATTGAATACCTCTCATTTCTAGGTGGCTTTTGTGATTAAAAAGTACACCATTGTTAGATTGAAATGGTCCATAAAGCCACTAACTTTATACAGATTTGTTTCAAGGGCCACAATGGTGTGGCTAGAGTTAGCTAATCAGACTGGAACAGCAACACCATAACCTGAACAGGTGACAACAGTGGTGAGGCACTCGTGATAGCCCAAAGCAGTGGCCAGAGGTAGACTGAAATCAATTTGCCAGGGGAAAACTGGTCAATTTTTGGCATGAGTCCCAAGTCTATCATGCTGTGGTAACCTCTGCATTGGAAATATAGAAAGAGTCCTTTACTTTGTGTCCATCTACGATGGCAGACACATTGCCATGTTGGGCAAGATGAACGATCCATGAAGCATTTGTGGCAGTCTGTCTTGTGTGATTTCTATCAACAAGATTGATTCTATTTGGTCTTTTCATAGGATGGGTCCTTAATCTGGGCATCTATATATGAGTGACATAGACGATTTGATCAGAAGCTAAAATTTATTTCCAGAGTTTCTGATCCCCAAAAGGGGTGACTGTAATATGTCAACAGTCTGTTGTTTTCCAGGTGGCATACAAAACAGGCCATTGAAAATGTCTCAAGAGTCTGTAAAAATATGACAAGTTTTTTTTAAAGGAAGTATTCTACTCCTGGTGTACATTGTATGGATATACTAGAATTTATCGGTTCTGATGATGGATACCTGTGCTATTTCCAGTGTTTGACTATGAATAAAGCTGCTGTAAATATCATTGTACACATCTTATTGTGTGTCTACTTTTGAAAAAGTTTGTTATGTATGACTTCACAGAGCAAAAATGTTTATAAGTTTATTAACTGCCATGTCCTGTATGGCTTGTTTTATATATCTTCATTCATGTTCTAAAGGCCATGCCTTATTTGGTATTTCCTTAGCACTGCACTGACTTTGTGGGGTTTTATTTATGGATTTATTTTTCTTGGCTTTTCTCAGCAATTTAAAAAATATGTTCAATTAATTTTTTTCATTTAAAAAAATTTTATTTCATAGTTATTTATAGGACACTGTGAGACACTTCACCAGGTTTTGGGGATATGTCAAACTGAACACAGTTTCTTATGTGAAATACCATCTGGAATATTGGGGGGAAGACACATCACACACACACACACACACACACACACACACACACACACACACACGATCATCCAGTAAGGCAAGAAGTGTAGGGTCTCTTGGAACACAGGGGAGATGGGAGCGTAGGTAGTGACAAGGTATGGAGAAGCTTCTCGGAGAAATTGGCTTTTGAGTAGATTCCTGAATTTGGAGTTTAAAAAGACCATCCCATGTGGTAGCATTATTTAACCCACAAATAGACAGACTTAGAGAGGTTCACTTATTTGTCCAAGGGTGTTTAGATAGGGATTAGAAAGCCACAACCCCCAGTTCCAATCCCATGTTTTTCCTTCTATTAATGCAATGTGGTATTTCAATATATTTTCATGACCATTGATTGACAGCTTACCATGTGCTAGGCCATGGGATGTGTCTTAGGAATTCAAAAATGAACAAGCTATATAGTTCCTGCCATCAGGAAGTCCCAGCCAATAGTGGCACTACCTACCTAACTATACACACACACACACATGCATATATCCCACCGTATCAACGCAGGAGCAAAACCCCAATGTGAATGCAGAGGATATGGCGACTAAAGCCCTGTGATCTCAAGATGATTTTCTAAAGGGTTTTCAGTGTGTTACTTTAAATATTACCTTGAGCATAACCAACAGGTCTCTGCCCTTCCTCCTTTCAGGAACATGTTGAGTCAGATCTTCTCAAGGAAAGCCTGCAAAAATTTCAAATTTCCTTTTTAGTTTATGACAGACAACCTAAATTCTTTCCTTTAATATGCTGTGAGCTCCTTGAGGGTAAACATTTTGTTGTACTCACTTTTGTATCCCTGAAGTCTAGTGCTGTGCCTGCAACACAGTGAGTGCTTAATAAATATTTGAATTGTCAGTGGTTATTCTAAAAAATTGTTAAGGCTGACAATCATGAGACTTCAGGCAAGTCAGCAAGAGCACTGAGGAGATCTGCAGTCTCCTCCCCAGGGGCTTGTCATCTCAGCAAATGCAGGGAAAGAGTGATATTGGTGTTTATGCTGTGATTTTTTTTTCTATAGCTCCATCCCTGTAGCTCTAAAGCTCTTGGACTTATACACTCAAATGATAGCAAACACAAAAGCAAATTTCCCCTTTAAGACAGCTACTACTCACTGTCTACTTCCTATTATTTTCTCATTTCACTATTCTACTTTAGACACTCATTTTTTTTTTTTTTTTTGAGACAGAGTCTTGCTGTCGCCTGGGCTAGAGTGCAGTAGCATCATCATAGCTCACTGCAGCCTCAAACTCCTGGGCTTAAGGGATCCCCCTGCCTTAGCCTCCCAAGTAGCTGGGAGTACAGATGTGTGCCACCATGGCCAGCTAATTTTTTCTATTTTTTGTAGAGACAAGGTCTCACTCTTGCTCAGGCTGGTCTGAAACTCCTGACCACAAACAATCTTCCTGCCATGGCCTCCCAAAGTGCTAGGATTACAGGCATGAGCCACCACCACGCTCGGCCTTAGATGAACATCTATTTGTATTGTACTAAGACCGGTTGGCCTTCTATTTCTTTTACTTTTAAAATACTCCCAGTTCTCTTCATCTTTATTCTTTTTAGTAGCATAGTCTCCCTACCCCATTCCAGTGGCCTTCAGAAAACTATCTCTAACAATAAAAAGTTTGGGAGAAACCTCACCTACTACTTTCTCTTTCCCCTCATTAAAGGAAAAGAATTTATTTTTAACAGGGTATCCTTTGAGTGTATGACATACTCACAATATTATCAGCAATGATATATTTGAGTTAAAATTTTGATCTATTATCTAAGATGATGTGTTTAATATCTTTAATAGGCATGTATCCAAGAGCTTTTCCTAAAACACATCAGTGATCCCAAATAATCTTATGTTTTATTAGTGTCCTCCTTATTTATTTCTGCTGTCCTTTTCCTTATTGTTCAGCCTATATTGTCTTGAGAATATTTAGTTTCTTTCAGTTCTGTTTTGCCCCCAGTTAGCATGGCAAGGTCATTGATTTCAGCACCCAGGTCAGGTGTACCCTTAGGAAGAGGCTCAGTGTTTTCTTCCCAGGAATCACAACTATATCTTTTGGTATCTATTGTAATCATGTTTTGCTTCTATTTTGGATTTGTCTGTCTTATCTCTTGGACATCAAAAGCACCCTTAAGGGTAGGCATGCTATTTGTTTTATAGCTGGCACCCAACTTTAAATGTAAACTTCTAATCATAAGTGGCAGGTACATAGATTGAGATGATTTCTAAAACTTCCCTTCTGGACATGTAAGATCCTAAAATCTTATGAGAATTGCAGTGAGTTGATTTTGTTTTTAATATTTTTCCTTAGGAAAAAGAAGACCATTTTGAATCTGTTCAACTGAAGTCCTCAAGATCCCCAAATATATGAAGAGACAGTGCTGTAGCCTTCAGACTGATGAACAGAGAAACCTGCTCTCGTTTTATAGGACCATATTTTAGGGCCGGTCCTCACACCTGTCACGCTGGTGATCTCACTGAGGAGGGCCATGCTGCTGAAAAGGGAAGGAGGTTGAAATGTTCGATTGCCTTATCACATGGTCAAGTACCTTGCCAAAAAAGGAAAGCAAATGATTTGGGTCTCAACTGAAGATGAAACTCAACTCAGGAAGAGATTTATCTGTATATACACATAACTGAAAACCAAGTTTAAGCCCACCAGTGCACTGCTGATGCATGCCATATAATTAATGGGTAACTTTTATTCTTTATAATGTCTACATAAAAAAGTGTGCTTTGGAGGGCAGATATTAACATATGCGTTGTGATCCCATTTATGTTTTTTCTTTATATTTTGGGAAAGATTTGAAAAAAATTTTAAGGTATAGTTATTTTTCCCATTATTTATTTTCCTGAGAGACCTTAAAACAGCTTTTCTATTAAAAATGGGGAGCAACAAAAGACAATAAATTTTTCTTTTTTTCCATAAGTTTATCTTCTCTTGATTTCAGAAGCTTAAATGATCAGTAATATTTTAGGAAGAGTTAGCATGTGCTGAAATTGTCTAAACTTAGAATCGCCTTTGAAATTCCATCGTTGTTGAAATTGGTAAGAAGGGCTTGACTGGAAGTTCGAAGGAGCCTTAAATAAACAAACAAAAGGCAAGAAGCAGCCTTGATTGTCCATTAATACAAACAAGCTGGTACTATCATAGAAGTCAAATGGCTTTAAACAGTTGATGTAGTGCTTCAGTATGATTTAAAGTGACTGGGAAAGTCTGTTTATCAAATCGCTGGCAATATCATGAAGAAGAAAGTGGGATGGCTTGTCTATAAGTACAGACAACTGTACAAAGGTATTGGGTAATTTCATGGTCTCCAGAAAATGTCAGTGGGGCATGTGCCCTATGTCAAGCACTAGAGGTTATATGGTTATTTTTCTTCTACAATACTTTGAGGATTATGACTTTCTTGAAAGTTTTTTTTAAGCCAATAAGGCAGGAATTTAATTGTGGAAAATTGCATATAATTGTATTCATAATAAGAATATGGTTGTACCATAAGCAATTATGAAATAAGTGTTGGTCCTATTCAAAAGTAATCCAGATAATTGTGATATTTCCTATGAATACAATAACAGGTAACTAGTATTATCTCAACTTGGATATTATTTGTTGAATGAAGTTTGAATGCATTTGACTAATTTTGCTAACTTTGTGTAAACCTTAATTGTTTTAGAACTGAAAAAGAAGGGAGTTTCCTGGTCATTGATGATCTAAGGTGCTCTGGCTTGTTTCCAATAAAGAGTAATCTTTATAGATCTTAATTCAGATTTTTAAAAAGACTCTTGATTGGCTGAGAGAGGCAGGGCATATGAGTAGGGTTAGTCGACAGGTTTTCCCCAAGCATTTCAATGAAGTATGACTTGTAACTTTTGATCTGCAGGTGATTTCTTTATTTTTATGGAAAATGGAAGAAAAATGAATAATCCTGTTTATTTGGCTGGTGGGTAAAACACTAGACCATCCTGTTATTATTGAATGAATGTTTGTTTTATATATATTTCTACTGTTAACGCATACGAGTGAGGTTACCATTCTTGTTTGTTGTGAAATTCAGGGAGGGTGTCACTTCGCATAAGCCTTTTTTTATTTTTTGCATTTTATTTCTTGAGTCTTTTTTATGAAGAAGAAATTATTTTGGCCTTGTTACCACTGTTACCCTGCTAACAGAGTGCTGACGAGCCTTTTCTCATCTTGATCAAAATTTAAACAGAAGATTGGAAATACATTTGAAATGCACCCTTTCAGAGGAGCCTTGGCAAAGTTGTCTAGACTGGACAGAGCCAGAAAATTTCCACCTGTCACCTCTGTCTTCATCTTCAGCTGTGCTCAATGCGTATGTTCCAAGCCATGGAGATAATTGGGATTTGCTCCCAGGTAGCTTCTTTCTTCTCCTGTCACTGGACTTAAAATCTCTGACATGTCAAAAATGCCTTAAATTTTAATGAACTCTCTGAAAATGTAGTTGATATTGAAGAATTTATTTTATTTCTAATTTTAGATCTTAAATGGATTTTTGTCAGCTCAGTCTCATCTTTGGAAAGGAGCTGACTTTTTCCTTTGGATTCCAGTGGTTTGTCATTTTATTCCAAGCACAGAAGAAGCATGGCAGAAAGAATATTATGAGGAAAATATTCAGACCAATCCTGGCTATAAAATTCACTTTAGTTTTATGTCTGGCCTTTGCAAAGCTCAGTGAAATGTTGAAAGGCATAAACAAATTAATCATATTTCTGTGACTTTTAATTGACATTTGTTGTTCCTTTTTCCCCATAAATGGGAGAAGAAGAGGTTATTTGTTATTTTTCTAAAAGGCACAGTTTTAAAGCCTTAAATACTTCATTAAGTCAACTGTCACCTATAATATCTCTTAGCACTCTGTCAAAACGTATTTAAACCAGTTTTCTGCTGGATGAGAACATGTCTTCTATGGATAAATTAATATCATGCCATTTAACAATGTTGATCAATTTGATATGTGTTCACTTGATTAAAAAGTCTGAATTTTATTATTGTTGATTTCCTCCCCCCCTCTTTAGTTACTAGTAATGAAATCCTTTCTAGGATTAAAAATATTTCATAGTATTTTTGTGTAGATGTCTGTCCTTATTTTCTTTCCAAAGAAAAAGGAGGTTTAAATTGGTTTTGTGGAAGAATTGCTCGAATGCAGTCATTTACCATCTGGGGTCTCCAGGTCCCCAGGTGGTGGGTCGTGATTGACTGTGTGTCTTCAAGACCCATCTGGCCAAATGTCATTTGATGTCTAACGATAAAGCTGCTTCCGTTGGCTCACGGTAATTTCTAATGGGAGGCTAATGTATAGATCATTTATCTCTTCCTCATTAAAATAAATTTCCTGGGATTTGGGGTGGGAAGATAACTCCATTGGCCAAGTTTAAAGTCAGGGTACTGCTCGCATTTATCTTTTTACACCAACGATATGTAGAGTAGATTTCAGAGGACTTAAAACGCCCTCACATGTATTTTATAGTAGTGAACATTATCCCAGGTTTATAGGCCCAAGTCCTAAGTTAAGGTTGTCCTAAAGTATAGGTCCTAAAGGAAGTAAACCTTTCAAAAATCTCAATACCTCTCTCATTCTTTGGAAACTAAAATGGAGTTTGCCTTCACAGTAACTGGCTACAGATTATTCTTTTTCTGGATTTTATTTATTTTAGTTTAACACTTTTAGATGAGTTCCTTTAGGATCATAAATGGAAGAAGTAAAACTTTAAGATGGGGATGTGTATTTAAAAAGAAAATTACTATTAATATTATAATTGATATTAATTTATGTTACTGTTGCACTTGTCTTGATCAGAGGCTGGCAAACTCTTTTTTTTTTTAAAGGGTCAGATAGTAATATGTTTTTGGCTTTGCAGGGCATGTGGTCTCTGTTGCATCTACTCAACTCTGCCATTGTAGCATGAAAGCAGTCACAGACTATATGTAGATGAATGGGTGTGGCTGCATTCCAATTAAACTGTATTTATGGACACTGAAATTTGAGTTTCATTTAAATTTCATGTGTCATGAAATAGTCTTCTTTTGATGTTTTCCCAACTATTTAAAAAATGTAAAAGCATTCTTAGCTCACAGGCTTTACGAGAACAGGTGGTAGGCTAGGATTTGGCCTGTGGGTTATGATTTCCTGACCCTTGGTTTAGATCACTGCAACCCTACCACAGGCAAAACTGTTCAGAAGAATCTGTTCACACACAGGTTCTTTGCCTTTAGGAGGTTACCACCTTAAATGTTTGTCAAGTCTCTGGAGATAGTCAAGAAGCAAATAACCCATCACCTGTTCTTAATGATTTGATCACCTATCAATGCAAAGCCAGATACTCTCCTGAGTTCCCCTTTGTAATTCTAGGACTTCATTATGAATGTTGATTGGCAAATGACAAAACAAGTGAATTGGTTCAAAGTAAATTAGCAAGGTTGATTTAAATGCCTTTTCTCATTGGGGTTTATATAACATTTATTGCTGAGATAACTGGATTTGGAGATATCTGGTCTTATGTACAGATCCATTTAAAGTAACCATGTGGCAGTAGGGAATGTTGACGCATAAAAATAACTTCAGCATAGGTTCTTGAGCTCCGACATTGGAGAGGGACCCTGGGTCTATTCGCATTAGTTTAGATAGGACCCACCTCAATCTCTGCACAGTTAACAAATCCGTTTTTAAGGCTTATTGAGCTGCAAAAGACATTTAGGATTCCCTTAATAACTGGTGCTTCAAAAAACAGATCTCCAGTTTCCTTGAATAAAATGTCCCAGTAAGGCTTTTGATTTGCTGGAATTTTCTTCATCTTACTAATGACACCTGGAAGGAGAATTCTGTCTAAAATAGCTAATGAGTATTGGTAAATCTGGCTTGGAGGGGGGCAATATTTCTTTTATCTCACATGACCGATTTCAGATTTCCATTGGTTGCTTTCCAAATAAAAGCATTAAACCATAATTAAAAATTATGCAAATCTACACCTTCTGTCACAGAGCAGGAGTACTAATTGCCTTGTTTATGGGTTTTGCCTTTGTCTTTAGAGCTGTGGTTATAATTCCATGCTGGTGTCCCATCTTCCTGGCACCTCACTTTTCTTGGCTGCTCCAGGCTTACAGCCCTTGACAAGGAGGAGCTCTCAGGCTCAAAGCTGTCACTGTGGGGGGTGAATAAAACAGGGACTAGCCTGGAGAAAGCATGGAATTAAAAACGGTAAAGGTATGCTGGCTGAATTACCTCCTTTCTCAGCCACTCTCTTAGTCTGTCCTCTGTGTAGTCTGCCAGCCCACTTGCCTCACAGTTTATAAATGGGGACTTTTATTTTACCATGATAAACCTGAGTGGGCAGGGAAGTCTATTAATATTTAAACTGGAGAAGACACGGAGCACCTCAGAAGCTGTAAACTCTTAGAAAATCATGGTTAACCAAGCATATAGTTAGGTTCTGATTTTTTTAAAGATTTATTATTTTTAATTGAGAAATAATTGAATATATTATAGGGTATTATACATTTTGATACATATATACATTGTGGAATGGTCAAATCAGGCTTATTAGCATATCCGTCACCTCAAATATTTATCATTCCTTTGTGGCAAGAACATATAAATCCTCTCTTTTAGTTGTTTTGAAATATACAGTATATTATCATTAACTATACTGTAGTCACTGTGCTGGGCAATAGAACACTGGAACTTATTTCTCTTCTGTGACTGAAACTTTGTACTTGTTGACCAACATCTCTCCTTTCCAGGTCCACACCCACCCCAGCCTCTGGTAACCAGCATTCTAATCTCTACTTCTAAGAACTGAACTTTTTTAGATTCCATGTATAAGTGAGATCATAAGGTATTTGTCTCTTTGTGGCTTGCTTATTTCACTTAACATAATGTCCTTTAGGTATGTTCATGTTATTGCAAATGACAGAAATTCCTGTTTTTTTTTTTTAAGGCTGAATAGTATTCCATTGTGTATATATACCACATTTTAAAAATAAATTCATCCCTTGATAGTGCTTAGGTTGTTTACATATAGTGGCTATTGTGAAGAGTGTTGCTATAAGCATGGGAGTGCAGATATCTCTTCAGTATACTCGTTTCAATTCCTTTGGGTATATACATAGTAGTAGGATCGCTGGGTCATATGGCAATTCTATTTTTAAGTTTTTGAAGAACCTCCATACTGCTTTCCAAAATGGCTGTACTTATTTACGATACCACCAACAGTGTGTAAGATTTCCCCTTTTCTCCACATCCTCACCAATACTTGTCTTTCATCTTTTTGAAAAAGAATAGCTAAACTAGTAGTTGTGAGGTGATATCTCATTGTGGTTTTAATTTGCATTTCTCTTTTGATTAGACATGCTGAGTATTTTTTCCATATATCTCTTGGCCATTTGTATAGCTTTTTTTTTGGTATTTATTTTTATTATTTTATTTCAGAATATTATGGAGGCACAAATGCTTTGGTTGTATAAATTGCCTTTGCACTGCCAGAGTCACAGCTACAAGTGTGCCCATCCTGAAGACAGTGCAGACATTGTTTCTTTGTTTATTTTCAGTTTGGAGGATCTGTCCTGTTCTGTCATAGAGGTGTTGAAGTCATGGCTATTATGGTGCTGCTGATTATTTTGTTTAGATCAAATAGGATTTGCTTTATCAATCTTGGTGCACCTGTTAGGTGCATAAATATTTAGAATTGGTATGTTTTCTTGTTGAATTGTTCCCTTTACCATTATATAATGATATTTTTGTCCTTTATTACTTTTGTTGATTTGAAGACTAAGTTATCTGATATGAGAACCTCTATACCAGCTTTCTTTTGGTTTCCATTTGCATGGAATATTATTTTTCATTCCTTCACTTTGAGTCTGAATGAGTACTTGTGGGCTAGGTGTTTTTCCTGAAGACAGCAGATACCAGACTTACATATATTTATACATTTGGCCAGCCTATGTCTCTTCAGTGGGCAGTTCAGGCCATTCATATTTATTGAAAAAATTGCTAATGGGGGTGGATATCTGTTCATCCTGTTGAATAGTACTTTGTTGCTTTGTTTTATCTATTGAGCCATTGTGATATCTGGCCTTTGACCTTTAGATTTTGGGTGACTTCACAGTGGTGAGTGTCTATTGTGCTGATCCCTGTATAATGCAGATCTGAGTACTTCCTGCAGGGCTGGTCTTGTTTTGACAAATTCCTTCAGTGTTTGCTTATCTGAGAAAGACTTTATTTCCTCCTCATATATAAAACTTAGTTTTGGAGGATACAAAATTATAGGCTGGGCATTATTCTGTTTGAGAAAGCTGAAAATGGGGCCCCATTCCCTTCTAGCTTGTAAGGTCTCAGTTGAGAAGTCTGGAGTTAGTCTGATGGGTTTTCCTTTGTAAATTACCTGCTGCTTTCACCTTAGGGCTCTTGGGAGTGCCTCTTTCGTGTTTATTTTGGCCAGTCTGATGACTATGTGTCATGATGTTTTCCTCTTTGCGATGGATATCTAGATTTCTAGCAAGGCCAGGGAAATTTTCCTCAATTATTCCCTGAAATAAATTATACAACCCTTATGTATTTTTTTCACTCTCAGGGATGTATATGATTCTTTCGTTAGGCCTCTTTACATAATTCCATATTTCTTGTAGGCTTTGCTTGTTCCTCTTATTTCTCTGCTATAGCTTTGTGACTGCCTTGTTAAATTGAAATGTGTTGTCTTTAAGCTCTGAGATTCTTTCTTCTGCCTGACCTAACCTATTCTTAAGGCTTTTCACTGTGTTTTGTAATTCCTTGAATGAATATTTCATTTCCAAAAGTTATGTTTGATTTTTCTTTAATATTTCAATTTCTTTAGTGAATTTTTCATTCATTTTCTGCATTGTTTTAGTGGTTTCTTTGTGTTGGGTTTCCATTTTATTTTGCATTTCATTGATCTTCCTTCCAATCCATGTTCAAAATTCTTCATCTGTCATTTCAATATTCTGATTTTGCTTAGTATCCATTGCTAGAGAGCTGTGCTCCCTTTTGGGGGTGTTCTTTTGCTTTGATTCTTCTTACTTCCAGAGTTCTTTCACTTATTCCATCTCATCTGGAGCAGCTGTTGCTTCTTACTTTTGAATTTTCTTTTGTTTAATAATCACATGCCCATTTTAATCTCTGAGGCAGGAGGTGGTGCTTGTGGGTAAGAATTGATTGAACTGTGTGATGAGTGAGTAGATGTAGTAAAAGGGTGTGCCAATTGACCTCCCTGTCAGTAGATGGTGCTTGTGAATCTGTCAGTAGATGGTGCTTGCCAGAAGGAATAAGCTGCAGTGTTGTTTTTGGGTCCTGTGACCATCTGTAGTTCCTCAGGAGAAGCACTGTAATGCCCCAGGTGGTGGGTGGGGCTCTGGGACTTACAAGTGTGTCCTTAATCTCCACCTCAGCAGGGACAGATGAGGGAGGGGTGCGAGACTAGATGGGACTGGGTTGGGTGAGCCTGCCTTCAAGCTCCACAATGCTTTTAGCAGGGGTCAAATGTCTGTTCACTGCCTATGGACAAAGCTGTCCCAGAGAGGTGGAAGTAGCCCCACTCAACCAGAAAGTCTGCATTGGAGGTGGGGCTGTCTTAGACACTCAGTCCCTCAGTCAGGCAGTCTGGAGCAGGCCTTGCTCCTTTCCACCCTCCCTTATACTGCGTTTTTTCCTGGGCTTCTGCCAGCAGGTGGGACTTCAAGCCAGCTAAGCCATGATAGCATCTGGTCCTGGGATTTTCTTTGATGGTCTATTTTAAATTATTGACTAAATTTCCTTACTTATTGTTGGTCTGTTCAGATTTCTAATTTTTTTGTGAATTGGTCTTGGCAGGTTTTATGTTTCTAAGAATTTAACCATTTCTTTGAGATTGTCCAATTTGTTGGCATATGATTATTCATAGTAGTCTCTTATGAACCTTTGTATTTCTCAATTTTAATGTTTCTTTTTCCATTTCTGATTTTATTTATTTCAGTCATCTTTCTTTTTTTCCTTAGACTGGCTAAGGGTTTGTAAATTTGGCTTAGCGTTTCTTGGTCTTTTCTATTGTTTTTTCGGTCTCTGTTTCATTTACTTATCCTCTGATCTTTGTTATTTTCTTCCTTCTGCTAACTTTGGGATTAGTTTGTTCTTTTTTTCTAATTCCTTTAGGTGTAAAATTAGGTTGTTTATTTGATATAAGTGTTTATTGTTTTAAACTTCCCTCTTAGAACTGCTTTTGCTGCATCCCATAAGTTTTGGTATGTTGTATTTTCATTTTTGTTTCTCTCAAGACATTTTTAAATGTCCCCCTTTTTAATTTCTTCTTTGACCAAATAGTTGTTCAGGAGCATATTGGCTAATTTTCTATGATTCTTCCTATTGCTTTCTGGTTACATATCATTGTAGTCAAATATTTGATGTGACTTCAGTCTTCTTAAATTTTTCAAGACTTGTTTTGTAGTCTGACATATGATCTATCCTAGATAATGTTCTATGTGCACTTGATAAGAATGTATATTCTGTTGCTGTTGGGTGGAATGTTCTGTATGTGTCTGTTAGATCCATTTGGTCTAAAGTATAGTTCAAATCCAATGTTTCCATATTGATTTTCTGTGTGTATGATCTGTTCAATAATGAAAGTGTGGTATTGACATCTATTATTATCTATTTTTATGTTTCAGCCTATGTCTCCCTTCAGATCTTGATGTTTGCTTTATATATTTAGGTGTTCTGATGTTGGGTGCATATGTTTTTAATCATTATATCCACTTGATGAATTGACCTCTTTATCACTATATAATTACCTCCTTTGTCTCTTTCTACAGTTTTTGACCTAAAGTCTATTTTCTCTGAAATAAGTACAGCTACCCCTGTTCTCTTTTTGTTTACATTTGTTTATAATATCTTTTCCATTCCTTCATTTTCAGTTTATAAATTTCCTTTAAGGTGAAGTGAATTTCTTGTAGACAGCATATAGTTGGATCTCTTTTTAAAATCCGTTAAGCCACTTTATGCCTTTTGATGGGAGAATTTAATCCATTTCCATTAAAAGTAATTATTGATAGGGAAGGACTTACTAGTTCCCTTTTATTAATTGTTCTGTGGTTGCTTCATAAATTCTTTGTCCCTTTCCTCATTTATTATTTTCTCCCTTTGTAGTGTGAGTGAGTTCCTGTAGTAGTATGCTTTGGATCTTTTTATGTTTTGGGAATCTATTATAGACTTTTGTTTTGCAGTTACCTTGAAGCTTATATAAAACATCTTATACTTATAATTGGCTATTTTAAGCCAATAAAAACTTAACTTTGATTGTATATATAAAATTTGCATTTTTATTTACCCTACTCCCACGTTTTATGTATTCATGTCACAATTTTCATTTTTTAAAAAATTTTTAGCCTTAAGAAACTATTGTAGCTTTAGTTGTTTTTAATAGTTTGAAATAACTTTTATACTAAAGACATCATTGATTGATTCACTAACATTATAGAATTAGAGTATTTTGGATTTGATAATGTACTTACTTTTACCAAAGGGTTTTATACTTTCATATGTTTTCATGTTACTAATTAGCATCCTCTTCCTTCAGTTGGAAGAACTCCCTTTAGCATTTCTTATAAAGCAGTAACAAAACTCTCACAGATTTTGTTTGCCTGAGAAATGGTAACAAACTCTCAAAGCTTTTATTTTTCTGAGAAAGTTTTTTTTTTTTTTTTTTTTTTGAGACAGAGTCTTGCTTTGTTGCCCAGGCTAGAGTGAGTGCTGTGGCGTCAGCCTAGCTCACAGCAACCTCACACTCCTGGGCTCAAGCAATCCTCCTGCCTCAGCCTCCCGAGTAGCTGGGACTACAGGCATGCGCCACCACGCCCGGCTAATTTTTTCTATATATATTAGTTGGCCAATTAGTTTCTTTCTATTTATAGTAGAGATGGGGTCTCGCTCTTGCTCAGGCTGGTTTCGAACTCCCGACCTCGAGCAATCCGCCCGCCTCGGCCTCCCAGAGAGCTAGGATTACAGGCGTGAGCCACCGCGCCCGGCCGTTCTGAGAAAGTTTTTAACTACCCCTTCATTTTTCAAAGACAAGGTTGCTGAGTATGGTATTCTTGACTGACAATATTTTTTTCTTTTAGGATTTTGACTATATCATCCCATTCCCTTCTGGCCTACAAGGTTTCTGCTGAAAAATCTGATAATCTTAAGGAGGTTCCCTTGTGTGTAACAATTTGCTTTCCCTTAGCTGCTTTCCACACTCTATTTTTATCTTTAACTTTTAATTATAATGTACCTTGAGGTGGGTTTCTTTCATTTCATCTTACTTGGTGTCTTTTGGGCTTCCTGGGTCTGTCTCCTTCCCTAGGCTTGGGAAGTTTCCTACCATTATTTCTTTGACTATGTTTTATTTCCAGTTTTTCTCTCTTTCTCCTCCTTCTGGCACACTAAGAATGTGTATGTTATTATACTTTATGGTGTCCCATAAGTCTCTTAGTCTATCTTCACTCTTTTTCATTCATTTGCTTTTTTGCTCTTCAGATTGTGTGTTTTCCAGTGATCTGTTTTTGACTTCACTGATCCTTTCTTCTGCTTGATCTAGTTTGCTCTTGAACCCTTCTATTGAATTTTTCAATTCAGCTATAGTATTCACCAGCTCTATGATTTCTGTTTGGTACTTTTTCATGCTTTCTGTTTATTGAAATTCTCAGTTTGTCTTTGCATTATTTTCCTTACCTTGGTGCATATCATTATGACCATTATTTTGAATTCCTTGTTGGATAAATCACATATCTAAACTTCACTAGGATCAGTTTCTGGAGTTGTATCTTGTTCTTTTATTTGGAATATAATACCCTTGTGGCTTAATTTCCTTGACTCTCTGTGTTGGTATCTGTGCATTTTATAAGACAACTACCTTCCCAAGTTTTTCAGACTGGCTTCTTATAGAAGGATCTCACTAATTCATCTGGCCAGAAATTTTAAGTTGCTTCTCAAATTTCTGTGTGTGTTCAGACTGTTCTCTCAGTTTATGGTGAGAGAATGTGTCATATCCTGTCACTACATCAAGACTGGTAAGGTAGAAGCGAGACTCCTTAGATGTAGCTGGAAAGGTTGGGGTATTGAGTGTGTATGTTTGTTTTAGTTCCTTCTGTCTTCATGGTGAAGCTGGGCATGGGTGTTTATCTCCCATCTTTTACACTAAGCTGGGGAGATATGTGGCAAAATGCCTGTCTTCATGTTCAGGTTGCACCCTCTGATGCTGGGAAGATGGCTACTGAAAATTGGTTTGTTTGCCTCTTTGTTTTCCGTGGTCTAAGGCCATTAATAAATGCAAAACCCCATTGAACTCCCAAAGCTAGGTCATTAGGGAGGCAGTTCCTTGGATGGGAGATATTGACATTTTGGTACTTGATGTATGGCCAAACTCCTTCCAAGAAGAAAGGGTCAACTTGTATTTATCACTGGGAAAGCCAGAGGAAAAGCTCCAAACTCTGGCTCTGGCTGCCATAAGGCTATTGTTTATTTGTCCTATTAGCTCCCCAATGCAAGTTCATCAGAAGCCAGGCCATTAAATAGCCACCGGCACTATGTGCCATAAGTTCCTTCTGAAGATAAAATGGTAGCTTCATGCTCCTGCCACTTTTTTGCACTGCTCCAAGTGGGTGTAGCCCTTGGAAGTGTTTCTGTGCTTGTTTAAAACCACCTCTTTGCTCTGTCATCTAGGGAGACTCACCTATGCCTAGTCTTCTCTGCTCTAGAGCTAAGAGGTTTAGGATGGAGTCCTTTGAGAGGTAGCTCTAAATGTTGGGGCACCCAATGTGTAGTATAAACTCCTTCTGGGAAGAACAGACAGCTGCATTTTTAAAGTCCCTTCTCTGCTCCCAGGGATGAAGCTTCTGGAAGTGCTTATGCATGTATATAAAACTGCCAGTATTTTTCCTGTGGTCTTACTTCTTTCTGCTCCCAGAGCTAGGATGTTTAGAGGATGAAGTACCTTGAGTAGAAGCTATAAAAGTAGAGCACTGGATGTACAGACAAACTCCTTTGAAGAGGGATTAAAAGACCTGGAGTTATCACTGGGGAAAATGGACAGAGGAGGCTGGAAAAGTGCCAATCTGCTTCTTAGGCTAGCGGTGGGTTAATATTTATCTGCCCCTTTAATTCCCTGATGCAAATTAGTTAGAAGCTAGGTTTCCAAATAGCCACTGGAAGAGTGTGTTATAAACCCCTTCCAGGGAGAAATGGGGCTAAATTTAAGCCCCTTCTCTGTACTGCTCCTGGGGGATGGAGCCTTCAAAAGTGCTTGTTTGCCCATATAAAATGTCACTTTTGCCCCGTGGTCTAGAGAGTCATGTATATGCCAGTCCCCTCTGTTCCCAGAGACAGGAGGTTCAGGATGCAGTCCCTTTGGTGAAAGCTATAAAATTTGGGGTGCTCAATGTGTGAACAAACTCCTTCCAGGAGGGATGAATAGACTTGGAGTTATTTCTGGGGCAAACTGGGAGAAGAGGCTCGAGAAGTACTGATTTCCTTCTCAGGCTGCCAGTGAGCTATTATGTCTCTGTTAACTCCCAATGCAAGTTAGTTAGAAGCCAGGCTGCCAAGTAGCCACTGGAAGAATGTGTCCTCTCCAGGGAGACAGGGGGCTGCATTTTTAAAGCCCCTTCTCTTTATGTCTTCTGAGGCATGAAGCCCCTAGAAGTACTTGCATGCCTGTTTAATACTGCTGCCTTTTTCCTATGATCTAGAGAGACTCATGTGTCTAATCCCTTCTGTTCCCAGAGTTGGTGAATTAAAAGCCATATCATGGAGAACCTTAGAGTTAGGGTGGTGTAGGTGAGGTCTAAACCCTCCTCTCCACAGGAGAAGCTGGTTGATGCGGATTCCTTTCCCTATTTTATGGTGCAGTGCTGGGGGCGGGGGCTGTGCCAGAGTGAGCCTCAGCTTTTCCTATCCACTCAGTGTGGGTGTTTTCTCAGTTGCCTGGTAGGTAGGAGTCTCTCAACTGGTCTCTGACTCTCAGAGGGAATTGATCTGTGAATAGATTTTTTTGGTACATTCGTGGGTGGAGGGAGAGTCAGGAGCTTCCTATTCTGCCATGTTGTTAACGTCGCCTTGATATATATATATATTTTTTTATGAGTGGGATACATCATTCTGTTTGGGTTATTTCAATTCAGAAAGTTTTTGCAAAAGTGGATTGGCTCAAGCAGTTTAATATTCTGGAAGGATGAAATGTTACTGGATTTCAAAAAAGAAAACAACAAAGAAATCAACAAAAAACCATTTGCTTGAAATGGCTATGTAAAATAAAAGATTTTATAGCTGCTATTTTCCATACATATATTGAATGTTTTTTAAAAAATACTTCTATAGATGACATGTTAGATGATGTACTTTCTAATAAGAAACAAGGCTTGTGGCAAGGAAAAAGAAAATGATGAGAACTGTCAGTTAATGCATTTTCAGGGCATGAATACAGTGGGCATAGATCAAAAACCAGCTCCCAAAACACAGTTTTCTGAAGATTCATACACAAGCCTAATTGTCTGGTTTAAAAAGATCCATGATCTGTTTGATTGTTTGAGGCATCAGGCAGGTCTCTGCACAACGCATCTGATACTGCCTTCTTCAGACTGTCACATTCCATCAGTGGATTGAGTTTATTTTCTCTCCCATCAGCCTTCCGCAGCCTTTATCCTGAGCAGATGCTCATTCTGAACAGCTTATCTAGCACTCCTGCCAGTTTCAGTCACAGCAGGATTCATTTTTGTCATTTAGTACTGTTGAATCCATTACCCATATACCCTACTACACTCTCCAAATTCCAGGTTCTTATTTGGATGTGGGAATTCAGAGACTGGTGAACACTGTTGTCTTTGAGCATCTTGTAGGTTTTGGTTTGATTGATTGGGTTGTTGATTCAAAGGCACCCAGGAGGAAGAGAAGAATTTCTGACTCCTTTATTTCCTTCAAGGCCAGTCCTCTTGGCTTTGGTGCACCTGTTCATTATTTTTGGATGTTTAAAAATAGAATCATCATGTGTTGATTATTCAGGCCCTGACTATTTAGCCTGTGGGTCCTTCATTCATATCTTTTTTTTTTTTTTTTTTTTTGATACAGAGTCTCACTTTGTTGCCCAGGCTAGAGTGAGGGCCATGGCATCAGCCTAGCTCACAGCAACCTCAAACTCCTGGGCTTAAGCAATCCTACTACCTCAGCCTCCTGAGTAGCTGGGACTACAGGCATGCGCCACCATGCCTGGCTAATTTTTTCTATATATATTAGTTGGCCAATTAATTTCTATCTATTTATAGTAGAGACGGGGTCTCGCTCTTGCTCAGGCTGGTTACGAACTCCTGACCTCGAGCAATCTGCCCACCTCAGCCTCCCAGAGTGCTAGGATTACAGGAGTGAGCCACCGCACCCGGCCAATATATCCTTGATTCTCTTCTTTCCCTGTACTGTTTTCCTTGGTCATTGCCATTAAAATATTTTCCAGCCTTTATGCTTCTTAAAGTTAAGGACTATGTCTTATTCATCTTTTCTTTTTTGTATGAATAGTGGCCCCCAAAAGGATCTGTCTCCATCCTAATCCCCTGAACCTGAGAATGTTACTTTCTTTGAATAAAAGGGCCTTTATAGATGTAAATAAGTTAAGAATCTCAGGATGAGATCATCCTATATTATCCATGTTGGCCCTAAATCCAATGACGAGTGTCCTTGTAAGACACACACAGAGGACAAGACAGACACAGAAGAGCAGGTGATGTGAAGATGGAGATAGTGATTGGAGCAATGTGGCCACAAGCCAAGGAAGCTGACAACCATCAGAAGCTAGAAAAGGCATGGAATGAATTCTCCCTTAGATCCTCTGAGGGAGTGTGGCCCTCCTGATACTTTAAGTTCAGACTTCTGGCCTCCATAAGGTATGAGAAAACAAATTTTTGTTATTTTAAGCCACCCAGTTTCTACTAACTTCTGCCACCAGCCACAGGAAGCTAAATCGTGCTCCATCCATGGTACCTGGCACAGGATCTGGCACACAGTGAGGTTCTCAGTAAATTTTCCTATGTTAATAAATGGTTTGTGACTTAAAGGTTGACAGAAATGGGACAGGACATGGTAAGAATAAGCCAGAGTTAGCTTATCCACTGCTTTCCCTGTTCACTCCTTTATTTAGGCTAGCAAAATATTTGAGTTTAGTGACAAACCTGTGCTGGAGCATTAGTACTAGTACTTTGGAAAAGCACTGGTAAATAGACAGCCTGCAAACTTATTGCCTCATTCAGCTATAAGTCGTGGGAGTGATTTTGCAGAGAAATGGCAAGATGCTTTGCACATCCCTTTCCTAGTAATTCAGGTTGTTTTTGGACATGAGAGCCATCCAGGCTTCCCTGGAAGTGACAGTCTCTGCATTCAGAATGTAGAAACCCTCTCCTCCTTACCTGAGAGCCCTATTTGGGAAACTCTCGGCCATCATACAGATGTGGCCTTAGAAAACCAACATGTGTATGGTCATCTGGCCACTGAATTGGTTTGATATTTATGGTATCCTCTCCAGTCAATTTCTGATCATTGTGATCTGCAAATGAGTCTAGATCTGCTCATGCCTCTCCAGCAGTGTAACAGCTTGAGTCCCAAGTGTGTGTGGATGTGAAGAGAAAACACAGTTAGATAATTTCTTCCAACATTAAAAGTAGAAATGATTTGAAGTCCACATATTCAAATTACCTCCAGTGATTCAAAAAGAACAAACCATTATCCACCATGCTGGAAAACCTTGAAGGTTTTATTCTCAATATCTTTACATTAATACAGATGCTTTTTATTTTGTGCTGAGAAAATCAATCCGTTACACATAATGTAACTTTAATATACAACATAGAAACTCATCCTAAATTAGTTACAACAAGGACCTACAAAAAACTTCATAGGAAAAAAAGTTACCTAATATTGCCACCGTATTTTTTTTTTTTTTTTTTTTTTTAGTAGACTGACCCTGTCAGACCCTGTCACCAATGCTCAGCTCTGTAAACAATGGTTATTTCCATGTTCTGGGGGGAACTGTTAATAATAGGGACACTAGAATCAGCCTAGAAAGTTCTGTCACATCACTATATACTGTACAGTCCTCAAAAATAATTTATTGTACTGTTTCTAAAAAAAGGTACTAGGGTTCTTTTGCTCTGCTGCCGCATTCTGGAGCTGCACGTGAGCACTTTTGTCTAACAGTCTAAAAACACGAAAACTGAACTGCAATTCACAATCACAGAGATGAGGTGGTGGAGTCGAGGACTTCCCGCCCGTTGCACACCGTTGGGACATACGTGCTTGCAGAGGCTGGAAAACAAAGTGGGACAGAATGTTCAAAGTTAGTCAAGTGGGCCAAATAGGTAATGGCATGCATAATACCAGACATTAGGCTAAAATTAAGAACACAATTTGGCTTTGGAAAATGCTAAATGATTTAATGCTGTAGTAGGTCAACTTTCTAAATATGTTCTGCTCAAAATTAGTTTGCATCCTGGAATATAACCTCCACTAATGTCATCCCTCTTGGAGACAGAATTTATAAGCATAATTACTGTTGAAAGAAGTCACTTATGAGGTGAAAATTAGCTCTGGTCATCTATAAACCGGTTAAAATACAATGTGTAAAATTGAAAGCTTACTGTAATTTTCTTATAGATTATTACGTTATTTGCTATTTTCAATACCTTAATTATTAATAGTTTTCTCTGGTCAGAGATAACTCTTATGTATTCCCATTAGTCATCTGTGAACTCTACCACCTTAGAGAATAGTTTGATATATTTTCATTGTTCAAGTGGATAACCTCAGTGAAAATGCTAGTGAGGCCTGGGGTTCTGAGAGCTTCAATTTCATAACAGTTCTCAGAAAGAAGACATTCCAAAGGGATGATGATGATGCCCTTGTTAATGACAATACTGACAACAGTGTCATGGTGTGTATATAAAACAGGGATGTTTTATATATATTCATTGTTTTTATGACACTTAGTTTTCCCAGATACAACTCTTAGCTGTTAACTTGTTGTTGGTAAAGTTTTGTTTTTATGAGAAGTCTAGGTACAGATAAATAATATCTATTTAACCCTGAATACTTCCCCTCCCTGCCTGACTGAATGAGGACAAAAGAAAGAACCCCATTCTCTGTGGTATGAAACCATGTAGCCAAGAGAACAGGTTAAACAGATGGCCTTCTATTACTTTTATGGTCTCTCTACATTCCATCCATTGGCCTATCTGGATACATTCTGACCAGTAGGAGCTGATCCTCTGGCTACTTGACCACAGCCCTGATCAAATTAACCAGTTATCTGTCCTATTGTTTAAAAGCACATCTCACAGTTAATTAGCAGATAAACTAATTTCATGCTAAAGTGTTCACACCTGATAGTGGTTATATTCTTGCCTCATGAATTTGCATCTTGCATAGGAATTTCTTTAAATATGAAGGAATAACTAATTATAAAATTTGAGATTATATGGCATTCAGTGGGGGAACATTCACCATATTTGGTGGGCTGACATCTTTCAGTAGGTCTACCATTAGGGAATCTACAGCTCCTCAATTTTGCATTGATTACTTGGCTAGGTATGTGAGAAAATCTATAGAGTCATGTCTGTGTGGCTGCCTAAAGCTACTGTGGAGTTGTGTGACATGCTAACTCTTTTGGAGATATTTTTTCCTTTTATCACTGTTAAGATCGGGTTCAATTTTCTTTATAATATGAGCCCACTAAAAGCTACTGTATTTTTAAGGGCAGGAATGGCATAAATCTACATTTCCTGAAACTTCTACAGTGAAGAAAGTTTTAACATGGTGTGTGCTAGATAAATACTTGATGGAAACTGGTGGTGATAATAATTCCAAACGTGAAGGCTTTATTCTTTGAAATGTTTTAATTGGATAAAGTACATTCATGTATTTCATCTAATTCCAGCTTCATTGAAGCCAGGTGAGGTAAGAGAAAGACCAAGACAAAGTGAAATTCAAATCATATGTCACAGGAAACTTAGGAGAGCACCCTAAGCTATTCAATAGGTATTGTTTCTGCAGACCCTTGTATCCAGCTGCCTACTTGACATCTTCATGTGTATGTTTAATACACATTTAAAAATCAGTGATTAGAGCAGAACTCTTGATTCCCTAACCTGTCCCCAATTGGCCTTCCTTGCCTCAGTGAGTGATCTCACCATCTGGCCAATTACCCAAACCAAAAGTCTAAAATTTATGTTTCATTCTTTTTTTGCTCCTGCCCCCACGTCAAACCTATCATCAGGTCCAATCAACTCTATATTTATACCAACTACTTCTATCTTTGCATTCACCACCTGGGCCAACCCACCATTATCTTTCTCCTGACCAATGCCATGGCTTGTGCCACTGGCATGTCTGTTTCCATTCTTGCCTTTTTTGTGACCCATTCTCTGTACAGCAGTCAGAGTATTTTTAAATATCACTCATCTACCTACACACCTCTGATGGCTTCCCTTTGTGCTAGCTCTTTATTCTGGCTCATAAATCCCAGTGTGATTTGGACTTCACCAATCTTTGTGTTCACTTTGTTCCAAATTTTCTCTTTCCCTTCCTGCTTTTGTTTTGAAACACAGCGCATCTGTTTCTCAACTTTATGCCTTTGCAGTAGGTTTTGCCTCTGCTAGGAATGTTCTTCCCTATGATCATGTATCTGACTCCTCTTTGTCATCCATATCATCTTCTCAAGCTGTCATCAGGCCATTTGATCTAAAATAGGGCCAGTCAGTTACTTTCTTTCACAAAACATAGTTTTGAAACTCAGCCAATTCAATTGTTGCTGCCTGTTTTTTTTTGCTTATTGTTATTATTTTTTTTGTTAGTGCCCTACATTCTTGATCAGAAAATATGCAATGGTTTTGCTTGTTTATTTTGTTTATTTTTATCCCTAGTGCTGGCCATGGAATATACTCTCTATAAATATTTCCTGAATGATCATACAAATGTTTGCATTTCAAAGAATGAAGAAACCAATAGAAGTTTCAAGAAGGAAATAATCTTTTAACTAAAAGAAATGATCAGCAAATGTGGGGCCTGTGGGCAGCCTTATTTTCAGACAGATGGGCTTTTCTGTTTTTCAAGCCACATTGTGGTAATGACCATCAAACTACCCTTGCAAAGAGAACTGGCTCAGGTGTGAGCTCCCATAGCAGGCATGTTGCCTTTGATATTTTGACTAATCTCTTTATCTTTTCCAGGATCAAGTTTTATTATTTCTGTGCAGGTTTTTCATTTTCAGGGATTGAAGAGAAATGTGTCATGGGGGTAAGTCTAGGAGAACTAAGGACTTGTATGCCAATGCCCCTAGCCATGTACCTTGGACTAGTCTAATATTCTCTCTACTTGCATTTAAGATTTTATCAGAAACCTACTCTGATATTCCCCATCCTGTTGTGGAACTTGATGTAATATTATTCTTTGAAGTGTACTCTTATAGTTGGCTTGCTCATTGCATTCTAATTTCTTAAAAATTGGGTGAATTTTGACAATCTAGGTAAGGAGTACAAGGCTAGATGCACAGAAAATCATCAAGTTCTAGTTTAAAACAGTCTTCTACTCTGCACCCCATGGATATCATTATGGAAGTTAATAGAATAACTTTGAGTTATCTACCTGCTTCATAGGGACATTAAAGGGAACACCGTATGTCAAGAATGTCTGATTTCTTTGAGAGAAAGATAATACAAATTTAAGGCCTTCTTAAAAGAAATAACAACAGCAAAACTCACAAGACTCTTTTTGTAGCTATTTATTCCCCTAAACAATTTTTAGTGTGTTGAAGGGAACTCTAACTTGTATTTTTCTGTTTCTTTTATACAATTGCATTTATAGCTTTTGCCAATGTGTTTTATTATTTCAAAATATTCTCATTTTTGTACATGACGCTGAATATAGTACATTATTGTTTTATGAGTTTACTATCTCAATTACTTTGCCTTTCATAAATATTTTACATATGCTTCCCATATTAGCCCTATTGTTCCCTAAGGTAGTAAAATATGTAGAAGGGCAAAGTACTGCCATTTTTTTGTTTGTATGTTTGTGATGAGCTTTTTCTATTATTCTGATGAAATTCTCTTGGGATTTTTAATAAGGTAAGTTTAGCACATTTTCTTAAGTACAGTTAAGCAGATTTCTATAATCATCTTTTCTGCCAGAAATAAGAGGCATGTAGTCTTATTTTTGGCTTTCCTGGGACTTGGGGTGAGTAGCAGTTATTAGTTACTCTAGACTAAGGTGGTGATTTTTGCCATTCAAAATAAAAACTGAAGGTAACTGAAAAAGACCTTGTAAGTTCCACCATTGATCACAAAAGGGCAATTCACAGCCATCAAAAGGCATACTTTGCTCCACAAACTGGTGAAATATTGGAGATCAATGTAGTCATCAAGTGGCAGCTTTTTCTGTTCTTTGAAATCTACTTCTCTTCCACCAGTAATGCATGGGCTGGCTAGGCTTTGGGGGAAATTACTCTATTTTTTTAGGTAATTGGGCCCTCAATCAATGCTAAACATATTTACTTAATAGATTTTTATGGATGCTAAGTCTGTTAGTCAATTTAGTGGCTAAGACTGGTTCCTGAGAATCAGTGTGTTACTATAACTGTATAATACATCAGACTTGGAAAAAATAAAACAAACATTTCAACAGAACAGACATTCCAGTTTGCTCCCATCTGTTCCATTTCCTTGTTCCCAGTGACCCTAAACAATTTTTCCCAGGATGTTTGCTAGTTTAGATATTTTAATATTATGGTAATGAAATCCAGTTTTCACCAGCTGTTTGGTGCCTTGCTGTGCTGCTTAATCGTTGGGTCTGTTTTCTTACTCATCATCTTAATTTTACTTGTGCTAAGGTCCCTTGGTCTCATTCCAGGAGACGCTCTTCTTGTGGTTCATATAT
Organism: Microcebus murinus; assembly: GCF_040939455.1. Classification (NCBI taxonomy): domain Eukaryota; kingdom Metazoa; phylum Chordata; class Mammalia; order Primates; family Cheirogaleidae; genus Microcebus; species Microcebus murinus. The sequence goes on from NC_134112.1 coordinate 51,293,188, forward strand.
GTCGTCTGGGCAGATGATGATACTACTGTCATACTGGTTTGGTATTCTTGCTATGTTAGAGATCTCACAGTGGTGGAAGGCAAAGAATTCATTAAGAAATATGGACTGAATTCTTAGGCATTGTTTTCCCTTTATGACCCAAGTAATGGTCTTACACTGTTAAAAGTAGATTGAAGATCATCATATTTATTATGCTGCAGGGTAAAAATGAAAATCTACAAACCCAAACTTGGTTTTCAAGTGTGGAATTAGAACTGTATGAAAGCAAAGACTTCTTCATTCAGTGATACTCTTCTTGTGAGATAAGATTCATAGAAAGAGAAGATATGTCATGGATCTTTTTTATAACCCATGATACAACTTACTTATCAACAGAAATTGCACTAGTCTGTTTTCTATTTCTATAACATAATATCACAGACTGGGGAAATTATAAAGAATAGAGATTTATTTAGCTCGTGGTTCTGGAGGCTGGGAAGTCCAAGAGAACGGCACTGGACATCTGGTGTGGGCCTTCCTCTGCATCATGACATTGTTGGAGGCATCACAAGGTGAGACACAGCAAGCTCAGGTCTCTCTTCCTCTTCTTATGAAGTTATGAGTTCCATCATGGGAGCCCCACTCTGATCACCTTATCTAATTCTAATTACCTCCCAAAGGCACCACCTCCAATCAACACATGCATTTGGGGATTAAATTTCCAACACATGAAGTTTGGGGGACACATTCATACCACAGCAGTCATCAATTTCTCTCTCTCCATTGTTGCTGCATCATGCTGTTTTTTTCCTAAATCACGTTCTTTTACTCTGTTCTCCCTTCCTCAAAAACACAAAAGTGAATGCCCAATAAATATTTGGTAAATTAAATAAATCAATTTTTTCATGCTGTTCTATCAATTCTGCATTCTTCTCATTGCCTAATATCTCTAGTTTCTCCTCCTTTCTATCCAAATGTGGTTTCATACAAGGATCAGAAAGTCATTCACACCGAGACTCAAATAACTAATATGAGCTGCATGTGCTACTACACATAGGGATAAAAGTCTGAAGCTGTACGTGTTAAACTCTAATAAAATAAGTCAGGCATTAGTCCTTTCTAGTGGAGCTAATCTGTTAGCTTCCCCTTCAAATTATGTACAGTACCTAAACACTTTATTAGCTTCCACTGCTATCACCCTGGTCTAAACCACCAACATTTGGACAATACAATAGCCTCCTAAGTGATCTCTCTGCTTGCTCTCTGTGTTATATCATGCCAAAACAGCCAAAAATGATGCTTTTCAAGTCAAGTCATGCCACACCTGTGATGAATCCCTTCTAGTGCTTTCCCATTTCTTTCAATAGAAGAGCAACATCCTTAGAGTGACCTCTAAAGTCCTCCATGATCTTCTCCCTGTCTGCCCTCATCTCCTCTCACTTTTACCCTTTTACCACACTGGCCTCTTTGATGTCCTCTTAATTTTAGGTCTTTACATTTGCTGTTCCCCCTGCCTGGAATGTCTGTATGTCAGATGTTGTCGAGGCTCACTTCCTTCATTTCCTGTATGTCTCTGCTCAAATGCCACTTTATCGGGCCTTCCCTGGCCACTCCATAAAAAATAGTAACCATCTCCAGTCCCACTGTGCCTCCTTTGTCCATTCCCCATATTAGTTTCTCCACATTACACATTAACAGCTGATACATTATGCATTATTGGTTCTCTCTCTGTGTCCCTCCTCTGGCCCACTGCAGACGCTGTGAATGCAGAATTTGTCTTTTTTGCTCATTACTATGTCCCCAGTGCTTACAGCTAAACCTATGTCCAAAAGTTTCTTTAATGAATGAGTGAACTGATGATTGGTCACATCAGCAGGACTGGTCATCTACTTGGTGAGGGGACCCTCTCCCAAAGCCTCTGAAATTATACTGGGTAGGGCAGACCCACTCCACCCCATTATATGTTTTTTCATATGGATAAGGATTTTCATCCTATATGGGCACACCAATCTCTCCAGTTAGAGGTGTTCTCCAGAGAATTTCACCAAAAGTTAAAAAAAAAGTAAGGAAGAGAAATAGAGTATAATAAATTGATATTAGACCTTTTGCTTTGTTTAAGGAATTAAGCATCTGAAACTAATATACAAGCAATAGTTCCTCATATACATATTTTCTTTTTAAGGTTAGCACATCTACGTAGTTCTGAGCATAGTACCATGTTCCCAAAGACATTTCATAAATTTGGGATTATGTGAAAATGCATATGACTGTAGGTACTGCACATACTATATTGAACTCTCTGATTCAGGAACTCTTTCTGAGTTTGCATTCTGTTCAAATGTACAGGATGGAAGAGGAAACTATGCAATGTAATTTAATTCAAGAAAGTGATAATTGCTTTTAAATACCACTTAAATGCTTTAAATACCACTTAATGGGAGGAGTTATGTTTTTGACATAAATATTTAGCCAGTCAACACTAACAATATTCCTTTATTTGTCTTCATCAAATCACATTTCCTGAGAAGCTTTGTGGGTAGCTCCCTGGAAGATCATGCCTTCTCTGTGAGCAGCTTGGTGGTGTAGACCTTGGGGTCTTAGATGGGCATGATTTAAACTGTTGAGCTCCCTGACATGGGGCTTTTGAGAATAATACAAGTGTGTACCCAGGCTGATAGAACAAAATGCCATTAGGTATGGAGCTGAAGGGAAAGCTTTTAACTTAAAAAAAAATCATTGAATTTGCAGATGTTAAGATTCTCATTGTCAGAATAGTCACTGAGCTGAATTTTGTAACTGAGCTGAGGCAGAAAAGCCAAAGAGGCCATATAGGAGCTTTTGAGACTTCAGTTACCAAATTCCTTAAAGTATCTAATGGTAGTTTTCTCATCTAGAAATGAGGGCTGTAGTTTTCTCATCTAGAAATGTGGTTATTAGGATAAACGTTCCTTAGCAGCCCTCCCAGCTCCAATCTTTGTGGTCACTGTTATTAAGGAAGGCGGGATATATTTGCTTGGGGAAAACCTAATGAAATATTAAATATAAAAACAAAATTATTTAAGGTTTGTTAAAAGGCAATTGTGAGACAAATACAAGGGCCATATTAAACAGAGGAAAGGAGAGGTACTAAACATCAATTCTCTAATACATGTAGGGTTACCTGTGATAGCTGGAGACTCTATTTTTCCATCCTCAGTGAGGAAGGGAGTGAAAGGGAGATTCTCAAGAATACTGTGGACTTTCCAAAGAGAAAAACGGGTTGAGATCTATCTGATTTGGATGTTTTAGATATAGTCTGCCCTGGATGCAGCTGGTTTAACCTGCTGAATAGGCTTTTCCTGAATTACCCATTGAAGATTTATGTTTATAATATATTTATGCCTGTGGCAAGAAAGACCTTCAGTTTAGTCTGTGTTATCATATAACTTGCTAATTTTCCTGGCCAGACTAGGACATAGTGTCTATGGGACTCCCTGAACTTAGAGTATGGGCGTGCGATGCTGTTATTCTGCAGTTGCACTGTAGAGGAGAAACTTGGGCGTTATGTGACATGGTATTCTTCTATAAAGTCATCTGCAGACTTCAACAATGGCTTGCCCCCTACTAACTAGGGTATCTTCAAAGGCTCGGCCATTAATAAATACAGCCTTGTCCTCATGCATTTGCTTTCTGTTGCTGTAGCTGTGTGGAAAATTATGCCACGACTCGTGATCTTTTTATACTACTGCTTTTTATAACGTGAAAATACTTTGTAATAAAGAATAATTCTGTTAATTAAGCAGTTCACACATTACCACCCAGACAAGTGACTTTCTGAGCAAGGTTTTGGCAGAGAAATCAATCTCCATATGCCTACAACTCCTTGGGGACCTAAATCCGGGCATCATTAGTTAACAGAAGTCTCTTGGCTGATCTTAATGATAATGACATACATACATCTGAATGATTACCATGAACAAGAGACACACACATCCTCATAGGACCAAGTCTGGGTACATGATAGCTCCAAAGACTATGAGGCAGACTTCATTTCTCACCTCTCCCCAGTCTAGGCTGATACAAAGCCATATTAATGCCAACATTGTCACCTGCATGGCTCCTATAGGGTTTTATGCTGTTTAACCTAATGTGTGCTTCCAGCTTATCTCTTTCGATATTATGTAGTTTTATTTACATTCCCAGCATATGTTCCTGATTGCCTGTCCTTAGGAACCAGCTCTGGGAAGCTCTTTTACTTCTAAAGCTAACAGAATGAAGAATGACCTCTTTTCTTTTTAACCCCAAATACAAAGGATGTTTGCTTATGTGTGTGGGTGTGGGAGCAGCAGTACAAGTATGAGTTTGGAATTTCAGGGTCTCTGAGTTATACTGCCATTAGAAGGAGCATGCCCACTTTTAGTAAATGTTTTCTGAGTGGCCAGGGGCTTCTATGCTGGAAATGCCTTCCCTGGAGGTTGCAGAGGCAGCTTGAGAAATAACTGGATGAGGATGTGGCTACTGGCATCACACGGCAAAGGACTGGAATTCAGAATGCCACTCCCTCTCTGAAACCCTGCTTCCTCCTTGAAGGCCTAAAAAGACCTTCCTGCATTGCACTGATATCAGTGGATGAAGTAGACAAGAATGGTTTGGGCAGAGGTTCTCAAAATATTTCCTTTGGACCACTTCCATTGAACCAGCTGGGGTATCTGTTACAAGCCAGATTTCTGGCCTTTGCCCCAGACCACATGAATCAGATTATCTACGGGTGGGGCCAGGACATCCCCATTTCAAAGAGGTTATTTTTTGTACACAAATATTTGGGAACCATTGACCCATGGGTACTCTTAATAGAGAAGAGTTAAGGTTTCATTTATTTTTATAATTCTGACTTCCACTGTAACTAATTAATTAGACACATCTTTTACCCATAGCAATATGTAAAACATTTCTCAAACAGTGAGTTTTCAAAGGTGTCCTTAACCATGTTCTTCCTTCCAGGGCTGCTTCTGAGTTTGGTCATGCTTTCCTGTCCTTTTAGAGCAATTTCTCAGCTTTAAAAATTCAATGCCAATACTTTCTACCATCAACCACTTCAGGCGCCCTCAGGAGGCTTCCGTGTGCTCCAGACCAATGTGGTGCTTCTGCTACTCTCTTGCCAGAGAATAAACTGGAAATTGATATGGCTGCACTTGCCAGTCTGGGTGACTTCTTGGTATTGCATGGGATTAAGTATGTCAAGTCACTGTAATCCTTGATAAGAGTGCAGGACTGGATTTGGAGAGTGCGACATAAAAACAATGGCACCAGATTCTTTGAGAGGTGGGGTCTGTGCCCTGCCCTTGAATCTGGGCAGGCTCTGTCACAGCTTTGATAAATACATATGGTACCAGTCATGCTGTATCAGTTTCCTGGCCAAGCCAGTTTCTACTTCCTTTTTTATGGAACATGCTCTGTGGGAGCCAGTGTGGAGAGGCTTCCTCCCAAGGTGCCAAGAATAAAAGTGAAACCATCATGGATCCTACAGATCATCTCAGTCTCTGCTAAAAACCAAAGAAGAACTCTAGTCAAAGCCTCATGGAGCATGCTCGCATGGTGGCTCATGCCTGTAATCCTAGCACTTTGGGAGGTTGAGGCAGGAGGTTCACTTGAGGCCAGGAGTTCTAGACCAGCCTGGGCAACATAGTGAGACCCTGTCTCTAAAAAAAAATAAAATAAAAAAATAAAAAAAATAAATAAAGGCCTCATGGAGCAATTGAACTGCCCAGCCAAGTCCTCACTGATTATCTGACCCATAAAATCATGAGAGATAATAAAAGGGTTGTTGTTTTAAGCCTCTAAGACAGAGGTCCTCAAACTTTTTAAACAGGGGGCCAGTTCACTGTCCCCAGACCATTGGAGAGTGCACTGTGGGCCTGGGATGAGTCGGCTGCTAAGCCTGACAGGCAGCATTGGCAAAAACACCTGGAGGGCTGGATAAATGTGCTAGGCAGCCCGCATGTGTCCCCCCGGGCCGTAGTTTGAGGATGCCTGACTCTAAGTTATGTGGAAGTTTGTTAGATGGAGGGATGAGATAACCCTGTTGCTATATTAGCTTACTCTCATCTGTACGTGGGGTTTGTTTTTACCTCTGGAGAGAATAAGTCAGAAAACCAACAGCGATATTGGTAACAAACACCCAGTGGAATAAAGTGCTGGCATAATATTTACCAAGAAGTACATAAATTATGATTATGTACAACCTAAGTAAAACATATGCTTTATCTAATGAACTCAAAGCAGTTTAAGGGTTTTTCTTGATTTATAAAAAAAAAAAAATACTTCCTTGTAAACTCAAAGCAGTTTAAGGGTTTTTCTTGATTTATAATACTTCCTTGTATTTAGGAGGGAAATGGATATAAACTGAACTGAATATATAATAAAGGAAACAGGCACTGAGATATTAAACGAGTTGCTTAAACTCTTACCACAGTGGGTCAGTGACATGTTCATGCATAGAACTAAATACCATAGAGCAGTGGCCTTTTAACTTCTTTGATTGTGATTCATAGTAATAAATATATTTTATCTGGACCTGGTGCACATATATCTTCATAACTTACTCTTCATATTTTAGCTTTATTATATGTAATGAACTCTAAGATTTTTCTATTTTTTTCTTTTTAAAAACACTGGTCAAACATACTAAATAAGCTTCATGACCTGTTAATGGGTTACACTACAGTATGAAAAACACCATCCTAGATACTAAGGTTCATCAGGTCAGGAACTCTGTTCTATCCATTACTGTGTATATAGCTCTTAGAAATTTCTGGTATATATTAATAGTAGGTGCTCAAGAATTTAATGAATGAATGGATTTCATAATAATAGTTCCAATTTACTAAAATGGGAAGAGTTTTAATTGTAAATCATAAATCCAGGGTCAACTTTTCATTCTTGAATCATTGTATATCCTTGAGAAGTAACTTAAATTCTCAATTTACTGACCTACAAAATAGAACTTGTGATATCTGGTGCTCATGATAGTAAAATGAGTTCATAAATATAAAACTACTTTGAATAAAAGATATGGAATTATAAATAACAGGTGAATGTATTTGTTGCTTATGTACTTTAAAATGTCTGGAGACATTATATAAATTCTTCACTTCATTACATAACACCACCACATAAGGTAACAAAATTACCTTAATTTTGTTTAAACAATAAAGTCCAAATTTGGACCTTTTTAAAAAAATAAAATTTATTTAAAATTTATTGAGTAACAAGTCCAAAAATGTTGGATTGGGTAGACACCTATCCTTAAAGTACTGGTTGGGTCACAAACAGATTAGATGCTTAGCACCACTCAAGCAGGTCCATTGTAGTCAGAATACCTTGTTTTTCAGAAATAGATATTTCTGAATTTGACAAGAGACTTGATTGGAGAAAGTGCCCTCATTATTCCTTCAGGAATTTATTAATTCCCAGTATATATATTAGAAAATGCTGCCATTTTTAAATTATTGAGAGGTCTAGATATATGAGATTTTGAACAATGTCTGTGGAAGACTTAGAGACTTTGCTAAATTGTTCCAATAACAAAGAGCTGTGTGTTATCAACAGGACAATTTTTTGCTCAGAGGTAACTTACTGCACAGACTAGGTAACCTTCCCTTTGTTCTCCCTGTAAAGCCTACCAGGTACTTAGCATAAGAACTTTCCCAGCTTGCTTTCTGGGAGAGGTAGCATGATACAGTGGTTAGGTACATTAGCTTCGAAGTCAGAGAAACAGATTGTAAATTCTGGGTCTGCCACTTTCAAAATATGTGAGCCTGGGTGGGTTTCTTTACCTTAAAGAGTCATGAACACTAAATAAAATATAGTGCACACATGTGCACACACACGTATAAAGTATTTAGCACAATACCCAGCACACAGAAAACACTCAATAAATGATAGTTTTTGTTAGCTGTTATTATTGTTGTTTTTATTAGTTATTGTCAGTTTGTTCTTGTCTGGACTAGCTAGCTATTATTAATACTGGTGGGCTGCTGTTTGCTTGAGAAATAAACATGTTTCTCCAAGATCCAAGGAAAACTATTTCATAGATTTTATCATGCCCTGGACTCAACCTCTGTGATACCTGGGAATTCAGCTGAGAGACAGTAACGTCCCCACCAGCAGCTCACAATCCACTGAGGAGCGGTGTAGACAGCATTAGACCACATATCCCTGAACACGTACTCTCAGCCTGTTAGTCTTCCCTCTGTTTGCGGGGGGAAGGGCTGCCCTGTTAAATTCCGTACTTTGCTGGAGAAATTAGGGCACAAATGCGATTGCTCACCCTGTGATGCTGAGCTATTTTGAAGTATCCTTCCTAACCTACTCGAGGCGAAATGGTGAAGTAGTCATTTGTCTCTGTCACTTCCCGTGCTCCCCCCTACCCCCTGCCTCCAGTCCCCTTCTTCTCCCTCATCCTTGCATCAGTGAATGTTTCCTGCTCTGCACCACAAATGAGCTGAAAATGGCTTAAAAGGTTGTCCCTTTCAGGTACATTTGTGCTTTAGAGAACTCTAAAGAATTAAACCAATGATTCGCTAAGGATAATGCTTCGGACATTTGTAGGCCAGCAGGAGAGAGAGTTTTGAACTGGGGAGCTGTCCTGGTATGCTTCAGCTCACACTGCCTTCTCAGCTGTTCTCAGCTGAAAAAACATTGTGTCATTGAAGTATGAGGACGATCTATTCCAGCGTTTTCCACAGTGTGTTCCACAGGATGTTAGTTGATTTTACTGTGGTCAAATACTTTTAAGAAACTCTGTGAATAATGAAGTTACACAAGTTCCATTGCTGTAGAGATTCTCAGAACCTATAACATGCTCACGTCAAAGGAAGTGCTTTAAATTTCCAAGGGGGCATTAAGGATGAAGCATTTTTTTCATCTTATTTGATTATCTTCCCCTTTTTAATTTTTCATAAATCACCTTCAGCATCTGCGTGACATAGAATATACTTTATAAAATACTAATCTAGTCCAATCCTATAGTCCAATGAGTAAACCGAGGCAGGGAGCAATAAAGCGACTTGTTCAAAGTTACCTACTAAACTGTCTGCAGAACAGGACTAGAGGCAAGGTTATCAAACTCCACAACATGCTCAAAAACCCTTTTGCTCCTCACTATATGCTCAGTACCTGACACAGCAGTTAAATCAGTGCTTGTTAAACTTGAACTGAGATTGTTCATAGGGACAGCCATGTGTTGCCTACCTCTGCCAGCCTGGCCCCTACCACAGCGCTGTATGTATGGAGGAGTCAGCATTGAGTTCCATACTTACACTGAGAATATGTGGTCCCAGTTCCGCTGACACTGAACCTGTTGAGATGCAGCCTGTGTGTGACCACGTTCTTCTGGGGTTGGAACAGGACAATGTGCACCTTGGGTGCAAACAAACAGCCCAAGACCACGAAGCCGCTCAGGCTGACAGAGATGCACATGGTGGTGGTCTGTACCTACGAGAGAAGGTTTTCTAGTAAGTCTGTGGCTATAAATTCAATCAGATGGCCTACTAAAGACAACACTAAAACAAGACCAAAACGAGAAACCCAGAATCAGCCATATTGGCTGTTCTTATTACAGCCAAATCAATATAGTAATTATATTGGATCTTCTGTGTTTGGGATATTCGTGGAAACATCGCTTAGGATTTGTAAGCAAACACCATTTGTGTGGGGTTCTCCTGAATGCTTGCCAAGACTTCACAGGGATTTTTTTGTTTTGTTTGCTTTATATTTTCATAAAGATATTTCTGCAGAACCACTAAAGTTGGAATCTTAATTAGTAAAACATAAATACTGACTGATGAAGTGGCCAGATTGCTGATAGTTTTCAGTGAGTGAACTTGGCGTATTTGAGGTTCACTATAGAATGAACAAATTTGGACTTTTTCCATCTCCCTTTCTTGCTGCAAGCTCTGCATATAAGCTATTAGTGTCCCCACTTGGTCTTGGGGGACACTACCAACTTCCTTCTGTGCTACCTTTTCTTTTGCTTATTTTGTTGGCATCTCTCTGAAATTTTGATACATTAGGTATTCACTGTTCAATCTCTGTGTTCTCTAGGCTTTTATACACTCATCCTTGACAGAGAACTTTCACTTTCTCCCGCTGTGTCCCCTGAAAATTACCTCAGAACTAGGGTTTATTGTATCTCCTCATTCTCTCACCCTCATTCTCTATCTTCTCTGATCTCATCATTTGTCCTGGCTTCAGTTTCCATACATTTTCTGGAAGATTCCAAATTACACTCTACATATTTTATCGCTTTCAGTACTGAAAAATGAAAATTATTTATTTCTTCTATCAGTTTTGTGGACATTTACTATAGATACACAGAGGCTTCTTGGAATATAAGAAGAACTTTAGATTTTTTTCCCCTTCCTCTCCAGGCAAATGCTATTACAAAACAGCATGATTTCTAATGCCCTGAATGACTTTAGGTGCCTATAAAACATTTCTATAAAGTCTCTGACCTTGCTTTCTAATCAAGGAAAGCTGAAGACTGAATAAATTAACTGGAAAAGCCATACAACTTTAGAGAGCTTCATTTTGTATTTGATTAAAAAAAAATTCAGGCTACGCTTGTGGCGTTAATTCTTTAGACCTTGATTTACTGTAAGTGCTGAAAGCATAATCCATCCTCACCATTTTAAAGTTCTTGTCTCCTTTAACCACTCCAGTGCTCTTCAGCTTGGGGATAATGGGAGGCAGAAGTAAAGCTGCATTTTTATGATAGTTTGTGTACCATATTTATTCAATATACATGTCATAAATTTGAAACATTTTAACTTTTTTCTTTGTTACAAAGCCCAAGTATCAGCCTCATAGTTTTGGTTGTCCAGTTCCTTCAGTAAGTCACACTGTTAGAGGAGTATCTATAATTCTGTCTTCTGACTCTTTGTATACTACCAGTCCATGCTGCTCTGTTTTCATCTGCCTCAAACTTCCAGCAACATTTGACACAGTCAGTCACTTCGTTCGTTTTGGCTTCCTTCCCTCAGTGGTAGTTCCTTGTCTTAGTTATCTCTTCTACCTGAACTTTAAGTGCTAGAGTGCCCCAGATCTCTGTTTTGGACTCTCTTCTCTTCATCATCTCATTGAATTCCATGTCTTAAATACCTCCTATATTTGATGATATTCAAATATTTATTGCTAGTTCTGACCTACCCTGTGTGCTTTGAGACTAAAAGTTCAACTGCCACCATGACATATTCTTTTGGAATTCTAGAGGAAAACATTGGAAATACTCTTATAGATATTGGGCTAGGCAAAGAGTTTATGAAAAAGACTGCAAAGACAATCACAGCAGCAACAAAAACAAATAAATGGGACCTTATCAAATTAAAAAGCTTCTGCACAGCCAAAGAAACTGTCAAGAGAACAAAAGACAACCCACAGAATGGGAGAAAATTTTCGCAAGCTACACATCCGATAAAGGGCTGATAACTAGAATCTATTTAGAACTCAGGAAAATCAGCAAGGAAAAATCAAACAACCCTGTCAAAAAGTGGGCAAAGGACATGAACAGAAATTTTTCAAAAGAAGACAGAATAATGGGCAACAAGGATATGAAAAAATGCTCAACATCTCTAATCATCAGGGAAATGCAGATCAAAACTGCAATGAGATATTACTTATCTCCAGTAAGAATGGCCTTTATCAAAAAGTCCCCAAGCAATAAATGTTGGTGTGGATGTGGAGAGATAGGAACACTCCTACACTGCTGGTGGGACTACAAACTGGTTCAGCCTCTGTGGAAAGCAATATGGAGATATCTTAAAGTGATACAAGTAGATATACCATTTGACCCAGCAACTCCACTACTGGGCATCTACCCAAAAGATCAAATGACACTCTACAAAAGGAACACCTGCACTTGAATGTTTATAGCAACACAGTTCACAATTGCAAAGTTGTGGAAACAACCCAGGTGCCCATCAATACATGAGTGGATTAATAAAATCTGGCATATGTATACCAGGGAGTACTATTCAGCTTTAATAAACAATGATGATTTGGCACCTCTTGTATTTTCTTGGATAGAGCTGGAACCCATTCTACTAAGTGAAGTATCTCAAGAATGGAAAAACCAGCACCACATGTACTCACCAGCAAATTGGTATTAACGGATCAACATTTATACGGTGTTGGGCAGGTGGGGGGCGAGGAGGGGATGGGTATATACAAACATAATGAGTGAGATGTGCAACGTTTGGAGGATGGTCACGCTTGAAGCTCTGACTCAAGGGGGGACGGGGGGCACGGGCAATATGCCTAACCTTAACATTTGTACCCCTATAATATGCTGAAATAAAAAAATAATAAAATAAAATAGGCATATCATAGTTAATATGTAAGCTAAAGTTGGTGGTTTTCCCCAAGTGTCCCCATTTGAGTGACACCGAATGCCACCCAGTTGTGCAAAACAAAAACGTGGGAGTCGTCCTTGATTTTGCTGTTGCCCTCACACCACACATCCAGTCCAGCAGCAAGTTCTGTTGGTTCTGTTGGAAGATATTTTCCCGTGAGTCTCTCATGTTATCTTGTGAGCAAGCCTCTGACTGCCTTTGTTCCAGGCTGTCTTTTAGTGGATATTTGTAGAGCAAAGAGCTTTAGAAGCCAGTGCCTACCTCTCGAGCAAAGGGGCGGCACATCATCCGTTATAAAAGATTCAGGTTTCCTAGTCTCAGAGTTCCTCTCTTATAATGCAACCCACTGACTGTGCAGGAGTCACCTGGCCCACTTTGTGTAGCGCTGTAGAAGTGGCACTCAGGGAAAACGTGTGAGTGCTGACACTCTGGCTACTGCTATAGCTGTGAGTCATAAAGTCCTTTTTGTCTGCATCAATAAAACTGTGGCAGGCTAACTTGTTACCTTGTAAGTAGAGTAAAATCCAGACACTACAGTCTGACAGTTTTGGCAATGAGGATGGAATGCCAGCAGAGACATGGCTTTTTCAGAAAGGAACTATGAGGGCCTCAGGGCTGATTAACAAGATTTGAGAGAAGGCCACAGAAATCAGTAGCAAACATGTTGACCAAATTGTACAGTTAACCAGAAATAAATAGAGCTCTGCTTTATTGCCTATTAATGAGGCTGTGGGGAAGGGATCAAAGGCTGAGTAACAGGAAGTAGTAGGTTCAAAGACAGCGGCTGGACCAATGCCCTGACTACTGCTCACTCTCCCCTGGAGGGTAGGGTGGGGTGGATTTCCTCCCCAACTGGATTCAGAGCCACCTGATTCTAACAACTAGTACTAAAATTTGTCCTGAGTGTGCAAGTTCCACTTTGGTACGGAAGTTGCAGAGAGATGTTCCTGCACTGAGCGTGGAAAGACTTTCAGAGAAGGGAGAAACCAGGTGAATCATTTGAACTTTGCCTGGTTTCCTTGGGAGGTTGAGGGGTCGGGGCACATAATGCTTGTTAAAGAAGAATGACCACAGCTGGCACCTCTTAGGGCTCAACCCCTGCTGTAGTCTCTCATGCCAGTCTTGGATCCATTCCAAGACGACCGTCGAAGGTCTCAGAGTTTTTTGGAACGGAAACTGACTACAAAAAAAGGAGCTTTGATCCTGTTGATGATACTTCCCTGAGACAGAAAAACTTTCCAAGAAACTGTAGATGAGAAACTGACTAGTTTGGGAGCTCTTACTCACCTGGATTGGGTTGACAATGTTGACAAATGTGCTGTGTGAAAGAATGAGAAACTGATGCAAAGAAATCTAGATAAATTCTTTCAATCAGTTGCCAGCCCTGGAAAACTTCCCCAGCCATTATGTTAAAACCAGGAAATACCCTAAGAAACATTATCATGTTGAGATAGCAAATGCTCTGGATTAAGGTGGACTTCCTTTTTTAAAAAGTTACTGTTGTATGAGTCAAGGCCAAATTAGTTGGAGTCCCAGCCAGAAAGCTATGGATTCTGGTTTCTGAGTCAACAGGTCACCAAAGTTGAAGTGAATAGTGACAGTAATAATGATTCTGTTATCCAATTTAGGCTTTTGGATGCACAAAAATATTGGACCTTTATTTGGTTGAGCCATGAGTAGCTGCTGAGTGCTTAAAACTAAAAGCCAATGTGTGCTGCTTACTGGCATGGAGCTGTTCTCTCTTTCTGGGCTGCCTGATTCTGCCCTCATTTTCTACCCTGATTTTAGCTGCTTTAAGGAAAAAGATGCTTAAGGCTAGGATCAAGGTTTCCCCATCCCTAAGGGAGGCTGAAGTCCATGTGCCCTAGACTTAAGTATGCTGTGAACTTAAGTGAGGAGATGAACTCAAATTTTTATGCTCTGTTGGTTACAGACACACAAATCGCCATCCTACCTAGATATGTCAAGGGGAAGGCAGGGCTGGGAGAAGGGAGAGGCAAATGAGGCACCTGCTTCACATGCAAATTTAAGGGGGTAACAAAAACTCTGTAGTCAGGACAAATAATATTTGAATGTAACATTTAAAAAAAAAACAAAATTAATGCAAAACCCATGATTAACACAATATTAACATTTTAAATAAGTATAACACCAGTAACAGTGCCCATGCTGTGGTATATTGGATTCTAAGGCAAAAAGAAAACTAAATAATATCGATCTCATCTTGAGAACTGCTTATGCAGGTGTCCCCTAGCTCACTTTGCATTGCCTTGTGGAAATTGGGACTCAAAGGACATACGTAAATGCTGACACTCTGTAAGCTGCAATGGCCCTGAGTGTTGAAGCCCTTTGTTTCTGAATGAGGACTCTTGTGTCTTCTGATGGCATCCTTGAAACTGTGGCAGCCTAACCTGGTAGATTGCAATTAAGGTAAAAACCTGTTACAGTTCTTTACGGGTTCTAACATCCTATGGTAGCCACTATCTGCTCTGACCGAACACCTACCTCAACCTCCTAACTAGTCTCCTCATTCATGCCTTCACCTTTCTGTCCTACAGTCATAAAGTCTTTATGGAAGCTGGATTTGTTTCCCCCCTAAAGTGTGAGATCATAAATTTTTCTGCTTGAAAATATTTCAATACTTTCTTTTTCCATGTAGAATGAAACCTAAACTCCTTGGTATGGCCTATGAAGTCCTACATGATCTAGCTCTCCTGCCTCCCTCTCTTATCAAATTACTCTTCCACCTAGTCTTTACACTGCAGCCACATGCCTTTCTTTTCTAAGACATTTTTGTATAAAAGTGTTTGTACTGATGTTTCTTCTGTGTATGTAGCACACAGAATCCCAATGACTTGCTGCTTCCCATTCTTCAGAGGAGTATTATGTAATAGATTCTAGTAAAGTGAAGGGTGGCAAACATTTTTTTGAAAGATTTTGAGATTATTTGATATATAGTTTTTTAAATATTCAAAATAATCAGCATGGGAAAATCAGAATTTCTTTGTAAGTTTTGAACCATGTCAAAATTCTAGAGTCACCTCCAGTGTCTCTGCCTCGTGCAGGTAAATTGCTTCACCAGCCCCAACCCCAACAATCCAGAATCTTGACACTCCAAGTACGGTTCTTTGTCTACCAGCATCCCCATTCTTGGGCCCCATCCTTTCCTAGTGAACCAGAATCTATATTTCAACAAGATCCCCAGGTGCTTTGTATGCACATCAAAATTCAAGATCCACTGCAGTAACCTCCTTTTCAAGAAAAATTGAGAAAATTCGTGTCACAGCACTCAGCACAGCATGAGTTAGCCTGCATTTTTATTCATTCATTATTAACCCTCCATCTCTGTTCTCCCCTCACTTCCTACTACACTGTGAGTTATAAAAGAGGGACTTGTTCATGTTGTTAACTGTATCTCCAAGGCCTAGAATAAGTCTTCAAGTATTTTTGGAAGACATGAATGAGCAAAACACTCAGTAATTACTATTAATGAATTCCTTTATGGATAACTTTACACCAAAACATGGCCTAGTTTTTATTTACACAATTTAAGCTATGTATTAGGATCCTCAATGACTCAGTGTTTGATTCTTAAAATAACTGAGAAGGTTTAGTTGTGATATACCAGGAGATGACTTGGATCATTCCTCAAACATCTGAAGTTCTTGTTTGCTCTGTCTTGGAGGCCTGTAATAGCTTCAATTAATCCTTACTCCTTCAAATCCATCCTTCACTTTAAGGGTAGGGAAGTTTGTGGTACAATATGAAGGACACAGATTTGGATCAGAAAAACTCATCCTAATATTGCTTAACTGTGCCACCTGGGAAGTTAATTATCCTCTGAGTCTGTTTACTCATTTCGCTAAGAGATAATAAAATTTGCTTTCCAGGGTGTTAATGAGGATAAGTGAGCTACTGTATTCAAAACATCTAGCAGAGTAAGTTGATCAGGAAGGATTAGTTTCTTTCTTTCCCTCTTACCTTTAATCATGTCATTTTTTGCCTAAGCAAACAATCAGCAAAAGAAAACAAGAAAAAATTAAAAAAATCCCAAGACTTCAAAGCCCTTAAACATGATCTAAATGAATTCCTCTGCCTGGTGTACTCTGGCCAAGTTGCCAATTCCCATGAGTTTCTTACTAGCTCCCTCACCTGCCCCCAAACTGTTTTCCACCTGGTAAGATTGAGATGACTGCCTTCTGGTTAGCTGGTTTCTGTCTTGTCTCAGGAATATTCCCTACAGTCTCTAACCACCTTAATTGCACTTGCCCACGAAGGTACAGAGTAAAATCCCAAGACATCAAGAAGTATTCCTGGAAAGAAAACATCAAGCTCTTACTGATCTCTTTTATGAAGCTCCTGAGTATTTAGAGTTTGTATTGCCAATTTAATTATAAACTCTTCTGTGTTAATATTCATGTTTGAGATTGTTCCCCCAGCTAAGATAAAAACTTTCTGAAGACTGGAATAGTGCATTATATTTATTTATAACTCACAATGGATGGTAAAGTACTGCGTCATAAACCTTGTTGACTGTTTGCCCCAATTTTTCCCAGCTGCCCTTAAATTACTGGGTACTTTTCTAAGGCTGCTGATTCTGTTTGAATCACATGGTTTTTCTCTGGGAAATTTAAAACCTCAGTCTTGTTCTTGGAATTTCAAGAGTCCCAAGTTCAAATGCTTATAGAGTCCATGAAGGCGCAGGTGTAAGAAGCCAGGTGCAAGAATTCAGAGCTTGATGGAGGCTATGGGCAACAGGAGCCAGAGTGCTTAGTCTTGAGGGGTACATTGCTCAGGTCCAGCTAATTGTTGCATATAGGAATTTGGGCTCACATGTTTTACTTTGTTAAGAGAAGCCCCAAATCTGGACATTTATATAAAATTTCTCAATTTTCTAACTTTGACAAATATTTCAAAACAGTGCAGATAAAACGTATCTGTGAGATAAGAAGAGCATGTGGTTCATTAGGGCAGGGGTTTTCAACCTTGGCTGCTAACCAGAGTCACCTGGGAAGCTTTGAAAAATCCTGATATCCTGGTCACAGACCAGGCCAATTAAATCAGGATCTCTGGGGCTATTTCCCATGTATCAAAAAAAATTTTAATGCTATATAGTTGGTACGATATGCAGCCAACTTTGAAAACCACTGTCTTGGAGGTTTCAGTCTACCTTTCTCATTTCTTTTATAAATTTAGGTTTGGTATTATTTGTAAGGAGTGAGAACTCAGATACTCTTAATGTGTCTGGAGGAGACCTTAATTAGCATGGACCTTTGAAAGAAATCAATTCCACAACCTCTGTTTCATTTGCCTTATGACTTCTGCCATGTCATAAGTCATATGGAAGCTCTGGCATGTTCAGCTAATTTCATTCAGTCAGTTGCTCTACTATATTGCTATTATTTAAAGAAAAAAGTCATTTTTTGTGTGTTTTAGAAATAAATGCTAATTTATTCAATAAAATAAATTTTTTATAATGTTATTTATGTTTATTCTCAGTATTTTTTGCTCTATTTTTTCAACCAGCTCTTTTGAGAATGGATAGTTTCAAATCATATGTTCAGAGCAAAATAATTAGTATTGTAACTATTTTGTAGTCCCAATATTCCATGTCTGGGTGGCTAAGGGTGGCTTCCTAAAAACTTAAAAAACATCCCTGCAGATCTATGGGAGTGGATATGTATACAAGAGCAAAAGGCAGAGATAGGGGCATTCAAATACATTAACTATGTTTCTCCATTTTAATCTCTAAACCGTAAATATTCAACTCCCCTTTGGTGCGTAATACTCTGCCCTTAGATTTTGCCAATTCAGTTCTGATGTTACCTTTTCTTAAAGATTTTCAATTTTTTTTAATAGGTATTCTGACTGTTATTAATATTATATGTTATTTATATTATAATATATAATATTATACTGTTATTTATATTAATATGTCTGACTGTTATTCCAACATTGAACTTACATTCTTCTTTTTTATTGTTCATTCCTTAAAGTAGCCCATAGGTTTCAGTCACATGGTTGGGAATAATTTAAATAGACAGGGCTCAATAAGCTTTGCCAGCCTCTTGATCTCATGCTTTAAACAGATTTGTGTTCTTTTTTTAAAAAAATGATTTTAATTGGCAAATAAAAATTATATATGTTTATCATGTACAAAATATTTTGAAATATGTATACATTGTGGAATGGCAAAATTGAGCTACTTAACGTATGCATTATTTCACATATCATTTTTTTGTGATGAGAACATTTAAGATCTATTGTTTTAGTGATTTTTAAGAATACAATGATAGTCACCATTTGTACAATAGATTTCTCAAATTGTTCCTCCTATGTAACTGAAATTTTTATCTGCTTTTTCTTCTTTTTGGGCTGTAATTTGCCAGATTTTGTCAATGTAGCAATTGCTGGTAAACAGAAGATTTGGGGACTTTTACAACCTATAGAGGCACTTCAATCATGGTATAACAAGGAAACCATTATGGTTTGGAAAATTTTAACCTATGATGACCCAAGAAACATAGAAAATAAAAGCCAATTGTCTGAAGAAAAAAAATTTCTTATACTCATTTTGAGATATTAAAATCAGAATTATAAATGCAAAAATAACTGATGAAGGTTTTAAAAATTTGGGAAATTATGATGGAATGATGAAGTTTCTTTTAGATGAGAAAACAATTATATGAAAGTCCAGAAATTTGAATTATATAACACTGACTATTAATGAATGACTTAATTAGGTTACTTGGATATGTACAGTAAAATTTTTAGCTAGTTCAAGGAATATATATATATATGTATGTGTATATACAGCTAAAGTTATAGAAAAGACATAGCAAATTAACATTATATTTTAATGTGTTTTAGAGAAGTAATGAAGCATGAGTGAAAGGTTTTATATCTTTAAACTGATCCTGGCTCAATGTTACAAGTGTATTTTAATTTACAGTTTGAACTATGGTAGCCAAGTCCTCTTGTGTCTAATTTGAAGTATTCTAATTAAGTTCTTAGTAGTTTAAGTCTTATTCTCTTGTCAATCACTTTTTAAGCTTAATTAAAAGGTTTTCATTAATGGTATGTGTGTGTGTATTACATTTTCTCTCCCACTAGATTAAATATTGCTTGAATAAACAGGCCATTCACATTTATTGTCCTCTCTGTGCCTAGCACCATGCTCTGTGCATGGTAGGTGCTAATTAAATGCTTTTGAAACATGTTGAATTAATTTCTACACATAACATGGAGGTCATCATGACATTTGTAACTACCCAACTCACTGCTGAGATGAAATAAAAGGAGCCAATTTTATATCGTACCCAACAAAAATTGGCAGGATAAAAGAACAAGGAAAAGAAACAAAGACTTACTCTGTAGTCACTTGACGTCACATAAAATATAGGAAGGAAAGCCAGCCAGATGATGCAGGTGGTGTACATGGTAAAACCTATGAACTTGGCTTCGTTGAAATTTTCTGGGCACTTCCGCGTTTTGAAGGCATACACAGTGCATAAGATCACCAAGATCACATCATAGGTAAGAGAGATCAACATGCTGGAATCTTTGACGTTGCATTTTAAGATGACTGTTTCCCGCTTCTCTGGAAGGGTGTACCTCCTGGTGCCTGGAGCCTCCAGGATGAGCCACACAGATACCATCACAATTTGCACCAGTATCAGACCCAGGCAGATGAAAACCTGAGAACTGGGGCTGATGAATTTTGGCCTCTGAGCGCCATTCTTGACCCCATCGAAGATGCGGGCGATGCAGTTTGTCTTGGTCAGCAGGGCTGAGTAACAGACAGCGAAGGAAGTCCCCAGCCCGAGTCGACGCAACGCGCAGATGACCGGTGATGGCTTGGCAATGAAGAAGAATGTCATGCAATATGACAGGCCAACCCCAAATAATAAGATGTAGCAGAGTTCCCGGCCTGATGCTTTGACCAAGGGTGTGTTGTTGTGCTTGATAAAAACAGTTACAACCATGCATGTGCACATAAAACCCAGGCAAGCAATGGTGACTGGACCAATGGCCCAGGCATCTTCCCACCTGATGTAGTCCTCAGGAAGGTCAAAGCATCCAGTTAGGTCTGCAGTGGGCCACTGCCCAGGCCCACAATCCATACAGGTAAACTCGTCAGCCAGGTATTCGTAGGGCTCGCAGGGGATGCAAATCCAGCAGCAGACATCCCCTGGCTGCATGTTCTTCATTTCATTGGGGGCACAGGGGTCACTGCACTGGGAAGTGGGGACTGAGTTCCGGGACCAATGAATGGAATCAACCTCTAGTGATAAGGTCTCCGCCCAATGACCAACCTTCAAGTAGCCATACTTTCCACCTACATACTGGAAATTGAACACGTTGTATCGCCCCATTCCGTCTCCAAAAGTGTCAAACTTGATGATGCTATCTGCACCTTTATTTGGGTTAAAGGGAGCTGTGAGATGTAAAGAAAAAAGAAAAGAACACTTGTTTAGGTATCTCATGTGTGATAACCAATGACTTTATGTCATACACTTAGCAAAACTGAAATTATAGGGAATGGAGATTCCAAGCCTGAAATAACTTATCAGTTACACATTGAAAGCTACACATCAAAAGCTACTTGAGTACTCAGGCACTCATAAATCGATTCAGTTAACATTACTGAGTGTCTAACAGGTGTCAAGTGTCAGTAATAATCATGAGCATAATACAGTGCTGTCTTCAAAGGAGTTCATTTTGTAATGGGGGACTTGCAGACATGCAGTCATATTCTCCATGGTGCAGACATGCAGTCATATTCTCCATGGTGTGCAAGTATTCTCTTCTTGAAAGATTTCACGATAGAAATTGGGCAAAACATTGTATCTCATTCTTATCACATATTTATTTACAGTCACCAAGATGTTTCTCATCTTAAATATTTTCATGAAAATATAAAATAATTAGGAAGAATTTTTCTTCTCATTATAGATGTATGATATGCTTCTTTTAAACGGTTCAGATGACTCAGAAAAAATTAAAACCCACCCATAATCCTTCAACTTTAACGATTTAATGTTTTGGAGCATATTCATTTTGACTACATATATGCATGTGTCTATATAGAGCATGCTCCTATTCACGTAGACAGATACCACTTGTCTGTATATAGAATCTAGGTAAGTGTGTTTTAAAGTTTGTTCCTAAGAGAACAGGGTCAGGAGCAGCAGTCAGGACAAATGGACTGCTTTCAACCCTGTCCCTTTCTTACAGTTCTCTGTGAGTCCCTGAGAGCAGCAGGTCTCTGAGCATTTATGATTCCTCTTCCAGTCACCATTCATTTCTCTCTTGCCAATGTCTGCCATCACTCTGATAACCCATTTCTACATCACACACTCTGGTATACTGTGTGCTTCTATGTCACACTGCCAATCTTTACTCTTTCTCAGGAAAAGAATATGGCTGATATCTCTGTGATGCACAAACTGTCTATTAGTCATGATAAGTTTGCCTATGTTGGTAAATAGACCCACAATTATTTAATGGCTCTAACAAAATGGAAGTCCATTTCTCTTTCATGTAGCAGTCTAAGGTCTTATTTTGTTGGTGTCTCTCTTCTACATGGGGATTCAAAAACCCAGTTTACTTCCATCTTGAAGCTGTGCCCATTCCTAGCACCCATCCAGTGGAAGACAAAAGAGTATGAGGAAGGTATGGCACATATGTTCATTCATATATCATTGCTTAAAAGTCACAGGGACATATCCAACTTTAAAATAGGCTATAAAATGTAGTTTAGCTAATGTGCTCTGCTACTACTATTCCACAGAATGAAAGATTGGAATATAGGGGACACTGCAGTCTCCTGACCTTGGGGATGTCAACTGTCTTTGTTGCCTCCCAACGAGCTGTCTTCTTCTTGGGTCCAGTTATTTAATGGAGGAAAAGTGTCCCTCAATGAATCACTTGGGTCCCTGATAAAAGAGGACTTCACATTTTACAAAATAGCCCTCTTCTCCAAAAGCATATAGGTGCCCTTAAAGGGTTGTATTGGGTAGTTTATAATAAAGCCTCATACCATATATAAGGTCTGTTAGCAACTGTAGTCTAATATGACTAATTTTTCCTCATTTATTATGACTTTTTTCCTTTTAGTTTTCTTGTCATTTCACCCTGTAATTTGACTTTCCCAACCTCCACCTCCTTCTGCAACATTCCAAACCCACCACGTATGTCTGCAAGTGTCTGTACTCCAGACGTGGGTTGGTTTCAAGTTGTAAGGATGATGTAGTAGATAACTGTGTGATTCTGGAGTTAAAGGGACTGTATGTGATTCTCACCTCTATCTTTTAATAATTGTGTGTCCTTGAACAAGTTAACCTTTCTAAGTCTGTTTCTTGATTATCACGTAGGGAATAAGATTTTTTTTTTTAAGACTTGTTGAAATAAGCCACGTAACATGCTCAGTGCAGTGCATGGTATCCAGTAAACATGTAACATAAAATTTAGTGATAATCACAGCTAAAAATAAAAAGATAAAATAACTTCATGAAAAAGGAGAGCTGAATGAGAAGGGAGGAAGGGATGGGAGGGGATGTTATTCAATTCTACGTACTGCTGTATCCAAGCTTCACTTCTGACCCAGTCAGGACCCTGGTCCTCCAGCCCCTCCCTGCCCTTCCATAGTTACCAATAGGTAATGATACCTATTGTTTGGGAATGTATATTTTTATTTAATGAGGTATTGTGGATATTTTTCTCTTTTATAGATATATCTTTATTTTCAATGGCTCCATACTATAATATTGCACATAAGTATCAAGCTACTCAAGCAGTCCTATAGTTTTAGCATTTAGGTTGTTTCCACAGTTTTGGTTTCATTAACCTCATTATCTAGTTATTTCCTTAAAGCAAATTCACAGAAGTAAAATTGCTGGGTCAAAGTAAAATTGCCAGGCCAAAATTTAGCTACAGAGTACCAGGTTGCCATCCAGAAAACTTCTTTTTTTATGTGTCTTATTTTTTTACCAATTCACACTCCCATTAACATTGTACAGGACTGCCCATCTCCACAATCCTACCAACCCTGTGTATTATTGTTGGTCTTTTCAATCATGGACAAACTGATAGGTAAAATTATGATCTTATTTTAATTTGTATTTCTATGACTTTTAGAGAGGCTAATTATATTTTAATATTTAAAAAAATCATTTGATTTTGTGAATTGCTGGTTCATGTACTTTTCACTTGTTTTCTTTGCCATGTTTATGGTTTTTAAAAAAATAATAGGTAAGCGCTATATATGGATTGAACATATTAATCCTTTATCACATATGTTGGAAATATTCTTTTTAACTTTGTTTATGCTATTTTTTTCCCAACCAGATTCTTAAAATCTTAGGTAACTAATTCTATCAATCTCTTCCTTGTTATTTCTACCTTACATACCAGCCCACAAAATCCTTTCCTACTCCAAGACTGCTAAAATATTTATCTAAATTTTTTTCTATTACTTTTATGGTTTTCTTTTTTACATTAAAAATTTTAATGCACTTCAAATTTACATTAGTATAAAGTGTGAGGTAGGATTCTAATTCACTTTTTTCTCAAATGGCTAATAATTTAATTTAAATTAAATACTAAAAAATAAAATATAAATACACTTATTAAAATGTCTATTTTACTATACAATAATTTATCATATAAGGGAAAATTATAAAGTAATAAAAGTACTAAATAATAATTTCCCACTGATTTATAGTACTTGTCATTTTATTACATCCCATGATACTCAAATCTTTATGCTATTTCTTGTTTCTCTTGATCTCTTTCCATAGTGGTATGATTTTTTACAACTACCACAGCTTTATACTAATCTTTAGTGTTGGTTAGGACGACACAGGAGTTGAAACATATTACTATATTTTCAGATATAGGAATCAATATCAAATTCCTATATCAGATAAAACTAAATTTATTTATTCTATGCTTAGAAAAATTTATTAAAATTTTAAGGATTCCTTTCAAAAATGTTACAAATAAGAAAAATATTGAATATTTTAATACATTTTATAGTATGTGTAAGAACTTGAGATGTGCTATTTTGTTATTCTCAGGAAGGCACCCAAACTGCATCAATGTTTGCTTAATGTTTTTAGATGATTTCTGGAAAATATTTCTAAAAGAAACATGTTTTATGTTTTTAGTTTAAATATTTCATTATTTTACCTAGTAGATGGGCTCCAGCTCTATCCAGGATAATACAAGAGGTGCTAGATAACCATTGTATTTTTTGGCTGAGTAGAACTCCATGGTATACATATACCACATTTTATTAATCTACTCATGTATTGATGGGCGCTTGGGTTTTTCCACATCTTTGCAATTGTGAATTGTGCTGTTATAAACATTCTAGTGCAGATGTTTTTTTTTATAGAATGTCTTTTTTTCCTTTGGGTAGATGCCCAGTAATGTGATTGCTGGATCAAATGGTAGTTCTACTTGTAGCTCTTTGAGGTATCTCCACATTACTTTCCATAGAGGTTGTACTAGTTTGCAGTCCCATCAGCTGGAGCCCATTCTACTAAGTAAAGTATCACAGAATAGAAAAATAAGCACCACGTGTACTCACCATCAAATTGGTATTAACTGATCAATACTTATGTGCACATATAGTAGTAACATTCATTGGGTGTTGGTGAGGGGGAGGATAGGGAAGGGATGGGGATTTTCACACCTAATAGGTGAGGTGTGCACTATCTGGATGATGGACATGCATGAAGCTCTGACTTGGGTGGGGCAAAGGCAATATATATAACCTAAATATTTGTACACCTGTAATATGCTGAAATAAAAAAAAATCACTGTTTTCACAGCAATTCTTTAATATAATAGTTCTCAAAATTAATATATTTAATGGGTAGTAAAAGTGTTTTGTGTGTTCTGAGCTAATGAAGGTTATTAAGATTGTTGGCATGTGAGTTAATAATATTAACATTAAAAATGTAATATATGTTCCTTTATAAATCTTTTTTGGAAATCATCTAATAGCAAATTGATGGAGACTGGTTACCTACTTGAGAATAACAAAATTAATAACACATCTGAGGTTTATACCCTTGATATAAAATGTGTTAAAAAATTCAACATTTTATTTATTTGTAACACATGAAAGGAGTTCCTAAAATTTTTAAAGAAGTTTTTGAAGCAGGTCAATGTATTACATATCCAAAAGTTAAATAATAAAAAATTAAAGCATACATTGACAATCAAGTATCACCAGACATTTAAGTAAACTTCGAACTTGAAAGACAGTGACTGAATCAACCAGATAAAACAGTTGGAAAAAATAGAGACAATGCAGGAAGCAAAATTCAAAGGCTTTAAGACATCAATATGCTCAGAGAGATAAGTGAAGATATTGCTATGAGATAGGCACAGGATATTCTTTAAAAGGATTATACAGAGAATAAGAATGAGCTTTCGGACATGAAATAGCAGAAATAGAAATTCATTATAAGGATTGAAAGGTAAATTTGAGAAAATCTCAGTTTGACCAACACCAATAGGTGTTCCAGAAGGAGAGAAAGAAAGTAGAATGTTATCAAAAGAGTCAAAGTGAACACCTGTGGAGAGTAGACTTAGCTAGGGGAAGGGTTGGGCGAGAGACTTTGTTCTTTCTTCTAAGTGTGTTGCATTCGTGTAAAAATTCTTTAAGTATATTATTTTGATAAAAAAAAATATTATAAAGTTAAAACAGTACAAAGAATATTTGAGCATGGCCAGGCAGAATAGCTTTAGAGTAAATATATTGTAAAAACAATGTTGTTGCAAATATTATAACAAGTACTTGAAAAGTGGGTGGTGAATAAATAGTACTTTGGTGAAATTTTATTTTTAATAGGTTTCCATTTTACTAAATTTGTTTTGTTAAATATGTAACAAAATGTAGTCTAGTTCCTGAATCCTTTAAATACATAAAACACATTAAAGTACTTCAAATGAATACATTACAAATTCTAAACAACAGTCCATTGTCAGAAGAAGTACCCTGATCCTTATTTTGGAATAAGGAGTTGGCGTATCTATATTAGAATGAGAAGGAATGAAAGAAGAACCTGGAATGAAAAGGTGAACCATGTCTGCCAAATATTCCACATGTGAGAATAATCCTGTTCTTGATTACTAATAATCCTGTTCAAAACACAACATTAGCCTGGCTAGTTAGAAGATCAATAATAAAAGCAAGCTCTTTGGTACTTCTGGAGTGACTTCAAGGGTCAGTGTGGCTTGAAGCCCTAGTGCATTCCTCTGGTTGCCTTCCTGATGCATTTAGAGTTGCCTCAAAGTCAAATGACTCACTAGGGAAAGAGGTAAAGCCCAGTGGACCTAAACCATGATTCTCCAGCAATCAGTTGTATAGTTTCTTCAGAGTGAAGAAACTCTGGGGAGTTTGCTGTTTCTTAAGCTGAGACTCACCAAGGGAATAAGCATCATTCAAAATGGAAAAATAAATCAC
The DNA here is from genome assembly GCF_040939455.1 of Microcebus murinus. Lineage (NCBI taxonomy): Eukaryota > Metazoa > Chordata > Mammalia > Primates > Cheirogaleidae > Microcebus > Microcebus murinus. The sequence goes on from NC_134112.1 coordinate 51,320,038, forward strand.
TTCACCTTTCACTGGTATTGCAAGAGCATGGAAGAACTCAAACTAAAAGGAGGAAAAAAGAAAAATTGGAAAGATGGCGGAATTTTTAAAGAGACTTATAAGCTCTCAAAAATCCAATTTCAAGCCCTGCATCACTCTCCCGTGCCTCAAAATCAGGAACTTGTTTTCGGAAGGAGTCTGAGCTGGCCTTGGGTCAGGAGAATGGTTTCTCGGTTTGGCTGATTATCCAATTAGTTCTGACCCCAGTTTCAAATGGATTTATTTGAAAGGTTTAATACCAAGATGATCAGCCCTCTTAGGAACCATTTTGTAGAGGTGAGGCAAGTCTGTGCCTTAAAAATGTCACAGGTCAATGGCAAAAGAAAATTAAATTGGTTCTTTATTTTTTTCCTCTCAGACAGAAGTCCAATTAAGGTAAGACAATAATGTGGCTCTTAACAGGCCTTCAGTAATGGGAATATTACCTGTCTCAGTTCACATTCATAAACACTAATGAAGACTGCAAAAGCTACTAGCAGCACCATGGCTCCAGTTTTGCAACTGGGGCCTCACTGGAGTTTCTGTGAACTGATCTGATGAATTTCAATAAAGATATAGGTGAGAAGACAGCAGACAGCATCTCCCTTGAAAGACTATGTTAGAGGTCAACAGGTGAAGAAACCAAAATTGTTTGGCCAGAGAAAACAAAATCTTTTACAAACATCATGCAGAAAGAAGCTAGGAAAGAATAAGAATGAATCTCTGGCTGTCAGTAATTAATTTACTTACTAATTAGGAACAAAATCACTGGAGCATTTCTTACAGTTATCAACTGAGTGTAACAGCTGGGACAAAGCACACTCCGCTGTCTTAGGTGCTCAATAAGCTCAGTAAGTACCTAAGGTACACACTGACAGCATTTCAGAAAAGATAATGAAATAGCATTTTTTAAAGGCTACTATGATTTTGGAAAAGAACTTTCTTCACTTCCCTTGAAAAGTAAGCATGGATAATGCTTCATTACAGATTTTACTGGTTTTCCTATCTAGATTCTACATATTGTTACTGAAATTTCCAGCACTCAGGGCAACTCAGAAATGAACAATTTACTCTTGGAGCAAGAGTGAAGAATGGGGAGACAGAAAAAAGCAATGAAAATGGCAATGAATGGAAATTAGTGAGATTCCACAATTCCTTCTACTCCCAATTCAGGAAGCAGGGCTTGCCTGATTTATTTTAGCTGCAAGTCTCATAGTCGTCACTGAATCTTTGGTTAGGGACTCTCTTTAACATGAGCTAATGCTACCACCTCATCTTCTTCTCTCCTTTTCTCCAGCTCCTGCCCTCCTCGTTAACCACCTCGGTACAAGTGTCGACTATAGTCGATAGCCACAGATGAATGCACACAGCAACTTTAGCTGACAGCTGTGATATGATTTTTCTAATTTTTCATTTATCAAAATAAAATTGTGAACATTTAAAAATAACGTAATGAAAACATATATGTATATGTTACCTATTCTGATTTACATTCCAAGTAAAGCTGCCTGTAAAGTAAAACAAGCTTTCAGTGCTTTAAAGCTTTCCTCATTACACAAGAGAAAAACGGCTTCATCATTAATGCACAGCACAAACTATGGTGTGGACTATGAGTGCCAGCTGTGGGCAAGGTTTCACAGCCAGTGAGCACCGTACCAAAGCGGTTAATACTGTCTTGCTTTTCGCTCATCTGCTCCAATGAGGGTTTAGATTTTTTACAAAACTTTTCATTGAAATCTAATATATATATGAAAAAAGTCTCAAAAAATGAGTGAATTATCACAAAGCAAACACACACATGTGACATTATGGCTGTTAAGAAACAGAACATTACCAGTTCCCTTGTTCCTGTTCCTGTCAGACTACCCTCCTTCTCCCCAAAGGCAACCACTGTCTTATCGTCTCCTACCAATGTGTTAGTTTGCTAGGGCTGGCACTAGCATTAGAAGTGCAGCCTGAAGATGTGACTGAATTGCTGCCATCTCATGACTGAATAGATGAGCATTTGCTTGTTATGGATGATCAAAGAAAGTGATTTCTTGAGATGGAATCTACTCCTGGTATCTTAGTCTGTTTGCATTGTTGTAAAGGCATATCTGAGGCTGGGTAATTTATAAAGAAAAGAGATTTATTTGGCTCATGGTTCTGCAGGCTGTACCAGAAGTATGGTGCCAGCATGTGTTCTGGTGAAGGCTTCAGAGGAGGCCTGCTCTGTCACAGGGAGAGAGAGGGGGGAAGGTGCCAGACTCTGTTTAACAACTGGCTCTTGTGGGAACTAACAGAGTTAGAATTCACCCATTATCATGAAGACCAGGAGGACATCAAGCCATTCATGAGGGATCTGCCCCAGTGACTCAAAGGCCTCCCATTAGGCCCCACCTCCAACATTGGGGTCAAATTTCAATAGGTGATTTGGAGGGGACACAAAAACCAAACTATGTCACCTGGTGAAGAATCTGTGAACATTGTTGAAATGACAACAAGGGATGTGGAATATCACATACGCTTATTTAATAAAACAGTGGCAGGGTTTGGGAGCATTGACATCGATTTTGTAAAAAGTTCTACTGTGGTTAAAATGCTATCAAACAGCATCCCAAGCTACAGAGAAATCCTTTGTGAAAAGAAGAGTCAATTGATGTGGCAAACTTTGTTGTTATCTCATTCTCAGAAAGTACTACAGCCATCCCACCCTTTAGCAACAAACAGCAACCTGATCAAACAGCAGCCATCAACATTGAGGAAAGACCTTCTACCAGCAAAAAAGACTAGGACTTACTGAAGGTTCATATTATCATTAATATTTTTTTAGCAATAAAGTATTTTTAAATTAAGGTATGTACATTTGTTTAGACATAATGCTATTGTATACTTAACAGACCACAGCATAAGTAAATATAACTATATGTACAGGAAAACCAAATAATTTATATATTCACTTTATTGCAATATTCACTTTATTGCAGTGGCCTGGAACCAAACCCACAATATCTCTGAGGTATGCCTGTGTATGAGTGTGTGTACAGTAGTAAAATTGTAATATATGTGAGTTCCAGTTGCTTCACATTCTTCATGTTGATGTCATTTAATTTTAGATATTCATGTGGAAATGTACTGGTATCCCATTATGGTTATTTTGGTAGTAAATTTGCATTTTCCAGATGCCTAATAATATTTAGTACTTTTCATAAGTTACTTATGTATTTAGAACTACTCTTTTCTAAAATGACTTTTCTAAAATGACTTTTCCCATTTCACCTGCTTTGTATTTTCTGTCTTTTAAAAATTAGATTTGGAGGAATTTTTTTATATATCCTAAATATGAATCCTTTCAAATATATGTGTTATAAATATCTTCTACTCTGTGGTTTGCCTTTTTGTCTGCTTAATAGTGTTGTCCAATAAACATAAATTCTTAATTTTAATACCCAATTTCTAATTTATCAATTCTTTATTTTATAATTAATGCTTTTAGCACTCTGTTTTAAAAATATTTACTTATTTGGATATTTGGATACCTATATAATTCTAAAATGTGAGCATTTCTGGTACTGAACAAGTTTCAGAAGAATATTGTGCCATTAAGGTACCAGCTACCAGCTCTTCTTCTGTGCTGACACAGTGTGCTGTACATTTAACTTTAAGGGAATTGACTACAGCATATTCACTATGTGTCCATCTCTTCACTATATTCCTAAGCCTCTTTCGAACAGGGATAATGTCTCATTCGTTTTTGTATCTCATCATCTAAGGCAATGCTGGCACATTGTAGGCATTCACTAATTGTTTCCTAAACTGATCATTAGACTCACTGTAATCATCCCAGGAACCTAAAAATCATGCTAATGCCTAAGTCATAATACAGACTGATTAAATATGAATCTTAAGAAATGGGTCTAGAGACTCATATTCTGACAGCGTGCTATATTATTATGTAGCCAAGCAGGGGAAGAGTGTACTAGCCGGTAGAGGCCAGGGACGCTGCTAAACATCCCACAATGCACAAGACACATGGTCAGAACAAACAGGTATCTGGCCCAAAACATGAATAGTGCTCAAACTGGAAAATCCTGGTATAAGGTAATAAATGTCTGGATTTCTAGATATATTTTGAAAATCTCAATCTTCTTTGTAAATTGAAAATATCTGTACAAGATAAATTCTTTATGGTGTTACCATATTGAGGTCACAATTACCTAGTCAGCAGTTTAGGTAAGCTTCACTCCTCCCACACCGCCGCGGTATTTACTACCGGCCCCTTTCACACAGATCTTCGTGGTTTTTCTTTTCCTCCCTTTTAAGAAACCACTCACCTACCTAGACATATTCTTCCCATCAATCAGCTCCTAGGAAAGAAGCAAATTCCTGTCTCTAGCAGGATTAGGAGCTATACAGCCTCTGGAGCTGGCTGGCAGCAAGAATATCTGCTATTAGGGAGAGTGAAGTGGGGGTTCCTATGTGAATTTTCTCCCTTTTAATTTCTATCTCCAGCAAAAACCTGAGCACCCAAGAACACTATGTCACTTTGCAAAACTCACCAAAGGTTTTCAATTTTGTGGGGGAAAACTGTGAATTTCAATGACAAATTTAATCTGGTGTCATGTTTTTTTTTTTAAATGGGACTATGTCATGTAGTAAACCACAGATTAAAAAAAAAGAAGAGAAAAACAAAAGGCTTTCCCCAAAGTTGGAGAGAAAAACATATCCATGACTTAATAAAAGAAAGCATAAGCTTCCCATTGTTGTGTCCTTAAATCACTTCTCCACCTGCTGTGCTACAGATCTAAGTGCTGCAGAAGAATGAAACGTGATAGGGACAGAAGGTGTGAAAATGCCTGAGAAAAATCCCATTCAGAGATGCTCTAGGAAGTCAGCCATGCAAACTATAAAAAAAGGATCTGAAAATGGGTAGCAGAGCTAATATTCTGAAGAATGCAATCACAGTAACAAGGATACTTAATAAAATGAGCTTTCCCCTTTATAAGCAAACAAGAGACTTCTTTACGTAAGAAGCAGAATAGCAGAAATTTTATTCAGCCTCTGAGGATGAACTTTCCAAAGATAAGCACAGCAGCTTAGCATGCAGTACCTGAAATTTCTATGGGTGAAGCAAATTAATTTCAATTCTCTTGCCTTATGCATGCACGGACATGCATTTGACTCTCTGTGTAGTGCCATGTAAAGAGAATAAAAGGGAAAATAAATTACTTCTCCTACCAGCATGCTGCTCTATTGTTAAGTTGTCATGTGTTTTTAAAGCCACTATAGCATAGCTTAGTCTTCTGTCTTCCCAGAGCGGGGCTGAATTACTGAACCACAAAATTTCAAGTGACCTTGTCAGGTATTCAAGCATATCCACACATTGCTAAGGAATTCCAATTCAGGACCTATATCATCCTAAAAGGGTTTCTATACCCCTGGTGCCAAAATAAAATGTTACAATGTAAACTTTTCTCCTCTCTTTGCACCACAATTTCTATTTTGAATTATTCTATAAAATAATGGTGCTAAGAAAATCATAAACAGATTATTTTGCCCCCTTTTAAAAAATCTTCTTGGAAATCAATCAGCTTCAGATATCATTTTAGGTCATAAGAGCCTTACTTCCACTTTTCCTCCTATTGTATTAAATTAATAAGGTTGATAAAATCAGCTTGATTACAGTACCTTAACATAGCCCTTAAGCATAAAATTGTATATATATATATACACATATATAAATTTCTTGTATAAATTCCCACATTTCTTGTATAGTATTTTTACTGAAAAACAAGATGTGGCATTGCTAACATTCAAAACTTCACCCACAGTCATCCTTGAAATAGATGGCAAAAGTTAGTAGTAACAGTGCCTGCGAGAATTATGGTATTCACATATCAGCATCCAACCAGGTGTGTAATTATGAAGTAGACATGGTTTTTCTTAGAGATCTTCCACGTCCTTTTTTTCTTCCCCTTTTCTTTCTGAGCAAGACTTCTTATTGCCAATACCCACTCATCCCCTGTAGCCCCAAGCGAAACCGATCCTCATCAAAGTATATGTCACCCCTTTCAGTATATGTCACCCCTTTATATGTCACCCCTTTTAGTAACAGTCATGTTGAAAGAGATCACAGTCAAAGGACAGTATCAAAGGTCATCACAAATAAATTATTGATGATGGAGTCCGGTATCTCAGTGCAGAAAGAATTTTGGACAGGAGCTTTGTGTAGCTTACCTAAAATGATGTTCTTCGCAGAAGGAGAGATACTTTTGTTCTCAGATCTGTTTTAGCGTTAGCCCTAGGAAAAGAGAACTTTTCCCCCCTAGTTTCTGTCCTTTCCCACTATCTTATTTCCTCCCCCTTGGAGGAGAAGGTGCAGATCTGATTGGCGAGTGTAACATTCACTGGACTTTCTTCCCTAATGGTCAGGATCATAGCAATTAAAAGAGACAGCCATCTGTGAGCAGGAGCTCTACCGCCAGCGGCCAATTGATGAAGGGACCAACTTCTCAGGACTAGTTTTGGCCATCTCTATGGCCACCTTTAGGATTTACAGACCAGGTACGACTTGCCTCAGCAGCTCTGACCCTCCTCTGGGCTCTCTGTTCCACCTGCAACAGGTGGGGAAGGAAGACCTGCCATTCACTCCTCATACATGTGGATGTTTGCGTAAGTAGGTTGGAACCTGCTTTAATGATCCAGCCATTTAGACAGGAGTCAGGGGAAGCCAAAACCTTTTTGGCTTCTGGTTTATGCCCAGAGATCTGGCTATAATATTAGAGAACTCTTTTTAAGGGAGGGTGGTGAGCAAGGAATCAGGCACTTGCTTAGTTATTAACAAAAATTGAAAACTCCTCTTGACTACCGATCTTTATGTATTAATATTTAGAACCCAGGAAAGGAAAAGAAGAAAATAGAATTTGGATACTACATCCTTTTCCATAGCCACCCCCCCAAAAGAAAACCCTCACACAGCTAACTACCTAATTTCTAGTTAATAACATATCTTAAAGAAAAAGACACAGTGCACTAAGGCATGGGGGATGAAACTCAATTATTTGAAAAGTGGTTTAATGGCAGCATTCAAATTTCAACTGTGTTTTCTTTTAAATTGGAGTTGTAAGGGATATGTACCGGTACTAGTCCCAAAACAAAACAAAACAAAACAACGCCCCCCCCCAAAAAAAATAAAAACCATCAGGGGCAGTAGAAAAGAGAGAGAGGGATAGAAAGAGAGAGGAAACTGGGAGGCTGGGAGATGGCTGGTGAATGCTGACTTGTCCTTCTTTGCCCCTCAACTGGATATTGGCTGCTGCTATTACCCAATTCTGGTTCTTATTACAATAGGCATATGCTGTGAACAGCATCTCAAATGGTGTCTGACATTTAAGCCGTGCTGTGTAACAGGAAGCTATTATCATTACTATGGACTATTGTGACAGCCTTCTAGCTGATTGTCCGTACCCAGTCTCTCCTCTTTTCTGGTTCACACTTCTCTTAAAATGTCTGTAAGGCACCAGCATCCCCGTTCTCCATTGCATGAAGGCCTAAATGGCTTTCCTGTTACATTCAGTGATGTTGATTGAAATTTCTGTTTTTCCTAGGGTAAAAAGAAATGTTCTAAGAAAAAAAAAAGAGTTCTGCAATCAGGCTGGGCATGGTGGCTCACGCCTGTACTCCTAGCACTCTGGGGGGCCAAGGTGGGAGGATTGCTTGAGGTCAGGAGTTCAAGACCAGCCTGAGCAACAGTGAGACCCCGTCACTACAAAAAGTGGATAAATTAGCCAGACGTGGTGGTACACACCCATAACCCCAACTACTTGGGAGGCTGAGGCAGAAGGATCACTTCAGCCCAGGAATTTGAGGTGGTAGCAAGCTACCATGATGCCACTGCATTCTACCCAGGGCACAGAGCAAGACTCTCAAAAAAAAAAAAAAAAAAAAGCTGGATTAACAAAGCCTAGACAGTAATTTCATTACTGGATGTAGAGGTTACTTCTTAGACTATCTAATTTGTGAATCTGCTTTGAGCATCATCCAACGATTAATATGATATATAGTGTTTCCTCAATTTTTTGGTTATCAAATTTTATTAAATTCATTTAACTTCATTAAATGAAGTAAATAAACTTAATTTATTTACTTCATTTAAGGACATCTAACATGTAGTGTATAGGTGTATCACAGAATGACACCTTGCAGATTAAAATATTACATGAATTTCACAATCCTACACAATCTGGTCCACTTTGCCATTCATATCTTTTATGCCAGCGCTTCACAATCCATGCAGAAACCTAACTGCCCCTTTCTCTTTGCCCATATGTAACCCACATTCTTCCACCTGTGCAGCTGTACTGAGATCACTCCCTGTGCTTTCTATGCCCTTTCTTCTCTGTACCACCTGTAAAACCACTCATAGGCTTCAAGGCCAGCACAAATATTGCATCTGCTTGCCTTAGTATCTCAGCTGAAAGTGCTAATTCCTTTCTTTAATCATATGTGTGATGTTCCTTTTCTCAGCATTTATTATCTTTCTTTCACATCATAATTACTTTCTGTATACGTCTTACCCATCACTCTTATTATTACTATATTGTGAGCTCCTTAAGGGCACAAACCAAACTTTATCTTTCAAACAGAGATTTTAACCTGGGATCTAAATTCAGCGGGGAATTGTTTTGCTTGTCCTGTACAATTTTCAAAATATCTGAATCAGTGTCCTTTAGTAGACTATTGAGAGAAAAATCTAGATTTCCTCTTCTCTTGAAGGACAGAAAGATCTGGTGCCACTGGGCCTTTCTGGAACACAGCACAGTTGGAGGGCCTTGCAATTTGCCTGGTCTCCACCTGGAATAGAACAACCCACTTGATGCTTTATTTGAATTTTCATCCCTTTAAACAATGTCTTATACAGAATAGGTTCTTGAAAAACAGTTTTTCTAAGCAAGATGTAATTATCTCACAAATATCAAGGGAGAGGAAAAAAGTCCCACTAGTTAGAAAATTATGGTGGGAAAGATTTTTACATTTTATTTTCTTGTAAAAATGATGAGAGAGAGAATAAGTTAAGGAAGTGTGGTGGTAAAGAATCCAAGTAAACAAGTAGTGCTTGACCATAACTAACCTCTCTTTTGGGGTCCCAGAACCCTTGTGTACACCTCCACGAGAATATGATTCCCCTTTGACAAATTGTTCATTTGCTCTCTGGGTCCCCTTGTCTAGACTACGAGCTCCTGGAGGGCTGAGACTGCCATGTGTCATTTTTCTCTGAAGTCTGACTGCCTGGGTTGGAATCTCAGCTTCACTGCTTACTGTTCACTTCACTTTTCTTTGTCTCATTTGTGAATATTAAATTGGTAGTGCTCAGTACAATGTCTATCATGTAGAAAGTGTTTGATAACTATTAGCTTGATTGCTAGTGTCTGTCATCAGTTAGGTATTCAACAAATGTTGAATGAAAGAGTAAATGAATGAGTCAGTGAATGAATCTGTGTCCACCACTGTATAACCACGGTGCTGTCTGAGCTTTGCTTAAATGGCAAAGGTTCACTATTATTATATGAATCATTGCAATTCTTCAGGTTGCAGAATTCATTTACCTAAATTAGACTAGAACCACCTTCATGTTTATGACATAATCTTTCTTTCTAGTTAAAAAATAATCTCTGTTCTTCATTAATTCTTTTCTATGGAGATTACTGGCAATATGGTTCTCTTTTCCAACTTTTAAAACTCACTTGTGAATTAACCAAGTATCGCCCGACCCCCAATCTTGTCTTACTACCTCTGCTACAGCTAGGTCAACACCCCCACACAGTCACATGTAAAAAACTAGAGGTAGTGAAGAAATATTGGACTTTGTTTGCAGAACATAATTTTGGCTATGAAAAGGAGAAAGAATGAACCTGGGACTTTGCCCTTCTCCCCCTTTAGAAACATCTTTTTCGGAAGAGGGGTGTTGGATGATGTTGAAGAGGAAAGAGCTTGAAAAACTGGAAGAAACTACTTTGGAGAGTTTGTTCTGGTCTGAAGAAGCATAGACATGCTTTCCTATTCCTGTTATTTTCCCTCAGGAAAACTATAAGATATTTGATAGCAGGGATTTTGTCTTATTAATTTAAATCTAGTGTCCAGCACTTAATGAATATGTGCTAGAGGAATGCATAAAGGAATTAGGGAAAGAAAGAATGACTAATATGAGGTAGAAAGCAAGGAACCTCCCCAAACATCAGCTGATAAAATGTCTTATAGCGTATAAGTAGTACATGGTGCTATGAACACGATCGTAACACTCTGAAGGAACCTGGTATTTTTGAGGTTACATCAAAGCTTTCATCTGAAAATTGAAAAACATTTGGAAGTGAAGTAGATTGTCTGCATGTGTAAGGTACTCAATACATAGGACCTGCTCCATTTATTTGAAAAAAACATTTTAAGGAATTCATTTCTATTATCTATTTTAAAACAATGACTTAGAGATAACAGCTTCTCACCTCTCAACCCCAACACTGTGATTTGAGATCCTGATGCAAGCCAAAGGGGACACCTGTCATGCTGTATATGCAAGTCTGGTCTATTCCAACCATGCCAAGCCACACTCACATCTATTTCTAGGCAAACCATTAGATGTTGAGTTTTGAATACCCGGTTTCCTTTTCTACAACATTTACATCCTTTCCATATGCTACGAGCCAGATGCCTTCTTCACATCAAAAATTTCCCACAGAAAAGAGTGTGATTATTGGTTATAGAAACCAGAGCATAAATTTAAATCACAGTAAGAGTTCACTTATAGGTTCGCTTTGTAAAAGTCTGAATTCATGCTATTGAAAATGAAATCTTTGTTCTAGTTAATGGAATTTAATATGGACATCTTGGAGCAGATAATTTTGGAAAGGTAAGGAGAATATATTTGAGGGCAGCAGAGAATTTTTCCCATCTCCAGGTTCACCTAGAATTTGGCAGACACCATCCTTACATATCGCCCTTCTATTCCCATTTTATTTTGGATTCACAGTATCTTCTGTAAAGTGATAAGGGAGTTTTTGACTGTTTTCACTATAGCAAGTGTTTTCCACTTCAGAACTAGTGATGGACAGCTTTGGAAGGAGGAGATGGTTTGTGATTTTTGTCATTCTCAGGTTATAACATTATACATCTTGAATCAAATGCCCCTGAATAATTGCACTACAGAAATTGCAATTTTGAGGCGAGTCCATTCTTTGGTTGCTAGTGATGGCCATTATGATGTGCTGTGCCCCGAGGCGTGCTGGGCAGCATGGCATCATCTTCAACTCAGCTGCTCCATCTCTGATTGTTGCTGCTACACTGGCCAGTCTTCAATACCTTTCTTCAAACAGTTTCAAAATTGTCCTTGGAGCATTTCTTTTGTTGGCTTTAGGATGTATGATTGTTCTTCTTGAATGCGCTATATGGTAACTGATTTGAAGCACAAGCAATAACAGTTTTAGGATAGCAATTGGAATGAACGTAAAGTCCTTTTGTCAAAGCTTCCCTTGATAATGTGTGATTTGAGAAAGAAGGAATTTGCAAAAACCGTGTTGCAGAGTAAATGGGAAAGGTGAAAAACTAATTTTTTTCTGTAGATTTACTGCTTCCCACATACGCATAGAGACATACAAACAATGATAGCTATTTCTTTCTTTTTTATTTTCTTCCTATGAATTCAGCAAATGGCATGAAGCATCTCTGGCTGGGATAATTACAGTGTAAAGGGAAGTACTCTTTCAAGTGGAGTAGTTGGAGCTTCTTGAGCAGGCTCCATGGGGATACATTTTACAAGAGGATATGTCTTACAATAAAGATGTCTGAGACGAAGGTTGGGGATCACTGTGTGAGGACTGGGGGACACAAGCCTTCTTTGCTCAGTTCTGATCAGAGGTCTGATCAGTAAGGTAAGAATTTAGTGCCCAGAAGAGAAGCTCACAGTCAACATTGTACATCTGCATGCCCAGGAAGTTGACCCACATCATGTGGCATTGTTGGATAAGAAGTTCCTCTTTCATTGCTAATTGTTGTACTTGCTTTCTTGAATTTTGGGTGCTTCTAGGAAGTGATTAAGGCTGCAGGCATCTACTGAGGAATTTGACATATGCACCTTCTTTACTGAATAATATCTTTGTTCTAGTCCACTGGGTACTCTCTCAACAGTTCCTTCTTATAATCACAGAAGGAAGAAATCATAAACTATATTTATGATTATTGCAATCAGCCCTTGTGCTTTGCTTACATCATCTGATTGAACTTAAACCGATAAAGTGGGTCCTTACTGACATTTTACAGATGAAGGAAATGAGCATAAAAACAGTTAAATCATGTGACTAGTAAGTGAAAGTCCAAAAACGAAAACCAGGTCTGTATGACTCCAGCACTTGTGTTTTTCACTATGATATAGAACTCTATTTTTATCCTACTGTGATTCTTAGATCCTCCAGTCTAATTTACATATTTGTTCATGGTGCTTCCATGGGTGCTAAGTGAGTTCGTCTACCACAGTCATTAAATCACAGTGCTGATTTAGTTGTAGGTAGAGACCAAGTTTTACTCATCATTAATGTACAGCACAATAAAAGACATATCAATAATTGCTTGGGGAATTGCTTGATGAATGAGCAAGGAGTGACAAGCAGGGCTGGTCTTTCAGGGGAAAGAGATGAACACAGCATGATTTGAGGTATTCCATAAATGTGACCTATGAGAAGGAATTCATTTTTCTGCTGTCTCCGTCAAAAGCAGTGATCCAGACTAGAAGGAATGCCCTGGTCTGCAACATAAAATAACGTGTAAGGAGGCAGGCTTAGGGTGTGCGTGTGTGTATTGCAGGATCTACTTCAGTAGATCCAAATTCCCTTTTTGGCTCTAGACTGCATACCAGTTGCTTTTGTGATATAAATGGCTTCTGGATAGATTTAGTGTTATTGCTTTGAGAATTTCATTTATTAATAATAACTTTTGAGACCATATTTTTGAGTTATTTTTGAGAGCATGTTTGTTAGTTTTAATTGTGAACAATTGAAAAGAACTACATGAGTTTAATTAGGGTGAAGGGGTAAGTGGAGAAACTAGAAGGCCCTAAGTTCTCTCTCTTTTCCTTAATTTACATATATCAATTACTTTACTTTTAATAGCAACCCTATGAAGTGGGTTCCATTATTATGCCACTTACTAAGGCAGCTTAGAAAGACTACATTTAGTACTTCCAGAAAAGGAGATTTTTCAGCAGGTAACTGATTTCCCATGTTCAGTTGAGACTCTACCCCCACTCCAAATCCATTCTCCATGCTGCAGCTAGAATAATTTTCTTAAAACTACATTTTCTATGTCACTCTCTTGATCAAAACTCTTCAATAAGCTTTTGTCTTCATGAAAAGTAGTTCAAACTCCTCAACAGGAGACTTGAAGTTCTTAAAAATATGATCCTTTTACCTCTGTAACAAAGGCTGAAGTACTCCCTCCTAATCCTGCCTTCTTCCCAACACTTATACACAACACCCCTGTCCCCAAAATACCTTCTCAAGCTTTGTGCTCCAGGAGTATTGAACAATTATTCATTTTCTGAAAGTTGCCTATCGTTTTGCTTCTGTTCCATTGTAATTCTGTTCCACTTGTAATTTCCTTCACCTGGGTCACTGTTCATGTAATCAATTCTTGTTTACATCTCAAGACTTGTATTATTTTTTTGTGACCATCCTAAATTAGGATAAGTGGCACTCCTTTGTATCCCACAGTACTTGATTGTAAATTGTCAATTCATTCACTTATTTATCTAGCACTGAGTAGATGTTAGAGCTAAAAGAGTGAACAACACACTCATGATCCTCCCCTTCATGAAGATTAGCCTAGTGAGCTACAAACAAACAAGCAAACAAACAAATAAATAAGTTCAAGTTGTGATAGTGTTATGACAGAAACTAAAACAGGTAATATTAATAGTATAGAGAGAGATGAGTGGTGGTGGTTGGGAGGATTCTTTTGATAGAGTCATCAAAAAGTCTTCTTCAGGGAAGTAATATTTGAGCTGAACTTAAAGATAAGAAAGAGCTGGCCATTTGAAGCTCTGGAGGATGAATATTTTAGATGGAAGGAACAGCAAATACAAAGTTCCTAAGGTTGGAACATGCATGGTGTGTTTGGTGGACAAAAGGAAGCAGTGTAGTTGGTGCATAGAGAATGGGGGGGGGGACCTAAGCCATGAAACTATAAGCATTCAAGAAGAAAATGTTGGAAAAACTCTTACAGACATCAGCCTAGGCAAAGAATTTATGAAGACTCCCCAAAGCAATCACAGCATCAACGAAAATAAGTAAATGGGACCTGATCTACTTTAAAAGCTTCTGTGCGGCCAAAGATACTATCACTGGAGACAAATAGCCTACAGAATGGGGGAAGACATTTGCATACTATACATCCAATAAAGGGCTCGGAACTATAATCTATATAGAACTCAGGAAACTTAGCAAGAAAAAATCAAACAAACCCATTAAAAAGCGGGCAAAGGACATGAACAGAAACTTTTCAAAAGAGACTAATGGCCAGTAAATATTTGAAAAAATGCTCAACATCTCTAATCATCTGAGAAATGCAAATCAAAACCACAATGAGATATCACCTAACTCCAGTGAGAAGAGCTTTTATCAAAAAGTCCCAAAACAACAAATGTTGGCATGGATGTGGAGAAATAGATATACTCCTACACTGCTGGTTGAACTGCAAGCTGGTACAACCTCTATGGAAAATAGTATGGAGATTCCTCAAAGAACTAGAAGTAGAACTACCATTTGATCCAGCAACCCCACCACTGGGTAACTACCTAAAGGAAAAAAAGACATTCTGTAAAAAATCTGCACTAGAATGTTTATAGTAGTACAGTTCACAATTGCAAAGATGTGGAAAATTGGTGGAAAGCATCCACCAATACATGAGTGCATTAATAAAATGTGGTATATGTATACCATGGCGTTCTACTCACCCATAAAAAAAATGAACTACTTATTGTATTATCATGGATGGAGCTGGAGCTCATTCTTCTAAGTCTCACAAGAATGGAAAAACAAACACCACATGTACTCACCATTATATTGGTACTAATTGATCAACACTAATGTGCACATATGGGAATAACATTCATTGGATATTGCGCAGGTGGAAGGAGGGTGGAGGGGATGGGTAAATCTACACCAGATGGATGCGGTGCATGCTATGTGGAGGATGGACGTGCTTGTCAGGTGGTACAAAGGCAATTTATGTAACCAAAGTGTTTGTACCCCTGTAATATCCTAAAATAAAATTAAAAAATAATCAAAAAATTTAATAAGAGAATGAGGGAAAATTTCTGCAAGACATAAAGTTGGAGTAGAAGGCAGGGGACCAGGTCACACAGGGTCTTAGGGATTCTGGTAATGTATTTAGATATTATTCTTATACCAATGAAAAATGTTCAGAGGGTATGATGATTAAATTTGCATTTTTAACAGCTTGCCCTGGTTACTATGTAAAGAATGAACTCAAGGATCATAAGAACGGAGACCAGAAAAACCATTAATTTGGTATTTAAAAAATCAAAGTAAGAGATGAGGATGGATGGCTTGAAGAGATATACAGATGGTAAGAAGTAGTCATATTTAGGATATATTTTCTGGAATGGTGCTCATCAGTGAGGAATAGAGAGGAATCAGAGATGATTATAGATGTATATTTAGATAGATGGTGCCATTAACTGAGGTGAGAACAACACGTGGAACAGTTGAGCTATTTTTATTTTGGCTTGAGGGAGGAAGGATGGGAGAAGAGGAGAAGATGGACACAACTAAAGAACTTCAAATTAGATACGTTAACCTTGAAATATTTTTTAGATATCCAAGAGGAGATGTCAAAGAAATCATTAAATATACATATATAGATGCCAACAGAAAGGTCAGCGATGGAGATGAGAGATTTGTGTTCAATGTTTGGGACTGTATGAGATAAGGACACAGAGAGGATGTACAAGACGGAGACTTGGGATGTTCCAATATTTAGAGTTTGGGCACAGGGTGAGGAGGAGAGACCTGCCAAGGAGACTGAGAGAGAAGGGCCGATAATGAGGAGGTAGAAAGACAAAGAGTGGACTTGTCAAGTCTGTAAAAGAATACAGTGGTGTGAAAGGGAATATCAGCCATGGCCACCTAAAGAAGAATGAATCAGGAAGTGAATGGCCCACTGTGTCCAATGTGGGTTGGATCTGCCATGCTGTGTTGTAATCAGCTCTTTATGCATGCGTATTCTCCAACAGATTCAAACTTCCTTGTAGGTAGAGGCTAATACCTGTTTAGCCTTAATGTGTAGGTATAGGGCCTAACAAGTAGTAGGCACTTAGTATTTTTTGAATGGACAAAAGAATTCCAAAGCCTAACAAGATGACAGCTGAACTCTGACAAGGCTCAGAAAATACATAAAACATTTCCTGTTCTGTACACTGACCTCCAGCCTAAGTTGTACCTTAAATTTTCTGTAATAATTAACATAAAAAGTGACCACAATCAGCCCCCAAACAGCTCACTGAATAGCATTCATTTAAAACAATGATGGACCGCACAACATAGTACACTGTACAAGAGGGAATTGGTAAGATTGACTGAGCTATATTTTGAGTTAATTTTATACTCATAAATAAGATCGGAATTGTAGCTCTCCTTTGATTCACCTCACTGAAAGTGAAAAGGGAGAAGAGTATTTCCCCACAGGAAATCTAAGACTGAATATAGCATAGAGGGTAATGGTGTTTTTGCTTAAATTTCAATAATGTTATCATTTTATAATTTAATGACAATCCTAGGGAGATGTATTATAAGGGACATAATGTGTTCAGGGTTCCTTGGAGAAAGCTATTTATAGTTTTAAAATTATTGTGATAATTATTGGATAATGAGGAAGCTTAACATCGCATCTGATCTATGCCTTGACAAGCTTCATTTTCTCTAAGTTCTGTCCACAATCCCATATTGGAGAAAAGAATAACTGTTTTTTCTTCTTGCTTTACTCTTACCATATCAACTATTTTTTCCCCCCACAGTATCTTTGGCTGAGAATTTCTTCATCTTATTTCTTAATACTGGAGTAACTAAGGGTTCTGTTGTGTGCCTTTTCCTCTTTCCTCTCTTCATCTTTTCCCTCAGTGATCTTAATCTATTTCCTGTTAGTTTAAATAGATTATCTCTAATTCAGAAATGGCATCTTAATACAGGCTATTAAATCCCACCACTTACCAGGCTATAAATTCTTGAAGGTAGGAATTGATGTCTGTTTTATCAATCAGTGTATCAAAAAGTGCTTGACGCTTAGGAAGTCTCAGGAAATGTTTGTTGAAAAGCAATAATAGTGATATGGGTGAGGCAGCACTATACTTTTCTTAATTACTGAACGCTTTTGCATTGGCTGGAGTGCCCACTCCCCAAATCCCACCTCTCTTTCAATGCTTAATTCAAAGCTCACCTTCTCCATGAAACTGCATACTTCCAGCTGAAAGGGCCTAATACTTTCTAGGTATTCATGTAATTTTATCTGACCGTTCTTATGTGAATAATAGAATCAAATAATCTCAATGCTGAGATTATCTGTGATGAAAACCAAGTCTTTCTTCTTATTGCTTCCATCTGGAATCTTTTCACTATTTGGATGATAAAGTGTATGTTCACCTAATCTATAAGGGTGTAGAAAAAGCACAGCTCTTCAGTTAGAATGGCTTTTATTAAAAAGTCCAAAAACAACAGCATGGATGCAGAGGAAAAGGAATGGTTATACGTTGTTGGCGGAACTGCAAATTAGTACAATCTCTATGGAAAACAGTATGGATATTCCTCAAAGAACTAAAAATAGATATACCATTTGATCCATTACATCCCACTACTGGGCATTTACCAAAAGGAAAATAAGTCATTTTATCAAAAAGACACCTGCACTCAAATATTTATTGAAGCACAATTCAAAATTGCAAAGGTGTGGAATCAACCCAAGTGCCCATCAGTTCATGAGTGGATTAAAAAAATGTGGTATGTGTATACCACGGAATACTACTCAGCCATTAAAGGATGAATTAATGCCTTCTATCACAATTTGGGTGGAACTGGAGAACATTATCCTAAGTGAAGTATCAAAATAATGGAAAAACAAGCACTACATGTACTTGCTGTTAAGTTGGAACTAACCAATGGGCATATACACATGTGCACAGAGGGAAGTAAAAGTCAGTGGAAATCAAGCAGGGGAGAGGTGGGAGGAGGGATGGGCAAAAACCTACTGAATGGGTACAATGAACACTAGCTGATGATGGGCACATCTATAACCCTGACTCAAGCATAACATAACCTTGACTCAAGCATAACAAAATTGATACATGTAACCAAAAACATTTGTACTCCCATAACATTTTCAAATAAAAATAATTTTTATAAAAGTGCCTGTGGATACACTCATTTGATAGTTTCTGATTTATCAATTTTAGCCAATTTGATGATGTGATATATCACTCTGGATTTAAGATACATTTCCCTGATTATTGAGATTGGACATCCTTTCATATTTACTGGCCACTGGATATTTTTTATTCTGTGAAATACCTATTCTTGTGAAATACTGTTCATATCCTCTTTGCCTGTTCTATTTGATTGTATTCTCCTTATTGATTTTAGGAGTTCTTTATAAATGCTGGATATTAATCTCAGTTATATGTGTGTGTGTATATATATATATGTGTATATATATATATATAGCACAGCTCTTGACAAATTTCAAAGTGTTTTATGTGTACAGAAAAAAGAATAGTAATATGAAATTGTGTCTAATATAAATTCTTTCTGCCAGAATTTATGTTTTTGTATTTGCATATTTCCTTTTACCTAAGGGGGTGTGTTTATTTTCTTAACAATCTATAATGTTACATCTGGTAGGGAACAAAGCTCAAAATCAAACAGACCAGCCAAAGATTACCTCTTGAAGGGTTAATAAATCATCAAAGGAGGCCACTGGCATTTGGATATGGAGCTCATCCCAAGGATGAGATCCCATATATATCCCAGCTCCCAATTGGTCTTGTCCTCAGGAGGCTTCTAAAGTATTTTCTTTATTTTTTTTTTTATTTCAGCATACTATGGGGGTACAAATGTTTAGGTTATGTATGTTGCCTTGCCCCCACCCAGTCCAGAGTCAGAGCTTCAAGCGTGTCCATCCCCCAGACGGTGCACATCTCACTCATTATGTTTGTATATACCCATCCCCTCCTCCGCCTCCCATCTGCCAGACGCCTGATAAATGTTATTCCTATATGTGCACTTAGGTGTTGATCAGTGTAACCAATTTGCTGGTGAGTCCATGTGGTGCTTATTTTTCCATTCTTGGGATACTTCACTTAGTAGAGTGGGTTCCAGCTCTATCCAGGAAAATACAGGAGGTGCTATATCACCATTGTTTCTTATAGCTGAATAGTACTTCATGGTATACATATACCACATTTTATTAATCCACTCATGTAATGATGGGCACTTGGGTTGTTTCCACATCTTTGCAATTGTGAATTGTGCTGCTATAAACATTCGAGTGCAGATGTCATTTTTAGAAAGTGACTTTTGTTCTTTTGGGCTGATGCCCAGTAATGGGATTGCTGGATCAAATGGTAGATCTACTTGTATCACTTTAAGGTATCTCCATATTGCTTTCCACAGAGGTTGAACCAGTTTGCAGTCCCACCAGCAGTGTAGGAGTGTTCTTATCTCTCTGAATCCACACCAACATTTATTGTTTTGGGACTTTTTGATAAAGGCCATTCTCACTGGAAATAAGTGATATCTCATTGTGGTTTTGATTTGCATTTCCCTGGTGATTAGAGATGTTGCGCATTTTTTCATATGTTTGTTGGCGATTATTCTGTCTTCTTTTGCAAAGTTTCTGTTCATGTCCTTTGCCCACTTTTTGATAGGGTTGTTTGATTCTTTCTTGCTGATTTTCCTGAGTTCTAAATAGATTCTAGTTATTAGCCCTTTATCGGATGTGTAGCATGCAAAAATGTTCTCCCATTCTATAGGTTGTCTGTTTGGTCTTGTGACAGTTTTAATGTATTTTCTTAAAGGGAAAGCAAGCTCTTATAGATATGTACATACTCTGTCCAGCAGATGGTGCATTTTCAGCAAACTGTTCTTTTCTCCATTCCCTCCCCCATGCCCCTTCCCCCCCCCCAATTAACCACCAGGTTTCTGCCAGAACCTGCCATATTCAGGGTGACATATTGTGCTGTTAAAATAAAATATAAAGGTTAGAGAAAGATCAGTAATAAGTCCTAAATTGAACATAGATTTCAAGAAATCACCTCTAAAAGAGTCTAGAAATTAATAGTCCATAATATGATGAAAAACCCCAGCTGACATCAAAGGAACCTCTTACCTTCTTTTTAAAGAATTCTGTTTAATGCATAATTCACTGAGCCCATGAAACATTCTGGGAAACTTTTGGATGGATATCAGCCTTTTAATTCAAAATTATGCACTCTGGGAAATGGCTGGCGCTGAAGGTGGCAAGCCTACTAGGTAATTTACACCAGCAATCAAATTGCAATTACAAAGGAGATTAAAACATGACTTTAAAAAGCCTAACTCCACCCTCAGGGCTACTAGCTGTTTGGTAAACATAGCAAGGGAGCCTGTAATTAAAGAAAACTGTGTAATTAAAAATTTCGACCCTCTTCAGCTTTGTTGGGGTGACGCTAGGAAATCCCTGGGGACAGGGAAGAAAACTTCATTTCAAGTAGTCCTTGGCAGGTAGCTTTCTATCTTCAAGAGGCTGTATATCTTCTGATATTGTCTACCACATCCTCTCCGAGTCTTTTTTTGAAGTTTATATTACTGTTGTCTTTTAAGAGTAACTTGAAGGCTTTTCAGATCTATCACTGGAGATTGCATATGGAGGGGGAGAGTGCATTCAAACTGGGCAGTGACAAAGCCATTTAATTTGGGGTGCTAACTTCCAGCATTGGATTATTAAGAATCAGTGTCATCTGTGCACATCTTTTGATCATGCTTAGATGATTTATAGTCTATTTTCCCCTGAGGATTTTTAAAAAGCTATCTAGATTGGAAAATTGGGGGCGGGGAAGGTGAACCCCAGGTACAGGGCTAGGACAGATGATTGAGTGAGGAAGATTTTCTTAGCCTTTGTCTTTCCTTTTGGGTGCCAATTCCTCTAGACCTTTCTCCATGTGCATTCCTTTAGGCTCTTGTCCTCAACAATTCAGGCTTGATTAGAGTTCTAGCTAGTAAAATGTCACCTCTCTAGGGAGGTCTTGAATTGTCAAGGTATTTTCCTTAATAGAGGAATAAAGTTAACATGACTCTGTGGAAGGTGATGCTGTCTAAGAATCCTGGCCAACATGACATGTCCATATACACCCTACCTAACATCTGGAACAGTAATAGGAACCAAGGTGTGGCCTGTCAAACAACAACACATCTGTGTAGCATATACATTCCACTGTAAAACTTCCTACAGTGCTTAACACATGCTTCATGATTATCTTCGATTTCAACCAATCCTATATGTTAAAACTGACCCCAAATGGTCACTCCGCTGTTAACAACGCTCCAAAAATAAGGTTGATTAAAAATTCAACTGGTATTATCTGAACCCTACGGTAAATAACTGATTAAGTGATAAGAATATATAGGACTCATTTTAAAGACATTTAACTCTGCTTCTTTGTAGGAACTTGACTTTAAGCAGATTGAGAGATTAAGATATTTTGGATGGTGCCCAAGATGCTTCATTTCTAAAGACCCATGAAGCTGGAAGAGTGTTTTCAGAGACTCTCAGAAACATAATTAATTACTGAATTAGGCCTTTAGAGACAGAAACTGCTTAAAGCCTGATATGGACCTTTTATCTAGTTAATTAGCTTTATAGGGAGAATTTTGCACATTTAGCAGATGAGTATAGACTTTATTACTTGAAGCACAATACAATTTATTTTTATGTTGTACTTTTAAATTGGGGGAAGGGAAGAAAAACAATCTCGGAAATCTGAAATAACTGCAGGAGTTCTGATAATAATGAGGGGTGCTATAATTAGACATCATTTTCTCAAGCACATTATATCTGCAAAAGAAAATAAAAATTTAAGTATTTTACCCTCCAAATAGACCAATTTATTCACAATAAGGAACTTGTGGTCTTACTGAGTTTAGTTGCTTATTATACAGAGCAAACTAGTTCTCTCCATTTGAAGGAACTGGGCTTCAAAAAGCAGTTCATAAATTCCTTTGCTACCAAGTCCAAAGTGAGAGGAGTTTGTGTCTACCATCCCATAATTTCCACTAAACATATGAAGTAGTAAAATGAGCATATTATATTTTTCCCCAGTTTTTCTACATCTAAAATCTGCTGAGCTGGAATTACCCATGCTATTCCCTGCATACGCTAGAAGGAATTTCTCGGCAGCTATGTTCTCCTTCACAACTTCAAAGCTCACTTTGATTCTGTTTAGATTCTCCTGGCTTGGAAACCATTAAACCATCATTTTTACTGAAGGTAGATTTTAAGTTCTTAAATTTAACCCTAACCTCTTTGAATTAACACATGGTTAACAGGCATCAGAGGTAAATACTGATTCTCTAGGAATGTACCCCAAAGTTCCTCTCTTCTCAATTGCCTTTCCTTGTCTCTTGATGTCCAAGCACATCGACACAATTGCACAGGCCTGCCCCACGTTATATGAGGCGATCTTCACCACTGGAAATCAAATGAACCCTCCAATACTTAATCTTATTTGTATACTGCAAAATTAGTCAATTTTCTTAACACTGAAAAATTATCTCATGTCTCTTTTCTCTTACAGTAATACATATTTTCTTAGTAGCAGTTTTAACATTCTCACTACTTTTACCTTTCAAAATGGGGGAAATAATTTTCATAAAACACTTCAAACTAACAAACTGCGGTGTTTGTGAACACAATGACTATGTACAATTGCTCATACTCTCATTTGGTTGGGGTAGAGGGGGTAGAATTTTTGTTCTAGATCATAGTTTGGCTAAACCGAATAAAAATTACTAAGTTTAAAGTCTGCAAGTAGAGTAACTTATAGTATATAACATCTATCATATATAAATTATATATTATATAATAGATAATTATATACCTACTATATGAACTTCCTATTATATGGATAGAAATATCTATCCCTCTGGCTTTCTCTTCCAGCAATTGAGTATAATGGACTGTGAAGGGGAAGGGAAGAGGATTATATGGATTGATGTCAGGGTTCCTAACACCTCCTGAATTCAATTGTAGCGACTCCACTTTTATTTGCTTTAAATATTGTAATTCTTAATATAATATTATTTAAGAAGTACTTATGTTACTTTGAAAAAACTTGAAAACTTTGACTAAGTAATCTCTAAGTTTCCCTTCAATTTTTCCCAAAGGATTCACTCAATGAGGAGCTCTTGGGAAGCCTCTCAGTGTATGGGGTCAGATGGATACGAGGTCTCATTAAGAGCATAATTCAAGCTTTGGGGGCTATTTGTCATGGTTGCACCAGTCAGGTAAAAGAGTATCATCCAAGCTGCTAAATCTCTATTCATCTACATCAAATGGACCCCAGAAATGACACTTCCTGGTGAGTGGAGACATTGCAGAAAGGGACCATCATTCACCCAGGACGGAGAAACAAAAATGGTTCACAGAGTGATTTAGTTGCTTTCATTGCTTCTTTTAGGACTAGGCTAAAAATGGCTTAAAGTTCAAAAGTTGATTCTTTATATATTAGCAATCTGAAAAAAATTTCAAAAGACATAAAGCTAAATGTTCTTTTTCAACCCTTCAACCAACATTTATTGTTGTCCCTTACCTTGAACTTTTACTTTAATGATAGCTTATGAGGCAATTGGATAGCACCTCATGTGCTGTAAACAAAAATTTATTGCTCAAATGGCTTGCTGTCAGTTGCTGTTCTGTCTTCCCTACTTTTCACCTGATATTTCCCGTATGGTGAAATTCACATGAAAATAGATGTTCTGGGCAATTTTATTATGAGCTCCAAACAAACAGGAAAAATGACACTCTGGTCTGTGTCGATTAAAGATGCTCCCACAGGTAAAGAAACAGTATTGACTAGATGAAATTTTGATGAAGTGGGAAAAACAATCCATGGTGATTTTGTGAAAAAATATGGGAATTTATTCCAATGAGTAAATTTGTATGCAGTGTGCGTGTGTGGATGTGTCTATCACAAATGAGTGTTTTAATTAAAATTTTTTTCAAGAAAAAACAAGGGTGTTTTCAAGAAATATTCTTTCATCTGATGGATGACATAACTGAGGCCCAAAGAAATTCAGTGACTTTCTCAAGGCCACAGAGCTAGTAAATGTTACAATTTGGGGCAGACCTCATATCTCCTGATTCTCTGTGCAGTGTATTTTCTTTACATCACAATACTTGGCTGTGATATAAAGTTACCTTGAATTAAAGTTACCTTCTATGACACAGTTATTAAGCAAAGATTAGCTTCAGGAAAGAAGACATTCCAAACTTATTGCAGGAATGTTTTCAGTCAATCCATTATGTGAAGTGGTTTCCAATTTGGAGGAAAAAAGTAAGGTTACCTCGTTGTGTTCAGTGAAGTGGAACCAAAGTATGAAACTCTTGATGACATGAAATATATAAACATTGCATTTCTTCAGAATAAAAGAAGTAACAATTCATGAATATCTAGCAGAATGCCACCTTTCCGTTTCAGATTATACCCATGTTCTTCTTAAAAGCAAAGTTTTTCCTTGTTAGGTTCCCAAATGCTAACGATGATCACAAATGTATACTGGGTTTTAATATATTCTTTCTTTAGTGATGTTGAGCAGAAGTTTCTAGACCTTTGACAAAGGATGAGACTGAGAAAACCATCACAGAGCAAAAAGGAGGAGATCCCATCCTCAGGTGGAAAGGCAATGGTGCTAGTTTTTCACCTAATTTTAAAGTGTTTTATCCTTCCAGTTCCACTCATGAGATCTTCCTTGAGCTGCTTCTCAGCCCTCAGGTGGAACTTGCAATCCCTTCCCCTGTGTTTAAGAAGCATAGTTTGTTTGGAATGGTATAAAAATCAAATGAGATGCTGTGTGCAATAGCCAGTGATACTTCCCGCCTTTATGTTGCCAGATATGCACTTGCCTTTCCCAGGAGCAACTTGTTTCTTTGTCTCCTTTCCAGTGTCTGATGTAGAGAGATGGTTCAATAATTATTGCAGAAATGGCATAACATGTTCATTGATGAAGCCCATAACATTTTATGATGGTCCATTCATTAATAATAAATTATTATGGGGATTGAATTAGGGCACCTTGCTATCCCTATTACGCAAAGGATGTGCAAGAGGCCACAGCAACCTGAGGATCATTTGAAGTCACACAAGTAGGTCAGGGACATTCTGCTGTGAGGAAGACAGACTCACACAGAGAAGAATATCCTATGATCACTAAGACACTAAGGACTAAGCGAACATTAGTCAGTGCTCAGTGACTTTTTTCTTTAGACATGATCAACAATTGTATGGTAGGAAGTCTATAGAAACATATTTGTTATTTTCAAAAATACTGTGCTTGAGTCTAGTCTTGGATCTTGATTATAAAAATTATAATGTAATAGGAGAAGAAAATGTGCCTGTGCTTAATTGGCACAGAATGTACAATAGAGAGAATTGCTTGCATCTAGTTCATCACATACCTGGGGGATTCTAACAAACAGCTTATTCTCTGGCAATTAAAATGGCAGAGGAATCCTCAGTATTTATGAACAGTATGTATTAGGATGTCAACATTAAGAGGTCTCTTCAGGTTTCTTTATTAATTTTTTCTGATGTGTAACCACAATTTCAAAATGTGCCCTGTATTAAACCTTCGATACTGTTCTTATCACTTCTCAGAGCCTCCCAATGGCTTCCAATCTCACCCAGCATAAAAGCCAAAATCTTTACAGCCTTCTGCAAGATCTGGGCCCCACCAGCTCTCTCACCTCACTTCCTCCATCTCTTCCCGCTAACTCCGACCCAGCCACACTGGGCTCTCTGCTTCCCCTGGAACATACCGAGCAGGCGCTTACCTATTTCCTTGGTCTCTCCTGTACTGACACATGACTTGCTCCCTCATTCCTTCAGGTTTCTGCTCTTAGGTCAAATTGTCAGTGAGTTTCTTCTGTCACTTTATGTAAAACAGTAGCATGCCTCACCTCTGCCAGACATGCGCACACATACACCCTTATCTGGGACTCCTCAGTCCACTTGGCCTTTTACTTTTCTTCATAGCATAAATCAGAATGTGACATGTTATATATTTGCTACTTTATTTGTGGAAAATAAGCTATGGGAGGGTGGGGCCTTTGTTAGGTTTCACTACTTAATTCCTAGGGTCTAGAGCCGGGATTGATGTGGAGAAGGCCTACAATAAATGTTGAATGACTACATAAAATTTATTTGGTTCTTTAAAGTCCATCCCTAATCTCATTTCCTTTAGGAAGTCTTGGTATGAGTGAAACAAATATTACCATCTTCTTTAAATATAACCAGTAATTCCAATTTTCCAGAAACCTCTTAGTCATATGAAATCCAAGGACAAAAATATCCTATCTGATAGTTTTACTTGGCATTCTGTTGTGTTTCTAAAATATTAACAGATGAATCCAGGACTGGCAGTGTGATTTGCCCCAATCCCCAGAGCCATGCAGTGGTAGAGCCAGAATCAATATGAACTTTGCTGGTTCTCTTACTCTTATTAGTACCAATATTCTCTCAAGACTCTCCTACAACAACCATACCCAGGTTAATTTTGCCTCTAGTCACATTTCTCTGCTTAGAATAGGATTCATTATACTGCCTGTTACCTTGGAAGACAGGTCACTGGATAATGGTAAAAGATGTGGATTCTACTCCAGGAGAGGTTCTTTCTCTTTGACCTTGGTTGAGAGACTTCACCTCTCTCATCCTCTATGTGCTCATCCATAAAATGGTAAATAATAACATGTACCTGACCAAATTCACAGGGTTGTGTAAGGATCAAATGACAGTGTCTTTAAGAGTGACTTAAAAGTGATAAAGTGCTAAGTGAAGACACATCTTCACAACTATTCCTAGGGTTTTAGGATTCTGAATATTTGGCAATATTTTTGTTTTAGCTTTCTGACTGAGTGAGCTCTTGTGATGGTCCATCAAACATAAGGGACAACAATAAACAAATTTCTTATCACACTGTGGCTTGGGATGCAGAAAAAAGGATGAGCCTTCCCACTCAGGAAATCATATTAATTAATTTAATCTCTAGCCAAGTAGCTTGGATAACTAAATTTAAACTGTAGATGGCAGCAAAAAGAAGTAGAAGGCTGGGCCTTTTGTTTTCCCAGTTCTGTTGCCAAATTAATTAACCTTACTTTACTTATAAAATATCTATCAAAATCCTAAATAGTGCTATAATATTTTAAATCATGATATAATGTTCCCAAGGAAAAGAAAATATACTTTCCTTTTCCTTTTTTACAGTTTAGCCACCGGATTAATTCAGCCTTAAAAGACCCTTGCAAGGCAAAAAGGCAGAAACGGAATTTAATCAATTTCCCCACTGAAAGGGGAGGAGTTAAATTGAGGAGAGATTAACCACAAGGTAAGTTTTTAGAGAGAATTTAGGTAGGCAAAGGTAGAGAAGGAATCTATCTCTGGAAGATGGCTTTACATTTAGAAATATTTCACTTACAGTTTTGCTGTTTAAAGTACTGCTGAAGGTGACATGCAGTCAGTGAATAGAAATGAAAAAGATATAAATATATGCATTATCCAAAGGCTTTTTGATGATTGAGAAATGATAATTCTCTTTGTTTTCTACTTTTAGCAAAATTGAGATAATCAAAGTTTAATATTTTATTATACTATAAGCATTTTAGGAACAAAAAGGTGTCTTTTTTTTTTTTAAGTATGCCAATTAGCTTAGGTAGTGCTAACATGATTATTGGTGACTGAATAGTTTATAAACCAAACTTTGTGTTAGAAAATCCTTAAGAAGTTATAATTTATGAGAGTATTAATGGCATTTTAATTTTTTTTAGAAATAAAACTTAGTTTGTGATGTGTGTTATAAAACAAACAACTACCACTAACCCTGAACAACATAAAACAACAAGAAAAGCTTTCAAATATACCAAATAAACCAACCTACAGAACTATTGTGGTCTTTGATAGAAGTCTGAAAGTTTCAACCCAGCATTTTTCTCCCTTACTTTATCAATTTACTTTTAATTAAGTATGGAGGTTTGTAATTGGAGTGAGGGAAGAGAGTGATAGGGAAGAAAAATGCAGTCTTAAACAGCATTTTAGACATGGTGACCTGCAGCCTGATTACAATTTTTTTGTTGTTGTTGTTTGGCTATTTACTATTGATTCTCGGAAATAACAGTATGATATTGCAGATATTGATCTAGTGCAATTCAATGCTCTCAGAGGAAGGAGTGAAGTATGTAACTGAAGGCTTTGTCTCTGAGTCATTCTTTATTGAAGATACCATTATAGCAATTAATGAAAGAGTTAATAAATATCTTTTCAGATAATGAAGATTCAGGGGCAATAGTTGATTATTACTTAAACTGCACATAATAAGCTGAGTCAATGACAATGAGACTGCATCCTTTTTCCAAGTACATATATTTTTTTTTCCTTAGGAAGCAGGAGTGGAAAATGTCTGATTAGGAAATAGATACACCTGGGTTGGTTGTGGAGGCCACTTAGCTTTGCAAACTGAAGAAAGTAATTTAACTCCTTTGATCTTCACTTAAATCTATATAAAAGAGGGAAATAATATCTACCTACCTGACTAGGTTTTTGTGAGAATTAATAAGTAAAATATATAAACTGGCTATTTTCAGGACAGTAGCAATCAAGAAATGCTAATTTTCCAGTTTTCTTTTTCTCCTTTCAGATTAGAACTTTATTGGTTTTAGCTTAAGTTCAGGGTGAAGATGATAGATTAACAATCACAATGTGATTTGGGAAATTTATATATTTTTATACAAGGAGACTGAAAATGTACATTTGAGATTTAACCTATAAAATTAGATCAATACTTCACTGTTTCAATTTAATTTTAATTTCCAATAGCATTCTCATTTTTTTTGCAGCTTAAACAAAATGAAACGTTTGAAAAATTATAAATATGTCTGTTTTGAATTATCTCTCGACCCAGAAAATCTTTTTCTCCCTCCTCACTTTTAATGAAATTTTAGTCATATTTCTAAAAGTTACATCTTTTAGGAAGTCTTTCCTGACCCTCTCTACTCACTGTAATCTCTCTTTTGTATGTATATACTATGCAACTTATACCTCTCCTAAGACGCCAATGATAAACTGCTGTATAGTATAAAAGTTACATCCTCTTATTGCTTTAGTTGCTAAGCTTCTTGAGAGCAGAAAGAACTTTTTTATTCTTTTTTCTTATCCTTTGTAGAACCTGACACTAATTAACACAGAATACTGAAGATTCTCTGAAAAGATACATAATTATATCATGATATGTTGTCTTCACTATGTGCATATGTCATCAATGTCTAAAAAACCCTTACCATCTTATTAAAGAAAAAAACCTCTCTAGCAGCACTAGCTTTATAACAATCAACTCTCAACTTCATCTTTGCTTTATCATGAAGAACAAATTTTTAAGAAGTTTGCTAAAACATGGGACTGGTACCTGGCCAACTGGCTAACTGTAGGGCTTGAGTATACAATCTTGTCTCAAAAAGGAATCTAAATAATCTAGACCAATGACTCTCAAATTGTTTTCTTGCACTTGGGTTCTCTATGTGATGAACCTATTCTACAACTGAAACTGAAATAATGATCTTTTCCAAATTGGCTGATTGGGGTGGGAAGCACAGACCCTTTCCAGGGTCACCTGAGCACAAGCTGAGTGTGGAGCAGCAGGTGGAAGCCCAGGAGGGAAGGGCTGGAGCCAGTGGCACAGTTATCCCCACCATCTCACCTGCTCTGCTTTAATTTTAACTTTTTTTTTACTACATTTGAAAAAGTTTTGTTACTTCTTATCTGCTAGGACGAATGAATGGACTCATAGTAGGTTAATATTAATGGCCAATCTCAGAACATCCAATTATACTTGGCCCAGCAGCTTAGTGTGTGTATGGACATAATTTTATAGTTGAAATGTTAGTTTGCAAATTTAAGATATGGTTGACTTTGTGCTAGCAAAATTGTTTTTTTCTTTTTAAAAAATAAAATTTTTGAATATTCTGGATGTTATTACTGTAACTTCTGGGGACTCTGCTACCTTAACAAATTCTAATTTACTTTAGACAGTGGAATGAATTTTTTGATTACCACAGTTTTGGAATAAACCAGACACAAATGGAGTGCCTATGTTGCGCCAGATACAATGCTAGGGGTTTGGAGAAGAAACATGAAGAATGACTATGTAAACTTTCCTGCTGATATCACACAAGGTGACTAAAGAGCACTGTGGACACCTGCTAAACGTTTATAGTAAGAGGGAGGTGAGAATGATGACCAGCATTCAAGTACTTTAGCCCTCCTTCTCCATGTCTGCTCCTCAGGGCATAACCTTAGCATCCTTAATCTTTAGCAGGTGTGCTCACTGTTCAGGCATTCTGAGAATTTTGCTAGTTTCCTAGGAAAGCTTAACTAGCCCCAGCTTTGAAAAGGACTTTCCATACTCTTCTGCTCCATAAAATGACAATCTAATCTTAAAATTCTTTAGAGAAAAATTCCTCTACTTCAGTATGTGATTGCTATCCTGGTAAGGAATTTTTTTCTGTACTCTCTGAAATACTGCATTTCTGTATGTTGGCTTTTCAGTGTCCTGTTGAGGATGAGGAGTAGCATAAAGGTATAGGGATGTGGGAAAATCATGTTCTCAATTCAACTGTGACAATGTTTCCAGAGATTAGAAACCTTTATAAGACCAGTTTGGTGTGGGACAATACAGGGTATCTGAAAGTATCTGAAATGTCAGATAGATATGGTAAACTGATTTTTAAATAGTATTTTAGTTACATTTAAAAAAATGTTCAAAATATTTTCTCCAATCTCCAGACACTTTTGCAAGTGATGTTCTTCTAAATGCATGAGAGTGTCCAAAAAGTCTAGAAACATAGAGGAAATAAATAGTGTATTTATTGTGCTTTTTTTCCAATTAGCGAGGTGATAGAATCCATTTCTTTCATACTTCATTGGGGATGATTACTTTCTTCTGCTTCATAGACAAGATGGCTCTCCAAATGAATCAAGGTAAATTAAGGTTTATGACATAATAGTATTATTAACGATAGTAACTATAATGGTAGTAGTAATAATAACAAGCAGCAGCAGCAAGCAGAGGCCAAAGTAGATAATTAAGTTTCCTAGAGGCTCTTGTTTTCTACTGCATGACCTTAAAATGGGAATCATTTCTCAAGCTTCTAAGACACCAAAGCACAGATGCACAGTGCATAAACAAATAAGTGACCACATTAGCGGTGCCCTTTGGGGGCTTAGATCTTATTCTAGTGACCCCAGGAAGCTGACCAGAGAGAAAAGGGAAGAAAGAAGTACAGGATATTTATCTTTTACGTTTTGGAAATGCTTTTGATCAGCAGAGCTGGAACAAGTTTCTGTGCTTTTGTGGGAACTACAAATGTTCCAGGGGAGGAAGCAAGATCAAGAGCAGTTTGCTCTTTCAGGGACTTCAAAGCCCATTCATCTAAAGAGGTGGCCATTACCATTTTGGCTTCCTCGCTGTGCCTTGGATGGCCTTGCACTTTTCAAGAGGAGAGCCTTGCTGGGTTGGGGCCAGCCAAAATGTTATTCCTTGGAGTGCAGTGTCCCAGAAAATCTGCCCTGCCTGGCCTACGCTCTGTGATTATAGCCCCAACCAGGAGTGATCCTTGCTCCTATTGGATGAGTCAGACGCAGAGGTGAGTGAGGTAGCCGGGCTGGACTACACGTTTTCTGCCTCTGCCCCCCTTTCCAGTGTGGAGAATTGTAAACATAAGAACAAGGCTGGACTGTCACCACCAGGCTCTGGAGCTGGTAGTAGTCTATCTTTAGTGGTACCAGGAAAAAAAAAAAAAAAAAGCAAGCAAAAACAAAAACATGTCTTAGCTGTGTATCCTATTCCATCCTATTATGACTACCAGTACAGCGTAAGAGTGAGTTATTCTCTTCACTTATACATCAAGCCCTGGGAGTAAGCCTTGTTTGGTGAGTTTAATTTTTTTCTGGGCATAAAGGACAGACTAATTTTCCAATCCAAAACAAAATGGAAACTAAAACAGAACAACAACAACAACAACAACAAAAAACGTAGAGCGAGGCTCAAACATTGTAGCCTGCTTCTATAATTTGGAGTTGTTTTGGTCACTAAATGCTGGTGTAAGCTCCATGAAGCAGGGTCTGCATCTGTCTGGCTTAGGGTTGGGTCTCCAGATCCCAGCATAATGACTAATCATGTCTGCAGAATGAATGACTGAATCAGGACGTTGATGGTTTGCTGTCACCTATTCATTATGTGATCTTGGATAAATTTCCTTTTGTGTCAAGTTCTCTCTCCCTGCATCCTGGAACATTTTAGCCCACTCCTGAGAATTGCACAGAGGAATGTTATTCCTGAGATAATGCCTGACACTGGATGTGTCTCGGGGCACCTATGGCAGTGTGCTCTGTAAGCCGGAACTCTTTCTTTTTTCCTTCAAATTGGGTGTACACTGGTTACCTGACAGCTGAGCTCACTTTTGTGTGCTTCAGTAAGTGAAGATGGTAATGCTGACAGCCTGCATTCTCACCTCTGTCAAGTGAGGCAGAGGGGCAAGCTCATCTTTGAGGAAGGCCTTTTGTACTCTATGATTTCATTCTATTCTACTTTCTGGAACTGGTCTCAGAATAAAAAGTGAGAAAGATTGTACTGTACTGTGAACATAATCACAGTGATACTGCGTTTCTTTAAATGTTTCACAGGCCTCTCTATTTCCTCTTTCTTAACTCTCTTACATGGTTTAAGCTTTCATTTTACATGATGACCTCATGGAATTTTATCCAAAGTAATTTTGAATAAAATCACATGACACCAAACATAGTTCTCATTTAAATAGTTACTTTAGAAGTCTGGACAAGAAGACTTTTTCACAGGAAAAAAGTTTAATGACTAATTAAAAAATGCTTCGAAACTTTAAAAAAAGAATATCCTAAGGTTTGAAATCCTAGGCTCAGATTCCAAAGTTTGGATATTTGATGAACCACCTTTGCTTCAACTAATTGAAAAAGAAGACCAGGAACATTAATAATATCTTAAAAAGGAACACAAAAGAAAACATATAAACCTATTGATAGATTGTCTTTGATTCCTTCAACAGCATTTCATTAATATCTAGTGTGGGCCAGAAACTGTGTTAGGTGTTTGGGATCAAAGACCTCAACTTCCCAAGTTCTTGTGTATATACAAAAGCAGCACTGGATCTCATGACATGGATTTCAGTCTTCACCCCTGCTACTAACCAGCTGAATGGCCTTGGGCAAATCACTTTCAATTTTGGGGGTTCATCTATAAAACAGAGTGGTGGGTCTCTTCCAGCTCTAATGATATATGGTTTTATCCCAGATGAAATGATATAACTAAAGGAAAGAGCTTAGGTAAAATCAAGCCATTCTAGAAGTCATGTGGTTTTCTTTCTTGAAATTCATTTGTTAATGAATACAACAAATACATTAAATTTTCTCAAAAAGAATCATATTATAAATCTATTGATTGATTGTTTTTCTCATTCCTCATTCCTTTAGTTAACATTGACATAATGCCTCCTCTAAGCCAGAAACCATTTTGAGAATGTGAGATGGGAGATGAAATATATATTCTATGTCTTGAAAGGGTTCACAATCTAGTAATGGAGATAGAAAAGAAAACATGAATTTAGGTGTTAAGTGCTATTAATAATAGACACATATTTACTGAACACTTATTATGCTTGGGATACATAAGTGAACAAAATTGATACTGATTTCTGTTGCTATGGAGCTTGTATTCTAGTGTGAGGATCAAAGAACAAAGGATAAACAAGAAAGTAATAAATGACGTGATATGACAGAGGGTGAAGAAATCGTGGGGTAAGAAAAATGTAGAGTGGGTTAAAGGGAAATGGGTTAAAGTGGGTTAAAGGGAAATGGGGGCATCTGTGGTGGAGTGAGAGTGTTCTAGGTGGAGGAACTATCACATATGGAGAATACAAAGGCAAAAATAAAGGCATGGCATATTTTGGGAACTGCAAGAAGTCTTAATGGAAGGAAGGGTGAATATGAGCTGTATGTCAGGAGATGAGTCTAGGGAGGTGGGCAGTGGTTAGACCCTGGCAAGGAGAGCTTACTCTTTAGATGAATCTTTAAGAATTCTGAAGAATCATTTTGCAAAAGAAATGTTCAAATTGGATTAGTTTCAAACAAGACCCATGTTGGCCAGTGGTAGAATTGAATGCACTGAAACACCAGGGAGTATTTTAGTCTATTTAAAAATTCTCAGGAGGCCCAGCTCTTTTATTCTGCATGGACTAGAGCTATTAGGGAATTGGCTACAACTATCCCTTGTCAGGAGTAAGAGCATCACATACAAGCAAATGGCTGGAAGAGGACTTTTTCGACCCAATTGAGCAGATTGTTTAGTGCCTGCTAAGTGTTTACTATTGTGCATAGTCCATTGCCTAAATATTCAGTTTAGAACAGCAGAGATACTATTTCAGGAAAAAATGTAAAACAAGCCTGCTTTTCAATAGCTAACAACGAAAAAGAAAATATCCCATAGTATGTCTCAATCTTAAGGCAGTAACATGGCATACATACTTATAATCTTTTATCTTTTTCCAAGTTTAAAATATGCATATATTTAGTCATATACAGGTTACTATACTGCATTCTATAACCTGCATTCTATTACACACACACACACACACACACACACACACACACACTCCTCCTAGCAAAGTGCTAGATTCTTACAGTCTTTTCTTTGGTTTATTTCTCTAATGTACTATTTAGCTAATTTAGCATTTTGATATCCTTCCATAGTAATGTGTTTTCTTGTCCAATTCTCACTGCTAAGAATATTTACCTTGTGGCTGGTCTAAATTCCCTCTCTTTTATGTAGTTTAAATTTGTTTTTCACCCTCCTACTCTCTTCAGAGATGGAGAATGACTAGTAATGTCTGACAAACTGAGAATGCTAAAATAGCACTCTGTGGTCAGGTCTGCACAGCCAAACTGAATGGTAGGCTTGAAGCTAGTAATTGAACAAGACAGACAAAAAGAAGATACTTTTGTTTTATTTATCCAAATAATAGCCTTATTTCTTCACTTTTCTTTGCCTTTTCAGACCCAAGCAAGTCACTAGAATGAAGGTTACATAAAACACCTTGCAAGGGTTGTCTGAATTTTAAGAGTTCTCTTTCTTTCAGCTGTTGTTGAGTGAATATATTTGTATATTTGCATACTAAGGGGTAAGGAATGAACTAGTACAACAAAGTTAATTAATATATGTGGTGAATAAAGATAAATAATACCCTCAAGGGTAGTCTGAAGGGGGAGTACGTGCTGAAGTAGCTTATTCATCTTTAAGAATTAAGTGCATTGTAGATGCTATTTATGATGCCTGAGAGTTTATTCATTTTTAGACTAACAGTATTCTTCTTTACTGACTCTAGGGCCCATTCTTATTTTCTGGAGATGTCACTAGGAGCGGATCCTGTAGATAAATGCTAATTTACTACCTTTTTATTTTTTTATTATTTCTTTATTTTTATTTTTTATTATTTCTATATGAAATACACCTATGGGAATACAGGGAACAAGCCAAGTTTAATCTTTGTCACTTTTAACAGTTATTCAATGGTAAACAGTGGTATCCATTAGATAAAGAGGAAGGAATCCTGACATAATTGATTTCTACTACTTTGGCCCCCTTTGGGGAGAACAAAGAAAATAAGATATGCAAAGATGAAGGCTGGTAATTTTCATGCTTGTTTTCAAGGCTGCACTAGGGATGATAATTCTGGAATACAAGCCAATGGTCATGGGGTTTTCTCTCAATACTACCTGTGATTTCACAGACCACTTGACTTCTGAGTGACTACCTATAAGGGTGGTGTGAGAACTTCCATTTACACCAATGATAATATGATTTGAGCATATAAACTTTCAGGTCTTTGATAATAAATCAGTTGAAACAGATTAGAATAATGCCCTAGTGGCATGGGAGATTATTAGCAATTTAGGCAAATGAAAGCATTTTATCATTGTAATGTTTTTGGCATCAGAATCTTTTGTGCCCAAGAATATTACTTAGCATTTTATGATTTGGGAGTAAGCTGTAGTATGCAGAATCAGTACTTTAATGAGCAGATATCACATGTACCTTAGTAGAGAATGTAGGCCTAAATATTTTGTGCTTTTTATTTTAGTAATATATTAAATACAACACTATATTTAGAGATATATAGGCCATACTTAGAACTAAATGAAGAGGCAGCAAAAACTACTTTTGAATGCACCTTTGCATGTTCACTACTATATCAGAATGATTTCCATCAGTCTTCAGTCCCCTTATACTCAAGCTCACAGAAAAAGAGTTTCATTTCATAACATAATTTGAGAAAATGCCCAACTTTTAATACCCATATAGAAAGGTTTCTACACAGCAGACGAAATAAACTTGAATGCCTAGAAATTACCCTGGTCTGGGTATCTTTTCTGTTTTTGTCCCTAATTAGGCTCTGGGAAAACAGTGACTTTTTTTTTCTCTCCCCCACTGTGAAAGTTATGAGATTCTTTTGCTCAAATCACCCTCAAAAAACGGCTTGGAAGTTCATGTTCCTTAGAGAGTTGCCGATTCTGCTAAAGAAGATTAAATGCCCACATCACATGTGTCATATCCTGCAGCTAACAAGAAAGACAGCAAATGTAGCATGGCCCTCATCGAGGGAGCAAGTGGGCTGTCAGCCCAGCCTAGGGTGCCTTTCATTGTCACGTTGTGCACCAGCCAAGATATGCATTCAAAAATGAGTGAGAACATCAACAACAAGCCATTACTTTGCATTCTGGAATATTTTTAACAGTTTTATCCCAGCCATGGGTTTGGGGGCAGAGGTGTTTGTTCCCTGTTTGATTTCACCTGTCTGCACCATAGAAGATGATTAAAGCCTCTCTGCTTACCTGTGAAGTTGATTTTTAGCAAGTAATCCTTGTACAACTTCTTCCCATCCAGGATCTTCATAGCATCACAAAGCTTGGTGGTGTTGGGGCAGAGGGTGCGCTGCATTTTGTGCAGGGCGTGGGCCATGGCGTACACCGCGTTCACCACGAACATGATCTTGGATTCTTGCTCGTAGTTGCTGCTGTCGATGGCTAGGTGCTTCTCGCAAACGCGCCTGTGGTTCCGTTTGTTCTGGAGGCTGCACTGGAACTTTTGCTCCCAGAAGTCCCGGAACCAGGGGTTGCGGTGGTTGTTGTAGGGGTTGAGGCTCTGGAAGTAGCGGTCGAAGGGGCGGACGGGCTGCGAGGCCAGCTCCAGGGTGATGGCGCCGTACGCCACGTGCTCGCTGCCCTTGACGATGCTCTCCTGCGCGCCCCAGCCGTCGCTGGCCACCCAGGTGAAGGACGCGTTGGCGCGGCTGGCGGCGGCGATGAGCTCGCGCGAGTCGTCGCTGCGCATGAAGAGGACCACGACGCGCGCGTTGGGCTTCTGCAGCAGCTCCCGGATCACGCTGTCGTAGGACTTGCGGATGTTGGAGCGGCCCACCTTCTCGGCCGTGGCGATGCAGATGTTGCGCAGGCGGGCTTCCTGCTCGAAGGCCTCGATGCCCGTCTCCCCGTAGTCGCCCTCGGAGGCCACGGTGGACACGTAGGTCCAGTTGAAGAAGCGCAGGATCTCGGCCATGGCTTTGGCCTGGTAGAAGTCGGGGGGCACGGTCCTGGCAAAGTAGTCGTAGCGCGACTTGTCGCTGAGTTTGGCGCTGGTGGACGCGTAGCTGATCTGAGGGATCTGGAAGAGCCGCAGCAGGTTCGCCACCTGGGGGAGGGAGAAAGGGGAAGTAGCTGTTTTAGAAACCCAGAGGTAAACGCATGGCTATGAAGAACGAATCAGACCAACCGAGCTCCCTTTCCACCTCTAGATCACTGCGTAGCTCTTGAGATGAATGGCAGGCTCTTCCCTGGGTGCTGTATTTTGGGTATTAGGGAGCTGGTCCAAAGCAGGTAGTGTGTGCTTTGGAAAAGGGAATAGCAGAGCAATGAGAAGGGCCCCAGTCTCTTCTGTACTCTGTGCTAGGCCCCAGAGTACGTTAAATACTGGTCAGGTTCCCTCAATGTGGTGGTTAAAAGTTCCTGGGGTCCTGCTATAGCTCAAACAATGAACTACAGTGAATTGGCCGAATTCGGTTTTTAGACAACTTGGCTGCAGTTGTATAGAAAGAGCCTGGGTGTTGTCTAATTCTCACTTCCCCCTCTTTTGCTAAAAACAGCAGTCTTTGAAAGAGTTTAATTTGGGAACTGTATGCCACATGGACAGTCCAAATTAGACATTTATCATCTAGGTTAAGAAAAAAAATAATCAATTCTGAAATTCTATTTCATCCACCCCAAATTTAAAGCATACACTTTTCTAAATTCTTAAAAATCTTGACCAAAATTTTCTTTTCTTTCTTTTAAAACTTTGTTTTTGCTTGGACTTTGTGAAGAGAAATCATACAAATATGCTAGTCTTATGGCATTTTGATTGAAAATCAAATAAACTATGGAGGACCTTGTCAAGAAAAACCACCTACTTCAAAATATTTAAAGCTTATTCTGAATCAAAATTTTAAATTTTTTATAATTCAGCTATCCATATTCCATTGCTTTATTTATTGTAGAATAAAAGAGGAAAGTGAGAATTTATCAAGAAGCTTTTTATGTATAACAGTATTTGCAGAAATTATATTTAAAAACATCTAAACAGATTATTTATCTAACAATAAGCTGGTTTTTATTTTTTCTGACTACCTCTCATGTTCTGAAAACTTCTTTCTCTATACTGACTTTAGTTAAATTATGTAATATGCTAAGTGGACTTTAATCAGAAACAACATTGAATATTCTAATATACTCTATGTACATTGGAATAAATATTAGTATTTAAAATTTTCCTTTTGGAAATTGTGGTTTCACATTTATATTTGACATGTAGGAAGCACAGCTTGAAATAGGCAGCTGTTAGCAAAGAGCACAAGCAACATAAAACAACTGACATCTGAGTCCTGATTAATCATCATTTTATCTGGCAAAGGAACCAACAGCCAAGTTCATACACAGCTACACAGCATGTTCTTGGAGGTCTGGCCTGCTATTAAAACCAACACTTGATATAGCCCAGAACTATCAGAAATATTTTCTATATCTTTTCAAATCCTAGTACCTCTCATTTAATCACAAATAGAATGGCTGGAAATCTTGAACTCAACATGCAATATAATGCAAATTAAAATACCCCAAATCTTTCTTGTATTTAGTAATCTAGGATATGGGTGAATTTGGGGGAATGGAGGTGAGTGGGTGGATGAATGGGTGGGTGAAGGCTAGTATATAATTTATTTCTTCTTTTCTCAGGATCAGGGGACTCTGGACAAAATGGCCTATACTGACTCATCTGACCATAGGATTATACTGCTTGTTTACTCAGCCTGATTGAAATGGCAGGTGGCACTGAGGAGGTACTGTCAGTACTTCTAGAACGAGTACTTGGCTTCCATTGGATTTCTATACCACTGTGGCAGGCTTGGTAATAACAGCCTTGTCTGTGCATGGGCTTGACTTGATAATGAAGTTTCTGGGAGCCACTATAGAGGCCATCTCTTCTTGATGCAATGGTTTTCTCATCTTCAAGTTATATTCTTAAGGACCTGAACCCCTCAGGGAGACAGAGAATGAAAGGAACTTAAAAAATACCCAGACATTATTTCCTGGCGAATAGGAACCAAAGTGAAAAGATCCTAAACTGCTGAAACTTTCTTCTCCCAGAGGGGTAGGAGTAATGAGAAGCTGCTCAAGAAAAAAAAGTTCTTGTCTTTTAACTAATAGGATCCTGTGACTTCATGTCTACCTCTCCAGGATGTTTGAAAACAATTTACAATCAAGGCAGGCTGGACAGGAGAATGAACTAGCCACAGAATAACCGCAATATGGGAAAGATTCTCTGCACTGGGAAGGAACATGAGCTGTAGCCTTTTTGGAAAGGTGGTGGGCTAGAATAAAACAGCAATTATTGCCATCATTTTAAGGAAAATTATATATACCTCTGTCATATGTGTTTAATAAGGAAACCCCAAGCAACTCTAGATAAAGGAGACACATTTGGCGAGTTGAAACATGAGAAAGAACACTAATAAGTAAGTATTACATAATCTCAATTGTATCATCTGTATTGTATAGCATGGAGCAATAACATAGTTCAAAGTTATGCTATTCAGAGTTACATTAAAACACATATAATATAAATGAATAATAGAGAAAAATGTTGAAGTGCTTTTATTATAGTGAGCTGTTCCTTTTAAAATTGATTTCCTTAGATTATAAGGGTAAAAATGCTTAACTTAAAAGTGAGCACCACAGGAAGCAATAGATATAAATTTTTTCTTTCCCCTCCCTTACCCATTCTAACTTTATTTCTAGAGAATAGCATTCATAGTTTGGCTTATGGATTTTAGAAATGTGTTTGTTCTGTTGTAAATCCAGTTACCACCTTACTGGGTGTTTACATATATATATATATATATGTATATATATATATATACACACATATATATATATGTATGTATTTCTCCTTTGATATTCAAGACAGTCTTATACAGTGGGTATTATTATCTCTATTTTAAAGATGCAAAACACTGAGTTCTGCTAGGCAGAGAAACTTGTTCCTAGTCGTACGGTTAGAATGTGGGGGCGGAATCAATATGTAAAACCAGATCTCTGGACTTTATGTACTGTGGCTGTCCAATCACAGCTTTCTTTCTACCCTCTACTGTGTGACTGTGAGCCTGAGGCCTCAAGCACAGGAAGGTATCCAGGTAGAAAGAACAGGAGAGAGGAACAGAAGCAACATTATGTACCATAGATTGCCTAGTTGCTGTTAGGAGGACCTTTTTTCTTAACATAAATCTAAAACCAGGATTGAGCAATATCCAGGTAGTGTCAGCTGGGTTTCTGCTGACCCAGCTAACATTTGTCTAAAAGCTGGACATCTGAAACATTCCTGACTTGCTTTACTGGCCATATGGTTTCTCTGAGAAAGTTTGAAGAAATAAGGGGAACTCCTACACTGGACATCATTTTGAATGGTAAAAAAAAAATGTTTTAGAATGGGGAAGTAATGTAAAATTTTGGAAGAAAGTTACCCAATTATGTTATTATTAGTAGGAGTGGAGGAAGGAAAAAAAGGATCCAGTTATATATACTTTAGAAAAAAATCATTTTAAAAGTAGAGATATGCTCAAATAGATACAGATTCTAAAAAGGAATATGGCTTAAGAGAGACAGAAGGACTTAAAAAATAATTCATGCAATGCACAAGACAGAGAAGACAAGAACTCCAGAGAAGCCACTGAGTTGCTGGGCTGCACTGGGGGATTTGGGTGTCATAAGAACTGGTGACACAGGGTGGGTGCTGTTGGTGTGTGGGGGCTTTCCCCCCACACAATAGGAAGGATCAGTATGAGTCGGTAGGAATGAGGGACACTAACGCACAATGTGGAAATCGAGCAAAATGATTTTTGTTGTTGTTATTGTTTTTTGTTTTATTTGAAATAATGTTTCAGGAGATGTGGCAGGAAGCACTATAACCATTGGAAGGAAAAGTTGGTTCTATATGAGTAAAAGAAAGACACTTGCTCAGTCCCTCTTGTTTTCTCATTTTTCCCATGGAGAATGTTTTCTAACATTGAAATGCTAGTACAAATTACATGAAAAGGTTATGCCACATAAAAGAAGGAGAGACTATATATTTAAAAAAAGCCTGTAATCATACGAATTGAGTTTGCCCTCCATAATGAATTCTGGAAGGAATTGAAGATTAAATTATGAAATCAGTATCAACACTTTTTGAAAAATCAATAATGGGAGGACTCAGAGGGTAAAAAGGGAGGAGGAAGGGCAAATTGAGGGAATATAAATCAAGAATAAATATAAATTAATAAGCATGATGTGCTTGGTAATTTTCTAGAACATAGTTTTCTAATAGAGAGCACAGGAACACTTAGAAATGAACCAGGCAATTACTAGGAATCAGCATGGGCTCAACAAAAGTGAATTTCGCCAGGAAGGTGTCTTTTCAACTTTAGCTGAACTATATATAGGGAAGAGTTGTAGTATGGAGAATCATTACTTCAGCAAGGTGTTGGTGCCCTTACATGGACTCTCTGGAGAAATGGAAAGTGATAGCAGTTGGATAACAAAGTTAAATATATTCAAAGAGAGAAGCTTGGATGAAAGTCTATATATAGTTGCCAAGTTTATCAATATTATTGGAAAAAATATAAATAAGCTGCAAGATCATTACATTGTAGAGCTGGAAGGAATCATGAAGATGATTTAAACCTTTTGTTTCATAGGAAATGGAAGCTTATAGGGTGAAGTGACTTTCCAAAGTTTACACCACACATAGGCAGAAAAGCTAAGGTTAGAGCCTAGCCTCTTGATCTTCCCAAAGGACCGGGCTCCCTGTCTGGAAACAAGGTGTTATACAGGGAGAGACGTAAGTTGCTGGATTTAAGTTAAAATTATGCAAGTGGAAAAGAAGAAGTAAACTAGGAAAAATGAAGTATGAATGCAAATTTGAATATTGCAGTTCAGCACGCTCCAGAAATCTGGGGGTGGCTAAAGTCAAAGAAGGATTATTATGTCTTTTGTTCTCTTTAGATTTCAGTTCAGAAGTCCTTAAAAATGAACAAAGAAGATCAATTTTAGTTTTCACATTCTCTAAGTTACTGCTCTCAGACTACCTTTTTGGGGGAGGCCTTTTAAAGATCTCTAATATTTTTAATAGTCCTAATATTTTTTGTGCCAGCTACTATTTTAATTGTTATAGATGGATTATCTCCTTTAATCATTTTAATAATCTTCAGAGGTAGATGCTATCATTATCTAATTTTATACATTGAGGAACTGAATCACAGAGTGCATAGGAATCTTACCAAAGAGCCCACAGATGATAGGAATTCTGGGACTATCCATTGTATTCACTCTTCCCAGATTTACTCAATCTATTCTGTAATCCAAGCTCATAACTGATTCCTCTCACTATAATGTTGCAGTGATGTATTTCAAGCTGTAACATGTTTGTTTTTATTTCTGAAGCTAAAAACTCTAGTTGAGGATCATGAGCAATCATTCCTCATCACCAAAAGTACACTTCTTCATTTGTCAGTCTATATGTTGTGATAGCTCATAGGCATTTGTATACTGACTGACCATCTTCAATGATAGCAATGATAGTCTAAGAATCTACTGGGAAATTTCCACTGGGAGGACAAAAGCTTCA
Source organism: Microcebus murinus (assembly GCF_040939455.1). Lineage (NCBI taxonomy): Eukaryota > Metazoa > Chordata > Mammalia > Primates > Cheirogaleidae > Microcebus > Microcebus murinus. The sequence continues at coordinate 51,363,651 of NC_134112.1, forward strand.
CGCTGTAAATATCATGATCAGGTTTGGCTTTATGATTTATGTGAGAAGCACAATAGCCTTATAGTAGAACCCATTATTTCCTAGGACCTGAGAGGCTGCATGCAGGGAAATGATGTTTAGCAGAAGCTTTTTCCATGTGTACATGTTCTATCGCTTTATATCCAATATTCAAATACTATGAGGTATCCATTGTTTTGCTGGTTTGAATTTTTCTGGGACTTAGGTACTGCAATGTTTTCATTGTAGCATATCAAGTCATAAGTGACAAGTGACTTTTTTGGCTCAAAAGGAATGCTTAGGATGCTGGACTTAGATTCTATTATGTTTTACAGAAGATGCTATGTTCTAAAATTAGTATTTTTGTCTTTTTCCTACGTTTGTGGTTGTAAGCTTGTGTAATTTAGGATGGGCTTCACTTGCAGTAGTTATCAAACAAACCATGGTTGCATGTTGTTGAATATCTGCCACCATTTTCCCAATATTTTCCCTTCCAAATGAACTCAACTCTATGTAGTTTCTCTGACTTACCATGTTCTCCAATCTACATGCCTTTGCATGTGTTTTGTTCCTTCTTCCCAGAATGGCCTTTACCACTTGTCTGCTCAGCTAATCCATTCAAGAGTTTCTCCTCTGAGGAACCTTTTTTGGTGCCTCACTTTAGGCTCACTTGTGTGCCCTTTCTCTGAGCCTCTTTCAGTCCTTTATGTATTTCTTTCATGGCATTAATTACAATTTGTGGTGATTTTTAGATTATTCATTAATTTCTCCACTAGAGTGAGAAGGCTTAAGAACAGGGAATGTTGATTATAAATCTGTATACTCAAATTCCTCACGCAGTGTAGAGGTGTTCCATAATGTTTGTTAAATGAATGAATGGATAGTTTGCTGCTCTACCATGTAACCTTTTCTAATTAAAAGCATAGGTTTCTGTGTATGTGGGTGGAGGGGGATCTGGCAATGGAAAACTACTCTCAAATACTATGAACAACAATTTGCTGGGCAGTGTGAATCCTTCATTCACTAATCATATTCAATTTTTTTCCTACAAAAATGAGATGACACATAAGACAAGGAATTGGTTTAGACCTTTAGGAATCTGTAGCCAAGGTTTTAATACCATTAACATCAATTTCTCAAAATTCTCTGTGTAACTAGGAGTATACAAAAGGAAGTCAATATTATACCAACTAGATCTGTACATTGTGCCAATGGCCTTAAGGCTAAAAACTGCTTTCTGTTCTAAGGAAAACAAATGAAGGACCTTATGCCTGAAGCATTTGTCTTCCAATCACAAATACCTAAAGTAAGATTCATGGAAACATATACTTAAGGTAGGCTTCACCATGTAAACTGATAGTAAGATCTTCTGGGAAGATAAGGTTTTTCTGGAGACAAATACATCATGTGCAAGGTACCTAAGTAATCAAACACTCAGAGCTAACATTGGTTGCTCACTTATTATTTTTGCTTTGGGAATGTCTAAACTTTATCTTCCCCTAATTAATAGTCAACTGTGGAGTGATGCTACTGTAGGTATCCAAACCATCCTCACTCACTGCTGTTAATTTTGAATTAAAGGCCAATTTATTTGGGACTTTTGCTTCTCTTGACCTTTTATTTTTTAGCAAGTCCGAGAGACTCTTCTTAAGATATCAAGTGTCATGCTTCATTTCAATGATGTTATGATCATGGGAGCAAAAAAATATGAACTATGGGAAAGACTTTAGGCAGTCTTCTATCCTTTTCCTGTTGTGGAAGAAAAGAATATGAATTGAAAAATTTCAGAGTCACCTGTGAGCCTCAACATCAGTTCTGTTGTCAATCTTCCCACTCAGGATATCCATGATGTAAGTTTCAAACATGAACTCTGTGCTTTCTGTGGTGACGCAATGCCAGATTTTTATTTTTCACCAGAAGAGAAAAAGACTATGCACATGGAGACTCTACCAGAAATGTTTCCCACTAAAGTGGTTTTCTAAAATGAGGATTCTTTTCAGAAGTTTTATAGTTATTGGCTTCTGAGTTTGTGCTAATATACATTACAGGGAACAATAATAATTGGTTTTTATGTAGACCTATGCTTAGCTACAAAAATTCCAGATGGCAAAGAGGCATCAAATGCTTGCTTCCAAGAAAAATGCTATTTACAGAGCTGAACTATATACATTTGAAAAATAAACCATTGCTACTGTCCTGGGAATCTGAAGACTTGAGAATAACCTCTGTGGATTTGCCTTTGTATTCTGCTCTGTTCACATATCTCTTTGGGGCTTTCTAAGAATAAGCCCACACCTTTAATTGCTTTGTCACACATGTAGTACTGAATGTTTTGTTTAGTTCTTTTTATTAAATTCTTATACATGAATCTGGAAGAGAACCACTGAGTGCTGCACTTTGAACCATCTGCTACCTCGTAACTCAGGTTATTACATAATACAAGTTCTAGAAGTAGTGATGTGCAGGGGCCTGAGTGGCTGCCTTATTCAGATTCATCAGGTTGCACGATTAGCTGTACAAAGTCTCAGATTGGCTTGTATTTTAAACTGGAACTGGAGGTGGTATATAGTGGAGAAACTGCCTGAGGAATTCAAGCTGTTCATATCACATGTGTTATCTGCCCATAAAGGATGCCAATCATATTTTTATTGCAAAAAGGATTAGTCACTAGTTTTTGTGGGGCCACATTACCTGCAGCACATCTGGGAACATTTTGAATGAAAACAGTCGACTGGAGCACATGTCTGATGGCCAGAAATTAATCTTGACTTAAGAAATCCTATAATGAAGTATTATAGCCAATGCCAGTTTACTTAGTAGAGTCTCAAAAGTCACCCATTTTTACATGTTGTGGGCCCGAAAAACAGTTGGATCAGATATACATATTGCTATTACCATTCAATAGCTTAACCTAGTCCCAATGATTTGGCATGGGTATTCCAAACAAAGGACTCCCTGATCATGAAAGAAATCTTCAAAAATAGCTCAAAGTCAGCCCTGAAGTCATTGCACCCAATACCTGTTGTTTGCCAACCCAGATTATCAGACACTTTCGTTTTCTTCATTTGAAACTAAAGGACTTATGAATAGTAAGGTTATTTATTTTGGTGTTCTCATAGGCTAAAAGGATATGCAGACCACAAAGGATTCCTTGAATCACATTTCAGGAGACTGACATTATAAGACACGTCAGGTTTCTTGCCATGACGCTGTCACTCTGCACTGTCTTGCTCCCTTAATAACAAAGCACTACAGGGGAATAACTTTGTTTCCATGCAGACTTTGCATGTACTCACAAGATGAACAAGAAGGTATTTTGCCCACTGAATCAGTCTGCATCTCCTCTTTGCTTCCCTTTTTCCCCATGAATTAATTTTTAAGAGAAATCATGGAAGTGAAGTGGTTTGGGTTCTGGTCACTAAAAATGGAGTCAAAAGATCTATGTCTAGTTTGAAGTGTTTTTGTATTTGCCAGAAACACCTGCAAAAGCATCACACCCAGGGTGAATTGACACCAAAAGACATGTTAGAAACACATCCTTTAGTGCCTTAGATATTGATTGCTGACAATGTCTCTTGAAGATTTAAGAGCCTTAAGTTGAACTAATCCATATTTTTCTGTGGTTCCTGAAGTCACTTGTATAAAAATAATGTGACAAATATTGCCTTACCAATGAAAAAGGCATTCCCATCTTTTTTGATTGTTAACCAAAGGACAAAAGCTGTTGGGTATGTTTGGGTGGAGCCCAGGACTGTAGCCTGTTTCTTTAAATGGTCACTGTTTACTTCTGAAGTCTTGTGGCAATAATTTAGGGCAGAGAGATATATGCTGTATTATTTGTAGCAAATAGAACTGTGTCATTCCTGATTTCCTTCTTAATTGTTCATTACTTCAACAGAGCTGTCAGGGAAAAAAAAGGAGCAAATAGCATAGTGATTCTGTGCACAGGGTTGGAATCAGACAGATCAGCATTGGAATCCCAGCTCCTGGGCAACTTTAAGCACGTTATTTGAACTCCTTAAGCTTAATTTCTTCATCTGTAAGAAGGGAGTGGTAGTGGTAGTAATTACTGGTTTATGAAGTTGTGTGAAGATTAAATGATAACACATGTGAAGCCCTTATCTTACTGGCTGGCACATAGCAAATGCTCAGGAAATGACAAAGAAGATGATAATGACTAATTCACCAATCTCTTGTTCATCAAACTTTGGTGCCAATTATACAAGGCACTATTCTAAAACGTCGGTTTTGTAAGATGAGCAATGTACCCTCCCTGTTCACCAGGAAGTTGTAGTCTGGTGGGAGACAAAGAAACATAACTAAGGATAAAATTTTAAGAAATATGCATGCAAACAAAAACATGGTGAAGAGCAGCTAATTATATTCCAGGTGAGTCATGTAAGGCCCCCATGAAGAGGTAACATTTAGGCCTCATCTTGAAGAATAAATGAAAGTTTGCCAGGCAGAGATAGAGGAAAGAAGTTTTTAGGTAGAAGAGCGAACACAAGGACATAGATGGAAAAGTGCACATTTGCTTTAATAATGTCAGGTAGTTCAGTATTATCAGGGTACCCAGTGCATTGTAGGGGTTAGTAGCAGGCAGGACACTGACTTGCAGATAAAAAAAAAGGGATTAGTAGAAAGTAAGGAAGGATAAAGGGATTGTGGTCAGACCGCTAGTATTTTATATGCAATTTTAGGTATTTTGAACTTTATTCTTTAAGATATAAAACTATTAAAAATTTTTATTAATGATATGATGTGACAAAAGTTATGTTTTAAAAAGACTACAGTAGATGACATCCAACTTGAGAAGAGGGAATGGTGATTGGATGGACAAGATATTCATTCTGACTTAGGCTATGAGTTCTTGAAAGCCAGGGACTATGTAATCTCAATAAACTAAATAAGTTAACAATAGAAATATCAAGATTGTAGCTTTGAAAATTTTGAACCTACTTACAGCTATTCTATTTGGTTGATAGTAATTACTCAAGTACTTATATTTTAATTTGTTCTCCTGTTTGTGTCATTACAGGTCACCTTCAATTCTTGGACAGAAGCAGGTCATAAATAATAATGATTGTTGGAGAAAGTCATGTAATATAAAAAGGTTGAGGAATTTTTAAATTCCTTGAAGCATCTCTGAAAAGATAACAAAAAAACCTTTCTTTAACATAGAAATAAGAGCTGAAAGTCAGTTAAGTAGTCATTGATAACAGCTGAAATTCTCTGGATGGTACAAACCTGCAGCATTTATTGTTGAATTTCTTTAAATCTTGTGTTAATATAAATGATAGTTCATAAAACTACTTTGTAAACATAGGTACTATGTGCTTAATGCATATGTATATTTTTTATTTAGATGGAAATTGCTTTTTTGTAGAAAAATGCTGAACAAATTTTAGATCACTTTTTTAACCACATCTATTTTCCACATTGAGAGAGCTTAATTGCCTGGTTTGCATTCTGTGGAGCCTCATTGTGAACCTGATGGCATCTCCCTACACTGGAAGCACAGTGCCTGCGAGGAACCAACTAGTGCCTAGAATTCACGCCCTGTAAATTCAAACCTATTAAGGGATGGCAAATCTCCCAAGATGCTTTGCCATTCTGACCACTTGACAAAGAAATCAGATCTATGTTTGAAACAGGAATTTTGAAGGTGTTTTTGCTATTGTAGTCTCCCCTGCCTCGCTCCCTCTATTGGCATGTGAAGTCAAAGCGTTGGCAAGAATCAAGACCTTGTTACTAGTGACAGAGGGATTTCCACAATATACCAGGTGGTGATGTCAAAAATAGCGACACCACAATTTTAGTGTTTGAAGTTCCACTGATATACTGCCTGGAGTATTGCTTGTTTAGAGTTTAACTGCAGGTGTTTTTGGAACACTGTTCTTAAATTTGCAAAGTCCACTAATTGGAAAAATACTCTGTGAGTTTTCAACGGCATTTTTTTATAGATCAGTAGAAGCACTTCTACTACATTAAGTCAATGGGCTTTCATTATTATAAACTGCTAAGAGTTGGCTCCTTCCACATTGAAATACTGAACCTTGTACATATTGATCCACTAAAAAGGCACATATTTAATAGTAATTTGGAAAGAGAACTTTGTGTCATTAAAGCAAAATCATATCTTAGGTCTAACTAAAAGTGTCAAGAGTCTTATTTCAATTATTTAATAGTTTACCTATTAATCTATAATGATAGCATAAAAGACTTGCTGCTCTCTTAGAAATGTCTGTATTCCTTGCTTTTCATTCTATGACCTCCATCATAGACGTGTGACCTGCAGTATAAGCCTGGTTCACAGCCATGGGCCAGTCTATTGCCCTGTGAACTGATGCCCTGGGAACAGTGGTCTAGCTGGTAACCTCTTGTCTTTCACTAGTTCCCGAAGAAATGACAGAAGGGGAATTATTAAGAAACAAATTAACCTCAAAGCAAAGAAAAAAAATAGTGTATCTTAGATGATTACCTCTGACGAGACATTTCTACAATGAAACAATGTTAACAAAAGCATTTTTAATTGCTGGTGCTGGTGCCTTGCTGTGACAAAGTCCTTGAACAGCCTTGCTCTTTCTTGGAGGAGGTGAAGCAGGAGCGATGGAAGGAGGTTTTAAAACAATCAGCTTTGTGAAATTGCTTTAGAATGAAAAGTCTGGGAAGGAAATAAATAAAAAGATTCTATCTAAGATAACTTTTGAGTCAGGTTTTTCTGAAGCTTAGACTATGTGAGGGAGTGATTAGGACCGCAATGTGGGAGGCAAGCTATCTGGATTCTGATATCGAATTTGCTATTTGTAAAGTGATAGAAATGTGAACTTGGCACTTGACCTTTGTGAGTCTGAATTCTTCTTGGAACTGTTCCTCTTGGACTGGACTGGTGATGTGGAAAGTAAAAAAAGCTAACAGGTAATAATATCTACTAAAATGTTGAATGCTGGATTAGTATGTAAGGTGCTATTTTTATTGCTTTTCATCTATTTATTTAATTCCCATAAGAACACAGTGAGAGAAGCGATTAATAGCCCCATCTTAGACATGAGGAAAGAGACAATGAAGGGTTAAGCAAATCCTAGTCAGTCTGCAACTGGGTTTTAATCATTGTGCTGAAATTTTCCAAGAAACACACACTAAAAATAGTTTATAGTAGTAACTTATCCCTGCTATAATCATTGTTTTTGCAATTTTAAACTCACTAAATGCAATTGCCACTTTTACTTTTCTAGACACTAGTAACAGATTAGCAAATGGACTTCTAATGCTGTCACTCGGCTCTCCTTGAGGACATGATGGTGTTCCTTCCTCCTTTGTGTTAGATATCAGTACGGCATCTGGCAGATGGTGGGCACTCTGCATATTTTATCTGTGGGGAAATAGAGCCAGATTAGAAGAAGGATGGGGCTCTAACATCATCCCAAATGGCCCTGACTGTCCAGGTGTGTTGAACCTTGGATAGTCTTCTCTGGAATAGTTGGTCGAAGGATGAATGGCATGGAACCCCTACAGCTGCTCTCAAATCGAGGCATCTTGTGGCACATGTGTACAGTGGAGGTCAGGGAATTTCATGCCACATGCTTACCTTGCTACAGTTATCTGTCTTTTATATCACATCCAGTTTTCCATTGTAGGAAAATGCTTAGTTTCACTTACAAACATCTAGACTAATGTAGAAGAGGTAGGTCATGGTTGTGAGCTCGAATTTAAGATTTATGTAGGGATTTTCAGCCTTCTGAAAGTATAGTAAGTCAACATCTTTCAATTCTTATCAATTGTAAGCAGGTTATCAGTTCTTTCAATTCATTCAAAAAATATTTACTCTGTACCTAGCATTATTCTAGGTTCCAGCAATATAAAGACAAAAAGATGTGTTCCTAAATTCAAGTAGCTTATATTAATAGTTTTATGGAAAATATATATGCAATGAACAATTATATTTAATAAGATAGTAGTGGAAATGTGTGTTTATGTAGCAGGAGCTTGGGAAAGGTTTCTCAAAGGGATAGTGTTTGAGCTGAGGACTGAAGGAATGTTGGATTTGGCAAAAGGACATTACATTCTAGGTGGCAGAAAGACTGTGTTTTCTTTTTTGTGAAAGACTGTGCACATACCATCCTGTAGACTATAAGAAAGCAGGAAGACTTCAAAGGAAGGTTTTCTGTCTACAGAGATCTAAGTCTTTTTCTTGTCCAACTCTATTCTTTTCTGTTCAGTCTGTTATTCTTTCTCATCTCCTAGTATGTATGTTGTCAATTGATACTCAGGCCCTACACTTGTACCTGTTTTATGTATGGACCTGATGTTTCCCAATTTGCTTATGAATCCTTCTGGGGTTTGTAAGATGTCTACTATTTTAAAATTTTATTTTACATCGTCTTTATTCCATGTCACCAAGACTCTCCATAATAATGTTGTACCGTACCTAAAATATATATCCTTAATAAATGCAACCCTCATTGCAATATGTAGGCAAATGAAGTGTTAATTCATCAAATTCACAAAAATGCTATTATAACCAAGTGAAATAACAACTGACTGGACTTCTGCTTCAACGTCATCCTGACAGGAAAGAGCCTATTATTATTTTTCTTCTTGTTTTAAATATTAATACTTCCTTTGTAATCACTTATACCCTAATAGGAGAGAATTTTGATAGTGCAACATATAATTATAAAATTAAGAAAGACCCTTAAATGCCATGTAGTTCAAATACTAATATGTTGCTTCAGTCTCCTCAATAATAGGACAGTTTTTGCTTGAATAACTCCTGTGACAGAGGACTCACTTCTTTTCACCTCCCTCCTTCCAGGCTGTCTATCATTTATAAAAACTCTTCCTTATGTTGGCTCTAAATATGACTTGCTCTAGATCAGTGATTCTCAGTGAGGAAAGGGGATAATTTTGTAACTTGCCAGGGAATGGAAACCTTTTGGGATGTCACAGCTTGGGGCACTACTGGTATCTAATGGACAGAGGTCAAGGATGCTACTAAACATCCTATGATAACCCCACCCAACAAAGAATTGCCCAGCCAAAAATGTCAATAGCAGCAAGATTGGGAAACTCTGCTCTAGAGTCAGTCTATTTAACCACAGAGAAAGTTTAACTGTTTACATTCAGTAGTCTATCAGGTACTTGGAAACAGCTAACTGCATGAAGGCTTTTGCACCAAGTTCTGCAATCATTTTTCTGATGCTCCTATAATAAGACTAGCAATTCATGTGTGACTTTCCCCCAAAGCATTTGAATTTAAAGGAGGAATTAATCAGTGAAAGAAGGCAATACTTAATATAAATCAATCCGTGGTGGTCTACTTTAGCTCTGTGGAATTGAATGGAGGAAGTAAAATAGAATGGTATGTTTATGTGTTCATCCTCCTACCCCATATAGCTAAAATCTATGAAATTTACTGCAAGGAATTTAGCTTCAGGAGTTAGTCTTCTCAGGCATACAATGTGAGCAATGCATGGCATGCCCAAATCCATGTCATGGTAAACTCTGTCATAATGACCATCTCCCAGAGTTAGAGTGTTCCTGGGATGTAGACAGTGCTAGAAATTCTGACCATACCAGGGATAGGAAAGAAGTAGTAATATCCTTTTAAGGCTCTCTTCTGTCCTTTCTATGAGCCAAAATTTTAGATGCCATCTAAGCTAGATCCCCATTTGTTGCTGAATTCACTTTAACACTCAGGGACAAAACAATAACGAGGTCAATTTATACCTGCCACGTTCTAGCTAAAATTTGCTCCATCTAGGCAAGAAAGACTGAGGAAATGATACTTCTCTGAAAAGAATGAGTAACATTTCAAGGAACATTTTCAACTGGACAATGTAGGAGCTAACTACAGTCTATTTGAAAAGCAACCGACCTGATTCTCTTCTTGAATACTGTTTTCCCTGAAGTGGGTGGATTGCAGGCTTTTAAAGAAATACAGGATACAGTTTTAAAAATTCTTTGAAAAGAAACTTATCACCAGAGAGGATGAATAGATCCCATGTATATTTGCTAATATCGAAGGATTTTGGTGCTACCTTCTATTGATTACTGAATTAATAAATCAATTAAATCAATTGCTTTATAAAAGGGACCACCACAGACTGATTTGTTGTACTTAGTAAGAATGTTGGGAAAATAATTATCCAGTTTCTTTATCAGTGGTGATACAACTTAAGCCAGCAAGTCATTAAGAATTCCCCCTTTCATGCAGTTTTCATTATCAGCAAACACTGTCTATTGTATGAACTAACACAGCAGGAGATATCTCCTAGGCTGACTTCCAGAAGAATTCCTCTCCTTTAGTGGGAAGATAAGAAAAGAAGAAGCTGGAGAGAAAGCACCTCCTGAAGCAGTCCCGCTGATAAAGCCCAAATGGGGAGATTACATGACTAAACTGACCCAACTGTTAATACAAAAGGGAAGATGCACAAATGCTATCATTCTTTAAAATTTTCTCTCAGCAGGCAATTTCATAACTGAAAACTCTGCTCTGGGACTGAATGTTACGATTAGATGGTAGGAATTTTTTAAATTATGTGATTTGTACTCACTTATTTCTTTTACAGATTCACCCTCTTTTTGTGTTCCCCTAATCAGTTCAAGCAAAGACAATTGCCAGTACATATCCAGGAAGTCAAAAGTAGGCAAAAATGGATGGTAGTGCCACCAGCTATCACCACAGTTCCCAGACCCAGAGTGTATGATGAGAATCAAGTCACAGGAGGAGTGTGTGAGTACAAGAGGTACACAGAGAGATCTTCCCTTGTAAAATGTTTCCCTCACTGGTGGACAAGAGGTCCTCAAATTCATCATTAGGAATTTATTACTTTGGGTTGCCATTGGCTACATTTATTAGAATTCTTATTAAACAGGATATATATTTCAAAGGAATAATGTACTTTAATTCCTAGCTATATAAGAGCTTCTTAAAACTTCTTTTTATTCAAGATGCTTAGCCAAAGGCCAGGCCCTGTGTGAAAAGGTTCCTTGGAAGGGTGCCTGGGAGTCAGTGTATAGATTAATTGCTCCAACTCCCAGCTTTTGCTTGGTCTGGACCAGTAGTCAGGAAACCTGGGAGCTGTGGAGGAGGCAAGCCTCTCTCCTTTCCCTTCTTCCTCCTGTCAAGGTTTTTATCCTCTTGCACGTGGACATTTGATCAGCCTCTTTAGATTTGGCATCTCATTTACACTATGGCCCTATTAGCCTTTCTCCAGTGCAACTTTCATTCTATTGCTGTTGTTACTCAAAACCTTTCTAAACGTCATTTCTTACCTACATGAACTATTATGAATTATAGTCACTGTTGTAATATTTCGTAGTAGTATTGGACCCCCCCAGCCAGATTTTAAGTTTCTTAAGGTCAAGGTTGTGTTCTATATGACTTTAGAGTTGTCTCTAACCCCTGTCACAGTGCAGTGCACACAGTAGGAGCTTAATACAGATTGACTTGCTGATTAACCCCATGGGGAACTATGAATAACTTCATGGGACTGCTTGGCTATAGGCAAAGCCACAGAGTTGGTTTTAGATATAGCTTGTCCACTGACTTTTCCTATAGTTTTAGAGACATAATAGTTACCATTAATTGAATCTGTTAATTTTTGGTGAGGCATTTTCCATAGATTTTCTCAACATATCCTCTTAACAAGGTTTTGAGGTAGATGCTATTTTTCTCATCTTACAGCTTAACCAGTAAATGGTGGAGTTGGAATTCAAACCCCAGTCTTCCTGATGCTAAAATCTGTACCTTTTCCATTTTAGTGTTATTTATGCTCTGGAGATAAAAACCATATCAGCATTTGTGGCTTTACGGTGATATTGACTAGACAAATGAAATAATAAGCCAAGTCTTTTGATGAGTAAGAAGTGCTTCTTCCCTTGAGAACAAATACAGGGTTTTAGTAGCCCACATTTTTTTCTCCTAAACCAGTTTGACCTCTTCTGAGAAGTACATAGATAGTAAAAGAATAAAATTAGACTACAAAGTCTATTTGCAAGGCATAGTTTCTTAATTACCTTGGATAAATTGATATTTACACATCTGCTGTAGAGTACCATTTACTGCAGTGGGAGAAACTAAGGTCAGAAAAAGCACATATGGAATCCCTTACTGCAGTAGTACTGGGTATAATATAGATGTTTATGAAATGATTGGCACTCATCTGATAAAATTATGATTGAAGTATGACAGAGAGATATTTTTAATTCTCTTTTCTCAAATAGAAAATTCCATCTCTCCTGATCCAAGTATGGAAATAGTGGCAAAGTTAACATGATGTGCTTTGAGATGTGCAATATTTTTTATCCATCTAATGAACTCAAAGGGTGTTTATGAAAAACCAATTATCCTAATTACTCATAATATGACTGTGAGCTCTGAAGAAGGAAAGAAATTTGAAATAGCTCATTTAGAACAGCACAGAATTATACCTAGAATTTCAAATGCCACAAATCTGGGATATAGAATTAAGGTTATTCCAATGCACATAGAGCCAATTTAAGTGGTTTGTGACATATAAAGACAACATGAGTGTAATATGGCTTCCCTTAGTGCTTGGGGCTTTGATTATAGTAATCTGGTAGGAGGCAAAGTGTATGGCTCTTATAATCATAGACTTGGATTACTGTGACATTAGTGCTCTCACCAGAAAAATTGTTGAACTTAAGGTAACATATAGAAAGCATATGAGGTAGTTAAAAAAAGCACAAAAGTACAAAAGATCTGAGTTCTAGTTTTTGTGCTATTCATCAGTGGGTGTTTTCATGAAACCAATCTTTCTGGTTTTCTGGGGATTGGAAAATGAGAAGCTTGAGATAGATGATTTCTCAGCTCTTTTATTTCTCTAAAATTCACTAACCCTGTAAGTGAGCATCACAAGAGTTTGAATAATATTTCTTCTTTCCCCAGCAAAATTATGAGAGCCAATTATCAGTGTTTTTTTCTAGTTTAAGTTGTGTGTTAAAGTGATTTTCTTGCTTTTTTTGGTAGTAATCTGGCTTCTCTGCATACATTTTTAGGTTCATATCCTGAGAAATTGTTTATATTTTATCTCTGAACAAAATGATGCTTTATTTTGAAAAAAAAATATAGCTCTGTGATATTATACCTTCTTGTGTTTGATTGCATCAATGACTTCTAAGCATTACTTCATCTTACATTGACACTTTGTTGTGTGACTTTCAACACTTGTACTGTGGGCAGGGCATAATTACTTGCTCCTTGACTTGGGGCTGAACCCTGTGAGTTGCTTTGGCTAATGGGATGTTAGCAGATGTGAAGCAAGCAGAAACTTGAAAGGGGCTTGTGCAGTTGAGTTTCCATTCTCTTGCACCTCTCCATCACTCGGAGAAGAATGTGGCTGGGAATAGGAGGATAAGAGACAACCTGGAGCATAGTCACCTCCAGCTAAAGCCAGCCTCCATCAGTTTACACCAGCTGATCCTCAGATTTGTATGCTAATAAATGGTTTAAGCCACCAAATTGTGAGGAAGTTTATTATGCTGTGATAGCTACTTGATATACTTGTAAACAATTTTGATTGGTAGAAAAATGTTCTGTCTGCAAACCTATATTATCCAATACCAATAATAATTACCTTGTTCAATATCATCCATTGATGAAGTCAGTAGGATATTCTCCTTTTGTTCCCACAAGACATAAGAGCGAAGAGACACAGCCTATCACCAACAGCGCTGGCCAATCTTACCTGTATGGAGACGCTGCTGTAAGAGCCGCCAATGACCCCTGCAATGAGCAGTGGCATGTTTTCTTGAATGGCATAGGATCCATCAGGACACATATACTCAGCTTCATCCACTTTAGTCAAAGATGCTCTGACAAACTCCAGTGATTGCTCTAATGCATAGGTATCCCTTGAACATGTATCCAAAATGTGAACACCCAGCTTCACTCCTGGCAGCAAGTAATTGTCTTTGTTGATTTCATCAATAGCAAACAACATGGCTTCCAGGCGTTGGATCCCACGGTCTTCATTGATTCGCCCACATTCTTCAGTTCCAGTGCCTTTTTCATTAATAGGAAATAGGCCCCCTAAAACAAGGTCACCTTCTATTTTAATCTCCCTCCTTAGAAAGTTATGGTCCCCTAAAGAGAGTAAAAATCCCTTTGAAAATAAAGCTAGGGTAAGAACTTGGAGTCTTGTCAACATCTTCATGAGTCCTGTTTCTGCACTTCTGGGAGATATCAATGGTAGAGCTAATGTTGCCGCTAGTCCTCCTCTCTCATTTCCAAACTGGATCTTTGGCCTGCCCTTCAAATAAGGGAGGAACAGACTAACAGAGCTTGTCACCAAATTCCTAAAGAAACAAAAATTATATGAATAAAAATGACAAAGAAAGCAACAGAGATTACATTGATGGTCCATCCCCAACCAGACCTTTGATGGGATAATGACTCACAAAACCATTCACTAAACACACACTTCACCACTGCACCGGGTACTCTCCCACAGGTATTCTCACTCAGTCCTGACAACTACGATGTAGCTCTTAGTGAAGAATGGGCACCAAGGACCTAAGTGGTAAAGTGACCAAAGTGTACTTCGAATGGATGTAGGGGTCAGAGTCTAGTTTTTCTAATGCCGAGTCCAGTATTCTCTCTGCTGAGTCATCTACTTTGTGTTTGGTAAGGCAGCAACTTGGATATGAGTCTGAATGCCCTCTCTTTCAGCTGTATCTGTAAACTTACCCTTTTTATGGGCTCTTTCCCTTTTTGTTTGGAAACAAAACAAAATGCAATGAACTCTGTAACCATTTCTGCATTTCTACCGTCACGTCCCTGTCCTTCCCTTCATAGATGAGCGCTCTAAAACAATTGCTTGTGGCATTGCCCCTCTTCTTCTCATCTTAGAAGCTCTCAGCCTACTGAAGTTAAGATTCTGCCTCCCCTGCTCTAACACAATGTCTCTGTAAAAAGCTACTACTGATATACTAGGTTCCAAATTGAATAAACCCACTGTAATCCTCATTTTACTTGACCTTAATCAAAATCTTGGCTATTCTTTTCCTGTTACAACTCCCCAGATTTCTGTGCTCATTCTTCACTTTTGACAACATCTTAAATTCTATTGTTTAGCACTTGTCCTCCCTCATCCTTCTACCCACCCCCATTCCTGGGCTAACTCATCTATTTTCATAGTTTCAGTTACCACTTACATGAGCTCCAGACTTCTAGGTCAACTTCTGTTAAATAGCTTTACCAACACATCTCTCATACCCCTCAAGGTCTGCATGTCATAAATTCTCTCTTTATCTCTATGAATAGATCTTCTCTGTTCCTAGGCTGTCAACCCAGAAATCTGCATTCTAGAGTCCTCTCCATTTCATGCCCTGCTATAATCTTCTTATTAGCAAGTAACCCTGTAAAGTCTGCCTGTTTAACATGTCAAGACTGCTGCCTCTTTTCTATCCCCACTGTACTAGACTCTTGTAATCTGTAGCAGGACCACAGCAGTAAGTTCCTATAGAGCTGCTGCCAGCCTCCTAAATACCTTTTTGTGAATTCAGAAAAGATACTCTTTCTCAAGTTCAAAATTTTTAAATTCATTATTATATAACCTGTACAACTATAAATGATGAGGAAAGTGCGATTGCTGGTTGCTGCCTTCTCTAGCCACTGTTAGGAAACTCCTGATGTGGCCCTCACTTCTCAAGGAGTGTAAAGAGTGCTAGTTCTGGGGTGTGCATGGTAGATTGCAGCTTCAGACGGTTCCATAAATCAAGCTTCTTTTTATATCAGAGACTAGAACATACACATCCATTGAGAATCAGGCAAAGACCTGCTGTGAGGATAATGGTTTTGACAGTAAACTAGGATCTTCCCAAGGAACTTTCCAAAACTCTGGTATGGGGCAGTTCAGTGGCTCATACATACGAACCCATGGACCTACTGTTGTATTCTCTGACACCTAGATCCCTAGCGCCAGAGTAAACCCTTGATGTGCACAGTCACTATGCTGGCTCACCTCCCTACCCAACAGATGAGATATATTTATTATTTTCAGAGGCAGGTGAGAGATGCAACAGCATGGGACCCGGGGAGCATTCTTCCCACAGTGTACAGCCACATGTCCTTGTTGTCCTTGTGTATGTGGTTGAGTGTGCCTGTCTACTTTCCTCCTTATGCAGGATTGTGTGTTGATAGGGTTTCATGAAGGAGAGGCTCTCTGAGCTGCTTCCTGACTCATTCAGGATGCCTGAAACTCATACCACCTGTGTGCACTCAGATACATCAGCAAACGTCAACAATTTGAATCATATCCCATTGGAGGAGACACTCAGATGCACAATCTTTCTTACTTTCCACAGTGGCCCACCTCCTGCCAATCTATACTGATTTTCCTTTCCCTGCAAGTTTTAGAATTGACTTGTTATAAATCTATTCTCAGTGCTCCAGGATCTTGCCCCTCAGGAGCTCTCAAGTCCCACTGCTCACTGTGCTCATCAGCTTCGGGCCCCTCCGCTTTTGAACCTTAAGTTCCAGACATTTTAAACCATGTGCAGTCAGTAGGTGATCAGGATGTTGATGACCCTTGCTCCTGCACACGCTGTTCCCTTTGCCAGTAATGCCCTTCTAGGCTCATTTCTTTGGCAAACATCCACTTACCATTTAAGATTCAACAGTCTCTACCAGAAAAGCCCAAGTGTTCTTTCCTATGTCCCTCCTCCAAATTGTTTATTTCCTGTTTTGTAGTCGTGCTGTAGTTTGTTCAAGAATTATTTTCTATTGCTATCATAATTTATATTTTTTTTGCATGCTTAATGGTAATAGATGAAATGGCACAGCATTTAGGATTTTTAAAGTACCAGGAAAAAAAAATCTACAAAAAAATCGAGACAGGAGCTAGTCCAGTGTTTACCTCAACATTTTTGACACTTCTTCCTTCTTGTGTTAGCAGTGCCCTTTAAAATCCAGCTCTCCACTTGCTCTCTGTTCTTTTCACATGGAGCAAGTGATGGGTTGTTTGCTTGAAACTCACAGTCAGCTGGGTTATGTTTTGTTTATTTATTTATGTGTGAATCTCAGCAATGATGGCAGCAGTCATTGGAATGCTCAATGGTAACCTGGGACCTCTCTGGGAGATCTGCCACAGGTCATCAGAAAGTCTAATAATAATAGTTTTTTTAAAAGTTGATACTTTAGTAGAATTTTTTTTTGTTTCATTTATCAATTTCTGGTCTCTTTGATCTTTGTGTGCAATTCCCTTTGAAGCAAAACTGCCATGGACGGCAAAAGACACTGTGATCATTATTGCTAATGATAAAGATGCAGAAATTGCTCTATAAAGTAATTGTTTTATGTGCTTATAAAAGAGAATATATAATCAAAAGAAGGCCATCGATCCAGACTTTCTATGTATCTTCATAAAAAATATAGACATCTTTTAAATGTGAACAAAGTTTGACTACTCAAAGAGTAAAGATGACCGTATAGTCTATGGAAAGTTTAATTCTCTATTGGGAAAGTGGTCTTAGCCAAAGAAGACTTCAATGAAACATCATGTCACACCAAAAGTGATAGTCCTTATCTGTCTACCTGTTTCACAGGTGGGGGATGTGTTGTATTTATCGTTGTGTATCTAGGGCCTGGCATAGGGTCTGCAGTACAGAAGATGGTTAGCATGGGACTAAAGGTTTCTTGAAGAAATATAGACATCCGTGACAACTATGTTTGTAAATGACTGTTTGCTATTTTATTTGTGGCATGTGGAATGGGAATTAAAGAAGAGAAATAGGTTGTTTTTATTTCATTACCTGCATGATCGCTTCAGATGCTCTTCCCATATTACATTCTTTGATGATAGGACTGCCAGCAGGTAGAAATATAGTAATTACTGCTGATGAGGAAAAAATAAAAAAAACCAACCAAACCCTGTAAAATAATTTAAAAAGGTTTATTCTCAGCTGAATCTGGGTGACCTAGAGCACATGGTCTCAAGAGGTCCTGAGAAAATGTGCTCCAGGCAACCGGGTTACAGTTTGGTTTTATTCATTCATGGAGACAGGAAATACATGTAAAATCGTAAATCAAAACATGGAAGGCATACATTGGTTTGGCCTGACAAGGTAGAATATCTCAAAGTGGGAAAGTTTATAGGTTTTAGGTGGGTTTAAAGATTCTTTGATTTGTTATTGGCTAAAGAAATGAAGCTTTGTCTAAAGGCTAAGAATGTTTTAAGATAAGGAAGTCTGTTAATCGGAGACAAGTCACCAGACATTTAGGACCTTTACCTCAAAGCTCAAGTGATCTGTTAAGTAAATTGATGGCCTGCAGGTATGGTTTGAGCTTTGTCTTGTATGACCTTAGGTCCTGTTAGTGATTTAGTATCTTACTGTTTCAGAGAGTAACTCCAAAAGGGAGAGGGGATAGTGAGGCATTTCTAACCTCACTTCTCCTCATGGCCAACAACTCAGCTTTAAGGTTTTTCTGGTGTCCCCTTGGCCAAGGGGGGTCCATATAGTCAGCTGGGGGGCTTAAGATTTTATTTTAGTTCACATTACTTTGTATTATGTTTTGTATTATGCAAGAGAAAATGCTGCCTTTGTATTTGAAAATTGCAACTGAGGTAGGTCCCTAGGAAGCTGGGAGAGATGTAGACCTGAGCTGACCTACATTTACTTCTTAAGTTTTTGGGCGAGAGAACATACATATTATCCTTTCTCAAAGCTTCAGAGATGCATTCACCTATGAAATATTTATTGAACATCTACTATGTATGTGCTGGGCTGACCTAGATACCTAGGTGTGTATCTATGATACTATGTGTGTATCTATGATACTATGTGTGTATCTAGGTGACCTAGATACCTAGGATATGTACTTTAATTGTAAACAAATGAACATTACCCATGCTGTCAAATGACATTCTAAATGCTTACACATTTTTATATAGAGCGATGGAAAAATATGTATCTCTGTTTCTACCAACTATTTCCGACATTTGTGAAAATCTTGAAAGTAAGTATACCATGGGTTTCCTTTAATATGATAATTGTTACTAAGTGCTTGGCTTAAAAAGCAACCTGTTCATACTACATATAGTATATAAATTTAAAAATTATACAGACCATAAAACAAGTTGGTTGATAACAATTTAATGTAAAATATTTTTCCTTTAAGCCCTCTGACAGGGCATCTTTAAGTAACATTTAATGTAGTCTTAGAGACTTACAAATCGAAGATCAATTAGATCAATATTTAAATTCACTGTCTTAGTATTTTCTTATTTACCTTTCCTTTAAAGCAGAATTTATAATGATTAAGATGTAGGATCATGCATAATTTAGAAACACTTAGCATTATTTAAAATGAAGCCCTAAGAAACTGAGAGAAGAAATTAAAATTTAACATTGAAGTATAGAAAAACATTCTTAATTCAATGCAACTGTTTATCTCTGTGTAACAGCTTATCGAATTGTGGGAAAGGGCATCAACTACCTCTGTTCAGGTTCTTTTTGTTAGAAATCAGTCAGCAGCACATTCCCCAGATAAAGAGGCTCCCTACTGCAGCCACATTCATATGCAGCTGGAGAATTGCAGCTCTACAGTCAAAGTTCTCCATTCAGGAATAATGAGTGATGTGTCAACCATAAACAAGCATGTGTAGCCCTCTCTGTAGGCAACCTGCTCACCAATGTTTTATTAATCGGTGCATTAATAGAATCTCAGAGGTTTGCTGTGAATATAACCCCTGGAATATGTGAGTGCAAAACATTTCTATATTCTGCATATGCTAATATGTATTTTTCTTCCTCTCTTGACTCTGCCCGGGACTTGGTGTTAGAAATGAAAAATGCACGTTGACTCAATGAATAAGTAGTGTCTCCAGGAAAAGGAAGGGGTCTATCTGAGAGATATAATGTCAGAAACTATGCTCACTCTTTCCCAGAAATAAACTCTTAAGTTGCTAAAGGGCTTCTGAGAGTGCTCACAGCCTGCCCACCCAACCAATCTGGAGCAGAGTCAGGGTTAGTTCTAGCATGAGCAATTTGACTGTGACTTATTTTTCAGCTGGTAGAATTATAGGAAAAAAGACCCTTACTCTTGGACTGGCTTTTTCAATTGGGTAAACAGAGGCTGTAGTTACACTGGCATTTTTAATGGCAGAATATATCATTGCATGATTGTACTATTAATTCTTTTACTCTTACTAGGAAAAAAGGCATCTTTATCCCAAGAAGTTTTTAAGAAACTATTATGAATAGCCGATTATTTAAAACTCACTAATTTTTAGCAGATCTGGCTTAAAATTTCTTCCTCTCGTCGCTTTCCACACTACTTCAGCTGTAAGGTATCCTTCCATTTGCCAAATCCCCTGACACTTTGTGCTATGTTTATTATGAGGATCATATTTTGTTTAATATTTTATTTGCATAGTTTTTTAAAATTGAAAATTATTTTTCCTTCTTTCATTGTATTGTAAGCTACTATATATCAAGGACAATGCTGTAGATATTGTGATATTTTCCATAGTGCCTCACATACAGTTGTCAAATGTTGGTTAAATGATAAATTCCAAGTAGTGTGTAAGTTTTGAAGGATTAATCAGGAGTTTGGAGAAATAATTTGGAAATTCCATTCATAGAATGAACATTGCTATAAAAACTGTCATTTTCAAGATGATGTTATAGGAGGCCAAGACTCAACTTTGGCACTAGAGAAATTTGACCCAAATAGCTCTAATCTGACTTTTTGATGTTAAATTGGTTGATTTTTAGGGGAAAGAAAGTATAAACTAAAACTAGAAAACTTGAGAGCATTTGGAGAAACTAGAAATAGAATATGGGTTGTTGATCAGAAAGAGATCAGAAGGAATGGAAAAGCAACACATCAAATGACATGTAAAGTTCCTTGAAAACATGAAGAACAGGGAGGAATAGCAGATTCCAGGCCTGTACAATAAGATTTGAAATTAGGGAGAAGACTTTTGCTTTCTTTCAAATTTCTTGCGTTTAAGGCTGTTTGAAATCCCATAATTTATATGAAGTTTCAAATAACCAAAATATTAGATTGAGTAGTGAGAATTAATTGATGAGATCTTTTCCTACAACCTGTTTTATTCATAGATAAGGTATGGTGATGATGCCAAAAGGAGAAAGGCCCACTTTACTATTTGGCCTTGGAACAAAAACGAATTAAAAAATAAAAATCATATCTTCTGTTTGCTTTATCTTCTCACTTTAGAGGAAAGTGTTGATATGAGGTAGGCAAACATAAATTTACAATTGTGCTAAACTTTGGTCCTTAGGGTAATTTCTGGGAATTTATTTCCAATCAACAGTATTAAGTTGGTTGGGTTATTCAATATGCAATATATGAAAAATTTATTCACTTCCCTTCAAAGTAAATCTTTATTTTTTTAAAACACTAAAGTGCATGGTATTTTCCTGTGTGTGTGTGTGTGTGTGTGTGTGTGTGTGTGTGAATGCCCGTGTGTTTTGCCATTTCAGCTGTTTTATCATCTTCAATCTTCCTAACCTCGTTACAAACCTTGTTACAACCTCTGAATTGGAGTCTCCCCAAACTCACTGCGGTCCACCTTTGTCCTTTTACTCTTACAAGCTGCCAAGTCTAATAGAAGTTAGAAGTTTGTCAGCATAAAAAGACAGTATAGAAACTGGGTTTGTTAAAAGCTTTCCCTATAGCCCTGACCCAAATGGTGAAGGGGCAGAAATGGAGGAATGCCATTTATCGGAGAACGTTTTTGCCTGTTGGCAATATGATCCCTCAAGTGGCTATTATTAATAATATTCTGAGCATATACAGTCTCTTTTCTTGTATAATTTCAAAATGTTCTGCACAGTGAATTAACTCTTATTGCTTTCTGGTGAGAGAGAATTCTATTATCTATTGCTAAGTAGAGAAAGTGAGAGAGAGACTGAGAGACAGAAAATAAAGCAAAATGTTCATGGTGGTAGTCAGTAGCAAATATAGAATTAGGATTTAGGAAGATTTTGCCATTATTGTACAATCAAGTTTACAAGAGAGAATAGATGTCATACATGTTTCCACAAAAATTTCACCCCCATCTCTTAAATATTCCTCAATACATAAATGGTAAAATGGTTGGAACAGCACTCTCTTGGCTAAATGAAGTCTTTAGAATATCTGTAGGTGGCTTCTGTTTGTGGCCATGTCATAATAACTGGGTATTGAACTTTTTCATCTGCTGAAAATAATTATAAAACTGGACAAAATATATGAAGCAAACTATGAGGTTATTAAGTATGAAATGTCCAATTTCCTTAAGTACTAAGTTTGACAGTTCACTGACATTTCACTTTGACACTTCTTGTTTTATTTTTATTGTGAAGGTACATCCTCAGTCTTTCAAACACACTTTGTGGCTTGGGATTATCTTTTAAATTTTTTTTAGAGCAATTTTTGTGAAACCATGGATAAGTCAAAAATTCATGTTATTTTCAAATATGAGTTCTGTCTCAGAATCAATCCGGTATAGACAGCTCAAAATATCATCGAAGTGTTTGGGAAGGGTGTGGCTAATGAACGCACAGTATGTCAATGGTTTGAGAAGTTCTGTTCTGGTGACTTTAATTTTGAAAATGAGTCATGTAAACGACCTGAGACCAAGGTGGATAATGAAGAGCTGAAAGCTGTAGTGGAAGTGAATCTGTCTCAACCTATGCATGAATAAGCAGCAAGGTTTGATATTACTATTTCAATAATATTGGACCATTTGAAACAAATGGGCAAGGTAAAGAAGCTGCATAGATGGGTTCCACATGAATTAAACAAGCCTTGGAAAAGAAATTCTTTCTAAGGTTGCCTTTCTTTGCTTTCACAACATAAAGGTGAAGCATTTCTACACTGTATTTTGATGTATGATGGAAAATCATTTCCTTTTGACAATCACAAGCATTCGCCACAATGGCTGAATAAAGATGAAGTGCTGAAACACAGTCTAAAACCAAATATTCATCCGGGAAAGCTAATGGCATATGTTTGGTATTCCGGCATTAGTATTATTCACTACAGCTTCATGAAACCTTGTCGATCATTTACAGTGGATGTCTACTGCAACCAGTTGGATGAAATGATGAGGATGCTTGTGATTAAGCAGCCCAGATTGGTCAATAGAGAGAGGCCAATCTTTTTGCAAGACAACACTCTACCACAAGCCACACAAACAATGCTGTTCAAACTACAGAAGCTGGACTAGGAAACTCTGTCACTGTCATCCACCCTATTCACCAGTGGGTGACGTGTACCAACTGACTACCACTTCTCCCAGGCTTTGGACCATTACTTGCAAGGAAAAATACTCAATTTCTCAACAAGCTGTGGAAACTGCTTTTGTGATTTCATTGCCACTCGCTCTCCAGGCTTCTTCGCTGCTGGCATAAACAAGCTCCTGGTAAGATGGCAAAACTGTGCTGATAGTTTAGGCTCATACTTTGATTAATTGTATTGCTTCTTGTTTAAAGTACAATAAACGACACTTTTGATTTGAAATCAGACATTTCATATTTAATGTTATCCCTTGAGAGCAATAAAAACATGAGGGCTATCTCTTGATTACTCCATAATTCTCCAGCATTCTTGAGCATGGTGTCTTGCCATGGAACAGTGGCAGTCCTCCTGACATGAAGAGGCAGAGTTTAGAGTTCTAGGCTGCTAAGGTGGTTGCAATTTGTGGGGCAGACAGCTGTGTGGAGATTATGGGCAGAAGATCTTTGTGCTGCAAGGGTTTGGATGGTCATACACAGGGTAAGACGGAGTGAGGCCTAGCAGAGAATACCTGCCTGCCTGAGAGATAAGCATTGATATCAGAGATAATATATATCTGAGAGATATTAGAGTTCCCACTCAGCTGGATTGGAGAAACCAAACTAGGTATAATAACTTTGCACTTTCTATTAAAACCCTGGAAAGACTATACTCTATTAGTAAGGGCTGAGCTCTGGAATAAGGCATATGCCATAGGACTAAGTACTAATTAGACCTGCCATAATAAATAATAAAACAAAGCCTAAAAATCTAAAATGATTCACCAGTTATTTATCTGACTTCTGGGACAAAACTCTTAAGGGAAGATGACATAATTGAGAGTGGCTACAAATGTATGCTTCACAATGACCAGCATACAATAAAAATTGTTAGACATATAAGAAAACAGAAAAAATGTCACCCAGAGTATAGAGAGAAAGCATCATTAGAAATAGGCCCCAAAGTGACTCACATTTTGAAATTAGCAGGCAAGGACTGCTAAATTGACTATTATAAATATGTTCAAACACTTAAAAAATGAATGAGGAATCTCAGCAGAGAAATAAAACAAACAAAAAAAAGATACAAAACTTCTAGAATTCAAAATTACAATATATGAAATAAAAATTTCCTGATAGGGAGCACAGATCAGAGATAGCAAAATAGTAAACTTAAAAATAGGTAAAAAGCAATTATCCATTATAATTAGAGAGAAAAATGATTGAAAAGAAATTGAACAAAGGTGGTTGGACAATATGAAGTAGCCTAACACATGTATAATTAGAGCTTAGAAGAAGAGACTAGAGAAAGGAAGAAAAAAATACTTGAAGAAATAATGGTTGAAATTCCCCAAATTTAGTGATAAACACAGATTATAAAACCAAGAAGCTCAGCAAACCTTAAAGATGATAAATACAAATAAAACCATATGTAGCCAAATCATAGTCGAATTGATCAAAAACTGAAGATAAAAGAAAGACCTTGAAGACAGAATAAAACAGCATATATGCACAGGGAACAACACTATGAATGATGGTTGACTTACTATCAGAAAAAATAACAGCCATAATCCAATGGAATCTTATCTTTAAAGTTCTGGGGGAAAAAACCAGTCAATCACTACAGAATTCTCTTTTCAGTTAAACTATACTTCAAGAATGAAGGTGATATAGAGACATTTTTCAGGCAACTGAAACAGATTTCATTATCAGTAGACTTACACCATAAGAAATGCTAAAGGGATTATTCCAAAGTAAGAGGAAGCAACACCTGACGGAAAATGAAATCTACAAGAAGAAATGAAGAGCATGGAAATTGCCAATATGTGGATTAATAGAGAAGAATATCTGTAAGTCTAGCCATTAGGCAGTGTTAGGATAAATTCAAGAAAGCTGTATTTGTCACAAATAAAAAAAACAGTAAGAAAAGATGAGTTTCACAAAGATTTTTTCCATTTTATAGTTTGATTTTATTTCTGTGTATATATGTTTGCATTTATCTTCCATCCTTAGCTAAAAACCCCTTATGGAGTTCTACTAAAAGTATGATCCCATAATTCAAAGGCCATGCTTCTGAAAGTAGCATCCAATAGCACATTTTTCTTTAATTTTATAGTTGCTAATAGATTCAGTTAAGGCTGAAAGCCAGCTGGTACACACCGATATAGCTGTACTAGTTAAAATATTGAAATACTTCCATCCACTTGGTGAATAGCCAATCTTAGCAAGCTCTTGAGTATTCCTTCACTGTCCTGGCTATTGTTGTCCCTCCTCTGGCATTTCCCCACATACCCTTCTCCCACCCCTCACTCTGAATTTCCTCCTGACCTAGCAACTAAAGTGTTAAGTTCTGGCATAGTAGGGTCTTTAGCTTCTACCTCCAAGGTTATAGTTGATTCCCATTTTGATAACTTGATGCTAGTTGTTAAACCTTTTGAATATCCCCTCTGAAATGACTTGCTGAAATAAGATGTTAGAAATTTGGGGAAAGCTTCACTTTTAAGCAAAATCCTCAT
Source organism: Microcebus murinus (assembly GCF_040939455.1). NCBI lineage: Eukaryota > Metazoa > Chordata > Mammalia > Primates > Cheirogaleidae > Microcebus > Microcebus murinus. The sequence continues at coordinate 51,389,414 of NC_134112.1, forward strand.
CAGCTAAAACAAAACTATATTTTCCCTTACAGTTTGACTTATTAGCATTCATTTCCCACTTTTTTCTGGAAGCTACATCACAATTTTCCTTTGGGAACAAACACATATGTTCCTAAGGTGAGGTGAATTCATTCCTGGCTTGATAGGTGGCACCTGGTGTTAAGTGTCCCTGGCTACAGCAATTGGTTAGGGATGAGCCTGTCACCAAATCATTGCCACTAGAGAAAAACATCCTCTTTCTGTTATAGTGGCTTAGTGGAAGGGATGTAAGCCCAGAGCTGCTGGTGACCATCTTACCACCATGACAAAAGCCTGCCTGAGAATAAACATAGAGAAATGCAAAGCCAAGAGATAGGGCAATAGTGAAACCTGGTAATATTATATATGCTGCTTAATCCAGCTAAAATTCCATAGTTACGTGAGATAATAATTTCCTTTTTTTTTCATCATTCAGTTTGAAATCTGCTTTATGTCATTCATCACTAAAAAAATTCCTAGATAGCATCTCTGCTTTCCCCATTCCTTTTCCATCAAAGATACTAAAACTTATTGAGCACCTATTACATGCTAAAACTACATAAATTATTTTATTTAATTCCACAACTTTTCTTCCATCTAAGTATGCCCTTCCACAGATGCCTGATACTTGAATCTCAGATGGCCCCAGGCTTCCTGATGGCTCCCATTGTGCTACCCTATTTTTGACAGGTCTGTCCAGAAATGCAACTACTCCAAAGTCATCCCTTCCTTCAGGCTCTTATGTGAATTTCAGTCTTCTCTATTCTCTTATTTATCACAAAACACGTCATCTGATATATTAAGCCATCAGCTTTTAGAACATTAATGCAAATTAATTTGTCACTTGCTTAGGGATGATCAAATTTTCCACTGGACCAAAACACTGGTTTGCAAAAATAAGAAGAGAAACCTAAATGTGCGGATAATTAAGTATCAGAGCCTAACCAATGTTCTTCAAGTTATAGCACTTATGAACCCCATACTCAAATAGAAGCCAATTTGAATATATCAGGAACTGTGAGATTTCAGACTAGAATAATCCTGACCTCAACATACAGGTAATTAAATGCCATTGATAAGTTATCACTGCTACAATAGAGCTGTTCTGTCACTTAAGTGACCTTAAAATATATTTTTTAGTTGTGTTTTGCTGAAAAATTTTGGGGAAAATCATTAGTGTGCCATCATCCACTGATATGAGCTCTCAGGAGCCAATTATGCATATCTCTTCACAAGTCTGTGTTCAGTGGCATCATGTCAGTAGCTTAAAATTGTCCATGGTGGGAGTATTTACATCACAGAAATCAACAAACACTAAAAATCCATCTCCCCACAAGTCCCTAATATCTAGTTGTCAAATATTTACCAGCACACCATAGGTGGTAAATTTAACAATGTGCTTTTAAAATCCACTCCTAGAGAATCAAATAGAAAAAGACTTGAAAGCAATATGGCATAGTACCTTAGACCAGAGTTTTTCTAACTGCACAATAAATTTTCACAACCTTTTCATGTGTCATGATCTGTATTAGTAAATTGCAATGTTTATTTTAAAAGGAAATAGAATAGTTTCAAATGTAATAAAAATATCAACACACTAATATAAAGCACTTACGTAGAAAGGGGAGATATTATTTTCTAAGATTTTTTTTTACATGAAGCAGGTTTTTTGCTTACAGACAGGCAGCAAGGGACAACAGAAGCCTGGGAGTCACTGGGCACAGGTCTCTCTCTCAAAATTTTTTGTTATGCATATATGTGTATATGAGTATTTGTTCTGGATTACAATGTAAAATAATTTCTTGGTCATGTTAAAAAATGAAAAACTAGAAAGTTTGAAAGCCACTATTTTGGAATGTGGGCTCTGTAGTCAAATGGTTGAATCTATTACTATATCATGGCCTCGTCATATGCCCACCTCTCTGTGTCTCACAGTACATGTATGCAAAATGAAGACGACAATAATAGTGCTTATCTCATCAGGTTGTTTTGGGAATTAAATGGAATAATAATAACTCTTAGCTATTATTAAAATCATTGGTAGTAAAGATAATTTATCAATGGCTTCAGTGACATTGGAGGGTTTTCTGGACTCTCCACATAATCATCATCTTCTAGCATCTGGCCTTTCTTCTTGTTGATGTGTAGGTGATATGTGATCTTGGGGAATTCCAGGCTGTCTGGATGGTGCAAGGAGGGACCTAAGCTTCAAGGTATCCAGTAAATTCTGGATTGTTCAGTGCTTATAGATGCTCAATACAATAAAATGGCAGGAGAAGGTGGAGAAGGGTCACCCACCAACACCAGAAATAATGAAAAGATGCAAGGTTCACACCTTAATTTGTTCTGTTTCCCTGGAAAATGTTTTCATTCCTGCTCCCTTGATCCCTTACTGTTGTATTGAGTTTTGTTGGGAGGGGGCTGGGCACTTCTTGTCCTGAGTTGGTCTGGACTAGGACATTAACTGACTCCTAATGCTAAGAACAGAATATTTTCTAAAATTCTGGCAGCCAAATTGTCTGTGATTTAATTTTTATTATCCCATGGCTTTAGGGACTTTAGCCACAGAGGGTTTGGGCCCTCTGTAACAATTATTAGTCTTTAAATTCCATGGCAACTACTGTGCCTGTGCCAACAAGTCTGGGCTGCCTTCTGCCCTCTTATCTACTTCCTGCAGGAGTTTCAAGGAGAATTGATCCATACTATCTTAGTGCACATCTAGATGCAGGAAACTCCCAACATATAGCTGTAACTTGAGACAGATTTTTAACTAGCAGGGCCAACATGTCTTTTGTATAGCTTTGAACTTTTAAACTGGTTCTGATTCTATCCATGCTTCAAAAAGACCAAATATAACACAAAGCCATCATATAATACAGCCTCAAGGTTTGCTTTCCTTTTTTGGTATTATTCCCTAGTTGTCAGCCTGAAATTATGGCACTCTTGTGTTACACAAGGGTCCATGTCCCCAGGTAGCAAAGGGAGAGATAGACACAAATGAGTGCATGTTGCCTGGATCTGTTTACATAGAGGCCTAAACCAAGCCAAGGTAATCTATGGTGTTGGAGGTCAGGATGGGTATTACTCTTGGGGGTGTTGGGGGTTTGTGACTGGTAGGAAGCATGAGGAGACTTCCTGAGTGCTGGTAAATTTCTTGATCTGGATTCTTGCTTTATGGAAGGTGTTCGGTTTGTGAAAATTCACTAAGCTGCGTAATTTATGAGGCATGCATTTTTCAGTTTGTATATTACACTTCAGTGAAAATTTAAAATAAGAAAGCACAGCTGAAACAAAAAAGAATGGTTAGTGTGTCTGTGTATTTTCAAAAAATGGTCGTAGATGACAAATTGGCCCACAGGAGTGTTGACATGAACTTGCAGCTGCGGACTTATTAACAACACTAACCCTGGTGAGAGGCTCCCCTGATGCCTGGTGGGAAGCCCTAGTGTACAGTGAGGTGTCTCACTTCATGCGAGTGAATGATGGCCATGCAGAAGTCCACTCTTACTAGAATAGCAGGCCAGCTGCTTTCCTGCCTGTATTTAAGCAGAAACCAGGAATCTGGGTATAAATGACAAATACATCAGTCACACACAGCCTGACATTTGGTTCCTGCAGCTGTGTAGTGTAGGCTAGATGGGAATGAAAGGGAAGAGTGAGTTCTACTTGGAAGGGCCGAGCTTCAGGCCCATTCTGAAGTTGGGCAACTATTGCTTGCACAGTTTGAGTTCTGAAAAGTGAATGAAATTATTCTTTGGCTTAATGATGTACCAATGTTTAAAAAATTCCCTTCAATAATTTAAACCAAATTGCTTATTGTGCCTGTTATGTGCCAGGCCCTGTGGAAGGTTCTAAGGATACAAGAATGGGTAGTACAGCATCCCTGCTAAATACAATAAACATGTGGTTTCTTGGGACTCTGATAAACATCAAAAGCTAAATATAAAACATAACTCAAATTGATTTTGGCAGTGTACTGCAGTGTGTCAAATCTGAGGAGGACAAAGGCTTTGCCCCTCAATGCCATAATCGGTTGCTTCTAACTTTTAGGTTGGGCTAGATTATCATTTCTAGCCAGATACCCAAACTGCCCTGGCAGAGTTCTAAGGGCTTAGGATTATCATTACTTCCTCCAGAAGCAGTTAACCTTTGAGTGTAACTATCTTGCCCACTGTGATGTCCGATGCCCTTTCAAACAACTGGGAAACTGATGCCAGCAGAGATCAACTCACTGGCCCGAGATCAAAATGTCAATAGAGAGAAATGTCCTAAGAATGTTTCCCAGACATCTGCTTCTATTATTTTCCTTATGCTCTGCATTTCTGGTTACAGTGGACTCTCATATTTAAAATGTTCACCAATAATGTATCAAATGTTGGATTTAATTATCCTTCCCCTCTCAGTCTTTCAGGTACATGATCTTTTCTCTGTGCTTGAGCTTTCACCAAGTCCTGGTTGCTGTTTTACTCACAATAGCTCCCAAATTTGGCTTTTCTCGGGTTGCTATTGTTAGATAACATCAATCTTTTATTGATCTTTGTTTCTGACTGCCAAGGCCTTCTTCTATTTGGATTTCACACATTTTTTTTCTCTCTACTTCAGTCTACTCAAGATAGTTCTCTAAACTCGTATGTGTTACCTGTGGTCGCTTGGAACAGATTCAAATATCTCTTGTCACTCTAAATTTAGTCTTAGCAGCACCGGTTTCAATCACTTCATCCATTCACTTCTTTTCTCTTTTATGGACCATTTTCTTTAGCTCCAAGGAAACACACTAACTCCTTGTGTTTTTTTTTTTTTTTTTCCGTTTCATTTCTACCTCAGCATATTATTCCAAGTCTGGACAAATTAATTCAGTTGGTTAGCTCTTTGAACTAGTAAAGCATACTTGATTTGATTTGTCCAATTTGCATTATTCTAGAGAAAACTTATGTTACACGTTAGGTCATAGTCTGTCTTACACAAACATGCTATTGGTCATAAAGTAAACTGTGGTACAAGTTACCTGGTGTGCTTTGCACAAGCCAGGTGTCATAGCTAACCTCATGAGTTGCAGCAGATCTGTGTAGGTTAGTGCGATCTTTCCTTGTCATGGATAGTGCGCTGCCAGGCATATAGCTGGAGTGCAATAAATATTTGTTGACTAAGTAAATGAATGAGTGTTTTCTCCTTTTGTTTCTCACTTTGTAATAAATCTCAGCTTTATTTTTCACTAAACTCCTTCATTCCTGAATTGGAAAAGTAACTAACATTTTTTAAAACTCATATGCAAGTTGCTTTACATATGCTCATTTACTCTTCCCAAGATTTCTGTTGTAAATAGATGAGTAAAACTAGTTCAGGGAAAAACTTAAGTACTTCTTGCTCAGGACTCCTCAGTCACTAAGTAGTGGAACAAATTTGTCCAATTCCCAGTTCATTGACTGGGAATAAATCCGTTTATGACTCCCTTTCATTGAGAATTTTGTCCTAACATCCCAGAGTACTCTGAAAGGCAGTTATGATGTGACATATTAGGCATCTTCAGTGGCTTATTTGTCTTTCTGGTGCTTTTCTTTCCTTGAGCATATTTGTATTAGCTTCAATTAAATTCCTACAACATTATTGCCTCAAAACTATTTTGTCTGAGGTCTATACATGTTCCAGTTTAGTTTTAGGAGAGCTGTTCTTCTAGGTCATGACACTTGAAAATGATCCTGCCTCAAGAGGGGACCTCTGAACATGAATTTGTTTCCACATCTGGCACCCATTAGCCTTCTCATCAAGACCGTTTCTGGAGCCAACTCCATCCACTGTCCAGATGTTTCTTTTACTTGTGGCTTAGCACAAGATATTTACACCTTGCTGTTTAGCATAGATATGGGGTAATAACCTTGGGGAATTTTGAAAGCCCTGAACTGCAATTCCTGTGAAGTTGTAGGCAAAATCGTCTCAGTGGCGTGGATGCTGAACTATCCAAGCATCCCCCTCATAGCCTCCCAGTCACCCCTTTCGCCATGGGAGGGCTGCCACTTGATAGGACCCATGGTGGGGCACACAAGATGCCATCGGAAGGACGATATTTCACATGACACCCAGAAGAAAGCTAAAGACCAAGGGGAGAGTGGATTTTGTTTAAAAAACTATTTCTTTATCAGGTAGAAAAACTGTAGCAGTACAAGAATTAGAAAATTTGCCTTGATTTTTTTGGATGTGAAATGTCACTTTATATTTTATTTTCAACTGCACAAAGAATGAGCACAAGGGTTTCCTTAAATGTTACTGATGTTGCCTGGACTTTAATCTCTTGCTAGAATGTTAGCTTCTGAGTGTGTTTTGAATGATCTTTGTGTGTCTATCTAAAAAATTCTTAAACATTTACCCTTGATCACTCTTCTGGAATGCATTATTATTAGCTGTGGAGGCCTGACATATGGGATATTAAGAACAATGACACTATCTTCGATATACGTGAGCCAAAAGAAGATAAGTATTCTATGGGGGCTTTTGAGTTAATTTTATGACAATCAGAGAACAATAGGATGGCAACCTAATTCTACAAAATATTTCACAGTATACCTCTTAAGGTACTAGTTCCACTGCTCCTTTATTCAAACAGACACTCTCCCCTGCACCATAGCTAAATTTGTGTTCTTGTTTTTAAAATCTGAGTCTTTATAGATTATGAAATGTTTTAGTAAGAAAGCCTCAGAAATCATCCAGGCTGACCCTTGGTCCTCTCAATTTTCATATGAAGAATCCGAGTCCCTGGGAAAGGGGATTATTCAGTATTTCTATTTTAGAGTCTTGCTTAAAACTTATTTAAAAGCTCTTGCCCTGGATGAGATCTAGTCTGCATGCGGTGCATATTTGGGAACAGCTGTGGATATAACACACTGCGCTTGCTTCTTCCAATGTATGTTCTTCTTGTAGCCAGAGACCTGTTACTTTCCTCCAAATGGTTTGGAATTCCTGCAGACATTTTCCTTCCATTAGACAATATTATCTCTTCCCAAGGGTACAGTTAGATAAAGAGTCCAGAGTACTGGTGTGGATGAGCTGAGGCAGAAAAAGAGGTATTCTATTGTTTAATCACAGGATTGATGGCAGTCAGCTGTAGGAAACATAAAGTGTATATCTGCCACATGCTGCTGCTCTGAGAACAATGGCAGAGAAGTGAAAGGTTAAAACAAAAGCAAAAAGCAAAATAATAGGTATATCCACAGGCTATCTCCTGCTAGGTGAGGGAGAAAGTAAAAGACTGTTTCCCTGCGGAAGGCAATGACTTCAGCCTACTGAGCTGTTGAAAAAGGAGAAGTTAACCACAGGGAGACAGGAAAAACAACAGTGGAGAGAACCCAACTACAGAACACTAACTGTTCCCTGCACAAACGTTAGCTCCAGGCTGTGCTGGTTAGTGGGGTGTGAAATCACAATTAATAGAGCAAGGGTTCTGTAAGTGAGCCGAAGCTGCTTCAAATTACATCCTGCTATTAGCTGCTTTTAGAACAGCCACGTTGAACAACTCCATGTTTATTGAACTGTGATGTGTTCTTGAGGAAATCATTAATAAAGACAGTTGATTATAGTTAAACTTACTCTGTTGGTGTTTTAGATCTTAACCATTTAGGATGTTTACTAGTGTAGGGTGCAGAAGAAGGAAAGGGGTAGAATTGAATTGGCAACCAGAGCTGATGGTACCAAGGTATTCCAATAGAATCTTCCAGAGGTCTTTATTTATCTGTTTGTGCACTTCTGGTGAAGATTATACCTGGACTCTGATGAATGTGGTTTAGGCTAAAACACTTGGATACCTCATGAGGTAAACAAATGAGTGGAAGCTCAGAGAGCATAGCAAACCTATAAAGAAAGCAAAAAGCTTTGATTTATGTAGACGATTAAAGATATTAAATATCACCATTGCCCATGTAATAGCCTTTTTATAAAATAAAATGGGCTTGTGGAAAATATGGCTTAAAATGTAAAAAATAAATCCCCTGTCAATTGTATTCTAAAATAATGGCTTTGAAATCCCTTTTTACCCCTAAGATATTAGCAAGTGTATTATCATTTCTGTTTTGATACATGTCAGTGAGGGCTTAGGAACTTTAATAAAGAGCACATTTTATGGATAAAACATTGTTTTCTTTGAGTATACTGAAATTTAGTCAAGCTGATGTGACAGCTAACTTTTCACCGCATGGCTCAAGGGTTCCCTGCTTAAATTTTTCTCAGGATAATTGAATGTGTAATGGGATCATGGACATGTACTTGTGGAGGGGAACTTATAAAATGTCTATTCCGAACTCCTGTGAGTGCTTGGAACAAGGAATGGCCTTGTCTATATTATGAAGTTACCTGTTATCCAGGACTAGAGCCAGGAGTAGGACTAAGTTTATGACTCCCAAATCCTTTTTGAATATGCTGTCTGCACTGAAAGGTGTCAATCATCTTTGCTACACATGATCTGCAAAATAAGTATAGAGCAAACATTAGAGTCTGATGCTAGTTAAAGCCCTTGGCTTCTTCCACTTTTTATCAAGCCAAAGTTGTGATGTTTGCCAGCCATACTATTCAAGGAAGCTTATTTCAAATGGTCTGTTTTACCCAAGAATCACTAAAAATACCACCGAATCTCTGTCCAATATTCCTTTTGAGTAAAGTGATATATAAGCCCTGTGAAATCAGCTTTCTTGCATTTTGGCATTGCAAATGCATCAGACTAGGAATTCACATTGTTTTAAAAGGTGAGATAGAGAGAGGAAGGCCATGCCTGGATTCTGATGAGTTATGTGGCCTTGGAAAGTCTCTGAGCTTTAGTTTTTCAATTTGTAGAATAAAGAGGTTGAGCTGAATGATCTCCAAGGTATTCTCTAATGTGTACTTTTTTTTTTCAAAGTTCAGTATTGACAAAAATTTCTGGAATTCTAGCAGCCTATCTGCTTAATTTCACAATACTCCTCCCTCCTCTCAAATCCAGCTATATATATATATATATATATATATATATATATATATATATTTCCTATATGGCTGACATTCTACTAGTTATATATTTAGTTTTGTTTCTTAGTGGTAAGGACATATTTGGCTCATCAAAATATTCTTTCCCACTTTTCCATGCCCACCCTCTCCATCTCCCCTCAAGGATGGAAGACCAACAAAGTAGTCACAAAATCAGGACCAGAGAGCCAGATGAGGAAAACTTTACAAAAATTTGCCTAGGAACTAAATCCTATTGAAAGATATTTAATGCTTGATGCCCACCTGCAAGAAACTTTGCATCTTTGGCAATGCTGGAAGAAAAGGAAAGGAGGAAAAGAGAAGAAAGGAAATACTTACTGAGAGACAACTTTGTTCTAGGCATGGGACTGGACACATCCATTTAGTTCTAATTCTGTCCTCGCCATTATTCACTTATTAAAACAAATATTAATCTGTGTACTTATATTCCAGGCACTCCAGGTACAGAGGTGAATGAGATAGATGTAGTCTTTGTCCTCAGTGAGTTCATTTAATCAGGTAGGCACTTTGTTCTCAACTTTATACAAAAGAAATGCATACACTTTTGTAAAACTCAGATTTCTTTTAGAAACTCTAGAAATGTGGCTTTTCTTTTTAAAATTTCTCCTCACCATTAATGACAGAAAAATTGGGTATGTATATATTTTACTATAATGATGATGTAGCATAATCTGTCTAAATAGTTCTCACTGCCAAGGTCCAATTTCTTAGTCTCAGGTGAGCAGCTCTGCAGGAAGGCATTCTACACTATGTTGTAGTTGAAGGTCTAGTGAGACTGTGCGACTGTTCCAAGGTCAGAGAGTGAGGTGGCCTTGAGCTCTGGATTCAAGGTGTCTCCAGGTGTTTGGGGAAGATTTGTAGTTATATTGTTTTCACCTTTCTGACTTTTTAGTCAGATTTTTTTGATGTCCATGATTCCAGGTTTGCAGGGTGGTGTCCTCAATGCTGACTTGTCTTCTCCAAGGTGGGCCAGTGCTAAGATGAAAGAGGCTGTTCTCTCTATCCTTCCGCTAATGCCACACTCCACGCAGCAGCATGGCTGTGCATAATTAGATAAAGCATACCTCCCACTGCCCTCAGGGGCTTTGGGCGCATGTGCCAAGTCAAATAGACTTTATCTCAGTCAAGCATTGCTTGCCCCTCCTCTTCTGTGGCCAAACGCCCAGACATTTTGCTGCTGTTTACAAAGCCAACTGGAGAAGAAAATGACCTACATGCCAGCACTGGGAGAGTTATGAGATGGAAAGGAAATTTCCATAAGGTAAGATATGCAAATGAGAAAGCCTGACTTTCTTTTTCATCATAAATCAGCCACTTATCACACTGGACCATGAAACACCAAGACAACCAAGGTACACAGATTTGGCCGCAGCAAAGGGAACCAGCATGGGCAATTGGCTAGGAGTCCAAGGGGCTGGGCATGGGGAATAGAGGAAAACCTGTTTCTGCCTCTGCTGGCCACCATTCTGTGCACTTCCAAAAGTGCTTCTCTTGTATCTTTTGTAAGGCACATCCTATTCTGAATGGTGGAGAATCTACCTCAGCACTCGTTTTAGTCACCATGCTGGAGTTCCCATGAGTCCCTTAATAGTGCATTTGTAATATTCAGCTCCTTAATCAGATTCTGTTCATGCACAGAATGCTGACACTCTGCCTGGCATATAGTAGGAGTCTTACTCTTGCCTCTGAGATGGTGGTGTTCATCCACACTAGCCTCACATTGCAGATATGAGAATGGAAGTTTGGAAAGCTCTCCTGGTTCCATGGGGGAAACCCATGGCATGTGGCTTATTGCAACTCCTGCTTCTGAGTCTCGTGCTTCTGTGGGAAGTATTTCCTCTTGGTGGGGCTTGGCAGTGGAAAGTTCTTCGTGATCTCCATTACAGAGTACAGCAACAACATAGCCCTCTGCGATGATTTGAGGGCCCCGGAATATGATATCAGGTTGCTATAAAGGACAAGAGTTTCTGGCACTACATGTCTACAACTATACCCATTCCAGAAAAGCTTCAGCATTCTCTAATGCAGTGTGTGGGTCAGCCTCAGCCTCGAGCATCCTCTCAGTGGGTGTATGGGTTACACTGGTGGTCAGGCATAGGAGGCAGTGCCTAGAACTGGGAGTGGGCATGGGGATACTTTTTGCAGTGGATTTGTAAGGAGAAGACCTAGATTAGAGTGGTAACATTGCCCATTTGCTTTAGGATCTTGAACAAGTCTTTGTGTTTCAGTTTTTTCATATATAAGATGACACTAATAATACCTACCTCAGAATGTTTTGAACCTAAATGAGATAATGCCTGTGGATGTGCTTTGTAAGTGATTAAAAGCCTTCCAGAGGAATATTTTATTATCATTGTCTCATACAGCTCTCTTCTTGAGGAATTACATATGGAAGTGGTTTGAGTCAGACTTGAAATTAATTAGTGCATTAGTGTGTGTAGAATAGATTTGGGGGAGGGGCTGAACACTCCCTTCTAGCCCACAGAGATCCTGGTCCCCAGCCTCTCACTAGGCCTGCAATCCTACTATTCTTTATAACCATGAACCTCTTATTATAATATATATTATTATATGTTATTATAATATATTATGTTATATATAATATATAATTAATATTATATTATAATATATTCCACTTATAATATATATTCCACTGGCAAGAGTAATATCACAAACGTTTTTTCCCAATCATTGAGGACATTTTAGATGCCTAGGGGTGAATAGTTGCTAAGAAAGTTTGAACAACAAACATTGCCAACTTTACAATATTTCCCTGGTCACACGGGTGAGGTGGGCTTAGTGTTTCAGACTGAATCTCAGAATAAAAACATTATAAGTAGCTTCAAGGGAGAAGAAATATAAGACACTTATAGATAAGTGTTCTAAGATAGGGAAGAATGAAGGACTGTAAAGTCTCCACAAATTTTCCTCACTTTCTTTTGGTTCTTCAAAGAGTATGTTTTCTTGAGTTGTTTTGGTGTCTACCTGTGTGCAGCTGGGGAGAGGATTTATTATAGATAGTGATAGCATGGGATATAGCCCCACCTTTCCAATTTCTTCCCAAAAGCTCTTATTCCAATCTGGAAGACAGAATTTTATTCGAATCTTACTGTTGCTTTCATTTTCCTTTACCTGACATTAACACCTATTTAGAAATATACTCAATTTTTTACACAAAACCCATAATGTTATATAGTTCATAGTCAGATAGACTTGGGTTTTAATCATAGCTTTATTAATTAGAAGCTATTTGACTTTGAGCAATTTATTTAACATTTCTGAGCTTCAGTCTCCACATTTGTAAAGTGGGGATAATAATACTGATTTCCTGTTGTTCTTGTGATATTTAAATAAAATAATGCATTTAAAATGTCTGGTACCTCAAAGTGCTCCCTTAGTCCTCCTTAATTTATAGCTGTAGAAAAGGTGAGAGGTCACACAGAAGAATTAGAGCGCAGTTCTCTAGGCCTATAAAGTTCTTTCCCTGAAGTGTTTTGCAAAGATCACCTTTAATCACCATATAGATGGCTTATTGGAAGAGAATTCAATAAGAATTCTTTTGCTAACAAAAGAATCTTTGCTCAAAACCCTTCGATGGCTCAATTTCCTAACTAAACATGTCTAAACTCTTCCGCCTGATTTTCAAGGTCTTTTATAATCTTGCGTACCTATCCAGGCCACTTTCTTACTATCCTCCACTGTTCTTCCTCATACATCTTCTATTTTGTTCATTGATATGGCAGACTGTATTTTATAAAAGTATTTCTGGTCTGAGATGCTCTTACAGAACCCTGCCACTCTACTCTGTCTTCAAGAGGAGAAGCAGTTGTACAACTTAAATAGACATACTTTTTAATGGTTAATTATACCTCCATAAAACTGTTTTAAAAAGAGAGACAAGGAGTATACAGTATCTTCCCTGACCTTGAACCTAGGCAGAATTTTTGATTTCCTCACGAATAGAAGGGAGTAGAAGTACCAGCTGAGGGTGACCTATTGACACCTGGCTGTAAAATGTGATGAGGCTTCCTGCTCCTGCTGCTCTCTCTCTCTAGGGATGCTCAGCTTTGCAACTCAAACACCTTGTTACTAAGAAGCTGAGCAACCACACAGCGAGGCACACGTAAAAGTTCCAACTGGCAGCACTAGCTGAGGTCCCAGCAGACATCCAGCATCAATCACCAGATGCCTTAGTGAACAAGCCTGTAGATGTTTCTAGCCTCTAGTCTTGAGCTGCCCCAGGTGATGAGGCGTGAGGCAGAGATGAATTGTCCCCATGAAGCCCTGACTAAATCGTAGGATCGTGAGGAAAATTAGTGGTATCATTTCAAGCCATTAAGTTTTTGGATGGTCTGTTACTAAGCAATCAAACAATTGGGGAGTACTACATTCCATTTATATGTAAAGTTTTTTGAGGGTAAAAACCGTATCTTCTCTGTCCTTTATGTGGAGAAAATATCAATGCTGGCTATAAAACGTGTGCAACTAAAATGTCCTTAGTGATCATCTAATCCAGCAATTTATAAACCATTCCAGAGCTGAACTTTTTGAAAATATATATCCTGGGCCCTATTTCTTGAGAGCCTGGTGAAAAAGTCTGGGGTAGTGCCCAGGAATCTACTTAAAAGCCTTCTGGTGAGCATTTAGAGTTGAAAACTTTTGATATGTTTTAGTCTTCTCACCTTAAAGATGCAGAAATAGGTCCAGAGCTAGAAATGAACTTGTTTTAGGTGGCAAAGCAAATTAACAGAGCTGAAACTGAAATTCATCTTCTGTCTCTTACACAGACTCATCTTCTAAAGCACTCTTTTTTTTTTTTTTTTTAAGATAACTCAGCATAGATGACAAGGGATATTGACTTCTTTGTACCACTTGTTCTTCAAGGTAACTCTATAGTACATTTATCTCTGCTCCTAACAGGGACTCTATTTTCTTTTTAAATGAATGAAATGTATCCATGTTCTCACAGTGTTCGGGTGGAAAGGGCCCAGGAAAACACTGTAGGAGGGGAAACATGCTGGGGAAGAGATAACTGTTTTTACTTTGCCTAATTGCCAAGGTCAATCCACACGTCGCATATGTATGTTTCTTCCTTCATGTGCCTGCAAAGGTTGAATTAGACATAAAATCTGTAGATTGATCGGCACCTCTCCAGCTGACGTGCTCCGCCTTGTGCTAAAGAATAGACCACGACAGGAAAAATGGATGTGGTGAAAATCATTTCCGTTACTCTGAGAGGAAGATGATAGATCAAACAAAGCAGGTTCTGGATGAAATGAGAAGTCAGTGAGTTGGAAGTCCTTGCAAAGGATTTCTTTCTGCTTTTCTGAGTCTTCAGCCAGTTATCAGATTGATTTTTTGAGCTAAACCAAGAATTGATAAGAGGGTCTTGATTCACAGAAATCACCTCTCAGACTGCCTCTGCCAGAATTTGATTCTTAAATCTTTAATAATTTCTTGAAATTTCCTTATGGAATTTTTGGGAATTCAGTTGAGTTTTGGGTTACAGACATTCTCTTGAAATTTGATTTTGAATTGGCAGAGAAATTTATCTTTTATATGTTGGTTAGATCTTATTTTATATTTTTTACTGGTAACAGATCTTACTGTTTGAAAATTTTTCTTTTGTCAAAAACTGTTGCCTTTTAAATGAAGGTGGTTGCCATTTTTGAACCAAGAGAGTATTGCTGTGGGTGTGGGATACTTTGTTATCTCATCTTTTGTTCCCCAGCCTCTATTTTCCAGGTTAAGAGAGTGTGATTATCCCCAAAATGAGTTGCTCTAAGGACTGGTTACGTCGGTTTGTTCCTCATCAAAATGGAAGCTGGAAACATGGAATGATAATCAGATTTTTCTTGTTACGTACTTCAGATTTGAGAATTTTTTTTCCTTCTCCCCCCCCCAATTTTTGTAAATTTTCCCTTTTCCATTTGGTTTGCTTAAATTTAGTTATCCCTTTGGGCATTTTGTTGAGGTTTGTATGTTTTGCTTTTGGTTTCAACTTTAACTTATAATAGCAATATTTTTTATATACTTATAATTGTGTCAGGCACATCTTATTCATACAAGCATTATTTTCTTCAATCCACACAATCTCCCACTGAGATGATATCATAATTTCCATTTTAGAGATGAGGAAACTGAAGAGAAAAATGAGGATATATAAGTTGCTAAAGATCACAAAATGGGTAGAAAGGGCTTAATCATTTTACTCTGTGCCTGAAGTAGTAAATTTACTTTTCCTGTCTTCAAGGTATACTTTCAGCTACGATTCTGCCTTAGTTAAATTTCCAAAGGGTGCTTTTAGGTTGTCTTAATTCAATAGTTTCCAATATTGAGCATGATCAGAATCAGCTGGAAAGCATGTTAAAACTACAAATTGCTGGGCTCCACCCCCCAGAGTTTCTAATTAAAGGAGATCTGAGGTGGGCTCCAAAATTCTGCATTTCCAACAAGTTCCTAGCTGATATGAGTCCTGCTGGGCTGGAATAACTGTGAGAACCACTGATTTAGTTCATTAGCTTCAGGTAAAGGTAAGCCCTCTCTCCTTAGCTAATTCCATCCAGCTATGACAAGTTAATATATATGTATATATATATATATATATATATATATATGAATTAAAATTTTCTTTTTTCTTTGGCTTCTAGAAACAGAATTATGCACACGTATGACCTTTAGCTTTTAGCTTTGTAAAGGCTGTTGTGGTGTAAGCTTCATACTAAAGCTGTTTCCTTAGATTTGAATGATGCCTTTAGCTGTATGGGCCGCTGGCCATATTCTCTCAGACACCTGAGAATATTGATTCTTCCATGCCTGACATTCAATGCAACAATCAGCCACCCCTCAGTTAAAGGGAAATATCTAATTATAGTGATTCAGGAACTATAGGCTGCTGCTGTGTAGGCTTAGCCATTTCCCAGCTCTTTCCTTATGGGCCTTCGTTGTGGCAGATATTTATGGGTAGCGTGGGTCTGATTTTGCTAGGAAGTGATGATTTACCAGCTTTTCTATTCTTTCTTTTCTAGTTCATTAACCATTCTCATTATTGGCAATAAGTTTTTATCAAAGGCAGCTATTCTTGACTCACTCTTACTTTGGATCTGTTGGTAGAACTTTGATGTCAGTTAAACGATTTATTATAATTGCTTAAGAAAGATATCAGGGGAACAGGGAGATGAAGAGGATCCTGCGAGTTTCAACTACATGATATACAGGTAGGAAGAGCAACATTTGTATAAGAGGTGGGCAAAGCTGCCCAATGGGCATCTAAGAATGAAAAGGCTCAGTTGTATCTCCCTGAGAAATATATTACTGCCTTCACCTACAACTCTGAAATAAGCCAGGCATAGAAAGACAAATAATTTTACTTATAGGTGGAATCTAAAAAAGTTGAACTCATAAAAGCAGAGAGTAGAATGGTGGTAATTGGGAACTGGGGGATGGAGGAATTGGGCAGATGTTTGGGGCTGCAAAATTTTTGTTAGGAGGAATAAGTTCAAGAGATTTGTTGTACAACATGGTGACTATAGTTAATAACAATGTATTGTAGTCTTAAAAATTGCTAAGAATGTAGATTTTAAATGTTCTTACCACGAAATGTATGTGAGGTAATAAATATATTAATTAGCTCAATTTAGCCATTCCACAGTGTATACATATTTCAAAACATGTTGTACATGATATATATAATTTTTATTTGTCAATTAAAAATAAATTTTAAAAACACTGAGGATTAAAATTTGAATTTTATTTCCATTATTGGATTTCTACCTTTCAAAGTCAATAGAAGTTCAAAAATTTTCCATTGCACCCCAATATCTACTGTATTGGAAGACGTAATCTTTGGCACGTCACATAACTTCTCTGTTCATTTCCTCAACCATAAAATGGGGAGGAATATCAGCTTCACAGGAAAGTCGTGAATATTAAATAAAGTTAAGTGGGATAATGTATTAAAGGGTAGAGTGTCTGACTTTATATTTGACTTCCAAGGTCTGTTATTATCTGTGCCTTACAATTCAGCTTTGTATCTCACATTCTCCAAAGTGACCTCTGTTCTTGTCAGACTGTTTCCCTCACAGTCCGGTGGATATGTCATTCTGTTCTCCTGGACTTTGCTCAAAAGCATCCAGGCATTTTATTTGCTGAGCCATGTGTGGATTTGACATCTTCCAATATAGTTTCATTTTCTGTTCTTTCTGGGAACAGAGGAGTCAGCAGAGGAGGGGGAATGACTGTGGATACGGTCTGTGTGAAATCACTCAATCACTAGTTCGTGAATCACTAGCTCCTGAACTATGCTCTGTCTATCCCCATGGTGGGCATGGAGCATCCCAAAGACATAAATATATGGCTCCTTCCATTCTTTCCTTACCATTTAACCAGGAACACTAACTGCACTGCCATACTGCTGCCTACAAAATGTTCCCAGCAGAGTGAAGCTTCTAAATCTGGGAAACACTATCATTTCCCTCTGGAATGCTATCATTTCCCATCTAAATCCCTCTGCCAAGAGAGCATCTAAATGGCGAGGAGAATGTGCACCATAGATTTCATATAGAACTAAGTGGCTCATGCTGAAATCATAATGAGAGTATTTATCTTTCTTGTCTGCCAGCTTATAGATTGATGGATTAGATGTTTCATTGTGGATTTGACATTGTATTTCATTTTCTTTTTTTCTATAGCTGCTTTACAGATCATATTTATGGCTTGTCCCTGCAGACGCTGTTTGAACCCTTATTAACTACTAGCAAAGCTGCCCCTTGGTAAATTTCTGGAAATCTGTGTCCAAAATGGATATGTCACAAAGAATGTTTTTATCAAAGTCTTCTTAGATGTATTTTTTGAAGGTGAACAAAGTAAACTATGGTAGACTGAAGCTCATATGAAAAAAGTAGGCATTTCATGTGTTTAATAATAGTTGTAACAAACCAAGCACTTCATTATGTGCCTGGCACTGTGTTATGTGTTTCATTCATGCTCTCATGTACTGTTTGCAACAAATCTGAGAGATAGGTATTATTATTCCTGTTTTACAAATGAAGTAGCCAGTGTTAAGGGAGGTTTAGTAAGTGCCAGAGCCAGCACAGCACAGGAATCTCGGACCTAGATCTGAGCTTAGTTCTATAACCTCTTGTGTCCTTGGGAAAGTGAAGCAAACTCTAAGCCTATTTCTTCACCCATAAAATCCACTCTCAAAGTGTTGCTGTGAAAGTTAACTATGATAATTGGTGCATATGAGGTGCAAGCCCTGAGCTTGGTCCTTAGAAAGCACTTATTAAACCTTAGCCATCACCAATAAAAGGCATAGTCAGGATTCAGACCTGGATCCACCTCCTCTGCCCACCCTCTCAAGCCCAGGGTTATACTTATTTCTGTTTTCATGGTGAATTAAAATCTTATCTAGCAGGTAAATACAGCCATTTTTGAAGGAAACACAGCAATTATCATTTTTGGGGTAGAATTGTGTGGCTTCTATTCTTTACGGCCCCAAGAACTGGTGATTTAGGGCTTCTGTCACACTGGTAAAAATACATGTATTAATCTGATGAGTCTATCTGGAGAATTTAATTAGATATGGGTTCCATTTTAAGGAAACATACATAAGTTTGAGTTTACAAAAAAGAGCAATATGGGTAGAGTTATAGGAGAATGTGTTAGATATTCACGAAATCTGGTTTCTCCTCTTCTTGAGTGAACATAGCAAGATCACATTTCCCAGGCTCCTCTACAATGAGATGTGGCCACGTATCTGATTCTGCCAGTGGGATCTGAGCAGAATATGGCTCACATCAACCTCCTGTGGATGGTTTCCATGCTCTTTTTCTTTCCTAGCTAAACTGAAGACAGGCGTGGGGACCTTGGAAGCCACATGTGGAAGATGGCATAGCAATACATGGAAAGCCCCTGGGTCTCTTTGGATCCTACCTGGTGAATTGCTTTGCTGTTTTTCCATCAAAAATAACCAAGTGGAATTTATTAGAGCAAAATATAACTCTCTTTCGGGTTGGGACATTATCGCTTTGGGGATTTGTTACATCTAACTAATACAGAAATGTTTTACAAACTTTGGCAGGTATGCCAATCAGATTGACTTTTTTTAAATTTTAGCGTATTATGGGGGTACAAGTTTTAAGGTTAAGTATATTGCTCATGTCCCCCCCCTCCTCAAGTTAGAGCCTCAAGCATGACCATCCTCCAAACGTTGCACATCTCACTCATTGTGTTTGTATATACTCATGTTCTCCCTCCCTTCTTTGCCTTCTTGGATAAGTTAAGGTTCACCACTTGCAGGAAAAATGAACCAGCCCTTGGCCCATGCAGAGCACCCTGAATCTCTTCCTCCTTTGCCTACCTGCCTTCCCATGAGGATCTTCACCTACCTTCTCTAAAAGTAACTATCCATCAGCTTTTCTTCTCCACCCCAGCTCTCTCCAGTATCATAGTAATGTTCTTCAGTATCTATCATATCATTTAGTACAATTCAGACAGAAATTGAAACTTAATTCAGCTCAACACTTCAATGTTGGCTGCTTCAAACACAGTGGAAAAAGTAAGCTATGAAGACTGGGGGTTAGTTCTGGTTCTATTGCTTAATGACCACATAGCCTAGAGCAAGCCTATGCTTCTTTTAAACTCAGTTTCTTTGTCTGTAAAATGTGATTAATTCCTGTGCTGCTTCTCTCCCTCAAATGCTTTGAGATAACTTATGGGAGTGTTTTTAAAGAATCAGAAAGTGCTCTGCAGGGCATTGTAACTACTATTTATATAAAATAATGATGTGAACATTAGAGTCTTTACAATAAAATGGTAATTGCTTAGTCCCATTACAAAAGGCTTCTTTTTATTTTTGAAAGGTGGTGTAGTCTAATATATTAAAACAAATTGGTAGACAGCTTTGTTTGATCTTTCTTTCATTTACAGTTATATGAACTAGTAATTAATTGAACTCGTAGCTCCATATCTTAGTTTTATTATTCATAAGTTTTGGAGAATAATACTTACTTTGTAGAGTTGTGAGAATCAAATGAGTGCTTGCAAATTGGGCACTAAAAATATGATGATTAATATATTTGAAAAATTTGCTGCAGGTCAGATCTTTTTAGCACTTGTAACTGTTTGCATGCATATTAGCAAATGTTTAAAAATGGAGATAAGGAAGCAGACAAACTTAATATTGAAGAATTAGAAGTCATAGTCAATTGGAAGTCAAATAATGCTTCTTAGTAAGTATAATGCCAACCAGTGGGACATTTTTTGGTCTGACTTAAAAATTTCTATTTGATGTTAAAAATTCTGTGTGATGTCTGTAAGAACAAATGTTTTGCATAGAGAGTTACTTGTACTGAGGAGCACAGCGATTTACAGCCAGGTATATTTGCAATAGAGTGAGGACTGAAGCCTGAAGAAGAGGCAGGGTAACAGCAGGGAGAGCGTGTACTCATTAACCACATCTAGTCGCTCTTTCCCATTCCAGCTATTTTAGGATAGTTTCTTCAAATCCCCATGGTCTCTTGTGGATTAAGCTTAACTATCACATTTAAACTTCTATCCAGTTTCATATGCAAATAAAGAAAGACTATTCTCCCTGCTCCATTTATTGCCTTCCCTCCAACCATTTTAAATAAAATGTGTGCGACCATTACTAATAGTAATAATGATAAGCCTTCACACATTTTAGAGTTGAGAAAAGCTTTTACAATATTTACATATTATTCTCCACCAAGTGTAGTGGAAAAGATAATTTGAGTGTGTGTATAAAAGAAAGAATTGTGACTCCACTTGACTGAGCCAGTATGTGTGATGGGGGAGGGGGTTATGGAAATAGAAATGCAAATATAATCAAAATGATAGGTGAGGACAAGATATAGGAAAACAGGAAGAGTGTGATGAGAAGGGGTTTATCAGGTATCCCAAACTAGTAGGGACTAGAACTGCATCTGTCTGTGTGTATGTTTGTCTGTGAAGGACATTTTGTTCCAGAATGAGGCCGCCTGCTGAGAGATTTCCTGTGTGACCTTTATGGGAATATGACATTATTTTTCTTTGCAAGTAAATATTTGAGTTATCTAACCGCAACATGTCTGTGAAGAGATTTATGGTTTATGACTAATTCCATGTTATTGATGGGCAGAAATAGGAGAGAAATGAGGTTCAGGAGTAATCTCCAAATTTCATTTTAACCTATAGTTTCAAATGGCAGAATTGTTAACAAGTAGCAGGATAGATGGATTCAGTATTGCCTGACACATCTCCCAGAGAAGGAACTAGTTCAATAATGAAATGGCCAAAATCAGTGAGCAATAGGAATGATGGAGGGATGAAAGGTTTACAAATATACACATTGTATAAATAATACCTGATTTCCAACGCATTTTTTCTTTTTTAATTCTTGGACAGTTAGAGGTAGAGAAAAATGCCTCTCCTCACTATTTAGGACTAAGTATGGCTCCTTATGTCCTACCGGATACTTGATAGAGTCTTCAATCTGACATCCTTTTTGCCCTACTTTCTTTGGCTATTTTCCTAACTAAAACACTACATCAACAAAACTGGATTACTCCCTATTTCTCTACTGAATCTTTGCTTCATTAGAAGTTCCTGTCTTTCTCACAGTCCTTTGACTCCTTGATGACCCAAATCAACTCTTATCTTCTATATGAGGTCCTTTTATAATCCAATGTTTATCCAATCTTCAATTTTTGCTGTTGGCCCATCCCTTAGAGAGTTGCAGATACTCCTTATCTACAGGGTCAGTCCTGCCTGGTACTTTTAGAAAGGAAAAGTGACAAGAATCTCCTGCCCACCATTTGCTGAGTTTTTGTTCATTCCTTTTTCTTTAGAGTGGGGATCCAGTATTGGAGGGAGTGATTCTAAGTCTCAGCCTTTTCTATCTCCCCATCACTGCTTCCCCCATGGCATCTCTGTTTATATATAATGCTTTTCTGCTTCAGTTTTACTGCCTAACATTTCAGTTTCCTGCTGGGTTTGGATTCCAACACTGTGTCTGGAATGCATAGAACTGGTGTAGATTATGCCAGTCTACTGCTCTTGCTGAGTGTGGTGCTAGATATTATTTTGACTACCTCTCTGTTCTTCTGTAAAATGATTATCCAGGATGATCTTCCATCCATTTTCCATTGGTATTACACTTAATTCCTAGTCTCCAGCTATCACTCACTCTACTGTTTGCTGCCTGGGTGACCTTGGAAAGTTATTGAGTCTTTTTAAGTCTTAACTTTTCCTTGTGTGGAAATTGGCATAATATTAATGCCTACTTGACTTCATAGGACTGTTGTGAAGATGAAATTAGTTAATCCTTGGGACATCACCTGCCGCATAGTAAATAATTAATGGTATAAGTTGTTATTATTGTTTCTCTTCTTAATCATTATTACTATGCCACATTGGTTGAACTATAGTTTCTAAACTAAAACCTCCTGCTTGAATCACACCTGAGTTTCACCTGAACTTGCCATGCTCTTTGGACACCAACAACTGCCTCTGTAGTCAGGTTTGTTTCCCCAGCAGTCTTTCTCATCTGTCTCAGACTTTACTCTAGCTTGAATCTGCCTCATACTTGAGTGTACTTGAGTCTTCACATTATGGGACTTTGTTATTTCTGTGCCTAAGGGACTTGGTACACATTGCCTTAAAACTTCTTTACTCCTTATTTTCTCCTCTGTTAACTTGTAGGCTCTTTAGGGTCAGGGATCTTGTCATTTACAGTCTTGTGTCTCATACTATATCTTATATATGAAAGATCCTTAACATATATATTCTGAATAATTGAAAGATTATCCATATAGAATACAATACACATCTTAAAACTTAAACCCTCAATACTTCAAGCCAAAGTAGCTATTAGAAATAGGGTTTACATTTCTAATTTTTGGTCCATTGCGTATTTGTAAATTACCAATCCTCCTTGATACCTTAGAAAAAATGCGGTTAATGTAAGTTAAACAAATACATATTAATTACCTACTATAACCTAGTCACTTTATTAGGCTTTGATGATAACAAATAAAAACAAACCAAATCACTATTCTTAGCCTTTTAAAAAAAGGAACAAACATGTGGGTGCAAATTCTTTAATGTGTTAATTCAGTTAGTTTTTCAGTCATTTAACAATTATTTCAATACACATGGAGGAAATGAAGAATAATTCCTGGAACAAGGGATTCCCCAATAAGGTGCTTATATGCTAACATACATGATGCTCTTACATTTTATGTTCTTAGACCTATTTTCTGCTTATCCAAAAATCCTATGATATAGGTATGGCAAACCCAATGAAACCATATTTTTCAGATGAGGAAATGAAGAATTATAGGAATTAAGTGATTTATACAAGATCATATGATGAGTCAATAGTATAGTTAGAACCTAGAAGGCAGATCTCTACAACATCAAATAATCAGGTAGTGTAGTAGGCTAAACAATGTAAAATTAGCATTTTGTTTATTAAAACTGGTTGAATATTGTTAGTTTCAAATAGTTCAAGCTAATATAAACAAGGTCTAGGTAGTTTCAGAGAGAACTTTGTTTCTGAGGGAACTTTGGATGGACCATTTTGTGAGACTGTTGGCAATAAAAGTGTAGAAATATCAGGTCCACATTGTGTGTGGGTGTAGGGGGATCTTGATAAAAAAGTCAAATGAAAACTTGTATGTTGTTTGATAGCCCCTAGAGAGACCTTCTAGTATTGAAATAACAACATGGAAGCCCTGAGCTAGTAAGGCTGTGATGTGAGTGCATATGTGTGTGGGCATGTATTTGCGAATGCACCTGTAGGTCAGTGTGGAGAGACGCTAGAGTTGGTGAGTTTGTTAAGAGTCAGGTTCAGAAGTTTGGGAGTGAGTAAATGTTGGTAGTGGTCCTGGGCACCAGAGGGAAAGGATATCATTAAGAGCCATTTCATGGGAAGAATCAAAATAATTTCGTAATTGATTTTGTGTAGTGATTGCGGAGAGAGAAAGATACAAGGTGATTCCCAGGCTTCAAACCCAGGAGTTGCAAACACAAAGTGGAAAGTTAGGAGGAGGAGCTTGTTTGGAGATGAGAAGGTGACATGATGAGTTCAGTTTTAGAATCGGAGCAGCCAGTATTCAATTAAACGTATCCAATGGGTAGCTGGAAATATGGGTAACAGCTCTACAGAGGTTGGGGGTAGAGTCAAGCTTATAGTGAGAGTGATTGAAATCATAGCATTAATTGAGCTTATTGAGAAAGATAGCATTGTACAGGATAGCAGGCAAGAACAGAAACTAAAGAGCCTAGATTTGAGGGAACTATACAGAAAACATGGTCAGGCTAGGAGGTAGAGCAGCAACATTTAGAAAAGGATCATCATAAAAGAAAGTTTGTCAAGATCTAGTGATAACTGAGCATATGAAATTGTCTTAGCAGATTCAGTGAAGATGAGGGCATAGAAAAGGCCAATTTGAGAGTATTTGGTAAGTAGAAGGCCAGAAGGAACCCTCAAAGGTTAATTTTCTGTATAGCAGTTCCAGTGGAAGACAGAATGTTAAAGTTTAGAGAATAAATAATGAAGAAGTTGAAGCAATAAATGGAGGTTACCAAGCAAAGTGGACTGTTTTTAAGACCTAGGAGTCTAAAACTGTTGGAGGAAGGTTGGTCTGATTAATACTTGTTTAATTATTTTGGAAATTATTTTGGAAATATGTTTATATATGCAGATTAAGGAAAGAGTCAAGATTCTGTCCTTTCAAATTTAGCAAATATTAGATGAAAGTTTATAAAGTTATTAAAGGGAGAGATATAGATAGTGCAATTTCCAAAAAGCTACTTTTCCATACGAAAGTGCACAAAATAAATGAAATGGAATAACAAGTGCAATGCTAGAAAAATGAGCTCCTGACAAATCAACTGCTTGATCATTCCTTTCCAGTGAAGCCCATCACACTTTTAAATAGCTTTTCACTATGGCTAAGAGTTATACTATTTCATAGTAATTTAGATATGCTGGGTTATTAAAAGAATACAGTTAATCTTATATGATCAAAGCAATAAGAGAAATATAATAAGATACTTTTTCCACGTGATTGGTAAATTATTTCTGTTATTCTACAGTACCAAATACAAATAATTTGCTCAGGTTTGGTTAGAAAAGTTTATACATATTTGTGTGTATATAGATATAAAATTTCATATATATGTATATTAAATGATAGTTTTCCTTTAAGTTATAACCAAGATATGAACCATAAGTGCATTGCTCTGTTGCTAATAAAAAGGATAGAGTTAACAATTTAGAAATCTTAGCTTTTCTCCATGTCATAAAAGAATGTGCTTGGAATTAGAAGCATAAAGCAACGTTTTGTTCAAAACTATTTTTCTGCCATTAATAGAACAGGGTCACTTCTGTATTGAACAACACATAGCACAAGGATACTCTCTAGAAAAATGCAAATGGATAGAGCGAGAAATAATATTATTGACACACATTATAGGGCAGGTAGTATTGTAAGAATGTTAGATTAGGTATTAAATCACTGTATGCTTCCCACATCCTCATGCAGTAAACGCTATCATCATCACTTTACAGATGACAGAGATATGAAGAGATTGCTTTGCTAGAGGCAGGAGAGCTGGAATTTGAACAGGCAGTCCAGCTTAGCAGTCTGTGCTATTTCTAAGGGTCATTGGCTGCTTCAACTAGAAAAAAAATCTGTTTTGAAATGATCGGAGAGCAGGAAGCTAAATTAGAAGTAATTTTGGGTGACTGCATCTGGATTCACTCTATCAAGGTGGAACCAGAGCATACAAAAGTGTGCTACCTTCTTTGGGAATAAATTGACCGTGGTAGCTGTAAACTCCTATTCTTGGAAGGTGCTTTTTTAATACTAGAAAAGATAATATACCAACAAAAACTCCCCTGGAAATAAAGGAATTGAATTTCTTTGGACTCTTGTGTATCACTGCAAACCCTGTAATGATAATTGTGTATCTACACTACGGCATTTCACTGTGGGAGGCTTGGACTCAATTGCAGTTACTTTACCAGTTTCATTGCCTGCTCATTAGCTAAATGATAAAATCCCAACCAGTAGAACAGATGTGGACATAGATGCCCTGCTCTGTGTGTGGCAAATGAAGGACAGTAAACATATGGGCAAAGTCACACCTGAGTACTCAAAAGTGATAGGACAAGCGGTCCCTGCTGAGAGGAGGGAAGGAGATGACACGAAGGGATGTTTGCTCAGTAGTAGGACACGGAGCAGGAGCCAGGACTCTGGAAAACTCCAAATCTGATACCTGATTTGCCTAGTTTAATTCATTGATTTACTCAACAGACCCATTACCTTGGGAAGGAAGGCATGAGTCTCAGTTTGCTGTAGTTTCCCAAGTTCTCATGATAGTCAGTCTCGTTCAAACTTTCCATAAGTAGACAGAGAAAGTGATGGGTCCAAACTATGACAGTCTAACCATGTAAAACTTTCATTAATGTTTTTATCTATATTCCATGAGAAGTGCCTCTGTGTCATATACACTACCTGTTCTATGGTGTGTGTTGTTTGGAGGAGGTGGGGGATTATTAATGTTCCTGCCAGTTACATTTTTTGAAAATCTTCATTCTAAGTGTCTGGAGGGCACAGTCTAGGTCCCTTGTGCATGCCACTTTACAGCCTCTGCTGTAAAAGCCTGGGGGTGGCAGGGGTGGAGCTGGGGCTTGGTAGGAATGTGGTAATAAAAAAGTAGTTAGAAAGTACATGGAAGGATATTCAAAGAAAAAAAAATCTTTCTGAGCCAATACAAATTATCTACAGGATATTATGTGCCGTTTTGAGATATTACACTTATTATTCTAAATATTTTACATCTTGATCATGGATTGGTAAACTTCTATAATGGGTAAGATGGTAAATATTCTAAGTTTTTCAGGACATATGGTTTCTGTAGCAACTATTCAATTCTGTTGTAGTAAAGTGGAAGCTGCCATTGATAATAGACAAACGAATGAGTACAGCTATGTTCCAATAAAACTTCGTGTACAAATTAGTTCATATACACTGATACTCATATACACAAACATATGGGGACTGAAAAACAGTAAGCTTCCCCTGAATCTTTTTTCTTAACACATTTATCACTTTGATCCAACTTCTGACCTGACTTCATATTCTCATTCACACGTTAAACATCTGTTTGGTCAGTGCTACCCTATGTCAAGCATTGTACTAAACACACAAGTATAAGGAAGAAAAAGGTAGTTTCTTACCTCAAGAAGCTTGCTGGTTGGTGAAGAAGATAGGTAAATGCAGATAAATGCAAACGCTCTGTAGTTTGTGCCATGATAGCTCTTGCTCGGCTATGATAGGCCAAGGGGGACACAGAGACCTAGTAACTAACCCCTTCTTCTCAGAAAGAGATGACTGAGGGGAGTCTTCAAGAACTTGTGGGATTTATGAGTTAGCCAGGGAAAGAAGAGGATGAAACATATATGGATGTGGGTGAGGGTAGGGCATTGGGAGAGGAGCTACAGCAGGGGGACTTCATATGTCTTCCCCAAAAGCTTGCTTTTCTCCTGGGAGAAGGGCCTTGTTTGAGTAAAATGACATTTCTTCTATTAAAAGCTTCCACAGATTTCTTGTGAATCTATATGGGTCTTTTTTTATGTGTGTGTGCTATATCACCTTCTGTCTTGTGTTATAGTTATCTTGCACTTGTCTTCCTCCTGCCTATTTTATTTAATTTGCCCAGAAAGGAGAACTCTGTCTTACTCTAATTTGTATTGTCTCCTAATCTATAGGTTCTATCCTTGGCTGGGTCTTGAGACCTGGTTCATTACTTTTCTTTGATTCCCACTCATATCTATCCCCCCCCCTCCTTGCCTCAATCCTGGCTGCAGTGTTCAAGTTGCCCATTTCAGTTTTGTTTTTAATTCCCAGGACTGAGACCTCTCCTGACACATAGTTACAGTTATAGTTATGATGGAGTTTGACCAGTTCTATTAAAAAGAGTGTTACAAGATAAAATGACTATATTAATTTCAACAGATTCTTAGATTAGGTGCACAGAGAATGCAAACAGTTAATGGGAGCAGGAATTCTGAGATTTGACATTAAAAGGGCTCCTAGTGCTTTCATTTTTAATTATGTTCCTGAAAAGTAATCAACTTGAGATGAGGAAGAAGAGTGGAAAGTCGTACTTGTGGGGTTGTGTTCTATATTGTTCTGGGTAATAAGAATAGGCTGGTAAGTGTTCAACTGGGGGAAATATGGAGGAAAGGGTTAGTGATGGTGAACTAGATTCAGAACCTAATTTGGAGAGGAAAGGAAGCTGTGTGATAACACAAAGAATGAAACTGAATTCATGTAACAGTATTGAGTACCAACTCTGAACCATACACTGCAATGTAATTTCAATCTAGAAACTGGAGGATAATCAGAGATAGGACCATTGCCATTAGGAGCTTGGGTGCAGTCCCCTCATCCAGAGACACAAAGCTGTCTTCAGCCTCAGGAAGAAGAGCAGACTTGTTTTGGAAAAGCTCTGTAATGACCAGAAAGGCCCCTTTGTTGAAGGAAATAATCTCTGCCCATACTTTGGGATGAGAACCAACACCTCTCTAAATGCACTTAGTTATAATTGTGAACTAGGAACCGCCAGTGATGTTCTTAGACTAAGCTAGACATAGATGAGTAGGAGACCGAACAATGACCTCTAGGGAACCCAAGACTGATGGAGTTTTTACCAGGCAAGGATAGAGTGACAGGTGTCACTATAGCACAACTATTTGATAGGTACTAGGGACTGAATGTTTGTGTCCCTCGAGATTCATAGGTTGAAGCTTAATTCCCAGTGTGATGGTATTTGAAGGTGGGTCCTTCGGAAAGGAATCAGGCCATGAGAGTGGTGCTCTCTTGAATGGGATTAGTGTCCTTCAAAGAAAGGAAAGAAACTAGAAGTATCTCTCTCCCTCACCTCTCGCCCCTCTCTCTGCCATGTGAGGACATAACTAGAAAGAAGCCCTTACAAAGAATTGAATCAGCTGGCACTTTGTTCTTGGGCTTCCCAGCCTCCAGAACTGTGAGAAATAAATTTCTGTTGTGTAAGCCACCGAGTCTATGGTAATTTATTACAGCAGCCCAAGAAGACTAAGACAATTTTCAGCTGACGAGAAGGAGAGAAATAATTATTGTTTGCCTACTGTGGCTGACTTTATTTTCCAAAGAAGACTGCCCTGCATGCTCTTCTACAATAATGAGACTTTGCCACTGTCTCATTCATAGTGGGAATGGGACTCTCCTACCCTTGACTACGGGGGGCTTGCTGCAGCCAATAGGAGTGGTGGTAGTGACGTGGTGTGGCCTTTGGGGCAGGTCATGGCAGAAGATACAGCCTCAGCTTGGCTCACTGCTACACTCATGCATGGGGCCCTGAGGTGCCACATCAAAGTCTGACTACCCTGAGGCTGCCATGCCCTTTCCAAATTTCTGGCCCACAGAATCCATCGCATACTATAATAGTGGTGGTTTTATGTCACTAAGATTGAGGTTATTTGTGATGTAGCAGTAGTAACTGGGACACCTATTATGAGTCAGGCACTGCAGTTAAGCTTTTATGTACATTATTTCACTAAATCCTCAAGTCAACCCCTAAAGATTAGTCTTGTTGCCTCAGTTTCCTAGATAAGAAAATCAAGGAGGAGAGAAGTTAAGAAACTCATCCAAATTTATAGCCATTCAGTGGAAGAACCAGGATTCACATCAAGGTCTAGCCAACCTCAGTGCCTGTAACCTTAAGTAATACTAAAAGTGTTTCCAAGGCAATGATAAGAATTACCTGGTAATGGTAATGTCCACTTTAATTCCATGGAATCACTTTAAACAAAAACTCCAGATGATTTTTTTTAACTAGTGGAGAAGTTTGGTAATACTATTACACTCTACCACATGAACTAAACTAAATTTTATAAATAATATTGCAGCCTTTTAGTGATGCTACTTTGGAAGACCACACTGACACAGAATTTGGCAGAAAATAAGTGATCAATAATTGAGTGCTAAATTGAATTGGCTTTTGCAAATGATCTAACTCTCGCCACTCAAGAGTGGTTCACGAATCAGCAGCAGAAAATCAATTAGGATCTCTCCAGAAACACAGACTCTTAGGCCCCGTCTCAGCTCTATTGAATCAGGATCTGCATTTTAAATAATTTCCCCAGGTGTTTCGAATGAATTTGAAGAACGCCGATTCAACTGATTTTGGTACTCATTTAGGACAACTTCCCAGCAATGGGTTAGTCTATTTGCTACTGATTTCTCCAATGTGTTACTGTGAAAAACTTAAAGAACTCCCAGGAAAATGATTCTACGACATGGAAATTTTGTCTTCAAGTCAATCCTTTTTGAAGCTATAGAGGTAGACAATTGGAGCTCTGAAACCTTGTGGTTACATTCTGTGCAGATGAAAGTTAAATTCTGCTTAGTGCCTTGCCTGGAAAATTATTTCCTAACTTTTCCAGGTACTCATATTGAGCAATCCCTCAAGAAGAAAATAGTTTTATATATACAGGGTTTGTAAAAGGACTCTACAGTCATCTTGCTAATTTATTTTCAAGCATGGTAGGCGGGATCTATTTAATTGATTTACCAATACATCTTCATAATACAGTTGGTTTATACGCAGATTACACAGATGACCTATAGTCATCTGTCTGTAGTATCTGTCTGCTCATGTTATTGGAAAAGTGTTGCTGAGATATATTATATTTTATCTTCTAAGTAGTGGCTCCAAAGTCTGTGAAATGATGACCAAAACACCTCTTCCAGGAAGTCCAGGAGAAAAAATACATTTTATCCTTAGATTTACTTCATTTGTAATTAATGATCCTTCAGTGCTGGTCTATTATATAATTATAAACACATGTTATTTAAAATACATCTGTTACCACACATTGTCTTTAACACCAGTCTTGCATTATGCATGAGCCAGGACGGTTCAGCTAACTACTGTAGCTTAGGACACTCTATGCCTCCCAGGAGTCACAGAATGTGAGGGCAGAGGTAGGGAACAAGGGGAAGACTGTATCTTGGGGGAGAGAAGGCCTTAAAGTCCTCAGAATGCTCTTTGCTTAATTAAATGACATTTCATAATCACCTTTGTCAAATGTCCCAAGCAACACCATCACTCTCCCTCAAAGAACTGCCCTTGTGGCCCCAGCCACGGAACAGCCCCATAATGTACATTATCACAAGATGCAAGTATAAATTAGTTTAGTTTGTTTTTTATTTTTTAACTCCTTTAGTAAAAAGTCCTTTAGTGAATGACAATTTCTAGTCTCTCAGTAATCAGATTGTACGTTCAGCAACATTTTCTTAGCATCAATTTAACTTTCATTTATGTTTATCTCTAAGAAAGAAATGAGTGTCAGGCCCATTTTTTTTCTTCTGTCAGTTCAAATGGGGCCCAGTCAATTATCTTTATGTATAATATTTCTCCCTGTACTGCAAGAATATTATCACTCCCCAGCCTTCTCTTTTCTAGAGTAGGTAATTCCAATTGCTTTTACCTTTTCTCACACGTGTCATTTTCCTTCCTTTTAATCATCATTATGACTATCATCTGAGCTATATTCCACATGTTATTTTATTTGTCATAGATGTAGAACTCAATAGGAGATGCTATACTTCATAGGGTTATGGCATATGGAGAATAATGTAATGATAACTTCCTTGGGATTCATTCAATAAACATGAAGTCTATATTATCTATAAATTTTTTGTCATTTAAAGAAATAACTTTTACCAGGTGCAAAATCAAATTCCATAGCATGAATAATATTAATAGTTAAATCATTTAGGGCCATTAGGACAACACTAAGAAGGTTCCAATTCAAATACATTTTTGAAATGGGTGAACAGCAATGTGGCAGAAATATGTTGAATTAAGATCGGAAGTCCCAGCTCTCTAATTAATGAGCTCTGTGACCTTAGAACTAGTATGTTAAGACTAACAAAAAGCATGGCCAATGTAGGCCATGTCAACAAAAGTGCAACGTGAGCCTCTTGCCATGGGTAGTTCATACCTAGAATATTTTGTTCATGATCCCTTTCAACAGCATCATGAATGGGCTGGAGTCTGCCCAGAGACCAGTTCCTATGAGCAAAGATTGTATCCTAGCCATCCTTACAGCCTCATATATAGTCCCTGACATGTATCAAGTTGCTCACTGGAGTATTTGAGAAAAAAGTAATAAGTTTATTAAGTACATAGTGAACAGTCTGGCAACTAGAATATTTGAGTTCATGAAGAGGCTGTATGATAAATAAGGGACCTAATAGAGGAAATTCATATATCATAAAAAGGACTATATTCTAGATAATATAAATCATTTTTTTAAGATAGAGTTTTCTGAAAACAACCCAAGATATAATGAGTCAAAGTTGTTGGTGATTGGGAGGGGAAGGGTCTGAGCATCTGTAATTTTTAGAAGCCTCTCCGAGGAGTCTTATGACCCAATGACATTGAGGACTGTGCCCCATTTCAGAAGTCCATTCCAGATTTCAGTGTCTATGTTATAAAATACCTTTCCCCCCACCAGGGGCCCAGTTTTCCACAAGGAAAGATCTTGCCCTGTTGAACTTTAAAGTGCCTGCCAGCTCTACTTTCCAGGAGCCCCTGTTTCTCCTGGTGTCTTCTAGACCTTTCAGTGGTCCTTTTCCAGTGCCAATAGCCTCATGCTACCATGTGGGAGCTCACGTCTTCCTCTGTGATATTTCCTACCTGGCTCTGTTCTTCCTACAGGGTGCCTCCCAACTGGCTCAGACTTTCTCTTTGCCTCAAAATGCATGTGTTCTAGGTGTCATTCCCTTAACAAGGTAACAAGTACACTTTCGTAGAGATCTTATGTAGATTATAATATTTCTTTGGCCCACTGATAGATATTTTATGGTTCCTTTAAAATCTTATTATAAAGCACAGTGCTGGGCTCCAATCCCAGTAGCTATGTTTTTCAAGCTTAAATTTAGGTTTACTCCAGTGGCCTAAGTTTAAGATCTGAATTACCAAATTAGAAGAATAATACAATATCTACTATAAAATAAGCTATTCTTTGCATAGGAAGATAGAGGGTGTATAGCATATTTAGACGTTACTTGATCAGATCCCTTTTTTATTTATGCCAGGGATGGGTAGAGATTTCCAGGTTTTTAGGGGTCAAATGAATGCCTCCTAGATTTTTCCCTTACTTGCTATTTCATCCAAGAAGCCATGAGGAAGAAATTAAAAACTCATCAACAAACCAGCATGAAGGCTGGGATGCTGGAAGCTTTCATCTGTTAAATACTATGCTCCCGTGTAACCCCTTTTGAACTCTTCTTCTGCTCAGTAGATTAATTTGCTACTGATTTGGTTCTGAGCAATGGGGATTCTTGAGAGGACAGCTGTCTATATAGCCAGCGAGCAAGAATGTAGGTACCTAAGCAGGGTGTGTGTCAGCACCCCAGACAGCTGATATGGTAGAGCATTCATTGGCTTCCCACTGGGGCCTGAGAAAATCAAAGGTTTGGCCAAACTACCTCAATCAGCTCTTTCTCCATTCCCATCGCTTTGTCATTTCTTTCCTAGCACACAGAAAACTTGTTTATTTGTTTATTGTTTGATTCTGTCTACCACAATGTAAACTCTAATAGGCACAGTTTGTTCACTTCTGTATCTCTAGTATTTAAAACAGTGTGTAATGCATAGTGGGTGTTCAATAACTATTTATTGAATTAACAAATGAATGAGTGAACACTTTCATACAGATTATAATATATGGACTTCTTTGAAGTACTGGATATTGGCCATATACACCGTAAGGCGTGGTACTAGTTCATACTGGATTTACCACTATGCTTTGCTCTGTTGTGGCCATCTCTGACAGAATGCAAATTGAGAAGGGGATAAGTAGCAAGAGTGTGGAGTAAACAAAGAGTTCAGAAGGAGGAACTGGGCTCTCTTGTACCCATCTCACGGCAGGGCCAAGGCATCCAGACCACTGCCTCTCTAACTTTCTTTTATTTCTTGGTATTCCAGAACAATGTGTTTTACACTTTCATTATCAAGTTCACTCTGATCTACTCCCATGATTTCACTTATCTCTATTCCAACTTCCATTCATCTTCTGATGTCTAAAGCTGTTTTAACCAACTGCTCAATGGGGCCTCAAATACAAAGTGCTCAACATGGTACACTTGATGTTGCCGGCTTCACACCTGCATTTCCCTCCCAGTAGCCTCTATCTCAGTGTCCTGCCAGTTTCTCATTGAACAAACCCTGGAGTTATCCTAAGTTCTTTATTTTTCTTTATTTCTACATTCGATCACCAAGATCTATTCTGTGTCCTATGTAGTTTTAGAGTTTATCATCATCTTCTCATCTTCATTTCCACCATTTAAAGAATTATCTCACCATTGATCACCATTAATTACTTCAAGAATGGTAGGCCTTTTCACCATCCTTTCAAGAATTGTTTTTTGGAGCAGGCCTTTGTGAGAGGTGGAAAGTGCAGGTCCTGTGTCAGTCCTTCCCTCTAGCTGATTATCCTCAGAGATGAGAAGTGCGCATGTGCGAGACAGGTAAAAAGTGTGGCCCTCCTATTCAGGCTGATTTGATGACTCAGCTCAGAATGGAAAACAGTTCTGAAGACAAATCTATGATTAGGCATGGTCATCTGGGTTTTTTGAGCAGTAGGTAGCACTAGTTTTGAAAAAATCATTATTTTA
Organism: Microcebus murinus; assembly: GCF_040939455.1. Lineage (NCBI taxonomy): Eukaryota > Metazoa > Chordata > Mammalia > Primates > Cheirogaleidae > Microcebus > Microcebus murinus. Next base: position 51,424,177 of record NC_134112.1, read on the forward strand.
AGTGTTATTTTATCTCTTAAGTGTTTTTTATCTCTTATTCGAGCTGTTGTAATAAATAACTGATCTTTCTCCTTCCACTGTTGTCCTGCCCCAGTTTGTTACCTGTAGGATGTTCCTGTGGCCTGTGAGGCCTTTCTGGATCTGGCTCTCGCCTACCTTTCTGGTCTTAGCTTATACCACTTTCATCCTTGCAATCTACTCTGCAGCCACCAGGGTCTTATTGAGCTTTGTGACCTTCAGTCATACTAGAGCTGTATTCTTTGGTTCTTTGACCAGCTAAGTCTTACTCACTCTGCTTATGGCAACTTGAAGGGTTTCACAGAATAGCACACTTTGATTACCCAGTCTAGCTAGATTGTCCCTTTAGATGCTCTTCTAGCATTTCATACTTCTCCTTTGGTATCATTCATCACACTCATAATTACTAGCTCAGTACTTGTATTCCTCACTAAAGTGTAAGCTCCACTGCTTGACACATAGTCAGTGCTATATGATGTTGAAAGAATAAGTACTCTCCCCCCTTTCCTTCCACCACTGATTTATCCCCAAATTTATGAAATGTTATATTTTGGGGGAACTCTGGACCCAAAAAGTTCATCTGAATCTATCCCTTTTGTTCCATTGCATTTTGCATAAACTTCTATTATAGCATTTTTCACTTTGCATACTCATTTTCTAGTCACAGATCTGCTCTCTTGGACTGCCAGCTTCTTCAGAGAAGGTCCACATTTTATTTATCTATATATGCCTGGTACAGTGTTAGCAATACCAGAAGTGTTCAATAAAATTTTGCTACATGAACATATGAAGGAATTTCCCTGAGAATGGAGAGAATAGAAGAATGTTTTATTTTTAGTCTACCGGTTTCTTCCTTTTCAAGATACTGAAAGTCCTTAGGGGCTATGATTTTAAATAACTGAAGAAATTCTTATCTGATTCTTAAACCTTGAGAATTCAGTCTTTTTCTACAGATTTGTATTACTCTAAATAAGGAGTGTGAATATTCTTTCACTACATCCTTTTTTTCCCCAAAATTGCTTGATTAGAACTTCATTTGTATATATGAATAGTTTATTGGAATGTTTTCCTTGGTCAAACCAAAGTAGAACAGGCTTGGTTATTAAAGGGTTTTTCAAAGGCCCAGGATATTAATGTAATTGTTGTTCCAAATGAATTCAGAAATGTTTTTGATTCCACCTTGCCAGCCAGTCAGTGCCAGTCAGAGCTTGAAAGCAGTGGTGGCTCAGTTTAGATCTCATTTATAGAACGTAGGTGGGTCTCAGCTTTTCTGTCAACAAGACAACCTTGACAACCAGAGAAGTTTCGAATTGTAAGGTTTCTCCAGCAATGTTTATTCCAACCTTCTGTATTCAACATAGGACACTGAAGCCCTGAGGGGTTAAGTGAGTTGCTTTTGGCCACAACCTAATAAACAGCATTAATGCTACTGGAAGCCAGGTGTCCTGATTTCTATAGTTGGATAGCCTTTTTCTCTATATCACCTCTTCCACTATGTAGACTTGCCTCTACAGAGATAGGTGGTAACTGTGAGAGAATGTGTGAACAACTGTGCTTAACATCAGTGTCCTTGGAAATAACACCCCTATCCTCTCCTAGCAAACCAGCAATTAGTCTCAAGTGTTTGGAAACAAAATGACTATCTCTAATAGAAATGGTGCCTGAGATTTGCCAAAGAAAAGCAGAGTGTCCTTTCAAATGCTCCCTTTCTTTTCTCCCTCACTCTCCTCACTCTCTGTCACACACACCTCATGTATCATTTTCATTCAAAGGGTCAGATTATAATAAATCTGAAAGCAAACAGTGCCCTGTTTGTTTAGCAGTGTTTATTTAATTGACTAGGTCTTCACATTTAAATCTTAGGTGATGGTTATTTAGGGTAAATTGTGATGTGGAATTCACGCATGGATGAGAGTGCTTGCTTCACAGCACTGAGATAAATGCCACGCTGAAATAATGTCTTAAGGTCAGGTAGGCTGAAGTATGTAAACGGTAACAGATTTACATTTCCATTTTTATAAAATCCTGGTAATAAGGAACATTTAAGGCCTAAAATATCACACTCAGCAATGAAGACATTAATTTTGCTTATACAACACTATTCACACTTGCAGGATTTCTGACAGTTTCAGGAACCCATGAGAATTAAGAGACCTCTAGCAAATGAATGCACATCAATAAAATACCCTTAGTGTGGCTTTTTTTTTTTAAAGCTGATCCCATATTTTCCACTTAAAATCACTGACAGTGAAGATGGTATGTGCAATGTTTTACAATGACTTTTTGATGTTTTCTTCCTGTTCTGAATATTCTCTTTGTGCTTTTGAAATCAATAGTGCTGCAGTTTTACCTGTTCTTTAATATTTCAAAAGTCCTTTCTTCAGAGCCCATCTTTTCACACCTATTTAGTAAGCCTTGACAAACCCTTACATCCATGTCTTCAAGTAACAAGAAGGATTTCCCACTGCTCCAGTTTGCTTTTTGAAGGTGAGGCATTTAAAAATGGCCAACCCTATACCAGGATCCACATCATTTCTAGAGAACTTGATGCTTTTTTTATTGTTGTTATGATTTTAAATGAACAATAAAAGCTTTGAAATACCTTTGTAATAGTCTCATAAATTTACATCAGTGACATAAAGTAAAGATTTTTCTCCACAAGGAGAGATTGATGAAGAAAAGTGGACGAAAGAATAAAATAGGATCAAATGATAGCCACTTGCTGAAGATTATTCTGCTATCTGTCTGGATCTATCATATTACAGGTAGTAAATGCCATTATGAATTTAAATAAAAGTCATTGCTCACATATACTTGAATGGAAGTGAGAGGGAGCAGTTTGGTATATCTCACTGTGGGGACATGACATTTAAAAGCAATCAAGTTCATTTCTTTGACAATGACATCTCATTTTGATCAAAACTAAAATGAGTCCTGTCTGTTCTCTGGTGGGTAACAAGACTGCATGGAGAGTTTAGCACAGTCTAGTGATAAAATAAGAGAACAGACTTAAAAACTAAGGGAGTCATGCATTTTGTAATGAGAATGATAGCTAATATTAATTTTGTACTTACTATGTATTTGAATATCCATTAGCTCATCTAATTTTTGTTATCATCTTCTGACATACATACTATAATTACACTCCATTTTATAAATGAGGAAACTGAGGCAGAAAGTATCAAATAACTAGCCCAAGGACACCTAGTTAATAAGTAGAGGAGTCAGAATTAGATGTCTGGTATTAGATGCCTCTTATTATTCAATACCTTGTAGATACCTTGTGGATTAGGATATTGTAATATTTTGGATTCTAGAGTCAGAAAAAACTGGGTGTGAATCCCAATTTTTTCATTTGCTAGGTATATGGTTTGGACAAATTTCTTAGCATTTCTCAGCCTGAGTTTTCTTATAATAATATCTAAACCAAAGGTTTTGAGGATTAAGTAAAATTATATATAAGATATGTATATAAAATCCTTAAGAATGTAAGTACTCAGTAAATGTTCTTCTATTTCTCTTTTCTCTTTATCACTTCTTTCTTGTCTGTCTTCTCTTCTTCCTCTCTCTCTTCTTTTTGTTGTACTCCACATTACTGAACTTATCTTTTCCTTACATCATCTTGTGATCAAAGAAAGTCAAATATTACAAGCGTAAGCCTTGAACCCTACGTTGACTCTGTTAGGAAGAGGCATTGGGTCTTCCTTATTTGCATGAAAAGAGAGTATATTAGCAGTTGATCCAGAGCTTTGAAGATGAAAAGTATCGTGTAACTTCTTGCTGCTATAATTAATTCATCTGTGCTTCAAATGAGCTCTTTCACAGAGATGAAATTATCATTGTTTTCATATATTTTCTCTTTTTCTTATAATATTCCTACCTTCCCCATTGTCATACTCTACCCCACCCTTGCTTCTCAGGCCTTTCATATTTAAATGCCATTGCAAGGTGACAGATTGAAATTTTTTCTCTGTATTCTAAAGTTGTATGCATTGACCTTTTAGAATAAAGCTGGCATTTTGAAATTAGGCTCAAGAGCTATTAGAATTGCTTTTATGAATCATGGCTGAAGGTAGATTAGGTCTGGAAGGTTATCTATGCTAATTTTCATCTAGAAAGTCAACTGTCTAGACCACAAATCATTCATTCATTCATTACATCTATTAAACATCTATTCTGTGCCAGGCACTACGTTTGGTTCTATGGATATATGACCTAGAAATGAGTCAGAAAGGAGCCTACTTTCTGGCAAGGGAGATAGACATGTTATGATAGTAAGAGGTATTTACTGAACACATACTTAAAATGCCAAGCTCCTTGCTTATAATGCCTCATTTAGTTTTCACAACAAATATCAAATAAGGAAACAGAGGCTCAGAAAGGTTAAGTTATGTGTCTATCATTTGAGTCAGTAGGTGGTAGACTAGGATAAAAACCCAAATCTTTCTCATGTTAAAGTCCATCTTTCCACTATTCTCTGCTGCTTCATGAGTTAACATACTATTTTGATTTATGCATGAGTGCAACCAAGGTAACCAAGATATGGTAACTGGTGTTTGAGACTGTAGCAACAGCCATATCCTATTTATATTTGACCTTGATTGTGACCCCCTTCAGTTCCTAATGTGGGTGATTGACAGTCATAGAATGACACCTGCTGAAAGATGGAAATATCCTTGAGCCCTTCTGTCCTAATTAGCTATTTCTGACCAATGCCATCATCAGGGTCCTGGCAGAGGGCAACTCATTAAAGGTAATGCTTCTAAATAAAGAAAAAAATTATAGGAATGGGTGGGAAGTAGAAATTTTGATTCAACAATTATTTTTGTGACAATCAAAGGTTAAGTGATAGTCAGGACTTTAGAATCATTTTGAAGTTGAATCTGGGCTTAAATAGGACTCCTCTTTTTATAATCTTCCCTTGTTCAAGGAGAAAGCAGTGTTCTTTATTATCATAGCCATTGCCTGGAACATAGTTGTCATTCAAAATATACTTGTTCAATAAATGAATGAATGTATGCAGTGTCAAAAATGTTTTCCTGAATCATAATTATGTGTGATGTCCATGCTTATCCTATACTGTCTGGGAGTTTTGGGGTACTTTGGGAATAGCTGTGTAGACAGGAAGGTGAACCTTTGTAAATTTTTGAATGGATGCAAAGATTTCAACCTTATATCAATGTATTTGATTTAGCAGGCTATTAGTATAGTGTAATGTTTAAAAGGATGTGCTCTGGACTTAGATTTCATGGGTTTAAGTCCTAGCTCTCATTTATTTAGTGGGTGATTTTAGACAATTTACTTGTCCTCTCTAAATCTCTTTTCTCATCTTGTAAGGTGCAGACACTAGTCATATTTTCCTCATTGTGGTCTAAAGAGAGAGTGCATGTATAGTAAAAGATTCATTGTTGTCACTGTTATACTATTATTTGAGCTGTTCATTAAAGTAGGGACTAAGGCAAGGATTCCATAGCACAGGGTTTAAAAAGAAAGTTCAGGAAAAATGTGTAGTTGTGTTTGTTATGAAATTGGGTCAGTCCTGGTCTGAGAGACAGAGCCAAAATTAGACTACATGTGTAAGAATTTTATTAGAGGAAATATCTATGTGAGAAAAATGGGGAGATGGCTGGCAAAAGCTAGGAGAGCCACAAGAGTGACTCCAGACATTGGTGTGAAGACCAGCAGTGAAGGAGAGACAGAGGGACTGCTGAGCGGATGTGCCATTGACTTCCGTGGGATGTGAGGAGAGGCTCAGCAAGGCTGTGCATCAGTGTCGGCTATCAGAGGAGTCTCCTAGGAATAGATCTGCCTTAATATCCCTGCCACCTTTAGTTATGGGCTGGGAGGAGCTCCAGTGCAAATGTGGCATAGAGCTCAGAACCCTATAGCTGGCGCCCTTGGTCAATTATTTTCTCTGTGTTTGGAAATTTGCAAGGCTCATTCTCATTGTTGCCACAGAAATTAATTCAATAATTCAATTACTATGTACATAGAATTACTTTGCTAGAAGTTGTGGGAAATATGAGGATGGTTAAGACATATTTCTGCTGCCCAGGCACACGTAGGTCAAACATGAGGCAGACTTTATTTTGTGCCAAATGAAGTATAGAAAAAGGGGGCCTAAAAGAGCAGAGAAACAACTTCTGAGCTGAGTTTTGCTTTGAAGGATAGGTGAGCCTTGATGGGAGTGGGGAGTGGCCTGGAGGCTGTGTCAGACTGAGAGAATAACATAAGTAAAGGTGTGAAGGAGGAAAACATGACGCTTACATGAGAAAGCTGTTAACACAAGGTATCTGTATATGTGGATGAGGGTGGTTGTTATATTAGACATGGGATGAAAGTTGGACATGATTTAACAAGTTGGAGCTAATTTATAGAGTGCTTTGAATATGAAGCTATAAAGTGTTCAAACAGGCCGGGCGCGGTGGGTCACACCTGTAATCCTAGCACTCTGGGAGGCCGAGGCAGGAGGATTGCTCGAGGTCTGGAGTTCGAAACCAGCCTGACCAAGAGTGAGACCCCATCTCTACTAAAAATAGAAAGAAATTAATTGGCCAACTAATATATATAGAAAAAATTAGCTGGGCATGGTGGCATGTGCCTGTAATCCTAGCTATTTAGGAGGCTGAGGCAGGAGGATTGCTTGAGCCCAGGAGTTTGAGGTTGCTGTGAGCTAGGCTGATGCCATGGCACTCACTCTAGCCTGGGCAACAAAGTGAGACTCTGACTCAAAAAAAAAAAAAAAAAAAAAAAAAAGAGTTAAAACAACTCAATAGCAAAAAACCAAATAATCTGAATGAAAAATGGGCACACGAGCTGACTAGACACTTCTCAAAAGAAGACATACAAATGGCCAACAGGTATATGAAAAGATGTTCAACATCACTAATCATCACAGAAATGCAAATCAAAACCACAATGCATTATCATCTCACTCCAATTAAAATAACTATTTTAAAAAAATTCAGGGAAAAACAAATGCCAGTGAGGATGTGGAGAAAGGGGAACCTTTGTAGACTCTTGGTGGGAATGCAAATTAGTACAACCACTATGGATAACGATTTGGAGATTCTTCAAAAAATAAAAAATAGAAATACCATTTGATCCAGCAATTCCACTACTGGGTTTATGTGCAAAAGAAAGGAAGTCAATGAATTGAAGTGATATCTTCACTCCCACGTTTATTGTGGCACTATTCACAATAGCCAAGATTTAGAATTGACCTAAGTGCCCGTCAATGGATGAATGGATAAAGAAAAGGTGGTATATATATATATATATATATATATATATATATATATATATAATAGAATATTATTCAGCCTTAAAAATGAATGAAATACTGACATTTGTAGCAACATGAGTGGAACTACAGGGATTATGGTAAGTGAAATAAGCCAAGCACAGAAAGACAAATATCACATGTTCTCACTTATATATAGAGGCCAAATAAATGGATTTCATGATGATAGAGAGTAGATTGGTAGTAACCAGAGGCTGGGTAGGTTGGGGGTTTGCGGGGGGAAGAAGATATGTTGATTAATGAGTACAAATATCAGCTTGATAGAAGAAATAAAACCTGGTGTTCTATATATCAGTAGGGTGACAATACTTTATAATGATCTATTATATATTTGAAAATAGCTAGGAGGGAGTAATTTGAATGTTTCCAGCACAAACAAAAGACAAATATTCAAGCTCGTGTGTATACTAATTACCCTGATTTGATCTTTACAAATTATATGAATGGATTAAATTATCACACGTACTGTGAAAAAATAAACTTTATTTTAAATATAACCATTGAAGGTTTTTAAGTAGAGGACATAATCATATGGGGGTTTTAGGAAGAAAGCTCTGTGGTAGCAAACAGAATATACAGAAAAATGATGTCAGGAGGCAAAAGAATGGCTTACAAAGACAGCTACAATGGTTCAGATAAAAAGTAATGAGAAAATCAATACACAGAAATCAGAGGCATTCGTATACGCCAACAACATACAAATTGAGAACCAAATTAAAGATTCAATACCCTTCACAATAGCAACAAAGAAATTAAAGTACCTAGGAATATACTTAACCAAGGAGGTAAAAGACCTCTACAGGGAGAACTATGAAACACTGAGGAAGGAAATAGCAGAGGATGTAAACAGATGGAAATCCATTCCATGCTCGTGAATCGGCAGACTCTACATCATTAAAATGTCTATACTACCCAAACTGATCTACAGATTCAACGCAATGCCTATTAAAATCCCATCAGCATTCTTCACAGATATAGAAAAAATAATTTTGCGCTTTGTATGGAACCAAAGAAGACCCCGAATATCAAGAGCAATTCTAGGCAACAAAAACAAAATGGGAGGCATTAATATGCCAGATATCAAACTATACTACAAAGCTGTTGTAATTAAAACAATCTGGTATTGGCACAAAAATAGGATTATTGACCAGTGGAACAGATGTGAGAATCCTGATATAAAACCATCCTCATATAGCCATCTAATATTTGACAAAGCAGACAAAAACATACACTGGGGAAAAGAATCCCTTTTCAATAAATGGTGCTGGGAAAACTGGATAGCCACCTGTAGAAGGCTAAAACAGGACCCACACCTTTCACCTCTCACAAAAATCAACTCACGCTGGATAACAGACTTTAAACCTAAGGTATGAAACCATTAGAATTCTAGAGGAAAATGTTGGAAACACTCTCCTACACATCGGCCTAGGCAAAGAGTTTATGAAGAAGTCCCCAAAGGCAATCAAAGCAGCAACAAAAATAAATAAATGGGACATGATGAAACTAAAAAGCTTCTGCACAGCCAAAGAAACAGTCATGAAAGTAAACAGACAACGTACATAATGGGAGAAAATTTTTTCATCCTACGTATCTGATAAAGGGCTGATAACTAGAATATACTTAGAACTCACGAAAATCAGTAAGAAAAAATCAAATAACCCTATTAAAAAGTGGGCAAAGGACTTGTACAGAAACTTTTCTAAAGAAGACAGAAGAATGGCCAACAAACATATGAAAAAATGCTCATCATCTCTAATCATCAGGGAAATGCAAATCAAAACTATAATGAGATATCACTTAACTCCAGTAAGAATGGCCTTTATCAAAAAGTCTCCAAATAACAAATGCTGGCGTGGATGTGGAGAGAGAGGAACACTCCTACACTGCTGGTGGGACTGCAAACTAGTCCAACCTCTGTGGAAAGCAATATGGAGATACCTTAAAGCGATACAAGTGAATCTGCCATTTGATCCAGCAATCCCATTGCTGGGCATCTACCCAAAAGATCCAATGACACTCTACAAAAAAGACACCTGCACTCGAATGTTTATAGCAGCACAATTCATAATTGCAAGGCTGTGGAAACAGCCCAAGTGTCCATCAATCCAAGAATGGATTAATAAAATGTGGTATATGTATACCATAGAGTACTATTCAGCTCTAAGAAACAACGGTGATATAGCACATCTTATATTTTCCTGGTTAGAGCTGGAACCCATACTACTAAGTGAAGTATCCCAAGAATGGAAAAAAAAGCACCCCATATACTCACCAGCAAACTGGTATTAGCTGAGTAGCACCTAAGTGGACACATAGGTACTACAGTAACAGGGTATTGGGGAGGGGAGAAGGGGACGGGTATATACATACATAATGAGTGACATGTGCACCATGTGTTGGATGGTCATGCTGGAGAATCAGACTTGTGGGGGGAGGGGGAAAGGGCATTTATTGACACCTTAAAATCTGTACCCCCATAATATGCCAAAATAAAAAAAAAAGTAATGAGAGCCAATTCTAGGGGACAGCAGGTGTGGGAGAGGAGGTTAAGAGGCATGTCAAAGATAAAGGAAGCAGAATTTGGGAACTAGACTTTGGGGAAAGAGAAAGCAGTAACCCTTCTGCTTGAAAGTCTGAGTATTAGGATGCCATCAGCTGAGAGGACATAAAAAAGGTAGAAATAAGTTTTGTAGAAGGTGAATTCTGCTTTGACATGTTGAATTTCAGGTATTTTCCTAAGATTCATGTAGAATGCCCAGAAGTTTGGAAATGAGTATCTAGAATTCAGGATTAGGTTAGGTTTAAAGCTTATGTATCCTAATAATGGAAATGAGTCTGGTTCCTTGGGTATAAATAAAAGTGTGAAAGGAAAAGAAGACTGAAGTTAGAACCCTGGGGAATAATATGTGTCGTGGAGGTAAGTGGACAAAGAGGAATCCAGAGAACCAAAAAGAGCTTTGCAGAGTGCAGGCTTAGGGCAGTGTACGTGTGGTTAACTGTAAATTGTGACAATGGTGAACGATTACTGAGCACCCACTAGGTGTCGTGTCCTACCCTCTGCACAGGTAAGCCAGATGAAAACTAATAGAGACCAATACATTTGTTAGCTAAACGATATTGGTGACCAATAACAGAGTAATTTTAATGCAATGGTGGGAGTGAAATAGAGACTACAAAGAAAAACTAAAAAGGAAATGATGAAGAAAATTTCTTTTGGAAAAGTGTATAAAATGACAAAAAATGCACAGCATATTTAACATGTCACCAAAAGATATCACTGAAATATTTTGCAGAAGTAACCCAGACAATAAGGTCTAATATATGTGTCTATTTATATACATATATGTACACGCTGATTTGTTGTGCTGTATTAGAATTGGCTCTGCAAGGTTGTCCATATTGCTGAATGTTCAAAAGAACTGCAATGTAGACATTTTTACAGGCAATTGATCTATTTTGCCATTTTAAAATTTAAGAATATGAATAATTGATATTTATTGACCACCTATTATGTGAAGTATATTCTATTATGGTCCCTGCTTTATAGGTGAGGAAACTGGGGTTCAGAGAGGGTACTTGTCTAAGGTCACCCAGCTACTAAACGGCAGAGCCAGGATTAAAAGGTAAGTGAGGCAACATAAAACAGTGGTTTCAAGAATGAACAATGGAGCCAGACAACTTGGATAGGAGACCTGGGACTTTAGTACTTTATAACTCTGACTTTGGCATATTACTGATCCTTTTGGCTGACTTTTGTCATTTGTGAAAGAAATGTAGATAATAAAATCTATCTAGTGGGTTATTGTTTTATATGTACCTAACACATTAGAAACACTTTAAAGGCATGCTATTATCTGGTTCTAGAGTCCAAACTTTAGCCACTGGGCTATATTGTCTTCCACAGAGTGTACGAAAATACACTTCTGGATTGGAGATGAGAATTGCAGAGGAAGGTACTTGATTTTCTCCACTTCACTATAAATTTAGGATGTATTTTTAGCCCTTGTCCTCAAGTTATTAAACATACACACAGTAGTAGCTTACATTTGGTCATAGTGATTCTATACTAGGTCAAGTACTTCTATAGTCATTTTATATAATGGTTTTGTTTATTTAGTTTTGTCATTTTAAAGATTTTCCTTGGGCTACCTGCTTTCCCAGTAAATATAGAACAAAGTATATTTTATACAAATTGAAATTCCAGGACAACAGTCCATTTGTACTTGAAGACATAGGAAAATATGGAGAAGAGTAACCACTTAGAATGGCAAAAGAGAACATAAGAATGCCAGAGTTCAAATAAGAAATTAGACTTTTTTTTTTTTTTTTGAGACAGAGTCTCGCTTTGTTGCCCAGGCTAGAGTGAGTGCCATGGCATCAGCCTAGCTCACAGCAACCTCAAACTCCTGGGCTCAAGGAATCCTACTGCCTCAGCCTCCCGAGTAGCTGGGACTACAGGCATGTGCCACCATGCCCGGCTAATTTTTTTTCTGTATATATTAGTTGGCTAATTAATTTCTTTCTATTTATAGTAGAGACAGGGTCTCGCTCTTGCTCAGGTTGGTTTCGAACTCCTGAACTCAAACGATCCGCCCGGCTCGGCCTCCCAGAGAGCTAGGATTACAGGCGTGAGCCACCGCGCCCGGCCAGAAATTAGACATTTTAAATCAACTAACTAGTTCATTCAAAATTAGGGAGTTCAGAGAGAAGAAATAAGTGAAATATATTACTTACATTTTTAATTAGTTGCATTTATGTTATGAAAAAAATAAAAAAATAAGTAAATTAAGTTTCCAAGATAAAAAGAGGCAACAGAAGCTACATTTGCAGCCTATTCCCTTATTATGAAGAAGTAGTCTCTTGATTACTATGTGACTGTGGGTATGAAGCCATATATACTCAAAACTGGCTTTGAAATAGAAGAAAATGGGATCATTTTTGATATGATCAGAATGTGAAATGATAGTTTCCTTCTTTAATAGCAAGATATTTCATAATGTTGGTTCCTCAAATAAGTTTTCCCATTACTTATCTTTGCAATGTACCCCAACAAGGATAAACATTGTTTTCTCAAAGTCACTGAAAGACAATTCACACTTCTCACATGTCCCCTTCCCATCCTCTCCCCATCTCCACCAAGTATTAGGATATATTTTTTGACATAAGTCTTTCAGTTACAGACATGATGGTAAGACTCAAACATGCTTCCTAATTTTTAAAATTCCCAGCATTCCTAAATCTACAGAACTTATAGAACTTTGGTATCTACTAATATGATGTCATTTCAAAGTCTAAAGTGACCTCTCAGGAAAGCAGAAAACGGTGTTGTCAGGTCTGAGCTGATAGCAGAGACTTTGAGGTATCCTTTTTTGGTGGAGGATGAGAGGAGAGGTGGCTCCATTTGGCCCACCTAAGAAAGTTCCCTGGGGCTGGGGCCGATGGAAGGGGTGTTTCTTACCTGAGGTTGAGAGAATGTTGAAATCAGGAGGCCATACAAAGGGGAAAATCAAACGGGAAGCCTGGTTAGGGATATATGCCAGGAATAAAATTCACTTGGGTCATCAAACAGAGGGCCCAGAAGCAGTCTCTGATAAGATCAGTGATGAGATGGTCTAAGAGGGGAGCTCTGAAGCAGTGGGTTAGGAGGGGTAGGGAGCAAGAGTGTCTGGGCAGAGCTGTAGAGCAGTGTGCTGGAGTTGGGGGGCTCAAGCAGTTGCAGAGACCTTAAGAAAGGCAGAGAATTGGAGTAGCTGAGAAACTTTAGAATCCCAAGTCCAACTGGGATAAGAACTCAAGGTCTGCAATTGTGAGTGCAGGGCCAAAGTTAGGCCTCATTGCTACTTAAATGCACTGAGACCACAGCACATAGGGAGTCTAAGCTTAGAATCACTGACTATAAATGAAAGAAGAGACATTGAGTATATAGGTTATAATTTAGGTGCCAAAGTGAAACAGCGTTTGTATATTTTTTCTAAGACCAAAAAAGTTAAGACATTTTCTTAACTAGTTGTGTGTGTGTGTGTGTGCGCGTGTGAGAAAGAGAGAGAGACTTGAGCTATTTAGCTAATTGTCAATGTACTTCCCTCTACTTTGCTTATATGGAGGAAAAATCTTAAACCTAGTTGCTCAACATTTCAAACTCTAAAGGTGTGCTCAGGTAGACACTCTGGCCAGCCTCAGTTACGTTCTGGTCAGGAGACCTCCTTAATGATGCATCATTAGGAGTTATGCCCTCATTACCTTGAAACTGATTTGTCTCTGGGTGAATTTCTTTAGCTCTATTCTTCCAATAGTGGACTCAGTGAGCTCTTGCATAGCACCAAGGGGAAATGTGTTTAAATGCAGCTCTGGGGTGGATTAGTTGACGTGGTGTCCGTCTGATCCTGTGCCAGATGTCTATCCCCAGCTGGCAAAGCTCTCCGCCTTCTTTTCAGTGGTTGTTGTCAACGCTGAGCTTCCTGCCAGCAGGAGCTGGTCTCTCCTCAATGGAGGGCAACATGCCCTCAATCAGCATTTAGATTCTTGTGTGAAGACATTCATGGATAAAACTCCCCACTGCTTCTCATCTGCCTTCTGTTTTTGGAATTTCCCAGACATCTCCTGAACTGTTAGGCTTCTGTGTGTGGCCGCTGTGGGGTGGGGGTGGGGAGCTGATATAATGCAGGGAGGCCACGGGCATAGAGCCTGAATGTTTACAGACCTTGTTCCCATAGATCTTCAAGTGTCAAGAAGGGGGCTTATGGTGCTTGGCATGTGGCCCAGAAGGTTGCATTGAATAAGGGCATATGGGTTGGAAGTTTCCCTTTCTTGGAAACTGCACAATGGCACGGTTAAGAGTGTAAACTCTAGCACCAGAGAGCCTGGGTTAGAATCCCAGTTTTACCAGCTGCTCTCACACAGGGGTAGATGAATTGGCGTAGTCTCTCAGTGATATTGGGCTAATTATATAACTGCTACATACCTTACTTTTCTCATTTGTAAAGTAGGAATAACAGCAATACCTTTTTCATAGAATTCTTATGAAAATTAAACGAGCTCTTTGTAAAGTGCTTGCAACAGTGCCTGGCACTCGGTAAACATTATATAATTGTTTAATACATAAACTAGGTTTCTATCCCCCAGGTTTAGTGGCATGAATACCAAACATTGATTAATAGAGATGATAAAAGTAAAGTAATATCTGTAATTATCATTTATTGGCTACTTACCATGATCTAAATACTATGCCAACCATTTGACATCATGATAATGAATATGTTTGTAGGATTTGGCATCTGCCAGGCACGATTCCAAGCCACTTTACCTACTTTACTCTTTTGTTCCTCACAGCAACCCTGACAGAAGTACATAGGTGTCATTATTATGACGATCATCCCCATCATTCTTATGAGGCACGATGATGTTAGATAACTTGCCCAAGGTCCCACAGCCAGGAGCAGAACCACATTTTGAATCCAGGCAGAATGGTTCCGGAATCTGTGCTCTTAACTATGACACACATTGCCTCTCACAGAACCCTCCGTAACTCATCACAGCATCTTAAGAGGACATATTATTATTAGCCTCATTATACAGAGGGTGACACAAAAGTTTAGAGAAGTTAAGCAAATTATCTAAGTTCACACTGCAAGTAGGAGCGGGATACTTGGATTCAAACCAATTTGCTAAAAATACAGACTAAAGTTAAGAGAAATCAAGAAAATCTCATGTCTGAGTATAACAAAGGTGCGGGTAGGGAGAGGAAAAGGACAATAGGATAAAATATTTGTTATCAGGGCCACTATGAAAAACTGAAGATGCGGAACATGTGGTTATGCTTAAGGGCCTTCCAGAGAAATGTAGTTATAAAAACTCATCAAGAAATTATTTCCGTTTTTAGCTACTTTTGCCATAGGTCTAATTCTGTCTTCGAGGGAAGTGTATTTCCTCAGAGAACATTTTAAAAAGCAGCAGAAATATGTTCGATATCTTTGAAAAAAATCTGAGTGCAAAATTGTATGACAACTTCTAGGTAAAAATATTCAGCCATATGGACAAATCCCTGGAAGGAAATGTAAAGCAATGAAAATCCTTGCTTTCTTAAGGTAGCAAAATTGTGAATTATAAAATATTTTTCTTTTAATATTACTATTACTTGATAATTAAAGAAGATAATTTAAAAAAATCAGTCTATTTTGTCAATATTAATCTAAGGTCAATGTTCCTACTTTAAGATCATGTCCCTGGCCTACCAGAGTGAGCTCTAATCTCTCCCTGACTTAACTAATGCGCGCTTGGTTACCAGATCCATGTACTCCCATGTGAACCTTGCACTTCTTTGACTCTACATTTTCATTCGTGTCATCTACTTGATTTGTAGTGTCCTCTGTTTATTATTTGCACATCAGCATACTAGCCACCATAAAGCCTTCCATAAAGCCTTCTTTGATCAACACCAGCTTGAAGTGATCTTTCCTACCCTGAACTCTTTTTATCTAAAGCTGTCATTCAACATATATGGCCTATTATGTGTCCATTTTCTCTGCTCTTCTAGATTGTAAGTTTCTTGAGATCATGGTCTCTGTTGTACTCTTTGCATTTTCATCATACCTTACAAATTGTAGAGGAAATTCTCAATATAGCTCTGTTGATGGAGATAACAATGAGTCATGAACAAGGAAGAGCTCTCTTCATCTTACTTTAAACCTTCAGGAGTACTTCCAGCATTACACTGTGCCTTCACTTTCAGGGATAAAAGGATTTTCCAAAATATAAAAATGTCAGAATTGAAAATGGTCTAACATTTCAATGAATTCATTATAAATTGTGTTTCTTGGTAATTTTAATTTATCCTTAGAATTAGAAACATAGCGTATAAAACTTTTGTTCAAATCATCTGTGGATTTGTATAAACAAATGTAAGTTTTATCATCCTAACTAGATTATCTTCGGATGGCCTGAAGTCCAATGTAGCATTTCTAGTGGTTTGTGTTTGCTTTAGTCTTTTGTGAAATTGCCTTCCAATTTTATATTTTAATAAGCTTCATTAGCATAATCTTACTTTGTGATCTTTAAACATGGTATAGAAAATCATAGTTTAGGGACACGTTTTTCCAAAGGAGAAAGATGAAATTGATTAGGTGAGATTTATGTCCTATAAGCATGGGTGCTACAAGTTTATTAGGAAGCCCAAAAATAAAAATTAGAAATTCGACTAAACTATTTCTATTTAGTTGTTTTCTCTGTTTCTTTTGTTTTCAACATTTTGTTCAAAAAAGTGCTTTTCAAAATTATATATGCAAAACAAATAAAAAGACCCTGGTTCCTCTTTTAGCCATATTTGATAGTATAAATATCTACACATGGTCAGTATGTTTTAGATTTTCTTTTTAAACTTCTAGAGCTTTGTCTACTTGGTCACAACTCAGTGTGTAGATGACTTAGACCATGCAGCTAGTTCCGCCTTAGCTGCCTTTTACAACAAAATGTCCTTTTGATTTTCAAATTACTTATCCATGTTGAAGAGTCTGTCTCAAAACTGGAAAATAGAGATGACTCTCTCAGTTCTCCAATGAGGGGACCTGCATGTTGGTGCCAATCGACCAGCACTTCACTTCTCTGAGATGTAATGAAAACCATTCTTTGTGTTTCACTTTAATGGGAAAATAAATGGTCCAAAGATTGAAAAATAAATGACATTGAAAGAAAAAGGCAGGCAATTTAAAGGAAAGAAGAAAGAAGAAAGGAATGAAGAGAGCTGCTGTTGGGAATATCTGACTGGAATAGTTTTGTATCATTCATTTATATTTTAGCATTGCCTCCCAAACTCCATGTTTGTATTCAAATATAATCTGTGTTATACATAAGCTCCCTTATTAAATCTTCCTTTTTGTTTTCAGAAAAATGCTGCATATACCGACAGAGGAAGTCTACATGAAATAGACGCCTTTGACAGTTTAGCCTAATAATATAGTATTCGACACCATTCTCAAGCTGAAAGAAATTAGTTCATAGTTAACATTGGTTGCCTTGTCCTTAGTTTCTAGATTTCTGCACACTTGAAGTTTCTCTAAACTCCAAGCCTTTGAGAATCTGAAGAAAAAGAAAACTGTATTAATGGATGTTTGATACAGTCTGAACTGAACCTAGAAAGGTAATCTCTAAAGACATTTCAAAGAAACAGTAGAAAAGAATGTTAATTTCCATGTAAATGTATTCAGAGGTCTAGGCTTTTCAGTCTTCCAAGGCGTAAGAATTAATTACCAGTTTTCAAGAGAAAAATTTATTCACGGTAAGAGCTATAGCAATCAGAATACCCTAGGTGTAAAGTTCGTGAAATTAATATTGAGCTGATTACAGTTGAATAAATCACCATTCTTCCCTTGAGTGTATTGCAAACTTCCAAATATTTGATGCTGCCCTTTGGCATGTTTGTGAGCAGTATGTAAATCTTGCCATATATGTTTGGACTTATGAAGGAAGAAATTAAATATGTTCTGGTGCATAGTAAAAATATTTTAGGAAGGATGATTTCTTTTTGTGGCCCAATATTATTTGCTGAATCTTTAAAGAACTATCCAGGTGATAATAAAACAATGTTGTTATTGCTATCATTGACAATTATTAATGTATTCTTATGAATTAATTATAATAACACTTATCTAGTTAACCCCAAAACCATCTAATCAAAACTTAAGAATAATTTATTCTACTTTTATTATTTGTATCTACAAAAGATGCTTAGTTTAAAAATAGATTTTAATACCAATGAAGAAATGATAAACACATGAGTACTTTTTAATAGTATGTAGTATAAAAATATTTGGTTGAACTGTTTAAGTGAGGCTGCCATATGAAATCTTAGCAGGATCAAGACTGATAGACTAACTAAGCAAGTACATAAAAGATTGCAGTCATCACTTGAGATAACTAAGACATGACTTAGGACCAATAGGAAGGGAATAAGAATGGGCTTAAGCAATTTTATAAATAGAGGCATATCAGGTAAACTTCAGTGGGTTTCTTTTTATGTTGGGGGAGGCAAGCATTTTATAAAGGTCTCAAAGCTTTGTTTTATTTTAAAGGCCATTGAACATGTATGTTTGGTGTCCTCTAGAGCTGATTCACACTAGAAAGGACCTTGCAAAAAGTTATAAACTCATGTTACTGTTTCATTTGCTTCAATTAAAAGGGACTGATGAAGTTGTGTGTTTCAATGGAGCACATTCAATGGAACTGTGATTTTCTGACTATACTATCAACTTTCTGTATGTTTCCTGATGAATTATTCCACTTGGCTGAGCCTGGGTTTAGTCAAAGGCTGATGGGGATAAACAAATGAATACACATTCCTAGAGAACAAAGTGAAAATTTACCTTCTCATATTCTTTTGGCAATTGCAATACAGGATATGAGCATTACATAATCCCGCTACACATCCATATGTTTTTAGGGCCAAGGATTTACACACTGACACATTCTTCTAATTTGTTTCAATGACCTCTGAATGCAAGCCACTTCCAGTACACTTCTTCTGTCTACTAAATCTCTCTGCTCCCTTATCTGAGATTGAATTTTAAGAGTGTTCTCTCAGAGGAAGTCCTCAGAATATATTGAAATTCCATGAACCTTTCACATTGCGACTTTATATAGGGAAGACTGGCCCACCTTTTTGAGGTAGTAGAGTACTAAGATATCTTTGTGAGGGGGCATATTGGAATGTGGTCCTTAGCCAAAAAAAACCACCAAAAAACAAAAAAACTTTACCTCTATGTGAATTCTGTGGAATGACTTAAGGATGTATGTTTTGACATAAAGTTAGATCTGATGATTAAAAATGTTAGATTAAATTTTATAAGAATCATTGACATAAGAAATGTTCAGATTCCAGAAATATCTTTTTAAGACATTCATCAGGGAAAAATAAAAATAACATATTTTGTCTCATTGTCAAGGTTTCCAGTGAGAAAAACCACAGGTAATCATTACTATGTGTCCCTAAAATATGAAAACAAAACTTCATTTCTAGGATTATTTGTTTAACTAAAGAAAGTTTATACAGCTTGTGGGAAATCATCTTCTAAGACTTGAAGTGGGCTTTTGTTCTCTTTTATGTTTGTTCTGCCTATTTTTCCTCCTGAAGAGTAACTCTAATGTCCCAGCCATCAGCTGCTTTTTGACACATAGGCTCACTGTTGAACCTGGCATTATGTTATTCTCTTGTTCTAAACCAAGCAATGTGTTCAGGTGCTACAACTGCCAGATACTCAAGTGTTTGCCAGGGCCAAAATGCTCTATTACCAAAAAGGAGGGAAAGAAAAAAAAAGTAAAAAAGAAAGCGAGTAAACCGAGGATACTGATCATTTTATTTACTCTTGCCTGGTATTTCATTTACAATATAGAGAGGATTAAATTTTGTAAAGAATAAGGGCAAAAAGAGAATGATAATTGGATCTTTAAGGGATTCTAAAGCTGAACTTGAGCTCATAGTTCTGATCTTTATCAGAACCTCATTGGAATATGAGCCATATACCCTTAAGCAGCATTTTAGAATCTTAGATTCTTGAAAATGTGATAACTCGGTGTTTTCTGTGTTTCGAAATAGACTGCTTGTTGCGAGCATCTAGCAGGGCTCTGCTGCTATGTATGAAAGCCTAGCCTAGTAGCAGTCCTCTCACACCTGGGCACATTGTTCATGCCGTCCTCTGAAGAGTGTTCACCACAGGATGAAGCAAAAGATGAAGAGAGGCCAGCCTAACCAGCCACCTGTGATCAACCCCGGTGATCCACAGGGCTACGATGCCCCAGCCAAGGAGTGTAAAGCAAAGGATTGAAATAATCCACAAATAATCTAGGGAGGAATTTTTCTCCTTTTATTTTTCTGTTGTTCTATGCCCTCACACTTATTTGCACTCAGGTAAGCTTAGTAACTTCTGTTTTATTAGAATAAGGATTTTAAGAAGGGCTTCTTTAGAAGACCCAGGTATAGTCCTGGCTTTCTCAAATGTTTTCTAGCCTGTGGTCTTGGATAGAGCACTGAATCTCTCTGCTCATCAGTGTCCTCCTCAGTATAATGAAGTGGGGATTGACTTTGATATGCTGACCTTACTGTATTATTGTGAAGGTCTAATGTGAGAATTATACGTATACGAAGGTCTGAACAACTAGGAGATTGTACCAGCTTTTTGTAAAATGCATAACTCTTTTTAATTCGAGGAAGCTCACCCTGGCTTCAGCTTTAGCCTCTATACCCTCAAGAAATGGCCATTCTTGGAAATCGTGTAATTTTTATAGACATAGACTTTTGTTTCCCGTAAGAATTTTCCTTTTGGGTCCAAAATTTGAAGGTCAGTGAATAAGTTTGAGTAGTTATGTTTGAATAGCTTTCATTCTTTGAATAAATTAGATTTAATAAGAAGTGCAAGATAAAATAGTTGGGCAAATTATGGGTGATTCAAAATGAATTATTTCAATTATTTATTTTAGTTTTAAACAGAGGAAAAATATCATGTAGAAAATAAAGGAAAAACAGTCTAAGCAATGGCATGTCATAAAACCAAACCTAAACTGCCTTGACCTTTGGGACTACCAGAGAGGATATTACTCAAATTTTTCATCATCAATATTTCTGCTAGTAGGAATTTGTACTACTTTATAAAAAATAATTTAGGCTTTACCTTTAATCTCTGGATTCTGAGTTTTAAGGCCTCTAAATTTCTTCTTCTCAACTACAGTAAAGTTTGTTTACCTCTTAGGTTAGCAAATGGTTGTTCTGGTTATTATAATATTCTAGTTAATAGTTACCATATATAACATTCAAAATGTAAGAATATAATTAAATGCTTTTAGATTGGACATTGTCCATCTTTCTCTGATTATATTTAGTTTCTTACTAGGCCTCAGCTTATTGTTATAAAAAATAACATGAAAACCTATGTTTTCTACTTTAATTTGGGATAATAGGATCCAATTATGATTTGAGTAATAATAGTCTTGCTAATATGGATTGTATTTGGGATTATGAAAAGTTTAGAATATTTAAATGTAAATAAATTTTATTAAAATTATGATTAACTTCAAATAATCTCAGTTTAAAATGATATATTCCCAGTTAACAGAGGGTAAATTAATGGTATTGATACTATTAATATAAGTTGAATGCTTTTTATATCTCAGAACATTAGTTTTTATTTTTTCCAGCCACCAAACAGAACATGTGACAATGGAAACAATACTTTCTTTTGAGTGATCCCAGTCACATGATATTTTAATAAAAATGTCTGATATTCTCTGTAAAACATCAAGACAAAGATGCTAGTATTGTACAGTATCCCACTTTCTAGCTCCCTTAATCATGTTCTGTATCAAGATATTGGGACAAAAATAAGAAAACTGTCTGGTTTCAATAATACTGTCAGGAGAGTTTTGCTCATGCTAAGAAAAGCAGAAAACACTTTCCAAGGCAGGTACAAGGTTGTTAATTAAAACATATTGCAAATTACAGTGAAATATTAAAATTATGGTTAGTAGCTGAGAACTAAAGTGAGGCTTCTCCCAAGAATTCGAAATTAAGGTTGTGGGCTTCATTTCACAATTAAAAATCAGAAGAGAAATCTCCCATATTAAACGCTCCAGCAGAAACTAAAGGGCTTTTGGATAGCAGTTGGAAAACTGTCTTTAATGAATTCCCTTAGTTTTAACTAACTCTCAGTTCCTATTTCATGCTTTTCAAATTATTTTCTGTTTATGAATTGGCTTCCTATTTAGGTCTGTCTAAAATCAGCTGTTGTGCTAGTTATGCAGACTTAAGTATTCCTGTCTCCAAGACCATCATTTCTTATTGCAAATCAATAAAATGGCATTCTGACCTTTAAACATCAGTTTCATGGGCTCAGGTAATGGAAACTTCACTGACAGATAGCTCTGCTCTCTGTGAATTGGAAATATCTGTGGGATAAGACCAGCCTCTGGATGGTGGTAAATTCACCAAGTTTATGAAGAGCATGCTGTGAGGTATGATGTGGGTTAACCTGTTGCCTACTTTCCTAATCATCCCTCAATTGGAGATTTTTGTGGAGTAGACATTCACCGGGGCCTCTTAAAAATACAGCTTGAGATGGATACCAATCCAGCTTTTCTTGCCCCAGAACAATGATGATGATGATAAGTGTGATTTCCCCTCCATCTTTTCTCCCTAGGAAAAGCTGGTTCTTCTCATCTAATGACACAGATTTTTTCTCTGCAAATGAAATTTCCCCTTAACCAAATTCATCTGAAACCATTTTGTTAATTTTTGGATGAAATGGATCTGTACTGAGATCTGTTGGCTTTCTGTTTCAGCATGTGATAGAAGGTATAATTTATATGCATGCTAAAAAATAACCTTTTGTGACTTGAAAAGTAAAGCACGTTCAAAATTTGGAAAAACAAAGAATATAAAAAGAAGAAAATACAGATTCCCTATAATACCACTACCTATATCAATACTCTGTGCTTTTCTAAAAAATTACTTGCTTTTCATGATGGTTGTTCAATTTAATTGCTTTTATCAACATATTTCATCATTCAATGGGAGTTTTAGGAATAACCAGTGAGTAATAGTTTCCCAGTTATTAAACCATCAGAATAAACAGCCCAGGAACTATTCAGAGTCTGCTTCATGATAGCTTTATAACTTACAAATAATAGAGAACTGAGTTTCAGACTAATGGATATTGTTCCTAATTTCCTCCAGAAGATGGTGGGTGTTAACCTCTGCTAATCACATGAATTGAGAGAAAATTTATTTTATTAAGGTAGTTGATATGAGTGAATTTTTCTTTCTGAATTTCAGTCCCTCCTAATTAATAAGCTCAAAAATCCCTTTCCTAAAGCAGTCTAATGACTTCTCCCCCTGTATTTCTCTTTTATGGTTTAACTATCATTTTTGACTTTAAAATCTCTGGTTTTATGTTATGTGGTTTAAGATCTTCAGAGGCTCGCAGAGAATTCATTAGTAGCCCCTCTCTGGATTGTGGCCACAACACATTTACAAAACTGAGCACCTTTCTGGTGAAGAAACGTACATTTAGGAGGCTGTGTTTTTCTGAACCCCAAATCAAGAAACACGGTTTAACAAGTAAGACAGAACAGAAAATAAAATGAAACTGTCTTATGACACTCAGATGAGGCAGCCATAAATATTGCCATTATGGCCCTTGTCTGTAGAAGTGTTCTTAAGGGCTTTTTGGATTCACGTGGGTAACTAATCATGTTTCCTGTCTCAATCAAATATTAGCACTTTGACAGTCACTATTTTTTCTACTTTTTGAATAGAAAAATTGAACTTGGCAATGGTGCATTTGTACACTAGGGTTCCAGATATTTTAAAATTAAAATAATATTAAGCAAGACTTTTTAGACAAGGGGATTTCATGCCAGGTAAAAGGGCTGTGGAAGGGGAGGGGACTTATTTCATAAGCGTTCACTGAAAGAGTGCTTTGAGGGACCCTTTCTTTTCAAACTGTTAACAGTAGGTTGTGATGTAGGTATAATTGTTCTTTGTCATAGGAATGCCAAGGAATACTTGGTTCAAAGAGGTAGGGCCACTGAAGCTTTGTTAAATCCCTTAGTTCAATTACTCTTCCAAGTGATTGAAATGTTTGCCATTATTAATATAGAAAATGGATGGAGAACAAGAAATTATTGCTAAGATGTCTGTTTCGGTTTAATTCTCTGCCACTGAAAAGATATAATTTTAGCTCAGACTCCGTGTTTCTATTTATTATCTATAAAACCATTCAACTTACTTAAATCTTTTGAGCCTTGGATTCTTCATCTGTAAAATGGAGATAATAATATTACCACATAGCATGGTCAGGATTAATGAGAAGACATAAAGTAGCTAACAGAGTTTGGGTCAGCAGTTCAGTTCTCTTGCTTTTCTGTCCCCAAACATTTCCTAAAACAGAGATGAGTATTGGTATCTATTTTAGAAGAGCTTTAGAACTCCATGGAGGGAATTATTACCTTTTAGAGCTGAGTAAATATCATGCACTGTGAATAGTCTGTGAAAGTAAGCTTGCAAAGGGATTTGCAATATTTTAGTAGGGAAATCATTTCAAAAGTAAGTAATGTTTATTGCCTCTGAATTGTAAACTAAAAAATTTGGAATAGTTATTGAATTATATAAATGTTCCTTAAAATTTTCTTCATTTTGAAAGTAATTTAGAACTTAAACTTTTAGGAAGATTGATCATGTGGAAAAATGCAAAAGTTAAAAAAAAAAGCCTTCTCTAATTTTTTCATAGCCCTCTCTTAAGAAGAAACAAAGGCTTTTCCATCTTGTAACAAACCAGGTCTGAATGCCTATGGCTGTCAAGCTGACCTTGCTTTACTTTTATAAACATTTCCCATTTTTTCCTCATTCAAATGTATTGCTTGGGTCAGACTAGTCTTCCTGTATTGGTTCTGTTTATAAATTTTGTCTATTTTTATCTTTTGGTTTTCTTCTTATTATTTCTTTTTTGCTTATGCTTAATCCTATACTATAATTGCCCTTACTTTTCTTCCCCTGTTCAAGATGTTCTCAACTTTCAAAGCCCCTATATGTGAAATGTTTGCTACTAAAGAAAATGGATGGAGATAATTAAATTTATTTGGGTATATAGTTTCAAAATTTTTCTCTGCAAGTCCCTACCTATTTATTTCTCTTGTCTCCTACCCTCCTTCTCTTTCTCTATGTATGCAGTTCCTTTAGAATAACTGGATTCTCTTTTCTCTTTCTTATACATAATTATAGGTCAAAGTCTTTTTAAAAGAACTCTCCTTTTGAAGAAACTATAAGAAATAGGCATTGCCCCTGCCCCCCATTTCTCCCTATAGGAAAGAGACTTGAGAGCAAGGAAGAAAAGATGGGATAGAAGCAGGAGAGCCAGAGTAGCGCAGTGGTTAAGATGACGGGCTTTGGCATTAGAGAGTTCTGGACTATAATCTTGGTCATAGTTGTCTCATCTGTAACATGGATTTAATAGAGGCTCCTTCATGGCATAGAATTGGGTGGGTATATGATACAACAGAGGCTTCTGGGATTATTATTATTATTCTTTCATTACTCAAAAATTGTATTGGTGTTTATTTAAAAAAGAAACATCATCCTTCTTGCTTGCCTCTTGGACCAATTCAGAACTGGTTCCTGGTTCTTCCAATAGGATGGCTTCCACGATGAAGATAGGTGCCCGTTGTCCAAAAGATGGTATGCTACCCAACTAGAAGATAAATGTCAGGAAGGATTCTTTAGCTTATGACATATCCCCACAAACTTTGTTATTGTTGTCACATTGTTTTTTCCTCCCTGTGATCTTTCTGTATCTCCATTATAAGGATCCTTGTAATTTCTATGAGCTCAGCTGGATAATTCAGGATAAACTTCCATCATTGTTTCTTAATTTAATCACATCTACACAGTCTCTTTTGCCATATAAGGTAACATTTGAAGATTCCGGGGATTAGGAGGTAGATATCTTTTATGACGTGGAGGGTAGGGAGCATTATTCAGACTTCCACAGACAGACTGAGCTCTTGGTGCAAAGGAAGAAAACATGTTTAGAAAGCAATAGAAGGCCAAGAAATAACTTGCCTTTTATGCAGAAGAATACCAAGTGGTTACAGAAAGAATTAGTTAATCATCTTTGACAGACAGCAAGGTGAACTCCTATTCTAATAGGTTTGTTATTTATAAATGAAAGTTAAGGTAAAATGTACTTTTCTAGACAAATATATTTTTGTATAAAAAAATTTTTACCCGAGATGAGTAGTATCACTGTTAGGAGTTTCATTTTTGCTTTACTACAACTTAAAATGACATCATCATTCTCTAAATGTACCTGCCTTAGATTCAGATATTGTGTGTTCTGGGAGAAGAGAACCATCTTTTTTGAACATTTAATAATGCCTGGGAAATTATCTATGTATTCCCTTTAATATGCTTTATAGTATTCTTTGTAGTTATTTAAAGTAGGCATTGTTAGTCCCATTTTTTTCTGTCAAAGAAATTAAAGTTTAGAAGCCTCAGTAACCCGCAGGTGGTAGCATGGCAAATAAATGGCAGCTCACAATTTGAAGCCTTCTGATACCAAAGCTCAGATTTCCCTTTTTTGATGTCCAGCCTTAATGACATGGTTGACTGAATTTACCTGTTGCAGATTAAGTTGCTAAGTACATAAAAGCAGGACTAGGATTTTTGTCGCATGCTCTATATTGACACCCTTCTCTAAATCACATTGTGTGTGTATGTGTGTGTGTGTATGCATTACAAATTCAGAATTTTATCATATTTAAAAACACCTCTATGTAGTAGTACTACTTCATTTTATCATTTATAATTGTAAAACTTATCTAGTTGCTTGAGGGCAGGGTTTGGGTCTTGTATTGTCTCACCTTTGCATCCTTGTCAGAGTTTAACATGGTTTTATTGTATAGGACATAAGAAATATATATTCAAACCTGAACAGAATGAAAAGATTTTAAT
This sequence comes from Microcebus murinus, assembly GCF_040939455.1. Taxonomy (NCBI): domain Eukaryota; kingdom Metazoa; phylum Chordata; class Mammalia; order Primates; family Cheirogaleidae; genus Microcebus; species Microcebus murinus. The sequence goes on from NC_134112.1 coordinate 51,450,984, forward strand.
TCCAGACCTTATATAACTTTAATTTTCAGAATTGAAACAAAATCTGCTCATGCAGCTATCAAATCAGATATTCTCTTCATAATGAACACCTTTCTAAAATCTTACATCTATTTATAGGAGAAAGGAAATAGATCATTTTCCATGACAACTTCTCTATTTTTAATCCACCACAAGTTCATTGTCTTTTCTTGTCTACAGTTCAATGAACTTCGGTTGGTGGAAAAAGGGATAAATAAATCAGGAAGGTAGTTGAAGTACATTTATGGACTTCTTTTTTTTTTTTTTTTTTACGGTGATTTGTCTAGGAATCAAGTAAATGACTACTCTTAGGGACTTGATGAGCATTGGAACAACCACTATTGCAAATGCTCTATGATTGCCCTAATTAACTTTGTGGTCATGAAAAGGAACACTTGATCTTCCTTCACCACCACACACAAGTGCTCTGAAAAGAATTAACATGAAAGTAGCCTGTGGACAAACGAGCATAATGTGTGAGGAAAGGAGGATGGGAGTTATTTCTCCTTCAATCCATTCAATACCAGTCACTGTGTAGCTTGTCAAACAACAAGCACAGCCTTGGGATTACCATTTTTTTCCTCAGGAAAATAGGAAAACTGAAAAAATTACCTAACTTTCAAATAAATAAAGCCAAATAAAAAAGTCACTTCTTAAGTGAAACCAGATATTTAAAAGTGAATATACTATGGATCAATATTTAATACCTTTTATATGATTTTTTATTTCATGCTTCATCATTTTTTTCTTTTCTTTTTTTAAACTGCTAGGAGAAGTCAAAATGAGGTTCTCTTTTTTGTTTCTTTTTGTGTTTTTTAAAGATGAGTTTTTACTTTTTAAAGATTAGTTATTTGGTTAGTTGTTTTTAGAGATAATTCCCATTTTTATTCTTATTTTCAAAACTATATGTATCTAGGTAAGGAAACTTCCCTCCCTCCTCCACAATCCATATTTGTTTAACGACCTTTATTATCATTCAATTGTTTTCTACAAGCAAGCATTTATGAAAAACTGTGGAATTCATAGTGTGGAATTGATTTACAATGTTTTTTTTTTGTCGACAGAGTCTCGCTCTGTTGCCCAGGCTAGAGTGCCATGGCGTCAGCCTAGCTCACAGCGACCTCAAACTCCTGGGCTCAAGCAATCTTCTGCCTCAGCCTCCTGAGTAGCTGGGACTACAGGCATGTGCCACCATGCCCGGCTAATTTTTTCTATATATTTTTAGTTGGCCAATTAATTTCTTTCTATTTTTGGTAGAGATGGGGTCTCACTCTTGCTCAGGCTGGTCTTGAACTCCTGACTTTGAGCAATCTTTCTGCCTCGGCATCCCAGAGTGCAAGGATTACAGGTGTGAGCCATCGTGCCTGGCCTGATTTACGAATTTAATACACAGTTACCTATGTGAAACAGTGAAGTTGTAATGAAAAGGAAATTATCACTAATCATTAAGGAAATGCAAATTAAAACCACAATGAGATACCACCTTACCCCTGTCAGAATGGCATTGTTAAAAAGTCAAAAAACAACAGACAATGGTGTGGATGCAGAGAAAAAGAAACACTTATACGCTGTTGGTGGGACTGCAAACTAGTACAACCTTTTTGGAAGGTAGTATGGAGATTCCTCAAGGAACAAAAAGTAGACCTACCATGAGATCCTGCAATCCCACTACTGGGTATCTACCCAAAGGAAAAGAAGTCATTTAATCAAAAAGATACCTGCAGTCAAATATTTATTGCAGGACAATTCACAATTACAAATATGTGAAATCGATCCAAGTGTCAATTCATTCATAAATGGATTAACAAAATGTGGTGTGTATACACACACATACACACACACATACACACACACACATCATGGAGTACTACTCAGCCATAATAAAGGAATGAAATAATGTCATTTCCAGCAATTTGGATAGAACTGGAGACCATTATCCTAAGTGAAGTGTATCAGGAATGGAAAAACAAAGACCACATGTACTCACTAATAAGTGGAAGCTAAACAATGGGTACACATGGGTACATAAAAGTAAAGGACATTGGAGGCTAAGGAGGGAGGATGGGTGATAGACATCCTGGAGGCCTGGTTTTAGCATTATACAGTGTATCCCTGTAACAAAAGCATTTGTACTCTCTTGACATTTTGAAATAATTTTTTTTTAAAAGGGAGATTTACCTTTTATTTCCAGTATAATGACTTGAAAATAAACAATGAAGTTATTAAATGATGTGCTCTTGAAGCATAGCTGGGGTTAAAGGACTTAGAAGAGACAGCTTTTACTTCCTAGTACTGCTGAGTCTAGCACAGTATTGTGCAAAGAGTAGCTGCTCAATAAATGCTGATTGTAAGGAATTGAGTTTCTATAGTAGATACTCTAGCTCTCTTGGACTCTTTCTTTCTGAGTTCATCTCTCTGCTACCTGTGGTGTGACACTATAAGATACTCCAGAGGTCATTCTTGGCTGTGGTTGTGAGGGATTTTAGGAGTTCTAGATGCTGTTGCATTTTATTCTTAATAAGTTTCTGCTCTAACATTATGCATTGGTTTTTGTTGGTGATGTCTTATGTTGTTCATTATGACCAAGCCCTTATTTCCTGTATGACTTAGAATCCTGTTGGCCCTGATAACTTTGGTGGCTAGAACCCTGCCCTGTTTCTTTAAATCACCTAGTTTCACTGACTTCTCCTACTGAGTCCTAGTCCATGTGTCTGTGTTTCTGAAGTCTTCAGGTATACTTACTTGTGTTGAAGCTTCTCTACTTGAGCATCTATTTCTTGTTGTGTTTGTATGGGAGGAGGCAGCGGGTAGCAGCAAAGATCAGTATGAAATGTATGGGCTTCTAACTGATCCACATCCTAAGGCAGAGTCTTCCATTTACTAGTTGCATGCCAATTTCACCTCCTGAAGCCTTGGTCTCCTTATATATTTGTTATTCTTTATCCTGTTATCTTTTTTATTTTACTTTATTTTTTAAGATTTTTTTTGCTCACACTGAAATATTAAGTCTCTTTATTTAAAAATAAGTATTATATTACTCACTTCAAAGGGTTTTGATGTGAATTACATGAGATAACATAGGTAAAGGTCCTTGATACAGAGCCTCATACAGAGTAAGCTCTCAATGAATGATGGTGGTCTGCCCTCAAATTAGCCTTTTCATGCCTACCCTCTATTATATCTGTCACCTACCTATTACTAGACAGTACCTTCTGATGACAAAAACCCACCTGTCTGGACTTGCTCATATTATCAGACTCCGTGAGCTGTCTTGATTTTCCTGGCATTTCATGGTGGATATGTCCAATCTTCAGGTCCTGAACCAATGGGCCCTTCCCCTCTTTTCCAAAATAAGAAGTCTTTCCATGTCCTGAGCTCCATTCCTGAAACTTGCTTTACAATTAATTGCCTTATGGAATTACTTATTTGCATTTTTCTGTAATAAAATAAACACTATTTTAAGAAAACAATGTGTCCATTATGTCCATTTTGAGTTAATGTTATTTCATGTTTATATGTACATACTTCAAAATTATTTCGTGAGTGCCTATTATGTACGAGCACTGTTAGGAGCACCAGAGATATGTTGAAGAATAAAACAGGCAAAAATGTCTTAATATTCTAATAAAGGAGGTCAACAATAAACAAACACATTATGCCATATTATGATAAGTCCTATGAAGAAAAATAAAAAGTTATGGGATAGAGAGACATGACAGGTGTACATGTGTACATTTACGCAGAGCTCTAAAGATGCAAAGGCACGAATTCTAAAAGGAAAACAGAGAAATAGAACCTGAATTATGTTTGTTGAAAAAATATCATCACAAACATGGAACCAAGGCCAAAGGATAGTTATGTGTACCATCTTTTATTATACTGGAGCATTGTCTAGTCAGCCCTTCCAGGATTCTTTAATTCTCTAGGGGAACATACCTTTGGCATTCACTTTACTCTTGATTAGGGCCCAGACCCTGTGAAGTTACATGTTAACTTATAGATTTGTGTCCATCAGAATTGCAAATGATTTCTAACTGGTAGAAAAGATAGAATAAATAACCCCAAAGTTTATAGTTTTATTGCCTGTAGTACATTAACCAGTTTTGTCTCTCAGTGTCTTACTCCATTGAACAGAAATTTATTTCTCACAGTTCTAGAAGGTGGGAAATTCAAGATAAATCAAGATGCCAGCATCTGGCAAGGGTCTTCTTGCTGCATCATCCCATGGACAAAGAAAAGATATGAGAGGGGCAAAAGGGGACCAAATTCGTCCTTTCATAAGGAACCCACTCCTGCAACAACTATCCCATTCCCCGAGTAATGGCATCAATCCATTGATGAGGGCAGAGCCCTCATGGCTTAATCACCTTTCATTAGGCCCCACCTCCCAACACTATTGCATCGGGGATTAACTTTCCCTTGTTGCTTTTTGGAGGACACATTTGCTATTTGTTGATAGCATTCAACAAACGTATCTTAATATGCTTTACATATATAGCCTATTTCTTTATTCTTTGAACTAGATTTCTAATCCTTCTGGTTCTTTATTGATGAGTTCAAAATCTTTGACATTTGTTCTGTATTTGTATGAAGGTTATGGTTTTGGCTTTTGAGAAATTATATACTTTGGCACACAAAAAAAGCTCTCCTTGGCTACTGGGTGGAGAATGGAAAGTGTGAGGGTTTGGAGGGGGAAATGTTGTCAACAGTAGAAGCAGGAAGACAAATGAGCTTGGTACAGAGATTCAGGTAATAGGAATGGTTAAATGGCCTGGGTAAGTTGTAGTGATGGAGATTGTGAGAATCGATTGGACTTTATATTTGATTTGAGGTAGGGATAAAACTTGCTGATGAATGGCTATCTTGGATTTCTGTTGTGGCACTTGGGAAATGGTGGTGGAGGAAGAGCAGAATTTTTGAAAAATTAGAAGATCCATTTTGGAGGTGTTCATTTTAGACATAACCTATATGTCTTTGGCAAATTTCCTTATGGTAAAAGATGTCTACTTTTGCAATTGCCAGGCAAGTCTTAGGTTTTAGCAAATGTTTATAATGATGTAAATGCTCTTTATACATCATGTCTTCTGAAATCCCTAGAGTGATTTCTCTTTTTATGTGTGCAAATTAACTACTTTAGGCTTCATCCTCAAACATCTTCACTGTTAAATTAAACATTTCTCTCTAAAATTTTAAGCTTAATATGTCCAGAATGAGTCTCCTATGACTCACTCTGTAAAGCCATCCTTCCTCCTCATTCTCCCACTGACACCTTCTCAATCTCAGTGCATGGTATCACTATTCACCCAGATAAACTTGTGGGGTCATCCGTCTTTTCTTCCTTCCTTCCCTTCCCCCATTCACAATACATCAGTAAGGCAGGCATAAATCTTTATATTTCAGGTCTGTCTACTTTAATTTTCATGGTAAAATTAAAGGACTGATGGACTGATGGCTCAGTCCAGTCCAGGCAAACATTATCTCCTACTTTCTCACTGGTCTTCCCACTTCACATCTTGTCTCTTATAAATTCACTCTTCATTCAATACCAACAGAATTCTTAAAATGTAAATGAGACCATGCCCATTCTCTGCTTAAAACACTTCTATTGTTGCCCACTGTACTTACAGTAAGTTTTAAGCTCCTCAGCCTGGCATTAAGACCCTGCTTTCCTCACCAAATTCATCAGTCCTGCTCCTCTCCTCACTTCCAGTCCCATGGGCCTTCTTTCAGTTCTGAGAGCTCTGATTTCTTTTCTGACTCCAGGTCTGATCCTCTTCTTGAAACTCTCCACTCTTCTCAGCTTAAATGTTACCTCCTCAGGGAGGGCTCCTAGGATCCATCTGTCTAAAATAGGTCCCTTGCCTGCCATTGTTAGTTTATGTCTTAGAAACGTTTTTAATCCTTTATTCTACTTCCATAATTTGTTTTTATTTTATTTGCTTTATTGGCAAAGTCTGTCTGGGTCACCATTTTATCTCCAGCCTTTTGCTTGCTCCTAGAATAGGAAAGACACTTGGTGAATTATTGTTGCAGGAATGGTTATAGAGTCCACAATGATATTTTAAAAATTATTTATAAACAAAAATTTACTTATAAGCAAAAATATAAGGCGTTTTATTTTTTAAAAAAGACCAATGATAGAGTTCTTAGAGAAAGATATTTAAGTTTAAACTTCAAATTTCCTAATTTCTATTGTAATGTCCAGTCCAACAGACATCCATGTAATGAATTCTTCTCTTATTTCTTATCAGGATCCTTCTTTTAGTTTCAAAAGTTACCTTTTGTAGCTATTCACTGATTCTTCTGGGTCAGTATTTTATATTTCCTTCACATTATATGCTACATTTGTCAGAAACTTTTTCTTTAAATAAGTGCAGAATATTAACATTATGCTACTTCAGCAGAATTATTATGGTTCAAAACTTTCAAAGGCAAAGTTACTATTTTCTTGCAAAGAAAAGAAATAATTTATTTCTTTTTCCATTATAGATTTATCCTTAGGCTCTTCTTACTATTTGTGATTAATTTTTCTGCTACATTTCATTCATTTATTTAATCTTATAATAGGATAACATTTGTCTGAAAATGGGACTAATTTTAAAATAAATGAATTATCTATATTGCCCCACACCTTTTAACTTCAGGAGCTTAATTGTTTGTGGTAACTTTCTATAAGGTGTAGTTAAAATATACTCTGTCAGGTTGAGGATAATAAGAATGACTCAGAATTATTTCCTAAGAATTCATAGTTTTAAATATACTTGTAAGCTGGGTTAATTGATCAAGACCATATTTTGGGACATAAGACCTTTGAAAAAATTGACTTAAAACTTTCTTGTTATTCCTTAACACTTTGTGAACATATAAGAATTGGAACCCTCATTTTAAATTAAAGAAAACTTTAAAAAAATTACAGCATACATATATATTTATGTATATATATGTAGTAAAGAATACTCTATAGTTGTTGGATATAATGTTCTATAAAACAAATTAGGCCAAGATGGTTAGTAATGTCATTCTAAACTTCTATATCCTTAAGTGTTTTTTTTATAATCTGCATTTTCTATTAGTTACTGAAAGGAATTGGTCAAAGTCACTCCTATATTTGTGGTTTTGCATATCATTCTTTTATTTCTGTCAACTTCTGCTTTATATAATTGAAATTTATACTAATTAAGTATTTGTAAATCTTAGATTCTTGGACTTCACCATTTTATTACTTTAAAATGTACATCCTTTTATTTTGTAATCATACTTAAGATCTACTTAAGATCTACTTTGTTCAATATTAACAGACATATAATTATTCTTTTTGTTAATATTTACATGGTAAGTCTACTTGATCTATTTTCATACTTTCAAACTATATGTGTCCATATACTTAAAATGTTTCTTGTATAAACAGAATAAAGATACATTTTGTTTTTTATCTAGCCTGACAAACTCTGTATTTTTAATATAGTTTAATTTTAGTTTTTACTTGCTTGGAATTCTTTTATTAGTTCTACTGAAGTATAATTGACAAATAAAAATTATACATATTCAAGGTAAAAACAGTGATGTTTTGATGTGCATATACATAATGAAATGCAATTTTTAAACTTTGATTGGAGAGTTGAGTCCATTTGCACTAAATATCACTGATTTACCTCTTTTAGGTATATCATCTTGCTATTCATACTATTATCCTATTTGTTCATCCTTTAATTCTCTCTTTTTTGGCTTTTTATTCATCACGTTATCATACTTTTTACTATTCCATTTTTAAATCTTTTTAAAGTTTTAATTTATATTCTTTTATTACTCTTTAGTGGTTACATTGTTGATTATAATATAGTTTTACTACTTGAACATGCAAAAAACTATCATTTAATTCCATTGCTCCTCTTCAACCTTTTGTGCTACTTTTATCATATATTTCATTTATATAGACTTCTATATTTTATAAATCACATAAGACATTATATGTTTTTGTTTTAATAATCAGTATGCACTGAAGTTTACCCTCAAATTTGTCTTTTCTTTTGCACTGTTTCCTGAAGTTCTGTTTCTATGAGATCGTTTTCCTTCAGCCTGAAGAAGTCTCTTTAGTTTTCCTTGTAGTGCAAGTCTCCTCACCAAAGGTTCTCAGTTTTGTTTTTCTGAAAATGTCTATTTTGCCTTCATCTTTCTGAAAAATATTTTTAGTGTGTACAGAATTCTAGGTTGGTATTATTTTTTTTATTTCAGCACTTTAAATATGTCAATCCCTTCTCTTCTTATTTCCACATTTTTCTGTTGGAGAGTTGGCTGTTAATATTAGTTTTGCTAACATTTATGTTAGAACTTTGCATTAAATTCTACATTTCCCTTATGATTTTTCTGTAAATTTTCTATCCTCTTTTCTTTTATAGGCTTCAATCTGGGCATTTTTTTATTGACTTGTCTTCAGTTCACCTGATCATCTATTGTAATGTTTTTCATCTGTTATTGAACTCATTTACTGAATTCTTTATTTCAGCTCTTACTTTTTCAGTTGTAGAATTTCAGTTTGATGCTTCTATGGATTTCATGTTTCTACTGAAATTTTCTATCCTTTATTTACTTGAATATATTAGTCATGGCTATTTAAAAATACCTGTTTCATAATTTTAATATCAAAACACCTTGGTGTTTCTTTTGTTTTCTGGTGAGTTCATTCTGTTTTTAGCAAGCCTTGTATGTTTTGGATGAATGTGAACATTGTAGACATCAAGTTAAGAATCAAGTTTTCTTTTGCCAGACATATGTAGTGGCAGTGGGTTAAGTAGACCTCTTAGATGGTTGCTTTTAGTCTTTGTTAGGCCTGGACTATATAAAATTTGCCCTTACTCTCCCCCCAAGGAGGCCTTAAGGACTCTCAACCCCAAGCTTGAGGTATTTACCAAGGTCCTCAAATTTTGATGGAGTTGAACATTAGTCTCTGTTTTTCTAGCACTAGACATCACTTGAATATATTTTTAGCCCCTTGTTGCTTTGTGTTGTTTCTTTTTTGGAGTTCATCCCTGTGTACCACTTAAGAGAAAATTTGGAACCATTGTTTTGAGGTTCCCTGATCTAGAGCTCTTTTATTTTTTGGATTTTGGCCCTTAATTTCCACCTTTTCTGGCAGCTCTGAATTCTGATATTTACCTCTTCAGGGAAGTAAGAGCCCTTCTTTCTGATTCAGCTCTCTTCACCTGTGCCAGTGCAAACTGGAGTATGTCTACAGAGAAAAAACACCCACTTAAAGCCCTTCTCTTCCTTTAAGGATTATAGCTACTCAATTTTGCTGCTTGTTTTAGTTGTTTTTCAGGGACTTCAAACAGTTGTTTTTATATTTTGTCCAGGACTTTTAAATTGTTTGTAGTGTGAGAATTAGTTGGACATAACTAATCTATCTTGCTTACTATTGAAATTGAGTTATTATTTTAAAGCTACGTATGTTAAACATTCACTATTTGCCGGGTATGGTGCTTTGGGATTTAATTGTATTGTCTCGTTTAACCCTCACGCTTGTCTTTGAAGTAGTTATTATTACTTTCATAGATAAGGGAATTGAGACTTGGAAAGGATAATAAACTGGTTCAGATCACACTAGTTGCGTCCAGATCTGTCTGACACTGAAGTGGCATGATGCTGCTTCAAAAGCTAATGTTCTTTACTTTGAGCGAGAGAGAAGAAGAAGATGCTAGAGCTTGTTTCAGGCTTTGACTAAGAATACCAGGGCTTACTTTACTGTTTTTCTGACTGATAATGCCTTATCTACAAAGACTTATCTCACTTCTACTTAGAAATTGATCTCTGTAAAGATTTACTAGTAATATGAGTGAGACAGCAGAAAAAAAAAGACAAGAAAAACTTGAATATTATGTTCTCAGAGTTTTATTTAAGAACATTTTAAAGAAACAATGTATGTCATACCAACTGTCTTTGCTGCTTTAATTGGTACTTGAAGAAATCTTCAGATAATTCAATACATCTTGAATTATTTTTTAATTTATTTTCTGCAGTTCATTAATTGAGGCTAGATGACATGCTGCGAGTATAAAGAAATTGAGTTATTCCAACATTTTATTCTAGAATTCTTATAGTTTCATGCCTTAGGTTTAGGTCTGTTATCCACCATGAGTTGGTTTTTGTGAGAGGTGAAAGGTGTGGAACCTGCTTCAGTCTTCTATATTTGGCTATCCAATTTTCCCGACACCATTTATTGAATAAGGATTCTTTTCCCATTGTATGTTTTTGTCTGCTTTGTCAAAGATTAGATGGTTATATGAGGATGGTTTTATATCTGGGTTCTCAGTTCTGTTCCATTGGTCTATGTCTCTGTTCTTGTGCCAATACAATGATGTTTTAGTTACTATAGCCTTGTAGTATAGCTTGAAGTCTGGTCAATTGGCCAAGGTCACAAAGCTAGAAAATGGTATAGGTGGGATTTAAAATCTGTCTGTCTGACTTTTTATTCTATAGAAATACTAAAATTCAGAAAAATCTCAACCCAAATTCTTGAAGAATGAGATGTTATTATCCATTGATTTTCTGATCAGTTTAAGCACCATTACCATATTTTTTTAAATTTTAACATTAGCTAGAAATTTTGCTTAAAAATATCATTCCACTTCACAATATATTCCTCAGAGACTACTGAGGAGAAGGAGGATGACTGAAGGAAAATTTTCTATGAATTTTAAGTTTTGAAGGAAAAGAGGGAAATTATGGATGTGGAGTAATACTTACTATATAGGTTGTGAAAGTTTTAAGAATTATAATGGAATCTGAAAACTATTATCAGAAACATAGACTAGTTGTTAATTGATCATTCATTAATTCATATATTCTGTAGGCATTTATTTATTATACACTACATATTGAAAGAAAATTGTCATTGAATGTTTACCATGTGCCAAATAATACACTAAGTAGTTTTATAAAAATTATCACACTTAATACAACAGGCCTCTGTGTAATGTATTATTGTTCCTATTTTCAGTTGAGAAAACTGTGGCTTAGTGGTCATTAATAATTTCTGCAATGTCAGGGAGATAATGGCTATGCAATTGGTTGACACGGGCTTTGAGCCCAGGACTAAATGATTCTGAGAGCAAGACTATAAAGTCGTGGGGTGCTGGTCCAGCCACTGGAGGGTGGAGTGGCAGTCCCTGGAGAGTAAAACACAGTTTGGGACCACAAAGGGCTTTATAATCTGGAAGGAGAGATAAGAAAACAACAAATATAAATCTAATAGTAAAATGAATGCAATACATTTCATGATTGGGATGCAATATTTAGAACTTCAAAGGAGGGAGAGAGATTACTTCCAGCTGCGATAATTAAAGAAATGTTCTGGAAAAAAATGTGGTTATTTAAGTAAAGACCTGAAGGATACCATATAAATTAGAAACCATGATAATGTATCATAAAACAGCCACTGCAGTATCACTTCTGTGCTTGAGTTGGAAATAGCTGCTCCCTGCTCTAAGTTCCTAAGCACTTATCTAAACCTTTTTTTAAAGGCACCTGGTATTTTATATCTTATGTTGTGATTAAATATGCACACGCTTTCTCTTTGACCTCCTTTGAGGCAGAGACCTATTCCTCAGTAGGTCCCCACAGTGCCTGGCATGGTGCCTGTGACATAGTAGGGGCTTTTCAAGATTCTCTTCCCTTGGTGTCAGTAGTGTCATGCTCTCCTGTCTTTCTCTCTCTCTAGGCTCTCTTCGTGCTCTCTTAGGTGAGAAGGTGGTGTACTCCATTCAATCTCTTGGCATCTGCCTCTCACACGTAACCTGTTGAAGGACTTGGTGAAATCTCATAACTTCAGCGATCGCCCATGTGCTTATGGCTCCTGAAATCAATAGATTCTTCTGAACTCTAAATCAGTTCGCACAACATATCTCCATATGTGTGTCCTATAGACACTCTAATGTGAACAGGTCTCCAACTGAACTCATTATCTGCCCCACCTTGGTCCCGAGTTCTTCCTACATGCTCCACGTCAGTGAATGTTGAGGCCAAGGCTATTCAGGTCGTGTGACTCTTTCCTCTTCTCCTCTCTTTGCTTGTCTACATCTACCCACTCATGAAGTTCTGTCATAGTTGAGGAGATAGTTCTTCAATCTTTTTGGTTCCATAAATTTCCATGGCCATTTTCTGAATTCAAACTCATCTAGATTATATCTCATCTAGATTAATTCAGAGTGTCCCTGACTTCAGTATTGCTCTCTCATGATCCATTTTTTTCAAATTGCTGCCCAGAATGATTTTTAAAGTACAAATCTACAAATGCTATTCCTTTAATATTTTAGCTTTTCAGTGCCTATTAGATAAGAATTAAACCCCTTGGCATGGCAAATAGAGACAACCTATTTTTCTCCACTGTTTCTCTTGTTTGTTTCTGTGTCTAACCAATGTTCTGTTCATATCGAATTGTAGTTCTCTGCCCCTTAACACATTCACTTTTCTGTATTTTGAGAGGAAGAACCTTGCTTTCTATCTCTGAACCATAAGGACCAGCTTATTCTTTGGTATATTATAAGAACTCAATAAATGTTTGCCAAATGAGTGGATAAACAATGCTTGACAAGTAACTAAAAATACATCTGAGAATAAAGAATTCATCCTTTTAATATGAAATTTGAACTTGATATGTTTTGGGGCATCCTGCATAATTTTCTACTTCTTGGCAATATACCTTTTATTTCCTAATCTTCATGGCTCCATCAGAATTTACCCCGTCAAAAAAAGAAATGCAAGTATAAACCTAAACATAATGCAAAACTAAGGATAGTAAGAAGAATTTCTCTTAAATATACACTAACTTCAATCTAATGGTCATCACTTTCTTTGTAATTTATTTTTTTCTTATTGGGTGCATAGACTTGGAACACTACAAACTATGGATTATTTTGTATTGTGTTGGCGTTCACATAAAATACTAGTGCTAAAATATGTACATGATTATCACATGTACTATATTTTACTTCTGTAATATTTTTGGATTTTTGTAATACCAAACACTGTTCTATGGATATTTTTCATTTTACATACTTATGATCCTTTTTGAGAGACATAGAGTGTATCAGGGGTCCTCAAACTTTTTAAACAGGGTGCCAGTTCACTGTCCCTCAGACCACTGGGGGTCTGGACTATAGTTTAAAAAAACCTATGAAGAAATTCCTATGCACACTGCACATATCTTATTGTGAAGTAAAAAAAAAAACAAATGGGCAAAAACATTCTCATGTGGCCCTTGGGCCATAGTTTGAGGACACCTGGAGATAATCAACTAGCTTGTACTGTAAAAAACTTGCATAAAGTATATGTCTGTCTGTCTATCAAATCTGTCGGTGTTATACTCTCTGCTTTGCAAATGCACTATTTAAGGATAGAATTGTTTAACTTCTTCATATGATTATTAAAAAATCCTGGGTTTATTTTTCTTTCAAAAACACAGGGATCCCATTTAGAATTAATAAACTAACTGCTGAGACTGTGGGCTCTGCAGTGTCAGGGGTGAACTTAAGGCAGCATAACTAATCTACAAAGCTTGCTTGCTTCCTCAGTACCTGTGATTCTTCACTTTTGACACAAGGATGCGACTATTACACACCACCCACTTATCACAAGAATTCTTTTCTCAGGAATATAACCTAAATTTACCCTTTTAATTGGGTTATTATTTCTTTTAAATGCAGGGCTAGTTCTACACTTAGTTTATCTTTGCAGTGTTTTGTGCTCATTGAAATCATGGAGATGATACATAGAGTGTGAAGAAAACATAGGGTTCAAAGCAGGAAAACCCTGGGGTAAGATGTTATCTCAGCATAAAAATATATACCAGAGACTTTATACTATCTCCTCAGGCATATATTAGATATTGGGCCATAGCTCCATTTTCTCATGCTTGCCAGCTGCTATCGGCATGGATTCCATACCCCACCTTACCCTCTGGCCACCAAAAACTTTCCTAAATTAAAAATGGATTTGTTGATAAATAATGTAGACATATTGAAAAAAAGAACTGTTTATTTTTTATTAATGCTAGGATACATTGGTTTTGTCCTCTCTGTTTAATTCCATTAATGTGATATAGTATAGAAAATGTCTGGAGAAAAAGGAAAATGTAAATGAGATATAGAATCCTTTAATCTTAGAAACAAATGAGATATCAGAATTAACCTAGATGGCTCAACCTTCTTGGCCAGTGTGGAGATCCCCTCTGATATACTTGGTACCATAACTTATGCTGAAACCTTTCCATGTTGATAAAGTTGCTGTATCAGTTTTACTATACCTCTACTTGTTTGAGAATATTTTCTTTCTTTCTTTCTTTCTTTCTTTCTTTCTTTCTTTCTTTCTTTCTTTCTTTCTTTCTTTCTTTCTCTCTTTCTCTCTTTCTCTCTTTCTCTCTTTCTCTCTTTCTCTCTTTCTCTCTTTCTCTCTTTCTCTCTTTCTCTCTTTCTCTCTTTCTCTCTTTCTCTCTTTCTCTCTTTCTCTCTTTCTCTCTTTCTCTCTTTCTCTTTCTTTCGGCTAAGATCTACAGTAAAAATTTGAATAAAATGGGTGATGCCAGACAATTTTCTCTTTTGTTTTGGAGAAGAAAATCATGCTGTTCACTATGTGGGTATATTAATCCTGCTATAGGAATATTGTGGTAATTGTGCTGCCTTTAGGTATAGTAGAGCAGGGAACCATATTGTGGATTGGGCCAGAGAATAGGAAGAGAGACCCTAAGTGTAAAGGAGAAAGAATTTAAGTTTCTCTTGATTTGTAAGCCAAGAGAAATAGTACATTACATACAGTCAGGCCAGGATTTAGGAATTATGAGAGATCAAAGAGAAGTAACTATGGAATTGGTTTTGTCCTTGGTGGCTAAAGTGTAGCTAATTCCTGAGAGCACATGGAATGGGAAGGGCCTGGAAGCTCTGAGAACAGGCTAGCTGTGTGAGCCTAGAACCTTGGGCTTCTAATTTTTGCAGTTCTTGTACTCACTGTGATCGTCTTCCTCTGCAACCATTTAGTATTTAATAAAGTCATATAGAAAGCTTTCATCTGTCTAAATTATGCTACAGGGGACTAAGGGAATAAATTTATTCAATATTGTTTGTTAAAGTGAGATGTATTAAAATGGGAAGAGAAGATCCCAAGCCTGCATAGTGGAGGCAGCTGGAATAAATGGTAAAGAACTTTTACGGAGAGATGAAACTTAGGAAGACAGAGGCAGTTCTGTTAGTTGTCTCACTGTCCACAGACTAAATCTTGGAGATTTGGAGTTTTGTTAAAGTAGGCTGTATTGTCTGAAGGTTGTTCTTTACAACTTTCCCTAAGTTTTATTCATTAAAACTAATTCTTCCTTCTGGAGAGATTGTGACTAAAGCCAATAGCAAATAAGATGAGTCATAAAATATGTTATTCCAATTGTGATAGTCCTTTTAAGTCTTTTCTTTCAAAATAACCATGGTCCCTTCAGCAATCCTCATGCTTTGTGGTTCCTATGTGCTTTGTCATAATGATTGCTCATTTCTAGAACCTCATATGCCTTTCAAAATGTGCCACACAGAACTGCTCAGAGTACTCTAGCTGAGCTGTGGGATCCTGAAGAGGTCAGCAGGACAGCCTGCTGCTTTCCTGGTTCTGCACATTTCATTTCTATTAGTGAAGCTCAAGTCTATATTTTGATTTTTTTCTTTAGATGGAATATAGAGAATTTCTTTAAAAATATTGTGATTATCTTACACTGTGAATCAAAAGAAAGAAAACAAGTGCCATGTTGAATACATTTTTGCTTTAAATGCATGGCTTTGAGTAAACAAATTAGAGATAAATTTGTCTGTGCTGGTTAGTCTGATCTAGCCACCAAAATAGTTTCATTACTATTTTTAGGTAACTAGCAAACTTCCCCAGGCAGGTTTTAGGAGTAATGACCCAATAAAGCATGAGATATGGGAAAGAGGACCCAGGGAAAAGACGCAGTTCTGATGGAGAAGATCAGGAGGGTAAGGGAGGGAGGGAGGGATAGGGGAGGGACTGGGTTTGGAAGTGGGCCATGAAGGCTAATGCAGTTACTTCTATTTTCTTCCTAGTCTGATACTCATAATAAAGCAATATCTCCTCCTTTCTAAAATATTGGCTGTTTGGTGTGTTTAATGTTATTTGTCCATGTGAGTGAGATTAGGCTAAGTGGCTAATTCCCAATCATTCCTAATTCCTCTGAATAAACTCAATATGACCACCCAGAACAATTTTTGGCTATATTGTACTTGCATATAAATAAAATTCATAGGTTTTTTTTTTCCATGGGAAATGTTGATAAGGTAGTTTCTTCATCCTATATTGGTAAAGCTCTTTTTAAAGGTACAGTTCTTTGTATTTAGTCAAAATATATTTATGTATGTATATTCTGTTAGTTTTATCACATAATAATTTATTGAAATCTGTTATAATCCAAATTCATTCATTTATTTCAATATATTTCCTTCTACAAATTGATGATATCTATAGATGTGATATGCTTGTCACTTATGTCTTCATTATCCTGATCATTGATAAAATGGTCAGAGAAGAGAGTACCCCCCATGGCAAATCACTACAGAGAAGGAGATGAATCAAGGGTTACATGACACATTAATCAATATGATGTGGATCATTTACCCAGCTATTAATATGTACTTCTAGCATATTCTCCAGACTACGCAGCCCATCTCGCTCACAGTGATAAGAAACTTTTCGAAAAGCCATGTGAAATCAAGAAAACTCTTGCTTATCATGAAATTTCAGAATTAGAAAGGAGCTTTAAAATCATGTACTATATCCTTCTCACCTTGGAGAAAATATTGATCTACTAACTACTAACCTTATCACAAAACCAGAAATGCCTTACACTGCAAATATTCTGACTCAGGAGCTCCATATCACATTCTAAGGAATCAAAATAACCTTAAAGGTATAGTCAATAAATAATGTTAAGATGAATACATAGGAAGTCAGCTGGAATAAGATGGTGGACTAGAAGCAGCCCATGCATGCCACTCTCAAAGAGAGGATTAAAAGTTGCAAGTAGATGCCCACCTATGAATGGGCTTTCCTGGAGACAGCATTGTGAGTTATCAGAGCAGGAACAGGATATGCTCAGAGTGAAGGAGAGAGTGATCTACTCAGCAAGATCAGAGGTATTTGGGGGAGGCATCCACACATGTGTAAGAATAAGAGGAGAGAACCCTGGGACTTAATACCTGCAGTGCCCAGGTGGACACTGCAACCTGAGTTGTGTAAATGCCCTCCCATCCCACACACCACTGCAGACCTCAGGACTAATCAGAGAGCTGCTTGAAAACTGGGCAATGACATTGCACTGGAGAGCAGGCACAGAAGGGACCCAGTGGCTTCCATTCCTGGGTCACTGCAACTGATACCATTCTGAGCTTTCAGGTCCAAACTGCCTGCTTTACACAGGGCTTGGCTTTGCTGCAACTGCCTAAGCATTACACAGGTCAGGGAGGGAGGAGATAGAGCAGACATTCTTGCATGTCCCATAACTGGGAGCTTAGTGCCCCTCCCCCCTCAGGGGGATTTGAGCAGAACAGGTGCTACCAACATAAGCCCCTTTGCATCTGCCTCAGTGAGACTTGGGCAGGGAGAGAGTCCCAGACACCTTGTGGTCTGACTCTGTGGCCCTGCCCCATAGCTCCTGTGTGCCACCTGACAGGGACTGTCTCCACAGCTCCCACCTGCTGCCTGGTAGGACCCAAACCCACAGTCTAATGCTCCTCCACTCACCCACATGCCACCATGGCACCCAGACCCAGGTAGAGTGAATGCCTGCAGCTGTTAAACCTGCAACCACTACCTAGATAGCCTCACCCAGCTGCCACTGCCACACCCATGGGGAGACTTGGGCAGAGAAATCTCCCACAACACTGTGGAGAGGGACTTGTCCAGCAGCCTGCTCAAGCTTTCAACAGTAGTCTGGGGAACAACCCAACACTCTTCACAAAGATTAACCAACACCAACTTGGACTGTGACAATCACAGGGGAATGAGACAATAGAGAACAGCTATATTACAGGCTCTCAGTGCATCTGCCCCTCTCCTGCTTCATCAATCCTCCAGAGCAGGACACAAAAGTACCATCTAGTGACTTCTTCTCACTAAGTAGGAGAGTTTCCAGAATAGCAAAATAGGTATGCTACAAAATAGGTATGCTATCTGCCCTGAGCTGAGAGAAGAGATTTCAGATGAGAGAAACCAGCAAAAGAATTCTGGCAACATGAAAAAACAAGCCAGTTTGACACCCCTAAATGATCACAATAGGTCTAAAACAACAGACCCCAACCAAAAGGAAATTGTTGAAATGTCAGAAATGAAATTCAGAATATGGATGGCAAATAAGATGAATGAAATTGAAGAGAAAGTTGAAAACTAACACAAAGAAGCCAAAAAAATATTTTAGAATATGAATTAAAAAATGAAAAAGTTGCTAAAGCAATAGATAACACATGAGAGGATATAAATAGAACTTAAAGGAATAAAATAGTCATTTGCAGAATTTCAAAATACAACAGAAAGCTTCAATAGGCTAGACCTAGCAGAAGAAAGAATCTTAGAGCTTAAAGACAAGACTTTTGAACTAACAGTCAGTCAAAGATGGAGACAAAAAAATAAATGAGAATGAACAATCACTTAAGAAATATGAAACTGTGTGAAGTGAGCCAATATACAAATTACAGGCATCCCTGAGGGAGAAGAAGAAAAAGCAAAGAGTATGAAAATCTATTTGAAGCAATTATTGAGGAAAACTTCACTGGTATAGCCAGAGATTCAGATATCCAGATAAAAGAGAGTCATTAAACACCAGGAAGATTTATAGCAAATAAGAAATCTCCAAGACACACAGTCATCAATCTGGCCAAAGTCAAAATGAAGGAGAAAATTCTATAAATTGCAAGATGAAAACAACAAGTAACCTACATATGAAGACCCATCAGTTAATAGCAGATTTCTCAGCCAAGACCTTATAAGCCAGAAGGGATTGAGGGATCACTTTTAGTCTTCTTAAATAGAACAACTGCCAGCCTATAATTCTGTGCCCTGAAAAACTAAGTTTCATAAATAATGGAGAAATAAAGACTTTTGCAGACAATCAAACACTAAAGGAATTTGTCACTATTAGACCTGTCCTTTAAGAAATGCTCAAAAGAGCACTATACATGGAACAGCACAATAGATACCCTACAGTGTAAAACACCCCAAATTTAAAGCTCACAGCTCTTACAAAACAATAGCACAAGAAGAAAAACAAAACAATGAGGTATCAACCAACATGATAAACAGAACAATATTCCACATACCAATATTAACACTGAACAGGAACAATCTTAATGCTCCACTTAAAAGACATAGTCTAAATGAATAAATGAAAAAACACAACCCAAATATATGCCGTCTCTAAGAAAACCACTAACTAGCAAGGACCCACCCACACTCAAGAGAAGGAATGGAAAAAAATATTTCACGCAAATGAAAACCAAAAGAGAGCTGGTGTAGCCATTCACATAGCAGATAAAATAGGTTTTAAATCAACAATGATTAAAAAAAAGACAGGGACAGAGATGGTCAGTACATAATAATAGAAACAATTCAATAAGAAGTGAAAAATCCTAAATATATATGTACCTAACACAGGACGTTTCAGATTCATAAAATAAATTCTACTAGATCTGAACAAGGAAATAAGTAGTAGCATCATATTAATAACTGCCAGGGACTTCAATACCTCTTTTATAGAACTAGACAGATCATTGAAGCAAAAAAATCAATAAAGAAACATTGGACATAAATGACTCTAGACCAAATAAAATAACAGACATTTACAGAACATTCTACTCAAAACTACTGAATATACATTCTCCTCATCATCATGTGGGACATTTCCCAAGTTTGATCATATCTTAGGGCACAAAACAAGTCTCAGTAAGTTGTAAATTCAAAAAACGTGAAATCATATCATGCATCTTCTTAGACCACAGTGGAATAAAGCTAGAAATCAATTCCAAGAGAAAGTCTTAAATCTATGCAAATTCATGGAAATGAAACCACCTGTTGTTGAATGATTCGTGGATCAATGATGAAATTAAGATGTAAATGAAAAGATTCCCCAAACTAAATGACAAAGGGGACACAAAGTTTCAAAATCTATGGCATACAGCAAAAGCAGCCCTAAGGGGATAGGTCATAGCCTTAAATGTCTTCATCAAAAAGACAGAAAGATCACAAATTAACAATCAAATGACACATCTCAAAAAGCTACAAAATGAAAAGCAAAGCAAATGCAAAGCCAGGATAAGAAAAAAAAATGACAAAGCTCAGAGCAGAAACAAATGAAATCAAAACCAAAAACGAATACAAAAGATCAATGAAATGAAAAGTTGGTTCTCTGAAAAGATAAAACAAAATTGATAGACTACTAGCCAGACTAACCAGAAATAGAAAATAAAAGACTCAAATAAAATCAATCAAAGATGAAAAAGGAAACATTACAACTGATACCACAGAAATACAAAATATCAACTATGAATACTATGAAAACCTCTATCTACACAAACTAGAAAACCTAGAAGTGGATAATTACTGGAAACACACAACCTCTCAAGCCTGAATCAGGAAGAACAAGAAATCCTGAACAGACCAATAATGAGCAGTGAGATTGAAGCAGAATTAAAAATCTCCCAACAACAATAACAATAATAAAATCCCTGGACTAGGTGAAGTCATAGCCAAATTCTACCAGAACTGTAAAAAAGAACTGGTACCTACCCTGTAGAAATTATTCCATAACATAGAGAAGTAGGGAATCCTCCCCAATGCATTCTACAAGCCAGTATCACTTTGATACCAAAGCCGGGAAAGGACACAAACAAACAAAAAAGAACTATAGACCAATATTCCTTATGAACATAAATGCAAAAATCCTCAACAAAATACTAGAAAACCAAATTCAACAGTACATCAAAAAGATAATTCACCATGATTAAATGGGTTTCACTCCAGTAATGCAAAGATAGTTCAATATTCACAAATCAATACATGTGATTCACCACATAAACAGAAGTAAACAGCAACAATACATGATCATCTCAATGGATGCAGAAAAAGCATTTAATAAATACAGCCCCCTTTCATGATAAAAAGCCCTCAATACACTGGGCATAGAAGGAACATATCTCAAAATTATAAAAGCTATATATGGCAAAACCACAGCCAACATCATACTTAATTGGAAAAATTTGAAAGCATGCCCCTTAATAACTGGAGCAAGACGAGAGTACCCACTGTCACCACTTCTATTCATTATAAGACTGGAAGTTCTAGCCAGAGCAATCAGGAAAGAGAAAGAAATAAATGACATCCAAACTGGGGAAGAAAAAAATCAAACTATCCCTTTTTGCCTATGATATCATCTTGTGTCTAGAAAATCCTAAAGACTCCACAAAAAGACTCCTAGAATTAATAAATAATTTAAGCAAAGTCTCAGATTAAATAATCAATGTACACAAATTAGTATCAGTTGTGTATATTCATAACAGTTAAGCTGAGAGTCAAATCAAAGACTCAATACTATTTACAATAGCTCCAATAAAACTAAACCAAAACAAAATAAGAAACCCTACGAATATACTTAACCAAGATGGTGAAAGAGCTCTACAAGGAGAACTAGAAAACACTGATAAAAGAAATCATAGATGACACAAACAAATGGAAAAACATCCTATGCTCATGGATTGGTAGAATGAATATTGTTAAAATGTCCATACTGTCCAAAGTGACTTACAGATTCAATGCAATCCCCATCAAGATACTAACATTGTAATTTATAGACCTAGAAAAAATAATTATAAACTTTATTTATAATCAAAAAAGAGCCTGAATAGTCAAATCAATTTTAAGCAAAAAGAATAAATCTGGAGGTATCACATCATCAAACTTCAAATTATAGAACAAGCCTATGGTAAACAAAACAATAGGTTACTGCTATAAAGAGACATAGACCAATAGAACAGAATGGAAAACACAGAAATCAAAGCAAGTATCCATGACCAACTGATCTGTGAAAAAGCAGACGAAAACATGCACTGGGGATAAGAAGCCCTATTCAACAAATGGTGCTAGAAAAACTGGATAGACACATGCAGAAGAATGAAAGAAGACCCCTATCTCTTTCTCAACATAAACAAAAATTAATTCAAGATGGATAAAAAACTTAAATGTAAGGCATGAAACAATAAAAATTCTAGATTAAAGCCTAGGAAAAACTCTTGTAGACATTGCTCTAGGCAAAAAATTTATGAATAAGACTCTAAAGGCAAATACAGTAACAATAAAAATAAATACATGGGATATTAAATTTAAAAGCTTCTGCACAAAGAAGTAATCAACAGAGTAAATAGACAACATACACAATGGGAGAAATGTTCACAAACTATACATCCCCAAAGAGTTAATATTCAGTTAATTTACAAAGAACTCAACCAAATCAGCAATTAAAAAAAAAATCCTTATCAAAAAGAGGGCAAAAGATAAAGTTTTTCAAAAGTAGGTACACAAATGGCCAAAAAATATGTCAAAAAATGCTCAAAGCCACTAATCATCAGGGAAACGCAAATTAAAACCACAGTAAGATACCACCTTACCCCTACCAGAATGGCTATTACTAAAAGTAAAAAACAATTAGATGCTGGCATGGATGCATAGAGAAAGGAATGCTTAGACACTATTTGCGGGACTGCAAATTAGTCCAATCTCTACGGAAAACAATATAGAGAGTCCTCAAAGAAGTAAATGTAGACTTACTATTCGATCCAGCAATCTCACTCCTGGGTATCTACCCAAAGAAAAGAAGTCATTTTATGAAAAATACCCCTGAACTCAAATGTTTATCACAGCACAATTCACAATTACAAAAATATGGAATCAACCTAAGTGCCCATTAATTCATGAGTGGATAAAGAAAATGTGGTATATATAGTCCATGGAGTACTACTCAGCCATACAAAGAATGAAATAATATCTTGCAGCAACCTGGGTGGAACTGGATACCATTATGCTAAATGAAGTATCTCAGGAGTGGGAAAATAAATACCACATGTTCTCACTAATAAGTAAGAGCTAAACGATGGGTACACACAGGCACAAAGAGATGTAAAGAATGTTGGAAACCAATAAGGAGGAAGGGATGTAAGGGATAAAAACTTACCTATTGGATACAGTGACACTATTCTGGTGACAGCCACACGAAAAGCCCTAACTTGAGCATTATACAAGGTATACATATAACAAAAACATTTGTGCCCTCTTTATATTTTCAAATGAAAAATTAAATTTCAGTACGTAACAGTTTTCATAACACATCTCTATGTCCTTGTTGGAAAAGTGGATAAATATTTGTCCAGGTTTTTCTCACCTCTCCTAATTGCTGTGATTTCTCAGATATGACATCTGAAATATCATCATTCTATCTGTAAATTCCTTCTAAACACTGGAATGTAAGTTCCTTGGGCCTGGAGACACAAAATCATTTAATGTTATTAGGTGCTCCCTTACAATATTCTTAGCTATCCTGGAATCACCCTGAGCCACATGCTTTCCTTCCAATGTGTTGATTTGCTTTGATGGAAAATGAGAAGCAATGTTAACATGACCTCTGCTTGGAGGAATGAGTTTTGCTTATTCTTTTGTTCTTGTTTTAAACATAACTTTAAAAATTCTTTTCATCTTCCTTAGCATTATTCATAATCCCAAGTTATTGCTTCTGCAATTCTGACACTGTCCTTAAAGGTTTGTACCAGTCTTTTATATGCAATTCATAGTTGTGTGCTCCTTCTTCTACTTTTGTGTGTGACCTTTCAGATTTTTTTCTATTTATGAAAGAAGTATTTACTGAAGAAATGTTGAAAACCAGAGACCAGTATAAAGAAGAAAATAAAAATCAACTGTAATTCTACCCCTTATAAATAATAACTATTCATATTTTAATATACTTCATTTTTATGCATACATATTTTTAAAGTTAGGACCATTTACATATTTCTAGTCTAGGTTTTTACGTTGTAAGATTTTTTTCCCATGGCATGCAATAGTTTGTACAACAAAATTTTAATTTTTTCAAATTTATTTTATTACATTAAAATTTACTCACTAGTTTCCTTTTTGGGCAGTTTAGGCTCTTCTAAAGTTTTGCTCTTACATAAAGTTTATTTTGAATATTCTTATGCTTTAAAAAATCTCACCTTTTCAGATAGTTCTCTAACCAGTTATAATAATTTATTTAGATGATTTTTTATGTGATCAGTTAAAATTATGGAGCCATAATTTAATTTTAGTTTTTTATTCTTTTGTGAGTCATTATTTTCATCTGAAAGAAAGTTTCCTTGCTATTTCTCTGAAGTTTTAGAGATCTTCTTTCCTAGAGTAGAGTATATTTACCTGGCTGGATAACATATTTACCTTTTCCCAAGTCACCTATCAATTTCCCCTTAAAGTTTTCCTTCTCAAGCAGACTGAAAATTACAAAATAATAAATTTAATAATTGATAAAGATCTTAGCAATATTCTTTTATGATACCCTTGTTTTCAGATAAATATATTACTTTTCTGTGGTTTTCTAAAAGAGCAAATTAATAGCAGAATGATATTTCTTATACTGATTTGATGAGAAAATATGCTTGACCTCAGCAAAAGGCCAACGGGGTGAAAAGAAATTTGGAACTAAAAAGCATGGTTTGGTCAGGTGATGAGAAGAGGCTTCTCCAGATGATAATGGTAAGGAAAGTAGTTTAGTTCTGATTAGTTTATCAGACTTAGGCAGAGCATTGGCTAGCAATTGGAAATCTAAGGTTCTGGGGCTACTTCCCCTAAAAGATATAGTTTTAAAAAGTGTCAGGGTGCCAAGTGGATTAATGCTTAAACTAAGAATCTTGTTCTAATTAGGCCCTTTAGCAGTAAATAGAAGTTAAGTGGAAGCCAAAGCATACAAATGTGGAAATACAGAATGGGTTGATAAAGATTCAGGGATAGTAAACAGGCAACTGCCTAGGGCTCCAAACACTTACATTAACCTACTTGATTTGAATTTAATATGTATTATCTTCCCCAATCAAGATTGGCTTAAGGACTATATGAGACTGAGAATGTAGGTTGAAAGTCTTGGTAGCTACTGTATGTGAAGAACTAGACTGGAGAGAGGCAGAAATGACCCAAATCAAAGCATGACTGTATTATATGCTCTGAGTTGGCCAAAAGAGGTTTCTAGCACATTAAAAGATGGCTAAATACTGCCTCTTTATTGCTTTACCCCACTTCTATATAAGGGTCTATTAGAAAAGCTTGGTTCATATACTTCATCTGTTTACTTCTTGGCCTTTTGGCTAAGATCAAGTGTCATATACTTCAACTAAATACATAGCCTACCTTATTGCCCAACTGCCTATACGATTTCTGCTCTTCTTTTTTGCTTTCCCTTGTCCCAAATTTTGCT
Source organism: Microcebus murinus (assembly GCF_040939455.1). Taxonomy (NCBI): domain Eukaryota; kingdom Metazoa; phylum Chordata; class Mammalia; order Primates; family Cheirogaleidae; genus Microcebus; species Microcebus murinus. The sequence continues at coordinate 51,476,533 of NC_134112.1, forward strand.
ATTTTTGCACTAAATAAATTTGCTACAGTTATGGCTATGATTTTTAGTGATTCTTTGCATCTTCTTGAAAGAGAAGCTAATCTCTGGCCCATTTTAATTTTTTAACAAAGTATATCTTTCAATTTACATATCTTAGTCATTAGCTATAGCACTAAAATTTATAATATACCTATAAGATTATATGTGTCTTAAAACAAAATTTATTATATTTGTTACAGTTACTCTCTCTGCCTTTGTATATTGATTCTATGTATTTTTTCACATTCCCCATATCCTGCTGCTGTTCTATGCAGAATTATTTGGTATTTCCCCTTGTTGTTAGTTTTTTATGTTATTATTATATATTTATTGTTTTCCATGGTATTCAGTCATACTTTTACAAGATATTTTTCTTTTCTTCTTTAGATTTTAATCGAGAATCATCTTGATCACATCAGCAACTCTTCTAACAGATATTTTTTTTCCGGGTCCTTGTGAGATATACTTCATCCCTTGCCAGATGCTACATCAGATACTTGGGTAATCTTTACAGAATTTCTTGGCTTGGAAATATATAAACATATTGATGAAATTCATGTAACTTCTGCTGAGAGCTTTAGCTTGGGGTAAAAAAAACCTCTTAGGCTTAAGAGTTTTTGTTTTTGTTTATCTTTTTTCCTAATGGGACAAATATACTGCTGAATGCAGTTATGCCCTTCTTTTGATATTTGAGATCTTGTTTTTTCTTCTATTTCTTGACACTTATCTCTACCTTTCTAATTGTTGAAAGATCTAACAGAATAAAAATAGTTTTAAAATTAAAGAGGATTTAAAGCTCATTTAAAAAATCTATATTGTGAATTATTTTTGGTATTTTTACTTCTTGAACATATTTCAGAGAAAAACACTCCGAGACTTTTGAGTCTATGGAAAAATTTAAAATAAATACAATGTTTCTTTTAGCAAGAAGAATCTTGGTTTACTTATTCTGCTTTAGATTTAAGCCTTTGTCCAGAAAATTGGGAGATCAAACTTGACTAGAAATCAATCAAATCAGTATTCTACTTAGAGTATAATTTGTTAGGATAATGGTTTCAAAGCATTGATGACCATAGTTCACTTGCATTCCTAACCCTATTTGCCAGCCTACCAAAGACATGTTAAGTACAGATTTGGCTGTAAAATGGGAATCTTACTCTCTCTCTTAGTGTTGCTTTATTTAGGACCACTCATAGATTATTAGCTCTCACTGCACTTGGGTTTGTTTGCTAGCTCTCAGTTTAAGATTACTTGAGTCTTAATTCTGGTTTTCTTGAAGCTCCAATACAGAACACTTTGGAAGCATGGATGTGGTATTTTCCTTAAAGACTTGTAACTGAGCATGACCTACCACTTCTGACCTATGGAGGGTGCCCTAAGAGTTGGTAAATTCTACTTGAATAGAAGTATCTATTCCAGAAAGGAATAAAGATTATCTAACAACTGTTACACCACATTGATTGTACTACCAATTCTCCAAAAAGCCCTAAAAATTAAGTATGTCATCAAAATGTAAACCTATGTCAAGATTTTGGGCATTGTCTATTATAGCAATTAGTGTTATCTTAATTTATATAGGGATACAAAATAAGTAATATGTTGCCCTTAGTGAGCTTACAGTCTATTTGTATAAAGAGAATATGTACCAGTTATTATATAATAGAAAACTGTTATTATAATGATAAGTCTTAAGGCATAAAGAAGAGATGGGTCATGGGCTTAGGAGTGAGAGTCATATTTCTATGCATTGGGACATAATAAATAAATATATTTTAGCCAGTCACTGAGGGTAGGAAATTCTATGCAAAAAAGTGTAGTCTTAGAAAAGTCTTGAGGTCAAAAGAAACATGCCAATAATGGATAACAAGCTATTTAGTGTTTTTAGAAGATAATATATGAAGAAGGAATGATGGGACATGAAGTTGTAGACATACTTAGGGATCAGACCATTGAGAGCCTTGTAAGTCATGTAAAGAAATTTTGTAGCCTATGGATGATGGAAGATATTTTTTAGGTTTTCAGTAAGTGAGTGATAGACTTATAGCTTTACTTGATTTTTTTCTGACAATGGTAAAGGTACTGGTTGTGGTGATTTAAAAATGTATTTGCAAGTTCTTTGATACTCCTTCTCTTAGAAGGTAGAGATGGACTTCCATCTCCTTGAATGTGGGCTAAACTTAATGACTCACTTCTAACAAAGAGAATAAAATGAAAGTGATGGTGTGTGACTTAAGAGACTAGGCCATAGAAGTCATTTTGCCCTCCTCTTTGTTCACTTTGTCTTGGTTCATGGATCTGGGAAAGACCTTTGCCCTGTTATGAGGGCACTCAAGAAGCCTTATAGAAAGGCCCATGTGGCAAGGAATTGGGGCTTTCTGTCAACAGCCACGTGAGAAAACCATTTTGGGAGTGGATCCTTCAGTCCTGGTCAAGTCTTCAGATGATTTTAAACCTAACCAACAGCTTGACTGTAATCTCTGGAGAGACCCTGAACCAGAACCACCCAGCTAAGCTACTCTTGGATTCCTGACCATCAGAAATTGTGTGAAATAATAAATATTTGTTGTTTTAAATGGCTACATTTTGGTGCAGCTTGTTACACAACAGTAGATAACCAATATACTGGTTTTAGAGGAGAACAGGACTTCAGTGCAGGCAGATGAGTTAGGAACCTATTGTAGTTGACCATGTTATAAGTGTAAAGGTATAGCTTAGGTGTAGTTTAAAGGTATAGTTTAGGGCAGGTAAAGGTGGATAGGAGGTAAAAAATACAAAAATAGTAGGAGCTAAAAATGTTTTGGATTTAGAGAATGATTAAATATGGAGATAGAAGGAGTCAAGGTTGATTCTCATGTTTCTTGTTTGGGTGACCAGGGGGATGGTGGTGCTGAGACACAGAGAAGGAGCATATTGGAGAGAGAATGGATTCAGTTTTGGACACTGAGTTTGAAATATCTATATGATGTCTGGGTGGAATGTTCAGAATATATCTATCAATGAAGAAATGCAGATTAAGAAACCATCACCATAGAAGTGGTAGTTGAAATGATAAACATGAACATTATTTAGTGAAAATATATAGAGTAATAAAAAATCATTGGCATAAATGAGGCATTGCAGGAAGGCATGAAGGAAACCAGAAGAGATAATGAGAGAAACCTGAAAAGGTAGATGGCTTGGTTTCAGACATTTGGGTAGGAAACCACAGTCTCTAACACTAGTGAGAAGGAGGCAAGGATGGGTGTACAGGTACATTTTGAGATGGATGAATAATTAAGAGAAATTATTCTTGATATGTTGAGTTTTCCAAATGGAATAGGATGCAAGATCACTTGTTACCAGTAAGGATGGTGCCAGTTGAATAGAGAGGAATTGGAGCTATAAAGGGAAAATTGTGAAAAAAGACAATTACAGGAATGAATGGATTGTGCTGAGTGCCCAGTCATGTCTTTGATGTAAGTGATAACAATAAGGAAATATGACAATATATACAACTGGGGATCTTTCTGTTTCAGTTTAGCTAGAGTCCTACTGCTGATATAATACCATATATAACAGCTTATCCATCTACGATATGCTAAAAAAGGTTGTGAAATTGGTTTTGTAACTCTTACTTTATCACCTTGGGTATAGAGAGGTCAATATTGATCTAAAAGATATTGAAGAAGAGGTACTCTTTTAGAGAGCTTTGGTCTTCTATATGATCACCAGTTTCCACACACCAATAGAAAGGGGTATGGGGGTACTTTTGTGCATGTTAAGCTAAATCAGAGAAAGCGATTTGTGAAAACTACCTGGAAAGCTTGACATGAGTCTCCTAGAGTTTAATGGACATGATCAAAATTTAAGGATCTGGTTGGATCTGGCAGACCAATAAGACAATGGAATGCTTCGGGAGCTAGTTATACTTCCACCATCAAAAGGGTAAAGATGTGTTTCTCATGTACCATATATGTTCCCTCATAAAGGAGCCAGTTCATGATCTCCTTAAAAGGAAACCTGCCCCAAACAACCACTTGAGAAGAGGAGGCATCTGGAGGAAAGGCACTGCTATATCTGTAAAGTTGTAAATGTTTCCAGTGCAAAGAAGGTAGGCAAATGGGGAGTGCTCTGTGGAAGCCAGAAATGTGCACCACATGTATACCTTGGATATATATTATACACAGAAGGAAACTGATGGTTATCACAACTGTGCCTGCCAATATAGACTTCATTGCTCATTTATCTCTTTTCTCATCGTTCTTTGTCTTAACCTAATGGTGGAGGGACCAAGGGAGTATCTATGGAATGAGGAAGGAGGATGGAAGGAAAAGATGCCAGTTGCAATCCCTTCTCTACTACAGGCCTCCTAAGTGTCAACAGTCCTGAATTGGAGAAGGAAAGATACTTTCTATTTGACTAATTGATTTCACAATAGACTGGACTGGACTGGATACTCTTTAGAATGGACTAGACATTTTATCACCTAAGATGGATTAGGAGAATCTATCTGACTTGGCTGGGACTTTATCCAGGAGTTGGAAAAACCAACAAAACAGCAGTTGAAACAACAAAAAATAACAACAACAGAATCCCCAGAGATTTGGCAGCAGTGGGAAAATTAAGGTTTCTTTCTGTTTGAGTTGAACTTGTTTATCAAAGAATAGTGGTTTTTTTTTCTTAGTTGTTTGTTGGATGGTTCCAGTAGTGCTACATGGATTGAATGTCCTATTGAGTCTTTTTAATAGTGAAGCCAGTAAACGGATGAGGAGATTACAGAATTAAGAGTTATAGCAGGTGAATGGTTCAGATAATTCACAATAAAATTCAGATTGAGTAAAGAATGAAATGAATGGGATATTGCTGAAGCAGGGCTAATACACTGAAAGAATTGAATCATGGGTTGGAATTTTTGGTCAGTTGATGAGCAATTGACATGGAACAAGAAAGTGAGAGAATTGGAAGCATTAGAGATTGTAAGCAGACCTCTAGATTAAAATAATGCCCAATGTTGACACATCCTCAATTTTCTCAAATAATTTAATAACTCAATTCATTTCAGTTGATTTTATTGAGAGTATGATAAGTAAAATCATCTACTCTCAAATAGCTTGTTGGAGCATAAGAGAAGAATGATTGGGAAAACATAAATAGGAATTGTATTAGAGAGAAAATATTATGGGCACAGAATTTGGCAAATCAAATAATTAAGGGGCATTTTATATTAATTGTGCATTTACAATGTGCTAGAGACTGTGCTAACTTCCGGGATAAAAAGATATAAGAGAATACTTATTTACTATAAAATATTGAAAATCTGATGAGGGAGTCATACATGCAAATATAAAATTACCATACAATGAAATAAGTGCTATTGAAAATAGTTGCAAAAACATATGGAAGGGCATATTCATGAAATTGAGGAAATTAAGAACACTCATCTTGGATTAGGTGACATTAAATTTTTAACATTTCTAAAAATGAGTAGGTTTATGGTTATTTTAGTTTTTGGTTGAGAAATAAAAGAAGAGGGAATAATTCATATTTCATATTTTCATATTCTTCCTATTTCATGAAGGCTGCATTTGAGATACACCTTGGACAAGCAGGATTTTTGAAGGAAGTGGAGGGAGAAAGTACTTTGTCCTGGACATGGTATAAACAACATCTAGAGGTCAGGAAAACACAGAGCATTTTTTGAGAATAGAGAGTTGTCCAGTTTATAGTTAAGAGAATGTTTAAGGGAATTAGAAGATGAGCAGGAAAATGTAAATTGGGGCCACCCAGTAAGGAAACCTGAAAGCCTGAATAATTCAGTAGGCAATTGGGAACTATGAAGGTTTTAAATTGGGGGAAAGCCTAATTAGAGAGGAAGTTTAGGAAGATTTATCTGATAGATGTGTAGAGAATGATTAGAATGGGAAAGCCTAAAGGGAATCAGTTAAGTTGGAGACTCTAGTAATAGAGTACTTTAAGAGGAAATAAAATTCTGAAGCAAGATGGTGAACGTAGAGGTTGAAAGAGGAGTGGATTCAAGATGCCATTTGGAAATGGAACCAACTGGATTTATTGACTCAAGATATGGAGGCAGAATTTTTTTTTGGCATTCCAAGGCCATATTACTGGATGTATGAGAATATGAACATCCCCTTAAGGACATGGGGAAGTCACCAGGAGGTCCGTTGATGAGCTAGGATGTGATGAATTTTAGGAGCTAGCTGTATACCCAATAGAAGTGTCTGAAAGTCATTTGAAAATGTGAACCTTGACTTTGGCAAGGAGATTAGAGGTAAAGCACTAGCTGTTACCTGCTCAGAAGCTGATAGTTGTCGCCAAAGGAATGGGTAAGATTTCTGACTTAGTGAGTTTATTGTAAGTTCCTTACCCTCTTTGAGTTAAGAACTCTATGCATGCCCTTGCTAGGAAAATGTGCAAAGACACAAACAAAAAGGTTTTCAGACCCTAGTTTAAGATATCTTGGTATCAAAAAAGAATAGAGCTGACAAAAGAATCTTATAAAATGCTTACATTAAGGGAACAGTATTAGGAAAAGATGGCTCAGTGACAGAAGACAAACCAGTTTCACGAGGATGCTTTAGAAGATGCTTTGAAGTATTGAGAGCTGCAGAGTGTTTCAAGTGTCTGGGAACTGAGGAGAAGTTGGAATTGGTGTGGATTTGGAGTTCATTGTTGTTGTAGGACTAGGAAGATATCATTCAGTAGAGTGGTGGGGACAGAAGCCAAAGTATAGAAGGATAAGGAGTAATTGGATTGTTAGACTAAGTGAAGATACTAAATGTAGAGACTAAGTATATTCTGCTTTTATATTAAGTTTAGTCATGAAAGTAAGAAGGGAGAGCAGTGCCTTGAAGAAATATGTAGCCTTGGGAGTATTTTGCATTATAATTTTGAAAACATTGGGCATGTTTGTAGATAGAAGGGAAGGAATTAAGATGCAGACAAAGATAAAACAGAAAATAGACAGCTGTTAAGAAATTTCAATTATTATTTTCCTGTTCGATGTTACTACTAGCTATGGTTGTATTTCTGGAAAACAAAATAGTGCTCACTCCACACTGATGACAGTGACTCACAACTAAATCTTATAAGAATCCACTCACGGGAAATAAGGAAACACTGAAAAACAAAAATGTGTGAAGAAGAGTAGCCAAATGTAAACATTTTCTAGCTCTAGGTCTGGCTAAAGTGTCCTACACAAAAAAGAGGTATAATGTTGCTTCTGCTCAGTGCTGAGCAGAAGCACTTGTAGTAGCAGAAGCTAATTATTGTATTTCAGTGTTCTTGGTTCTTAATACCTGTTCTTTCCCTAGTTCTTAATGCAGTGTTTCTCAATTTTGGCTGTCCATTAGAATACTGTGAGAAAGTTTAAAAAATACTGATGACTAGGCCCCAGCCTCACTGATTCTGGTTTTATTGGGGGTAGGGGGAGGTGTGGGTATGGAAAAGTTTTAAAGGCAATGTCATGTGCAAGCCACTGTTTTAGCATGTTCGTTTAAGCTTCAATGCAATTATATATCACATCTAGATACTTTCCAAAAGGTGTTTGAGGAAGGTAGGGTCAATAGCCAGTCTTGACAGTCTTAGAGGACTCTGTGGAGAAATTCTTATTCCCTTGGGACAGTAAAGCAGGAATATTTTTCTTATTTCTCCTTTATCCAACTTAAACCAGACTTTTCACCCATAGTTGTGAGGAAGCAGCACTCACAGGAGCTTATTGTTTGGGCATTTATAAAATTCATGCTCAGGGGAAATCTAAGGGTAAGGCAAGGCTTGTAGGAAATAGACTTACTTCCCTTTTTAAAATACTACCTGATGATCCGCCAGGCTGCAGGAAAACTACAGTGGTTTGCTCTTGGTTGAGTAGACAGTTTACACATGGCAGGTGGGAATGAGTCTCTTCCTCAGTGACAGTTACTCTTCTAGGGTAGAGCAGTTAGCCACACCATTTTATTTTCGGAATTCATTTTGAGGGTAAGTCTATAGTAGGCCATTAATTCACTTCCCTTTCCACCCTCCCCTCTCCAAGATTCCCAGCTCTCTAAAGAAGGGGCCATTAGAAAGTGTGAGAATCACCCAGAGGATTACATAAAGTTGTGGTAGCTAAAGTGAATGCCTAATTAGCATGTGAGAGAAAAGCCCAGACAACACCATCAAAGGGTGTAAAACCAATCCAATGGGGTGGAGAGGGGGTGGTTAGAATTAATTTAAATCACTTTAAAGCCAATGTGAATGAAAGAAGAATTATTTCCCCAAGATTTATTTAGCCTGCATGTGAGTGAAAGTGTATATACATTTTCATGTGAATACAAACTTGCTAATTACCTATATTTGTTCATAAGCCATGGCCTATATAATAAAAACAAAATTAAAAATATTTTGACATTTCAGCTGATCTTTGGAAACCAGAAGAATCCTAAAGAAGCACAACAGTCTATGGAAACTATCTGATTCAGCATACTATAACATGCTACTGTTGCTAGCATGGTGACAATTGAAATAATGAAGACATAAAAAAGCACAGCACTTAATTAGGCAAACCTGATTAAAAATCTAGTGAAGTCACATTTAATTTGTATCCATAAACTGGACAAAAGTTTCTCACCAAACAAGATCAGTCTTGGAGGATTAGGGGTGGAGGTGGTGGTTAGGGGAGGTAGAAAGAAAAACAAAACAAAACAAAGCAAGGAGGGGTGGGTGGCAGAGGGGGAAAAAGGGGGAGGAGGGTTCTCATTAGCTACCCAAAGTTTCCCAGCAAGCCAACAGTTTGGCTCCCTCCAGTGTCTACTTAAAGAGCCTGTTGTTTATTGAGTGGGTGAAAGTGACTACAAGGCTTGGCAGGTAATTGTTATGGCTTGCAACCCAAAAGAATTGCCAGTTGGTATTACAGGACATGATGCTTTTGTGCTCCAGCTGGCATCTCTCAAGAATAGAGCATTTGAGGAGCAAAGTTTCCTGGAGGTTTAGGCCTAGACAGAGGTGCTTAATATAAAAGATTTGGGGCCAAGGTACATGAGCAATTGGTAGCTCATTGCTTGTGCATACTCAGTTTTACCTCTGCTATCCATTCTCCTCCAGGAAGTATCTTCTGGGAGCAGAATAATGCAATGTGAACCTCCATTTCTCTAAGAGTGGCTGAAATGTGATGTTGTGGCTATATTGAAAACTTGGTCAAATAGAGAGATAACATAATGAATTAAAGATCTGCTTATTGTTTATTGCAGAGGTCCTCAAACTTTTTAAACAGGGGGCCAGTTCACTGTCCCTCAGATCATTGGAGGGCTGTTGGAGAGTGCAGTGCACATTCCACACATGCGCACTGTGGGCCCGGGGCTAGTTGGCTGCTAAGCAGGACAGGCAGCATTGGCAAAACACTTGGCAGCAGGATAAATGTCCTGGGGGGGGCTGCATGTGGCCCGAAGGCTGTAGTTTGAGGACGCCAGGTTTATTGTAATAACCTACCTCTACTTGATGAAGTCAGAAAAAAAGCAGAGCTAAAGAAAATTCTAAAGGATAAAGTGGGATTTTTACTGTGCTATGCACTGATATTTCTTAACTAAAAGCAAAACAACCATTACCCAGTATCCTCTGTCTTAGACCACAGGTATTTCCCCTCTTTCTGCTTTAGGGACCTAGTTGAGTCATCCACTATTCTATGCCCTTAATTCTGTAACAACTCTACTATTTAGGTCAGATGTGCAAGTACTGTATTGTTAGTTACCTGGCATATGTAGAGTATCAGTCATTTTACAAAAAATATTGAGGGATTTTGACATTTGCAATTGAGAAGACCCACAAGTCTTTGATTTGATAAGTTGATTCCTGCTGTTTCCTTCCTGTCAGAGGTACTGAGCTTGAAAATGAGATCAAACTTCCAGAAAGAAATATGCTTTATATAAATGTTCCTACTCATATTATTTCATAGTCTCCTATGACAACCTTCACGTCAAAGATTTATTCTGGGTAGTTAAGTTATACAACAAAATATCTGATGTGAATTTTGGCAAGAAATTCACTAACTGGTAACTTGCCAGAAACAGGTATCCATATGGAATAAACAGAAGTTGTGAAAACAGGTAAGAGCATACTTACCAGGGGCTGCTTCTCCAAATCAGTTTCCTAATTTGCCCAGATAGAATATCATTAAGTTCTTAAGTGCTTAAGTCTATCTTTTTAGTAAGATGTGCTTCATAAACAAGCCAATTTTCTCATCAAAAACCCCCCACAATACCTAGTTTGGATACTAAAATTTATTAGGAAAAAAAAAGTGGTTCTAAAACCTGAAGGGCTATTTGGAGAATATGAATAATTAAACATAAACAAAAGAAACCCAACTGGCTTCAAAAGATCGAGCTCTGTTTCATATAACCTCCAGAGAGGTTTAGCCACTTTTAAATATAAAACCCATCATTTATCATTGCTCAGGGTTTAGGGGAAAAATATGGTAAACATATCCATGAATACACATTAGTCCTAAAAAGACTATTTTAATTTTCTTAAGGTTAAGTGTGTTAAGCCTGAAAGAGGTGATGTTTTGTGAACAGAGTCATGTTTTTGGCTGTAAAAAAGCAAAATGATTTCTTGAAGTATTATTCCATTTGCTTCTTTGAGAAAGATGTTTTCTGAAGTTAATATCTAGAACAGGGAAGCTAATAAGATCATTTTCTGTAGTGTGAGATGCAAGATTCTTTCTCTTTGTAAAATGGGTTATTAATTCCCAAAATCGTATCCTAGGTTCCTCTGCTTATTAAGTGAAGCTGAAAACCTCTAAAGGATTATTTGACTTAAAATACATTCCAACTTCTCTTGTAATTAACATTAACATCAAGTTCTTATTTCTAACTTCAAGCCTCTCAGAAAGATTACAATATAATTTAGATAAAAATGATTAGAGGGTAAGAATATTCACAAAATGTGAATGACAGAAAATATGTCTAACAGCCCACATTATTGTGTTGTCCTCAAACTTGTTCTTCCTAAGATTTTGCCGAATAGAATATAAGTAAACGTCTGACACTCTGAGTTAACATTTAAAAATACGCTTTAGTTTCATAATCACTGCAGTGCAGAAGTTATTAAAGTTATAGCAGTTCAGCATGAAAGAAGCCAGGAAATTTTCTGTATTATTTTGCTTCCTTATACCAAATGATAATGTATATGAAGTTCTCATTTTCTTAATTTTAGATCACACATAGAATCTTCACAGAAGAAATATAACATATGGTTTATAGAGAAGACTGTAAAATTCATAGTGGGGTCTGTAAAGAAAATTCCATAAAAATAAGTAAAAAGCATTTGACTAATGTGTTTTAATTAATATCCATATGGGATTATAAAAATAAAGTTTAATTAGTGTGATTGAAAATAAGGTATCTTTACCATTAAAGCAAAGAATAAGAAATTTATTTCAGTGGATATCTAGGTGATAAATTGGTTTAACCTGAGTAAAAGTCAGATAACATTTAATGAGCACTTACCAAGTGCCAGACCCTAGTAGGTATTTTTATATTTTATATTACAAATATATTTTTACATTTATATTTTAACTTTAGGAACATTGTGAGGTTGATAGTATATTGAGGTTTGAAGAAATTTAATACACTTTTCAAGATAGTATAGCTTATAAGTGACAGAACTAGGATTCATAGCATCAAATGATCAAATGTGGTGCTCATGTACCACCATGTTTTCTCTCTCAAATATTTTCAGTGTGATAACAGTGGAAGAAAACAGAACTAAAAAATAGATTTACTCATGTATCAGGTAATAGTTTGATTAATGAAAACTTTATCCTTCTAAACCGACTTGTACAGCTGGCTATAATGATTCAATAATGATTTCTAGAATAAAAACTCTTGTATTTCAAGATTAAAATTGGTCTTAGCTATCCTCAGATAGTTGAGAAAGAAACTGGACAGCTTATCTTTATAATATTTAAAAGCAGTCTCTTTCATTGGTGTTTGAATTATGCTGGGCAGACCTTCCCCAGGCTAAGGCTGTCACTGCCCATCTGTCCTAGAAGGTCCAATTAAGAGTGAGATTAATGATATGTGTGACTTTGGGCTTACTAGCACAGATGTGTCAAGAGGAGGCAAGTATGTAGTTAGTTGCATCTTGTGGTTGTGTTGGTCAATCACCCTCTTTGGGCTTCTCAACCAAATGCAACCTTCATCTGCTTGCACCAGAGTTGTGCAGGCTGTACTGAGTAGAGAGAATTTTGTCATGTGTTTTGGATGAGCCTATGTAGCTTCTGAATGCCGTCTTTGTTCCAAAATCCTTAGGACACAATAGATATTCATCAACAATGCCTTGTTTGTTTTTAGTGTGTCGAAAACAATTGAGATAAACAATGTCTAGAATCTGATCTCTACTTCTAATGTGTAAGTAAGTTTGAGCTTTCCCCAACAGGAATGATATATTGATATCATAGTAGGCACTCAATAAATGTTCATTGATTGGTTGCTTGATTGATTCATTGTGTATGTACTGAACAACTATGCAAACATCTAGATGATATCTAATATCCACAACTCATACATCATGAAGTCCTTTCAATTTTTAACAACTAACATTTTTCTTTAAATCGTGCACTTGTCATCATTTCAACATCTGCCAACTTTGTTCAAGCTACTGTCTTCTGTATTCTGCACAATTGCAAAAAGTAACTGGTCCACCTGTTCCATTCCAAATTGACCCCTCAACCCCCAACATTCTCCACATTCCAGTGAGGGTTTCCTTTGTAAATAAATGAATGAATGACCCTATTCCTACTTTAAGTACTTAAATGACTTTTCATTGTTCTTGGAAAAGGATGACCCTCAACATACATAATGTTGCTCACTGTCCTCAGTGTTCCTGCTCCATTGGCCTGTCAGTCTCTGTTTTCTCAGTGTCTGTGCTCTGCTTGTTCATTCCACAAAGCCTGACTTTATTTCCTTCCCTTGTCACTTAGTTAACTCTTACTCAGTCTCCAGTTGTCATATTTTTTCATGAAAACCTGACTGCTATGATATCAAACCCTCTTATTATATATTCCCATCACAATGCAAATTTATTTTTATTATGTATCATAGTTGAAATTTAATATTTCATTGAGACATTTGATTAATCTCTATCTCCCTCACTAGATAATAAGCTCCACATGGGCAGGGACTTAAATGGCTTACCATTATTCTAAGCCTAAATTCATATAAACGAACTTCTTCATGTAATAAGGCCTTTTGATCTGGCCACAGACTACTTTTTCAATCTCATCTCCATGGAATTATAAGACACATAATTCAGTTGAATTTAAGAAATATTCATAGATTCTCCTTTGATCCATGTTTCCCTCCAGGTATCATTTCATTTCCTTGCCCATGATTAGTGAAAGACTACACAAATCAGCAGCAGTCACTGTTTCTATTTACTCCAATCCAGTTTTCTCCTCAGTCTCCTCCAGTTTGTTTGTTTTTTTTAACTCCCTACTCCATAGTAACTTTCAATGGCTGTCAAGGTGCTAAACACATTGATCTCATCAATTTTGGGAATCAAGATTCTAAATGCATCAATAGCAACAATTTTCTCACCTTACTTGCTCTCCCAGCAGCATCACTACGGTTTACCATTGCTTTCTCCTGGGAAAACTGCTTCTCTTTGTTTTCATGATACCACTTTCTCTTGGCTTGCCTCTTACCTCATTGGCCACTGCTTACTGTTTCCTTGGATTATACCTTCCTGGTGTGATTGTAAATATTAACAGCAGTGCTCCAGTGCTGGACCTGAGATTCTCTGATTCCATATTTACCTTTGTACCCCAAGTGATCTTGTTGATAACATGATTTCTGCTACTAGTTAACAAATAAATAGTTTATAAATATGTTTGGTTTATAAATAGTTTATAAAATAGTTTATAAATAGTTTATAAATGGTTCTACTTAAGGGTCATTAAGTGCTGTTTCATTTTTATCAATTGCATTGATATATTTCTTTATGCTGGTCCTAAATTTGAGGCAGTTTTTATTTTTTTTTATTTTTTTTTTTTTTGAGACAGAGTCTCGCTTTGTTGTCCAGGCTAGAGTGAGTGCCGTGGCGTCAGCCTAGCTCACAGCAACCTCAAACTCCTGGGCTCGAGTGATCCTTCTGCCTCAGCCTCCCGAGCAGCTGGGACTACAGGCATGCGCCACCATGCCCGGCTAATTTTTTATATATATATCAGTTGGCCAATTAATTTCTTTCGATTTATAGTAGAGACGGGGTCTCGCTCTTGCTCAGGCTGGTTTTGAACTCCTGACCTTGAGCAATCCGCCCGCCTCGGCCTCCCAAGAGCTAGGATTACAGGCGTGAGCCACCGCGCCCGGCCTGAGGCAGTTTTTAAATTTAATGTGCTGCTTTAAATCGTCAGTGCAAAAACTATAACATAAATGGGAAACTATAGCAACAAATCTGAGAGGATAAGTTCATTTTGGAAACAAATGCTGGGTTTGGTGGCTCTCCTGGGTATTGGAGGTTAGGTGTGCTGATTTAAAGTATAAAGGCAAGGACACATAAAAATTATATAGTATTAGAACGTGTTTGAAAAAAATCGCTGAAGAAGATTGCATTTCATATGATGTTTGTAGCTTCAAAAATTCATCATTTAAAAAATTTTCTTAAGAGTCAGATTCTAACAGACAATATCATGATAATATTTGGGTACATAAGAAGAATGTTTGAGCCAATGACTGACATGGCAAGGATCTTATAAATACATAGACCTTAGATATACATAAAATCAAATATTAGAATAAATTCTTTATCATTAAAATGTATTAATTTCCTCTCAGTAGTATAAAGGCAAACACTACAGAAGGATATTAAAACTGTATCACTGAGCTATGGTAATATGCTCTGTCAGTAGGTCAATGTAAGCAGCTCCTTGGAATTCAATAATTATTTATTGAGGATTCATTGTGTTGAGGTCTTTATTCTTCCATTTTTCCATCCATTGTTTTATTTATTCACTCAACAATTATTATTTGTAAGGCATTATTATAGACTCTAATGATACATAAATGACCAGGACATGGCTTTCCCTGCAAGAAATGTAGGGATTAATAAGAAATCAATTTTATTTCCAAGAAGAAATCATGAAAATACTGAAAGATAATCTGTGATTCTGTTAATAAGTTGTTTTCAAAGCACATGATTTTGGATTTTAAAGATATATGAAAGAGGAGAGTTTTTCTTTCTATTTGTAGCAAAATAAAAAGTATTTGAAAGTAAATTTGGTTAAGATATTTGTATTATTTTAGGAATATATAATTTATAAGATAGGTGGTTAGTATACTTGCAACTAATACATTTCCTCAACTCTGATACCATTCATTATAAGATTCCCTATGAATATAAGAATAGCTTTTTGGAAAAAATATATTATTACATAAAATGTGCAAATAAATTGAATTATATCTCAATTACAGAAACATTAAACTGTGAAAGGAAAGTGCCTATTCTGCTTTATGGAGGAATTATAATAGTAAATCAATTTACTAGCTAATGGTGGTTTCTAGCCTTGTTTGACTTATTGATTGGTTTCATGTTTTTTGATAAGTCATTTAAAAAACACTTCTAGCAATTAATTTCAGAACAACATTGGCAGCAAAAATGCTTTTTATTCTGTAAAAATTGAATTGGTCCCATCTACATTTACAAGTGTCATTTGATTCAGAGTACTTTTTTCTTTTTAAATTGTTCAAGGATACTCTGATTCCATAATTACACAAAATTTTTTCTAAGCTCAGAAAAAGAACAAAAGAAAATATGGTTCTGAGTCTACATTCCATTGAATACCTGTGCTTTAAAAAAATCCTTAACACGTGATCATTAATAAGTTAAATACTACACATAGCTTGTTTTCTATAAGTTCTACACAACAGAACCATTGGCTACTTGAGGTCAAATCTATAGATCCCTAGAACCTACCACTGGGTCTGACACATACAGAAAGTGCTTAGTAAAAGTTTCTAGGAAGAATAAATAGACGATGTACCAGAATATGCTAAGTTAAAGTAAACGAAGGCATTTTTACATGTACTAAGATATTAAGTACTCAACCCCCAGATCATTCCCTAAGTAGTCACCATTGTTTCTTACATTGCATAGTTTAACTTTTTTAAAGCACTAAGCAAATTCAGCCCCCCCCCACAAAGAAACCAAAAAAACAGAGGAAAAGTGCTTTAGAGGTAACTCTTAGGCCTATGTCCATGGTTTCCCAGAAGTCAAGGAAGTCCATTCTCCTGTGGACTTTACTAACTCATTTCTGCTTGAAATATTGGATGAAGGACCACGATGTCACTTATACTTATTAACTAATATTTAGCAGTGTTGCAATTTATTAGTAAGTGCTCAAACCTCCCCTTTGCTGGAACTGCATGGCCTACTTGATATTTAAGATAGATATAAATTTTACTAAGTGCTTTTATCATCAAACAACTAATGAAGTCATGTAACCCACAAAACTTACACATCTTCATTGATGAGCAAGTTTGGCTTTTGGACTTCTGATGTCACCAAGGATCTTTCTTTGGAACTATTAAAAACCAAATTATCAAAATAAAGATTTTCAAACAGTCTATTTTCTTTTTCCTTTTGCTGATAGATTATTTTGTTCACCTTTTCTTCCTTGTTTGTTTTGGGAATTAGGGCTTTCCAGTGAGCCCATGTGGTGTTAAGAACTATCTCTAGATATTGAGTTTACATTACAAACAAGCAAAAATTCCCAGCCTGTCAGAGATCTTCTCCTAGGATACAAGGGAAAGCAAAGTTCAACTAAACTGCACGATTAATTCATGATCACCTCTGAATAGAGAGAAAAGGTTGCTTTAAGCTGTTCTGTTCTCCTCTTAGGGATTTAAGGTCAGTTTCAAGAAGCAAAATTACTATTCTTTCTAACTTGTCTCTCCTGATTTGTATTCCTGTAATTATCTCCTCAGAACCTCTTCCCTTTTAACTTGTAAACTTAGCTTAATAAATCAATTCAAGGATTAGCTACATGTAAAGATACTATTCTGATAGCTAGATGGACAGGTGAAGGAATAAAGTAGGACAGTCTCCTTTCCTGTCCGATGGCTTCATCAGTGTATCAATTATTTTTGTTTACACAAAGGAATCTGAAACTATCCTTTTTTCCTCCTAGAAAATAAGGGAAGTGAATTTTTTCTTTTTTGCTTTAAATTCTCTCCTTCTCTCTTTCTTTTAATATAAAGATTAAAAAACATTGTCTTTAAGCAGTGGACAAATTCTGGAGATCAAAAGAACAAATAGTTTATGAAGAAATAAGGCCTTAAAATCTGATTACTTTCAGCAGCAGCTGATTCTCAAGCCATTGAAATTAGATGATTTTGTGTTAAAATAAGAAACACGAGTAGTTAAATATATTCTGCTCAATACCCGATCCAATATTTGACTACACTACTGATTTTTATTTCTAAAAAAGAGCTTAGAATGTCACTAGATTTTAAGTTGTATTTAATTTTCAAATCAAGAAACATAAGATAGTTATTCCAAATGTTTTCTGCATATTATACATTCTAGTTTTTGGATGCTTTTTCAAGAGGCAGGATAGTCAACTGGTCAAATTCTTGAGCTCTGGAGCCAAATGTCAGGTCTACATCCTAGCTGTACACTTCCTGTGGAAACTTGTGTTAGTTCCTGAGATTCCTCTTTTGTAAAATGGGGATAATAACAGTACATACCTCCTAGGGCTATTGTGAGGATTGAATCAGTTAATATAGGTAAAGCAAATAGGACAGAGCCTGGCACATAGTAAGCATGGAATAAAAATTATTATTTACAATATCCTTGCTCTTCTGAAAACGCTATAGTGAATATGTGTGTCAACCACATTTTATTTTGAGAAGTATTGTGACAAAGTTTGCATTAAATGGAACACCTTGAGATGCAATGTATTGGCATGGGTGGGAATTAGTGTTAACAAATAAAATTTATGAATCCTCTCCTATGAAAATGTCTGAAATGTGCTTTTATTTATGAGAATTCAGAAAGGAAGAAATCTCCCTCGAAGCTCTCTTTCTTGGGATGTTTACTCAACTCTCAGTTTTCATAGTTTTCTCTATTTCCTGTTACTTATATCTTACTGCTTAAGGTGAAGTAAACTGGTGAAATGTTTGCAGAACGAGGACAGATTGAGGAATAAGGAAACACATTTCTACCATTTTATTGATGACTCTGTTATTTAAACAGCAATGAACATTTAAATTTATAAGTGGGGCCCAATTATTTATTCATTTTGGGGGTATAACAGAGTACTGAGTCTGACTTGGGATGCTGAATTCTTTTTTATTGACAAAGTTTACTTATAGAAATTATGTGGCTAAAAGGGATCTTAAAAATCAATACCCCAATTTTAAAGATGAGGAAAGATGAGCTCCAGAATGACTTAATTAACCACTACTCCATTTGTTCAATAAATATTTATTGATCTTTTATTGTGCAGTACTTGCTTTGCTGAGCAATAGAGATGCAGGCATAGCATGGTCTCTGTCTTTTTAGCTCTTATAGACTACAGTGGGGAGATAGACAATTATAATAAAGTATGATGAAGGGAAGTACAGAGAGGTTAGAGAGTACATAGCAGCAGGAATTAACCTACTCTAGGAAGTCAGAGGTGATATAGAATTTAAACTGAGCCCTGAAGAAGGTGTTGGAGTGGGAAGCTGCACAGCCTATAGAAGACCTGGGGAATGAGAGGGCAAGGCGTGCAAGCTGTTTGGTTTGAATGGAACAAGAAGTGTGAGGGGAAAGGGATGGGCCTCAAGCTGGACACATAACATCTTTCAATTATCCCAAGAGCAATGGAAAATCTTTGGGGAGTTTTAAGCAGAGGTTAACATGCTTAGATTTGTATTTTTTAATGCCAATTTTGGCTATAGCCAGGTGAGTGAACTTATAGGGTAAGACAAAGGTCAACAAGGCCAGCAGGTGGCTCTTGCTGGAGAGAGAGCTCAGGAGAGAGACAACGTTGGCTTAACCTGTTGACTATGGAAAATGCAATCAAATCGCAAACACATAGAATATACTGATTTCATTTATTTATGTCTTGTTTTAAAAGAGTTAGTATTAATATTTTTACTGGTACATTTTCCCATGACCCAAATTCCTGAAAAATAGTCTTTTTAAAAAACTCTCCCTTTTTCCTTTATTAAACAAGGGATTTGGTACAGCATGCTCTTTTTTATTGTAGAAGAAGGAAAATGATTAGCTTAATTGTTTTGGCTGGTGTTTTTTACCCAGCAGCTAATTCCTACCACTAGGCACTATTCATCTTTATGTCTGTTAGATTCATTCCATGCTTTCTATTCCCACTGCCACTGCCCTAGTTTAGGCCATCATTACCTCTCACCTGGACTGTTGCCATAACCTGCCAACTCATGTCCCTGCCTCCCAAACCTTTGTTTCCTCCTATTTATCTTCACATTGTGCTTTCAGATTCCCCTGCTCAAATGCCTTCAGAGGTTTCCCTCTGCCTACAGGAGAAATGTTAGCATTATTCCATCTGCTCTTCTGCCCGGCCCTGACCCGCATAAAACCTATGATTAAACTAAGCCAGATTACATGCTACTCCCCAGATAAATTTCACACACACTCTCTCTCTACCTTTGCATAGATCTAGGATGGCATTCTTCACTTCCTGAAATCTTAACACTTTTTTTCAGGGTCCAGGTCAGAAGTAAAATTTTCATGATACCTGCTACAGTTATGCCATACAGAAATATTATTTTCCACTTGAGGGTCTCACAGCTGAGCTCCTGAATTTTCCTGTTATTGTAGTTATGTATGCACATATCTCACCTCTCCTATAAGACACGTTCTTAGGGTGGGAACAGTGTCTTATTTTTCTCTCTGTCCTCCTCAGTACCTTGCCCAGTGCCTTGAAAGTAGCAGATACTCATTAAGGATTTATTTCATCAAATTGATGTCACTTTTTAATGCCAATTTTTAAAATTTTTATATGGATTTATTCTGTTTGAGACCCAAAATGCCTTCAGAAAAATGGTACCATTTATAAATTAAAATTAGGAATGTAATAATAATTCTTATTTTTAAAGTGTGACATAGGGGAGAAATTAACATTAATATTTCAGGTTTTTTCATTCATTAAATATGTGTTGTATATTGTTATTTGCATTATTATAGACTCTGGGGTAAAAAAGTCAGTTATTCATCAAGATTAATCTGGTACTTGATACTGCCTTTTCCAGCTTCTCCCAGGGTTTTTGCACTACATCATTATATTTTTTTATAGCATCTTAGTTCTCTTGTTTACAGTCTGTCCCTCACTAGTTAGTGTAAGCTAAGTGAGAATAAAAATTCTTCTAAATTTTTGTTGCTCATTGCTATGATATCTCTAGAACAGTGACTAGACAGATAGGCACTCATTAAATATCTGGTAAATAAGTAATTGAATGAAGGAGAGACTGGAGGAGATTAAACTGTTAGAAATGAGAGAAGAGTGAAAATAACCTGGGCTGAGGTTTTGGCAGGGGTAGGAGAGAAAAGAATTTACCATAATATTGAAGTTATGAAGAAGAAATCAATAGAGGACCAAATGGAAGTGAAATGTCGCAGGCAATTCCAAGATTTTGAACTATTTTCTGGGGAAATAAGATCGCCCTCCTAGGATCCAGAAGTAAGAATGAAGGTGTTGGTTTGGGGAGGTGATGGGTTTTAGGGTTTAGATCTATGGAGCCTGCTGTGTCAGCAGGAGAATCCAGTGAAAGTGCTATCATCGGGTAGGTGGGTAGGTCAAGAAGCCAGGCTCTGCTGGAGATACAGTGTAATTTCAACCATTTAACATTTTTGTGTCTGAGACACCTGAGCTTGAAATTCAGACTTTTTAAATGTTTGAGAGGGTGGGCGTGTGATTTTTTTTATTGCTTTTCCCTTCATGGAGTCAGTTAGTACATCGAATTCACATGAACCCAATGAGGTAGCAGAGACCCCCCAGGAGGGAAGGCTGGTGGCCCAGTCTGAACCCATGAGGCCCTGCTGCCAGCCCCTCATTTCCTCTTCAGCATTTTTCCCATGTGGCTCTGAACACTGCTTAGAAAACTATCTTTGGCAGTGTTTGTGAGAGTTTCCAGCTTTAGCTAGCAACCATTCACTCAAACGAAGTAGAAGCAGAGGGAAGAAAGTGTGAGTTGCCAAATGAGGTTTGCTCCCCCTTCCCCACTCTGCAGATCTGGAGGGCAGAAGGGAGAATTGTGACAAAACAATGTCTTCCCACATCCCCTCGCTCACAAGGACAGAGCTATAAAGACAATTTGAGTTTTAAGTGTGCAGTTACCCAAATTGAGAGGAGTTTCTATTCTTAGAAATAGAAATGATCTTTTCATTAAGGATACTCTTCAAACACCCTTAACTTCTCTTTCTAATACAGCAATAGCACAATAATAAAATAGAGGATAAAAGAAAAAAATGAGAAAGTTTCCTAATAAGAATATCCAAAAGATATGTATTGCATGTGCTTTTATATCTTTTGGGAATTTATTATAAGCAATAGAAGAAAAATTCCTTTTCAACGACAATATGAGATTTCTGGAAATTTAATCTATTCATTCCACTCATAGAAACTGTGCTTTACCAGTTGAGCTTAATTAACTAATGAATTTGTACTGAGGCTTGTAGAATTTATTTTAGACAACTGGTTAATTCAATTAGAATGGACTTGATGTGGGGAATTATTTGGTACAAGCAATTCACTGTATATTGTCTGTGTGACCATCATTCTATGTGTAATTGTCATGGACTGAATATTTTTGTTCCTAAAAAAATTAATGTGCTGAAGCCCTAACCCCCAAAATGTGATGGTGTTTAGTAAGAGGGCCTTTGAAAGATAATTAGGTTTAGATGAGGTCATTAGAGTGAAGCCCAAACGATGGGCTTAGTGTCCTTAACAGAAGGAGACTAGAGCTTGCTTGCTTTCTCCCTCTCACATAAGGACAAAGCAAAAAGGTGGCCTGGGAATAGCACCCTCATCAGGAACCCAATCTGCTGGCACCTTGATATTGGACTTGGCAGTCTCCACAACTAGTTGATACAAATGTTTGTTGTTTAATCCATTCAATCCATGGTATTTAGTTATAGCAGCCTATGCAGACTATAGCAATGTTCTCAAACCACAAGAATAATCTGAAGTTTGTTTAATATGTGGATTCCTAAACCCAATGTAGATAGCATTTGTTTCAATTAGTCTGAAATGCATGTGTCCCAGTATTTTTCATTTTAAGTAAACTTCAAAGTGATTCTGAGTGCAGGCTCTTATGGGCAATAATTTCACAAACACTATTTATAGTACAAGAAAGCAGATGATTGTTTTTATCCAGTAGGTGGGAGGGTGGGATGGAAAGGGAGAGGAGAACTGTTCTGACTTTGTCCTTCCACTTTCTTACTTTTCCTTGTTTCCATATGAGGGAAATATCTAAAGCTACCAGCTTCTTTCCTGTGTTGTTACATCACATAGCAACAAACACAAATTTAGGATCTTAGAAGAAAAAATGTAGAGAGAGTGGGCACTCTATAATACCTCAATCTTCTTCCTACTAGTGCTTCATTTGTTCAATATTTTCTCTTAAATTACTGAAATATAAGCATTCAGGAAATCATACCCAAGAAAAAGTTTGTTTTAGACAAAATTGTGAAGTAGGTGAAAATTCATAAATTAATTGTTCATTCTGCCCACTTCTCACCAAACCAGGTAAAGTTAGCTTTTCTGATAAATGAACCTCTACATTCAGAATGTGTTGGAGAGTTAGCTCTCTATAAAGATTTAGACATATATATTCTTTAGTAATTCTTGGATTAAATATTTATAATTTAGTTTAAAATTTGGAAAATGTAATGAACTAAGGAAGGTACTGGGAGATATTTTGGGGGTTCTGGGGAAAGTGGGGCTTAGGCATCCTTCAAAACATTTTTACTAAAGGCCAGCCTTGAACAAAATCTATGTAAGAGATGTGTTAGAAATCTAAGTTCCATGTCTTGGCTCTTCTTCAAAGTTAGATATGATCCGGTCATCAGTATATCTGGACTCCACAGAAATCATTGGGATTAATGCATCAGCATGTAGAGGGTCTCTGCTTTTTCAGGAAAATAAGATGTTTCAAAACAGAAACAGTTAATTATATTCTCCAGATCTCATTTTCTCCTTGAGGCAGATACAGATTCCAACTGTTTCTGACCTTGTAGTGTCTTCTGTCAAATTGGCATGTATTTTGACATATTTTGTGAAAGCAGTTTTCATTATGTTGTATTCACCAACACATGGTACATTGAAACTGTTAAGCAAAATACAAAATATTATTAATAATCTATCTGCTATGTATTATTAACAATTAAAAGAAACAGCTTCCACCAGATGGAGGAACAGATCTGTAATATCTATTAATTTTTTATGTCCAATAAGTACTCTAGCACAAATCAGAGAAAGACCCTCAAATAAAGACTCATGTTTCAACTCTTTTGTTGTGTAAAAAGAAATATAAACTCATGAAATCAAGACAGCAAGTTTCCTGTTTGTGGGAAAGCCCACAGGTCAGAGAATAATAAGTTAGGGGTTGTCCCAAAGCAGCACTATGGAACGGGTCTTTGGAGTCACCAGTGGGTCACTTTGCTTCTCTTATTATAAATGTGCTTAAAATTTACAACCCCTAAGCCCCTCCAGTTTCATGCTGTGTATATTTTGTGGATAAATGCCCCAAGATGTAAAATGCTGAGAACTTTATAAAATAAAGATGAACAATTACTATTTCAGTGGGGCAAAGACATTTTGAAAATTTTACTAGTCTACAAAACATTTTTACCAACTTGTTTTCTTGGTGGGAAGTAGTTAGGTTATAAGAGAAGAGAAACATTAGTATTTTAGCCTTAACAAGCAGAAATTCTATTCACCTTCATGCTGGCTGTTTGTGAGACTATATTCTTGTCACTGTATTTAGTTTTACAGATTGTGATGTTCATTAAAATCAGCCTCCAAGAAATGTGTATCTCTCACATTTTTAGACCTGGTGTTTCTTTCTCTTCTTGTTAATAAATCCATGATCTTCACAGTTTTTTCTATTTCTCAGGTTCCTTCCCTTAGTACTAGTTAATTATATAAATAATGTCTTAGTTTATTTCTTCCATTTGTATTTCTTTGCCTCTCAGAAGGTAATGTGTTTGCCTGGGGTGGAGGAAGACCCAGCCTGTGGAACTCTGTTCTGGATTTGCTTTCATTCGTTATTTTTCTTTTTTACTCAAGTGTGTCCCTCTACCTGGAGCTCAGAAAATATTTGTGGAATGAAATAAAGCCTGGAAAATATATATGTATATAAACTGGGAGGTAACATTGCACAGTAGTAAATAGAATAGGCCTTAGTGTAAGAAAGTAAGTTTTGAATTCCAGTTATTGCCCTGTGAACTGCCTGAACTTGGGCAAGTTACTTTATCTTGCTGGGCCTCCATTTCCTCTTCTGTAAAATGGGAATCATAGTGCCTATCTCATAAGACTCTTGTGATATGAGGTCAGGTCAGATAATCCATGTAATATTATAGCAGAGTTCTCAGCACAGGGCAATTGGTTAATAATTATCTTCTATCATTATGATGTATCATTGGTTTTGTCAAAGCAGCCAGCACAGTGTCTCTACAAGACATCAGAATATAAAAAAAAACATTTAAAATCTTAAATATGAATAAATCTGTTAGTGAAGGAACAGATTTTTTTTATTCAGTTGATAATTCTGGTAATATGTTCTCCACTCTAAAGTTTCAAGTTTGATTTTTGCAGCACCTTTGGCTTTGCACCTGTTTGTGAAACTTTGTGTGTGTTTTAACATTTTTTGTGTCCCCACTACATGCCCTGTATCTTGCTTTGGTCATAATAGGTGCTTAATAAATATTTATTGACTCATTGTTTCCCTACTAGCTATTTTTTCTTTCTGATGTTAGATTCTTTCTTAGGGGAATCTCCTCAATTTTATACTTTTAATACTCCCATGCTATATATACAGGTTATAAAGTTTTTTCAAACTATGTCTCCAGTATCATGGTTTTAAAAATTTCTATCTGTTTGGTGGACATCTATACTCTTCCAACTGAATTTACTCAAACACTCGTGCGTGTGTAGTGTGTGCACAGGCAATGGTACTGAAGCAACTTTTGATAAGGAACTTAGAATCAGAGCTACCTTGGGCTTTCTGTGGAGATACCTTTTCTATATATGGTTTTCAAACATAGTGTTTTAGTCTATGCTTGTATAAATTATATCTGAATGTTTTCCAAGTTTATTTCTCTCCTTGAAGTACAGTGTATAATTTCCTGTTCCATGAAAAGATTGCTTATTTGATGAGGAAATCTTTATTTTATGTAGACACAGACTTCTTAGGATGCCTCTCTGTTCCAGGCAGAAGTCACAAGTATATTAATGGCCTACTTTTTCTGAACCAAAAAAATTGATTTCCCCTTTGTTTCTAAGGAAAATCATTTTGAGGGTACTCACCACTATGTGATGAATGGTACTATAAAAAACACTTTGGGGCTTCAGCAGGCAGAATACTGGTTTAAAAATTATTTATTTCATGCAGTCTAATTTTATTCTTTGAAAAGTACATTCACTTTTGGAATGACATCTCCTTATTGTTTCCTTAACCTAATCCACATGAATATCTCTATGTACCATCTAATGCTCAACAAGCAGTAAATAAGACAGAACTAAATTGTGTTTTTAGCTGCTGATTCACCTTACTTTTAGTCTTATATTTTGTAGACTTGCCAAGTGTAACCAAGGAACTTATTTCCTGATTTATATCATTTACTTCTCCCCTGTCTAGCAGAACTTGTACTTCAATGCCTGAGACTTGGAGAAACAATTGAGTGGGATGGTGAGTCTACCAAGATATTTGCTTAAGAATCTTAAAGAAGCCTACCCACGGATATTTTGGAGACAGATTTTAAGTGAACAAACTAAAAACTTGTTTTTTTTCTGGTGACTATTTCAGGCTTTTCTATTTTTTAAAGTCATCTTCACATATGGTACCTCCATATATATCTAAATACATTCCACATTGATATATGCATGATTTAAGCTTACTTTTCATAATACAGCACCATGACTAATTTGGCGTTAATTCTACTGGGTTTTTCAGATTGTTTCAGTAAGATGGGGCTAT
Organism: Microcebus murinus; assembly: GCF_040939455.1. Classification (NCBI taxonomy): domain Eukaryota; kingdom Metazoa; phylum Chordata; class Mammalia; order Primates; family Cheirogaleidae; genus Microcebus; species Microcebus murinus. Next base: position 51,502,734 of record NC_134112.1, read on the forward strand.
TGCCAATTCTAACAGAATTATTATAGTGTGTTAACATACACATCTAAACTATATACACTATTACATTCCTGGCACATTCTATTAATTATGGAAATCACTTTCATTTCAATAGTGGAATTTACATGACAACAGCTTCTGGGGCTCTGTTGATCATCAGACCAGCATGTTACAGAATTCCCTTGTAGTGTGGGTGTTGACAGGATTCTGCTGACAACAAATTTGCAATGAAAATGTCTCATAAATGTGCATGCACATAGAACATTACTTAAAAGGGATCATCTCAATATTCACTAGGTCATTCATGTCAGAGAAGGCAATTTAATCCTCTTACATTAATAAAATAAATTATTAGAAACATATAGTCATACATACATATATATAAATGGCCTAAAAGATATGTCTTAAACATTTAGCAAAGATGTCTGGATATAGAATTTTCAACTTCGTGTTCTCTCCTGTAACTGTATAATGATTTTATATTTTATGATTCCTGTATAAGAGTTGGATGAAGACTCTAAGTCAGACAAGAGGATAGTCTAGTCCAGAGTGGTTACAATAGAAAGTAATTAACAAGATAAAATAGAATTGGGGGAAAATCAGGCTAAATATCACAACAAAGTTCTTAATAAGGAAAACCATTAGATTGTGAAATAGTCTTTCAAAGGCTCTGGAAGAAGTCGTTACATGAACTAAAATGACTGGACTGAAGTACTCCGAAATATAATAGGCTATGGGGACCGAGCCCACATTAGAAGTGGGAGGAGGGGGATGACTTCATAGTTTCTACCATCTCAGTAACTGCTGTGATTGTACTCATTTTATGTGTTCAGATTTTGTAGATAATCTTCTATCATTTTTTGCTACTTCTTGGGAGCAATTTCAACAAATTTAGCTAATGTAGAATTGGATGCATTTAGTACAGTCTCAAAAGAGGCAAGAATGCACAACAAACTCAGTTTAAAATAGCAAAATGAGACAACTATAAGTAAACACCTACTCTTTATTTGGGAGTTATTTCTAGAGAAAATAAGTCTCACTCTGGCCACATCCTCCAATGTACATGAAAAATTCTAGTTTTCAATAGTGATTAATTTTCATTCATACTGTTTAATAGAATCTTGAGATGAGGTTTAGTTCAGGAAAACAACTTGAAACATTTTATCCCCAAGCCATTAGGCTAAATTTTGGCAGGAGGTTGCTAGGACCCTGGAAGAAGATGATGCTTCATTTTGTGACTGACCACTATTAGAGGAATGGACAAGAAAGAGAAGATGGTTTAATTTGGAGAAAAAAAACCAGTTTAACATGAAATAAGAAAGAGGAAAATGTACCCAGGGAAGTTGTCTAATATTATTGCTGTGGGTCTTTCAAAATAAGACCATCTTCAATTTTGTGTTGTTGCAGCTGATCACCTGTCATGAATTAGAGAAGTGAAACAGGTGACCTTTTGACAATTATCCCAAACTTTTTGACAAATATTACTTTCAATTTAAGTAAAAGTGAAGATCAATCAATTTTATGCTATATTTGTATTTGTTCAACTTTACTAATTTTAATTGCAGCAACATAAGATCAGAGTTGAGCTCATCATTTTGATATTTGGTAACTGTGGGATAAAGAATTTGATTTACACTCACTTCTTTTAATATGTACAACACAACTTTTTAAAAAGTCCATCATACACAAATGAGTGAGTCTTAGAACATATTTTTATTATTTCTAATATTATCTGTTCATGTAGTTTTCCACACATTTTTTGCAACCTACTGGTTATATATTTCCAAAGTGTAAAAAAATAGCATTCAATTTAAATAAATAGAAAGTGCCCCTTTCCTCCAAGCCCCAAAGTTTAACCTATTTGTGCTGTCGAATTTCTATGATTTAGGTTTCACATTTCATTGGTATCAGTTTAACTCATAGAACTAGAGTTTCATACCTAGATTTTTTTGTTTATTTGGTGGGGAGAGGAGAGTTACCAATACTAAAAGGTATTGTAGGTATTGTTACCATATTCTTTTTAGTCCAGTGAATGTAGGTATTCTGATATTTTCATTGTTTAATTTTGAAAGTGTAAGTTTCAAGACTTCCTCTCCTCATTTTCCATCATAAGCACCTGTGTTACTCTGAACATAAATCAAGATAACCTTAGGTAATATTTATTCAAAATATCTGATACTTCTTCTGGGTGATGAAAAACCAAAAGGATGGCCAGGTAAAATCTACAGGTGTGGCAAATCTTTGTAAATATAAGACACTGACATTATGAAAGGAAAATATTACAATATTTTCTGGTCTACAATAGTTTCCAAATGTATTCAAATTCTATTGGGCTATTTTTAGAAAAAAAAGATGTAGCAATATATATTCATAGAACCATAACTAATAGAGTATCTTAAACATCTTTGGTAGGAACTGTAATCCATATGAGTTTAGCATAATGACAATCTAGATGTTTTTAGTAGCACCTATATTAAATATACGTATGCAAACAATTAGAGTTCAAGTATCAGCATTAAAATATGGAAGAGAAAAACTGAAGCAGACTTAGACTTAGGTAAAGGAATACTGTCTCTCTTCAAATAGAGGGTTATTTTTTCCCCTGAAGAAACATAATATAGCTCTACTGAACAGTTCTAAGAGCCATGAACACAAAGAAATTCAAGCAAAGAAACTCAAAGTAACGAAGTATTGTTGAGGTCCTTAACTCACACTGACCTCAACTCACATTAACCTCAGCTGTGAATATTCCAATATGTAACTATCTCTATATAGACCCCAAACTTACCTATTACTATTTAAATAACAGTCGAAATTTTATAAGCAAATTATTTGACTACTTAACCACAGATCCTTAGAAATGTACAGTTGAATTTGTTTTCAAAATTTATAATCTGCAAAATACTTGAAAAGCAGGGGCACGCCCCCTTAATATATTTATCCATAAGTGTTACACCTTAGAGAATCTTCTAAGTCTGTTAACCCAAGGAAGAATTAGAATGAAATTTAAATGGAATCCTTAAGAAACAAGTTTATTGGATATGTTACCTAGTCTATTTTTGGATCGCAAATCTCCCGCCCTCTCTGAGTTATCTCACTGTCAGATAAGAGAATGGAACAGGACCGATGAAAAGATATGCTCCCAGTCTGGCTTTTCAATTTTTCGCTCAAGCCAAAGGAGCAAAGGGCAGGGAGTTTAGGTTCCTTTCCAAGCATACTTGCGGGAGGGAGCACCTCTGGCCGCCTCTGGCTACCGAGCTTATCCGGGCTGCACGGACCAGGTCCGCTGCCCGCTGCCCACCTCTCCCGGCAACCTCCACACCCACATGGAACCGCCAGTGTGTCAGCCAGGCATCGCACGGTTTCCTGTGCACAAAGCCTTAGGAGCCCCCAAATAGAATCGAACCCTGAGTCCAGAGCAGAGCTGGAGGTGGTCGGCTGATGAGATTGGTCTCTCTTGGGGTCTGTGAGCACCAATTAGTCCATCCACATCTCTCACCCTGGCCGCAGATGTGTGCCCTAAAATCTACCTCCTCCCAGAGACACAGACGTGCGCGCACACACACACAAACTCTCACTCGTGCACATCCACATCGCCTCTGCCTCCCGTCCTTCCCAACCCCGGCAGGACTGTAGGGACCGGTCCGCGCTCCGCCTCAACTTTCCCCGCTGCGCCTGCCCCACGCGGCACCCGAGCTTCCGCGCCCTAGCTGGGCTCCCCCCAGAGGGACACGTCCTCCTCTGGGCCCCTTACCTCGCACCAACTCCTGGCAGGAACTGGAGCTGACCGTGGTGGCAGCAGCGGCAGTGAGCCTGCACCGGGGCTCTGGCTCATGGTTGGTCCTCCTCATCCGACACAAAAGAGGTAGCTCGCTGGCTTTGTCCTTTCCAGATCCAAGGGAGAAGTTATTTTGCCCCCGAAATGGCCAACTTGTGCGCCCAGCTTCCTGTCACAGTGCCCCCTGCCCCCGCCCCCTCCTGGCTGCACGCTGGACCACTGCCCGGCGGCAGAGCATCCAGGCCTCCGAGTCAGTTGGGAGTGGGAAAAGGGAGGAGTGGAAGAGAAGAGAGGGAGGAGGTTGGGGAAAGGGGGGACCCAGTGGTCTTCCGCGGAGGGGAGGGGAGCACTTCCCAGTGGAGTCCCCCTCCTCCTTCTCTATACAGGCAAACCCACTTCCTAGGCGGGGAAGCAACTTTCCTTCACCTTGACCAGGCTGAAACCATCGCAGCTAATTGGGACTTTCAGCAGAGGCACGGACCGTCTGGCATCCTCTCCTCGTTCTTTCTCCTTTTCTCCCTCTCTCGTTTTCCTTTTCCCTCTTCCCCTCCCCCTCCCTCCCTCCTTTTATAGGGGTGTATCCGCAGAGTCTTCAGTGAGCCAGGGTACCTAGATAAGAGGATTATTACACGAAAAGCCAGGGCGGGTTTGCTGGCCGCTTTGCCTCACTCTGTTTGAAATCCTAAGGCAGTGCATGCAAAGGTCGGTGAATTTCGGAGGAGTGGGGTGAAGGGGCGTGGGTCTGTAGGGAGGGAGGTGGCTCCAACTTTGAAGCTTTGCTAGAGCTCTAGGCTTTCGGGTGAGCGGGGACTAGTAGTCCTTGGAAGAACTCTCCTGTGGTCCCGGTGCAACCGGGTGACCGCATGTGGAGGAGACACGGAGAGCGGGAGCCGGGAAGGAGCGAGCTAGCCAAGGAGGCCGGTGCGCAGCTCTGCCCTACACGCGCCACAACTGCACATTGCAAGTCCCTGGAGAGGGCTTGTGCAGAACAATCTCTGGGTCAGGAGGGAGGGAGACGCTCCTGTTTCCTAGCAACCCTCATCAATCTTCTCCGGATAGCTCCCTCTGAAGGAATTCGATTGGACAGTCCCTGGAGAGAAACCACGCCCCTTCAGAAATGCTGGGCTGCTGCTTTTTCGCATTCTCCCAAATTTCTTGGGTGGAATAAGATTACAGAGGAGTGCTGAATTATCTTTTTCCCCCCTTATCTTCCTGAGCTACCACGCTGCCCTCTTGCAGCTACCCCTGCTCATTAGTCCTTCTCGAGTCCTACTTGTGGTTAGCAGACACGGTTAATGTTTTCTACGGAACCTCTTCTTTCTTCTTAAAATTAAATAAATAAATAAGAACCTTAAATCGGTGACGTAGACACAAAAGAGAAAAAGGCACACGGAAATAGCTTTAATAGGCTGTGAGCTACAGATAAAATCCTAAAGCTAAAATTGCAGGGATCTTTCTATGTGTAGAAACACATTGTGTTTAATTTCAAAATTGAAACTTCATTAATTTTTCTACCCTAATGTACTAACTTTGTATTAACCAAGGACTGAGTTATATGAAGCCAGACACAATTAAACTTAATGCTTTAAATGCTACATTTATTGTTTAATATTTAATGTTAAGTTGTTCAACAGCTGCTCTTTTGTAACCTAGCCAGAACTTTGAAACTACAGAAATAATTGTACCACTGATTCTTTTAGAGGGCTAGTGATATTTAAAAGACATATGTGTGCATATATTTCATTGTGAACTCTATACACCCAGATATTTGAATATATTACAAATTAAAATGTTATTAAATAGAGAAATGCTAAAAATACTAGACTTGTCGCCTCCAGAACTATTTTTTTCTGGGATGCAATAGCATTACCAAAATAAAAGAAAAATCATTCTTCTTCTATATTTCATTACTATTATCTAACATATATTGTTCACCACAACACAATAGGCCTTCATAAGAAATAATTTTTAATGTCTGCCCAATAGACAACTGTATACCAAGAAGCCATGTTCTGAACAATGAGAAAAATAAAGATTTATACACTGCAAGGACTGCAGATACTAATAAAGCCATGATGGCAGATTTTGGCCTCTTTCAGAATGTTCCAGAATATATCATCATGCACTTCCAAGACCTTATCAAAATTAGTTGGGATCGAAAGAAGTAGAAGAGATCTGATGTTTTCATCTCATTAAAAAAGAAAAGTAGCTGTGTTTGCACAAAGGAAAGTGCTGATGTATAGGCAGAACTGCCTCTCCATAGCTTGTATCTCGGCTGAGTAAGGCTTGTGATGAGTAAAGGCCAAAATACTGAAGCAAATTATCAATCTATTATCAGATCAGGATTTATAGAACAATATTTCTCTTCCCTTAGCCCTCCATACACAAAAAGAAAGGATGAATGAAAGTGCTGCTCAGCTTTGTAGAAGCCGATTACCTGAATTTGAATCCTGAGTTTCCATCACTTCGTAGCTGTGTGAACTCAAGCAAGTTTCTTAACCTTACTGTATCCCAGTTTTGGCATTTGTTAAATGGGAATAATGATTGCTCATACCTCAGTTTCTTTAAGGACTAGTAAATGTGTGTAAGCAGCACATAAATATTAGTTACTATTATTGGTCACTGGTTTATAGTTAACTGATGGTATTGTTGAGCATATAGAATATTTAATTATAAGTAATGAGTCTTAAACTTTAATTCTTCATTCACTATTTAAATTCATTGTTATCTGGGAATATATCATAGCTTTTAATTTTATTTGTTGCGGGGTGTGTGTGTGTGTGGGGGGGGGGGTTCAAGTTGTTTGTAAAAGCCTCAAGAGATAGAGCCCAATAATAACCTCTGACTAAATAACATGTTAATTAAGAAATTACATTCTCCCTCTACCCCCACTGCCCCCAAGTATTCAAGCTGGGCTTCATTTCTAAACAATTCTAGTTTCTTTTTTTAAGTAACTGGTATCATGTTTGTTTTTATCAAATATTTTAAAGTGAAACGTTGTGTTTGGGCATTTGGAACACTCTTTCTAGTTCATGTTTTTTTATTAGTTTGCTTAAACTTCACTGTTTATCTATATTTGTTTGAATAACTAATGTTATTTCTTCTTAGGACCCTTTACAGTTAACACCCTGACTTCTGGTATAATATCTTTTTAAATATGGCTCATAAAGCCATATTTACTTTCATCCAGAAATACCATTGAGAGTTGATATATTGTCATTGTCATAAATTGCAAATAAAATGCCTTCCATATTCTTAATCTGATTCATAGTTCACTCTCACTAGCATTCCCTCTGGAGCAAATCTCCATTGGCTCAATCCAGCAATCAATTTTATTGCTGGTTTCTACTACCAGTCAGGAATGTACAGTTATTTAGATCATGTGGGGTGATCAGGCATCCAGTTTCTATGAAACACTTCTGGTTTATGGCTATTGTCTGAGTGTATTCATAGTCTTCTCCTTATTTCTTAAGTGTTGGGTTTGGGCATTAAATTATATGGCTACCCAAACCCTATAATCATCTGGCCATATTGCTTGCCTCAACCTTCACTTGATTCATCTTCCCTGTGATTGTTAAATTCCTCTGTGTAACTCAGAATAGAACTGACCAAATTCTGGAGGCTTAATACATATGTATTTGTAAATATAAAATATACATATAAAATGTTAAAATTTCTCTTTAACTTCCTTATAAGCATCCCTCATTTATTTTTCATCTTCTTTCAAAATATGTTCTCCTTTGGTTCATCTGTAAATTCTGACCTTAATTACTGCTACACAATATAAAATTAAAGGTATTCTAGTCTTGGTTTTGACTGATGCTCCAAGGCAAAGGGGTGCCCGCTAAGCCATATTCCAAACTGAGAGTTCCCTGACCCCTGTGCTGGATCTGTGTGGGGTATCCTTAAACCATGTGGGATATAAAAGAGTTAAAATTTAAGAAGCTGAGACAGGTAGGAAATTGGAGCATAAAGAGTTTTTGGTGTGCTTCTAAATATATAGGTCCAGGGTGGGGCTTTGCGTCTTTCCTCAAACTTCAACTCTAATGAAAGATACTGCTGCTACAGGGAAACCATTGCTATGGTCCCGTGGAGTTAGTAGACTGCTTTTTAATTCCCAGCAGAGAAATATAAAATCCTGTGTCTAAATCTGCCTCTCAGAAGACCAAAAAGAAAGAAGGCTGAAAGAAAAGAGGGCAAGTAACTGCACTCCCAGTTATGACAAATAAAAGGGGTGGGTTTCCTATATACTATGTTTGTAGAGTGAGCACAGAGTATGGGATGTGGTTTGTTTTTAGCTCCTACCCAGATGTATTTGGTGGAGAATCTGTGATCTTGGTAGTAGACAGTCTGCAGAGGGCACAGGGCTATGCTGAGGTCACCTTGTAGGTTGTGCTCCGCACAAAGGCAACTGACTGAGGGGTGAGAATGAGTTGCTTGCCCAGGCTCTTATACAGGGCTGAATCAACCTGGTATGAGGGCACCTGTTTATATTTCATCAAGTGAAGGGGCCACCTTTTGATAATTCACATGAAGGGTGGTAAGAGAAGCCTGAAGGTGAAGTGCAATAAACCAGAGGCTCTGAGTAGGGTACTAAGTGGTCAGTCATGAATGCCTCACCAGAATAGGTCAGATTCTGCAGTGAAAGATCCCCAGAGCCTGAGGGCCTGCAAAGAACTAACTAAATTGGGATCAGAAAAGTCAGCTTTGAACACCTGCTAAGCTTAGGAAAAAGCAATGCTAGATCAGTACGAGACAAATAGGATTTCTCGTGTCTCATCATACCTTCTATCTTTGACCTCTTCAACTCAGAGGGATCAAAAGCTCCCGCTGCTGATCAGGGTGGAAGGAGGATGAGGATGGGGAAGCTGGCTGAGCAAACGGAGGAGCCTGCCAGGTCCTATTGCAGGCTGCCCTCCTGCTGCCTTCCTGGGCTCAGTAAGAAGCGTTAATGCTGGAGGATGTTGGAGTTTTGATTATTACTCTGCCTTAGACCTAATTTCAACTGAGTCTGTGGTATTTTTCTTTTCTACTGAAGGGAAGGAAGGAATTTTTATCTGAGAATGATCTGAAAGTTGAATCACTGATCTTGAATTACATCCAAGGAGATAACCAAGAAGAAGCCTCATGGGCAAGATAGGCAGGGGCAATGGTGAGAAAAGAATAACATTGTTTTTGTGGTGGTTTATGAGCCTCACTTGTTAGGTATATGAGTGTTGTGATCAGTACTTTGGATTCTTTTGCATTGTTTTCCTGATTCTCACAAGGCACAACAAAAAGGAATATCCCTTGGCTATTTACTATGCATTTTGTCTTGGTTTTTGTCCTGCATGTTGTGACAGTTATTATAACATCTGAATTGAGGTCAGTTCTAAACTTGAAAGTTCAAAATGTTGACATACCTATTGCCCAGAAATGGCTGCTTTAAAACATTTTAATTTTTGATCATTAAATAAATACTAATATAAATAAATACAAATAAATATTAATAACAGTTGTGGATTACTTGATAATAGTAATCACAAGTGATAGAAATGCTTGTTTATTTGTCTTCCACAAATAACTCGGGTGCTTCATGAGGGCAGGCCTTAAGGCTGTTGTATTTTCTGTTTTCCTAGTGTTTAAATATAAGGGTGTGGGGGGAGGTGGGATGGGAAAGAATTGCTCAGTAGCCATTTGTTGAGGGAATGAGTTAACCTTTAAAGATTAAAAGATCACCTTGACTTATATTTTTCAGTTGAGTAAACTGAGTCCTGGACATAGCATGAATTCCTGAATTTTATATATTTTTCAGTTGAGTAAACTGAGTCCTGGACATAGCATGGATTCCTGAATTTTATATATTTTTCAGTTGAGTAAACTGAGTCCTAGACATAGCATGGATTCCTGAATTTTATATAGGAGGAATTTAGAAGTGTTAATCTGATTCACCAGACTGTAAACCTCATGAGAGGAGTGGGTTTTTGTGCTATGTACCTGTCTATCTTGACTTCCTAAAACTTCCTGTCATGTTGTAGAGCTTAGTAGGCATCTGATGAATGAAGATTAAATGGTTAAAAGATCCTCCCAGGGGTTTTGCCTCAGTCTACATTTTCATAACATGTAAACTTTTTTCAGTTTTAGCTTTTTCTAAAACAATTTTTTTGGGGGATGGAGTGGGATAATATGATTTGGTAAAGATTATAAACATTAAGCATAAAGAACAAATCTGGAGACATAACATTACCAGATTTTAAACTATACTATAAGGCTTTAGTAACCAAAATTGCATGGTATTGGCACAAAAATAGGAACATAGACCAATGGAACAGAAGACAGAACCCAGATATAAAGCCATCCACATACAGCCAACTGATTTTGGACAAAGGAGACAACAATATACACTGGGGAAAAGAACCCCTGTTCAATAAATGGCTCTGGGACAACTGGATAGCCACATGCAGAAGATTGAAACAGGATCCATATCTCTCACAAAAATTAATTCAAGATGGATAAAAGACTTACATGTAAGGCATGAAACCATAAGAACTCTAGAAGAAAATGTTTAAAAAACTCTTCTTGATATTAGCCTAGGAAATGAATTTATGAAGAAGACCCTATTGGCAGTCATAGCAACAACAAAAATAAATAAATGGGAATTAATTAAATTAAAAGCTTCTGTACAAACAGACAATGTATACAACAGGAGAAAATATTTGCAAGCTGTACATTTGATAAAGGGCTGATAACCAGAATCTACAAAGAACTCATGCAAATCAGCAAGAAAAATATTAAAATATGGGCAAAACACACGAACAGAAGCTTTTCAAAAGAAGACAAATGGCCAATAAACATATGAAAAAATGCTCAATGTCATTAATCCCCAGGGAAATGCAAATTAAAAGCACAAGGAGATATCACCTTACCCCAGTTAGAATGGCTTTTATTAAAAAGTCCAAAAACAATAGATGCTGGCGTGGGTACAGAGAGAAAGGAATGCTTATACACTGCCGGTGGGACTGCAAATTAGTACAATCTGTATGGAAAACAGCATGGCGATTGCTCAAAGAACTAAAAGTAGACCTACCATTTCATCCAGTAATCCCACTACTGGGTATCTACCCAAAGGAAAAGAAGTCATTTTTATCAACAAGACACTTGCACTAGAATGTTTATTGCAGCACAGTTCACAATTGAAAAGATGTGAAATGAATCCAAGTGTCCATCAATTCATGAGTGGATTAGCAAAAGGTGGTATATCTAGTCTTGGTTTTGACTGATGCTCCAAGGCAAAGGGATGCCAGCTAAGCCATATTCCAAACTGAGAGTTCCCTGACCCCTGTACTGGATCTGTGTGGGGTATCCTTAAACTATGAAATACTACTCAGCCACGAAGAAGTATATATTAAGGCCTTTTGCAACAATTTGGATAGAACTGGAGATTATTATCCTAAGTGAAGTATCTAAAGAATGGAAAAACAAACACCACATGTACTGGCTATTAAATTGGAACTAATTGATGAGCACACATGTGCACAGAGGGAAGAAAACTCAGTGGAAATCAACTAGAGGCTAGACAGGAGGAGAGGGCTGGGCAAAAGCTATCTAACGTGTACAATGGACACTACCTGGGTGATGGGCAGACTTATAACCATGATTTAAGCATAACAACAGTGATCAGTGTAACCAAAAACATTTGTACCCCCCTAGTATTTTGAAGGAATAATAATAGAAAAGAAAGTTAAAAAAAGGATTATAAACATTGTAGAGGAATGACATCTCCTAGGCACACACATTGCTTGGAGATGTTAATTCATGCAGATAATATACAGTAGAACCACTACTATTACTCTGGTCTTGTGACTCCAATTTAAAGAAATGATGCAGAGCATAAACACTCAAGGACCTTACAAGATAGAAGAACATATTGACTAGGTTTGCTTTTTCACCTATAAGTTTATTCTCAGAGATTTTGACATAGGTTTTTATCGTACATTTTATATATTGTATATATTGATGCTATTTATTTTGATCTTGTGTTATGTCCTTCCTGACAATCTAAATCTATTTTTCATATGTAGAAATGATGGTATCATAATTGTGTCATCCCTAAATTAACCATTTTAAACCAAGGTATGATTAGTTATGTATGTGTGCATTTATGTTTTCAAGTAACATTCATTGGAAACTATCATGGGCCAAACACTATGCCAAGTACGGAGGACACCAAGGAGATATGAGGGTAGCTATACCCTTGAATATTTCTTTTCTGATAATGGTAATCAGAAATGTCAACAATTCATTAAAAATATAACAGGATGCAATATATAAGAGAGGTCCTTTGGGAATAAGACTGACCAAGGAGAAGTGGCTACTATATATTAACCAAGATAAAACACCTGAGCTAAAATGGCCTTTGTGGCTGCATGAGTATTCCACTTCAAGATAACACTGTGAAATACACATGTGTGAGAAAAGGGAGCATGTCAGTTACAAATGCTACTTGGCTGCAAGTAACATGTAACCTAACTAGCAATGGCTTAAATAAATAGTGGTTTTCTAGATTATTTTCATAGATTAAGACTATGGAAGTAGCAGCTTTTGGGGTTGCTTCATGGCTCTGTGTTGTCACGGTCAGCATCTCTGTCTTTTCCTTCATGTCACAATATTACTACCACAACTCCAGGTATCACATCAGCAACTCAGGAGACAGGAATAAACAGGACCAGCAGTGTATGCTATATTTGCCCCGTGCATCAAGAATGTATAACCTTTCTCAAAACCACATAACATAGAACTGTTTATGTCTCACTGGACAGACCTGTTCAGATGACTACTCCTAGATGCAAATTAGTTTGGAAAAGTATATAATTAGCTTCCCAGCCTCTATAGTGTAAGGCATCTAGAAGAGGGTGGATGGGATTGACTGCTGGGCCAGCCAGCCAATAGGGTCTGACTCAGGGATAATCTCACTACTTCCCGTTTCTTACACCTTTTCTATACTAGTTTTCCTAGCTTGTGACTAAGGTGTTGATATCTGAAGCATGAATGTTGCACACTGAGATACTCTACTGGTTTTGTTCTCAGGTATTCATTTGGTAATAAATATTTATTGAGGGCCTCCTCTGTGCCAGGCAATATTCTATATGCTGGGTATGCAAGATAGATTAGTGCAGTGTACCTCTTGGTATTGTGGAGCCTTTAGTCAGAGAAATACTTTTAATCAATATGGAGCCTTATTTTTAGGAATGTTCCAACCATAGCCTCATTACTATTGGAGATGTCACAAGATCTCAGTATTGTATTTCAGGTTATTTTATTCTAATTCACAATATTCTGCTTTTTGACTTCTTTTTTTGCTACTTTGGAAATATTATTTCATTAAAAACAAAAACAATCAAACAAAAAATCTTCCATTCTCCACCTCCTCTTTACTTCTTTAATGTTTCCTATATTTGAAAAACATTTAACCAGTTCTCTAGGTTAATAAATGAATCCATTTTCCAGTGTGAAGAGCAATGTACATACTTGGGAAACATTTATCATAAGAAAGGTCAAGGCCCCTAAAAGAGAATTTTTTTTTTTTTCTGGTCTAGTAAATGACATGTTAGGAGACCAAAAGATTCTGAGTGGAGAGACCACACAAATGCAAATGTAAGCCATTAAGATTCACTATCATTTCTAGGCCAGACTTTAATAAAATAAATTCATGATTTCAGGAAAATGATTTTCTCTTGCAAAACATGTTTAGCTTGAATTATCTTAGTAATTGAGTAAAAACTTAATTAGGTAATTATTTCTATTCTCTGGCTTAGTTGGGTAGTAGAGTTTCAGTCATGGAGTGCATGATACTTCAATTAGATGTAGTGCTAAAATAGCAGTGACCTATGACAGCTCTACTATCTCATCAAAGATTTTTAAAAAGTCCATACTTCTTAAATTAGAATATCTTAGACTGAAAAAAAGGATTGGCTTAAAGTTCTGGGGAAATGTTTATTAAAATTATGTATTAGTCACAAATATTTATTTTGGTAATTCATTATTTTTCCTAAAACATAATTATTTTGATTCTAAAAGTTGTGGAATAAATGTGCTCTTACTAGTTGCAATGATTATAGTATAATGAGAAGTGGTGTTCTTCCTTGTGGTATGTGCAGGGAGGCAAGTGCACATCTGATTTTAAAGTGAATTAGTTTCATTCCTTGGTTTACTACTCCAATAATAAAGTTGCTCTTGCCCAACCTGTCTCTAAGGAAGGGTATTATTTCCTAAATGATGTTTGAGAAACACATATAGATCAGCAAATTGCAGAATAAGAACAATGAAAGGCTCACTAGGAAGTCAGCTAGTACAGTGCTTCTCAAACTTTATTTTTCTGCCCAGAACTCATGACAGATGATGTTCCAGCTGGTAGTCATTCTCAAAGGTATATCCAGAGTTATTTTGAATTCTGTTGTCAGCTGTAACTCCCTTCTTTTTTTCTTCTACTGAAGTAGGATATTGGAATGCAGGTGAGTAAGAGCAATTTCATCCTAGAAACACCCTTATATCCCTGCTAATTTACACAGAAAATAAAACATCCAGGCAAAGTAAAGCATTCATAAGCCTTTCACTTTATTATAAGAACTGCTAATTTCTTTCATTTTTTTCCTTCTTGCAGAAATAGCTGTGGTAAATTTGTGAAGTCTGTGAAGTCTTCCTCAAAAGCCATATGTACTTTATTAATATTAATATCATTAATTCAATATTAATATTATTAAAATTCTTCCTTGGAATAGCACTTCTGAGCTTTCAAAATGCATTTGCTCCTAGATTTTATCACATCCTTTTGAGTTAAAAAAGAAATCCTATTGTCCATATTTTCTAGATGAGGAATCTAAGGCTAACAGCAATTAAGTGGCTTATTTAAGGTCACGTAGCAAGTGAGTAGTAAAGCCAGAACTTTGATCAAGCTAACTGATTTTTAATCCAGAATGCGTTCCGATATCCCACCCTGCCTCTTGTTGCTCCCTGTTCACTGTAGGATGCCTTTCTGCTGCATGCATTCCCACTACACACCACTTTGTGCCATGGACACTCTGCATTTAGGCTGTTCCTTATGGCCCAAACTTTGCTCCCCTTCAAAATTCTGCTGAGTGTATCTTTTCCACAGGGCTTAATTTTCAGTAGTTTTGCAATGTATAAAACATGCTTATAAAATAAACTCACCCTAGCAAGGGCCTAACCAGTTAAGAGTAACCTTTTCAATGAAAGTTTCAACTTTAAGGAATAATATCATTACTGAGAATTTCAGATGCCTTAGAAAGCAATGGGACTATAAACCTAGTGTTAACATAATGATTGGGAATTTGGTGGTGATGGAGCTCCACATGATCTAAAATTAAAAGAAAAAGCCAAAATTTTATGAGACTATTTGGTTAATATCCATGGTCTTCTCTTGTCTCCAATCAACCCTATAGTAAACTATGAGGAAAGGAACATGTTCAGGATTCTTTGCCTGGAGCCTAGTGCAGTGTGTGGAACATATTTGTTGAATGGGTGAATTTCAACAATATTGCCCACAATCTGCTTGATTATAACCTTAGAAGGGTGATGTAGGACATATAGAGTTAGAAGTGGAAATTGTGATCATGTAATTATCTATGTATTAGAGATGAGATTAACTAGGTGTATCTGTCAGTATTGACTAAATTCTGCTGTGGTAATAAACAATCCCCAAATCTCTTGGCTTAAAACAATACTCACACTACACATTAATTGAGGGTATGCTAGGAGTTTGCTTGCTGCATGTTGTTCTTACTCTGGGTCCCAGGCTGATGGAACAGCCACTCTGAACATTGCCAGTTGTGGCAAAGAGAAAGAAAGATCTGCAGGGTCTCACATTAGTACTTAAATGCACTGTCTAGGAAAAGACACACATAGATTTTACGTTCAGCTCAGTGGCAGAGCTAATTCCAGCAACCACAGAGCGGCCAGAAATGTAATCCTACCCAGTGGCCAGAAGGCAGAGAGTCTGAAATAACAATTGAACATTACTAATGATTGCCACAATGGTAAAACAGGACTCATATTGTGTGGGAGCTATCTCACTATTGCATATTCTCCTGTGTTAGTGTTTTACATACATTGATTCATTAATTCATACAACATCCCTGGGAAGGAGGTATTATTATTATTAGCTTTATAAAGATGAAGAAACTGAAGTGAAATGAGATTAAGCAGCTTGTCCACTTAGTAAATGGTGGGGCCAAATTAGGACTCGGGTCTATCTGACTCCAAAAAAATGATACCCTTAATAACTGCAATATTGCTTTTTAAAAAAAATTTTTTTAATTATAAAAAAAATTATACTTAAAAAGGTTTTTTTCTTCTTTCTTTACTCCCTTATTTTATGTAAGATGTGGAAATATTGCTTTTATATGACACCTCTGAGTCCTTTAGTCTCCATCATTTGGTTACAAATTTGGTTTTGATTTTCACTGGGCCCTTGAATGTACTTTTTCTCACGATGCTAAGAAAGCATGCTTTTAAAAGTCAATACAAAGTAGAAAATGAGCACTTAGTTCTTGCTATAGAGCAGGGGTCCTCAAACTTTTTAAACAGGGGGCCAGTTCACTGTCCCTCAGACTGTTTGAGGGCCATTGGAGAGTGTGGTGCACATTCCACACATGCTCACTGTGGGCCCAGGATGAGTTGGCTGTTAAGCAAGACAGGCAGCAGCAGTGGCAAAGACACCAGCAAAAACACCTGGAGGGCTGGATAAATGTCCTAGCGGGCCACATGTTGCCCATGGGCCATAGTTTGAGGATGCCTGCTATAGAGTCTAAGACTATAATATCTTTGATCTAAAAACAAAGTTATTATGAGATCATTCAGACAAATAGTCAAGACTTATTAATCTTATTAGGCCAAACATGAAATAGTGTTGTTCTGATAAAATCAGTTCTATATCCTATTTCGATTGGCTTTATAAAATGTTGGTTCAGTGCTTGAACATTGCAAATAGTAGTTCCAAAATGTTTACTAGTGTTAATTATTCTCTTAAAATTGAAATTTCTATTTAGTAATATAGTTTTCAATTCTTAAAAATAAATATTACTTTATACTTAAGAGTTTTTTTCCTGTGGATCTTTTCTTCTATAAAGGCCACATTTTTCTGTATTAAAGGTCTTAGAGATTACGTTAGGTATCATCTTCTGTAGTGGTGTGACATTTTTGAAATACAACATTAATTTTTAGTTGTGTGAGGGAATCTCTTTACCTCTTGTTTTATATTTTCAAACACTCAAGAACGAGTATATACTGCCTGGCCTTTCTGCCCTCTCATTCTCTGCTTCCCAGGGGAGGAGGAGACAATTACCATACAACTAACTTATGTAGTATGTATGTATGTACTTGAGAGAGTGAGCAGGGCTGTGCAGCTTAACTGCTTCGCTTTACTTACATTGTGTGGGATCTTCCTTCTTGCAGAGACCTTGTTTCATATTTCTTCCACTCTAAGGCACATTTTTAACATCTTAACATCTCTGAATAAGTATATATTTTATGATTAATGGAAGGCCCTAATTTAAATGACAGGGAAGGTTCATTTCCTTCTTAATGGTGCATAAAATAATGGCATATCGTATAAACCTATTGTCTTTTATTAGATAAAATATGATATTCTGCTTCGATCCCTAATATATGATAGATGGCCTGACTCTGAGGTGCAGTGTTAGGAGTGGATTGTGGCTACATACCTAAGCTATAGCCCCAACAGTTTCTCCGGTAAAAAAGCTGGCGTCTTCATTTTCCTGACTCATTTGATCAGCTCTCCATTCGTTCTGAACTTCAATAGGGAGAGAAAAGTGTTATGTATTAAATCTTTAAACTCTCAAGTATTGTACATTGTTCTAGACACTTTTGCAAGAGATAAGGAGAAGAAGTTGGGAAGAAAGAGAACTGTGGAAATTGAGGCATCTTGCTGCAGTAAGACCCTAAGTGATCTGAAAGGGTGGCTTTGGGTTTTGTTTTACCAGGTGGGAGTAGAGGTGGAAGTCATGTTTTTTTTTTGACTTTGGTAGGTGGTAACTTTCTATAGCATACCATATGGCTACTTTGTACAATTTTATTATTGGTTTTTAGCTCATGTACCTTGGGTAGGTGGCATTAGGCCTAGGGCTTTAGTAAATTGGCCAGGTGGGATTTTGACTTTGATGGATCACTGAAGCATATTAACTTTGTCCCAGGAAAGTGACAGTTTTTATTCAGGCAAGGCTGCAAGCACCTGTGCCTTAGACAAACTCTAGCCATACAGATGACCTCAGCATCCTGGATGCAGATGCCTTCAGGTAAGACTGTGACAGCAAGACCTTGAAAATTCATAGGATGGCATTTTGGATGAAGCTGAGTTAAGATTAGTCCTTTTAAGACTCAGAAGAAGTAACAATATTTGTTGCTTTTAAAGTGGAAGGCAGCTGATTTTGCATGTTCTACAGAATACTACTGAGGTTTTGGCTTTGCAGTGTGTACTAGGTCTGTGTAGGCAGTGCTAGATCAGCTGCTCCACATTCTGCTCATCTTCATATTGTGTTCAAGGCCAAGAGAGAAAAGTGTGGAAGGAATAAACTATGTAGTCTCAAATTGGTTTGAGATTTGTTAAGTGACTAAACTTTGGCTACGGATCCCAACTTCAAAGATTAAAATTATGGGTTTCCCAGATAAGTGTGGTAGACTTTTATGAGTGATCAGCTAAAAGTGAATGGAAACCCTTATCATGAACAGAATAAGGTGTCCTCTTGAGAGGAAGCAAGCATATAGCTCAAAGTTAAGTTGTTGCAAACCCATAGTTAAAAAGGCACTTAAAAAGGGCTGTACCAGCCATTATGGACAAAGGTATAGGGATTCCTCAAAAAATTAAAAATAGAACTACCATATGATCCAATAATCCCTAAACTGGGAATATATCCAAAGGAAATAAAATCACTATTCAAAGAGATATCTGCACTTCAGATATTGCAGCACTAATCACAATAGGCAAGATATGAAATCAACCTAAATGACCATCAATGGGTGAATGGATAAAGAAAATCTGTATATATACACAACAGAATACTAGTTATCCATAAAAAAATGAAATCCTGTCATTTGTGACAACATGGGTGAAACTAGAGGACATTAGAGTAAGTAAAATAAACAAAGCACAGAGCAAATATCCCATGATCTTACTCCTGTGCAGAATCTAAAACAGTTTATCTCATGTAAGTAGAGAGTAGAATAATGATTACCAGAGGCTGGAGAGGGTAGGGTAGGGAGAGCAATGGGCTAGATTTTCAACAGGTACAAAGTTGCATTTAGATAGAAGAAACAAATTCTGATGTTCTATTGCACAGTAAGGTAACTACAGTTAATGATAATGTATTGCATATTTCAAATTAGCTAGAGGAGAGGATTTTGAATGTTCTCACCACAAAAAATATCTCACCACAAAATATTTCAGGTGATGTATATACTAATTACCCTAATCACCCTGATTTAATCACTAAATGATGTCTACATGTATCAAAACATATGAAATAGTACCCCATAAATGTGTGTAATTATTATGTGTCAATTAAAAAGAAAATATAACAAAAAAAGCCAAAAAACCATATACCTTTTAACTGTAGAAATCAAATTATCTCAGGCTATTGAAAAACAAATGAAATTATCAGTGAAAACAAAATAAAGGAAGACTGCTAAGTAACATCAACATCACAATTGGTGGGAACTTTAACACCCACTGACAGAACTGGACAGATCTCTCATGTTATTTTAAGACGTATTACATTTAAGCTATGAAGTTTTTATGGTTTGGAATATGTAGATATGTGTGTGTATACACATTCACACACACACACACACACACACACACACAGACACACACATATATATCTTCACATTAAAAATTTTAAGCAGTGTTGCCAGAAATCATGTTAGGTCAGAAAATTAATTGTGGCATTATCCATTTATATGTTAGTACCCTATATATCAACATCCTTGAATCCTCATATTGAAAACAAAAGGTGCAAAGTACAAGGAAAACAAAAATAACTGAAAGCTCAAAACCACAGATACTGTCCATAGGGTAAACTCAAGATCAGAGAATAGTTAATACCTTGAATTTATTTAACAAATTATCCTTTGAAGAAGAACTGCAATATTTTATCATCTCATTAAAAATATAAGTAGTTTTAATCTGAATTAATCCACTTATATAAAAATGAGGTTAAAAATTAATCCATTAAAATCATTGGCTTTCATTTTTTAAGTAGTACAAATAAACCTTTATTCAAAGGAAATTATTTCTGGCCTCTGTCTTTCGATTCCTGGCCTGTCAAAGCCAAATTCTCAAAGCCTAAATTACTTTGAAAAAATTCTTAATGAATTCTATCTTTTCTTTGGAATGAAGATGGGAACAAGCTTTACTAGACTTCTCAAAAATTATAACTATATCACTGTTTCAACAGCTAATAGTCTTTTAAAATATATTATGAATCAAATGGATTAAATGGCCTTCAATGGTTTATGCCTGAAAGTGGCAGAAAGTCATGCTTGCCTGCAGGCCTATAAACACACAAATGTTTCATGAGGCACCATAAGATGAGAATCAGTGAAGTGTAAAGGGTTCTGACTCTGCTCGTAATAAACTTACTATCTAGATCTTGTAAATGATAGCACTCAGGCAAATATAACTAAAAATATTGAAACTACAACTAAAATTTCAAGGCCAACTCAATAGTAAAGCTAATGAGGGACTTTAGAGTTAAGAGGAGAGAGTATAGCTAAAGAGATACTCTTTAGAGACTAGAACCTGCTTTTGAAAGTGACTTGAGCTGAAAAATATACCATCTATACATATACATATATGTACATATGTATATATATGTGTGTATATGTATATACTTAGGGAAAGAGGCAGGAAAAGAAGAAATAAGTTTATTTTCAAAATACAGGAGCATAGTAATTGGCACATGGTATCTTTTTAATATTTGTTTAATGAATGAAATTGAACTCTGCTATTCCTGGCAGCTATGTATGTAAAGACAATTACCTTTACAAAAGAATAAGGAAGGGCAAATCAAATTGTCAAGTGCCTGAAGTTCCCCTCACCCTAACAACTGTTTTCATGTGGAAGCCCTATTTACAATATTTGTAATATTTTACCATGTTTATAAACAATCCCCAGAGCTAGTGTGACTGCAGGTCACACATCCTGAGGTCAGGTTTTCCTCCCAACATGTGTCCCTTCCCCAGCTGTGCCGTAGAGCCAATACTCTGAGAGTTGGACCTAAAAGTATGCAATATCCCACAAGCTGAAAGGATTGTCATGTGACTGCTAGTTTTCATTACTGATCCAGCTTTGATTTTCCCTGTTGACCTTAGGCTCTGTATCTGGGAACCGTATCCTTTCAGTGGACATAATCAAGAGCATTTGCGACTCTGAGGGCCAAACTTTCTCATTTCAGCTGAACTCCCGATGTTTGCTATACTTTCCCTCCTGGGCCCTGAGCCAGCATGGTGCTCTCCTCTACATCATATACTCTGCTAATTTCCTCAGAGATTTTTGGTGCTCCAATCTTTCTCCTATGGTGAGGATATGGTAACCACCTAACAGTCTCCAGCTTCGTTCCACTTCAGGGAGTTCTCCTGAAGTATGTTCTTCTTAACAGCAATGTAGGAGCTACATGGCCACCTCAGTTATTCCATAGGGAATCCCCTCCCTGTCCTGGAGTTGAAGGTACCTGAGAATCCTAGCATTCCAGTATTTGACTTATTGGGAGACACCAGCTCTGCCTTCTGTGAGAAGCATAAGATAATAACCTTATAGTTCTCAGTTTGAGGAAACTTGGTGCTCAGTAGGCGTTCTTCTGACACTCCAGTATCTACCCTTATGTTCGAAACCCCACTCACTGATAAATAAGAGTTCCAGCTATAAGAAGCATACGCATAATTTATTGACCCCTGTAGCTGTATACCACTTTCCCTAGGGCAGACAGCTCTTTTAGAATTGTCGACTAGAATAAAGCCTTCACCAAATCTCTGATTGATGGATTAATACCTATGCTCCCATATCTTGGGATTGAAGCAAAAGAGTATATAAGAGAAAAATTATTTTTGTAAACATATCCATTTATTAAACACGCTACCTAATGTTTATTTAGTAGCTATGATATATCAAGCCCTTTTCTAGACATTTGGCAATATATAAACAAACTCTCTGCCTTTCTGGAACTCACATTCTATTGAGCGATAAATACAATCAAGATAAATAAATAAACTATTAATATATGATATTAGATAACTGGAAAGGATAAAAGAAGGAATAAATAAACAGGAGAGAGGAATAATATGTTACATCTTAGGTAGCATGTCCAGAGACTTTATTGTAAAATTTAAAAGAAGGGAGGCAGTTGGCCATGCAGAAATCTGAGGGAAAACATCCAAGGCAAAGGATATGGAAGGTGCAAAGAGCCTGAGTACAGAGTATGCCTAGGGAGCTCAATACAGACAAAGTGGCAAGATGGTATGTTCTGGGAGTCCCCAACTAAATTAGGGGTGCAGTACCAGAACGGCTAGCAACCCAGCCCTAATGGGAAATGACAAACTGCTGGACTTGGGTGTTTATAGTGTGTCTTTCATAGGGCACTTCTTTTACCTGGCAGATGGCCTAATAATACTCATTCAACCAGTGACGGGAGGTATAGGGGAGCTCACACAGGAAACTTGTTTGTACAGGTACATGCCCTTGTGGCTCTTGTCTGACCTGTGTCCAGTTTGTGACTCCATGAATATCACTCTAGTGCTGGGAGCCCAACCTTGTGCTCTCCCTGGTGTTCCTGGGAAAACTAAGCCCAGTTCTTCAAAAGAAAGGTGAAAATTCAATATACGACCACAATAGGAAACAAGTTCAAAGATTTTTACTTCCAGATCCTGGACAAAGAGGGCGTAAATGAGTCAAGAGGGCAATCCTCTGTTTCCAGGTCACCTGAAGCAAGAATGGGGGCAGAAGGTAAAGAGAGTGAGAAGTATATTATAAAGGATTTATAAGGTATATAGCAGTATATATAAGGGAATGGAATTTTGGTCACTGTAAGTTCACAGGCAAATGCCAGAATGGTCGGTCCCTTCAAAAGAAGTGGCAGTGGGAAAGCAGGGAGTCCCCTCTTCTAGGTGGGAGAGATGCCCCTAAATTCTTATCTCTAGGCACTGACTTGAGCCATTTGGGTGAGGTGTAGAACTGGAAACTGTGTCAGCAGTAATTGGGCCCTGCTTTTGGCATGAGTAAGTTAAACCTGTATTTAAAAATGGATGCCAAGGCAACAGAAAAATTATAAGAATCCACTACATGATGGGGGGCAGTATTTAGAGTTAGAGAGACCATCTGGGGCATTAATGTGACTAGAGTAGTGAAAACAGGTCAAACAAGTCTTGTTGGTCACAATTAAGACTTTAGGTTTCACTCCCATGAAAGATGAAACACTGGAGATTTTTGAGTAAAAGAATGACATGATGTGAATTTGAACACAGGCAAAAGTAGAAGCAGGGAGACCAATGGTGGTGAAGAAAAATGGCTAAATTATGTTTTCACAGTGAAGATACAACTGACAGGGGAGAAAGAGAGGAGTCAAGTATTAAGTCAAAATTTTCAGAATAAAAACTCAAAGAATGAGTTACCATTGCCCAAGGTGTGAAAGACTCAAGGAGAAAACGTACTGTAGTGGGTATGTCAACCTGTCAAGAGTTTGGAAATATCTGATAAGAACCATATTATTTTTAAATATAAAAAGAGATATTATCCATATTTGCACCAAGGTAAAAATCTGACTGAATCAAAAGATCCTTCTCAGTTTTGTTAGATAAAAACATGATCATGACCATGACCATTTTGATATTCTGAAATTGCTAATAGTATCAATTTTTAGAGTCATTTACTAGGCCTATACCTGGGGTATTCTTCTCTTATCTCAATTATGTATTATAGGAGAATCTACCTGTAATACAATAATTAAACATGCAAACGAGCAGTTCATTTATTTTGATCTTGGGAAAATGTCATTAATCAAATTTATGAATGTAATGAAGTCACTTCTATGTTTATTAAAAGTCATTATGAATATGTTATCTCCACACTCAGCTGACAGTTTTAAACTTAATGTAACTTTTAATCAATGGCAACAAAATCAATTATGTCACCACTGAGCACTTTAAGAAAGGTAAATTATTACCATCAAAAAGTCTTTCCCCTTGGATTTTTATCTTCACAGATTAAAAAAAGAAAGAAAGAAAACTAAAACAATAAAATTTCCATGGATGTTGTGCTGTGTAGTGGAAAATGCCCTTGTTTAAGGACAGAAAAAGCAGCATGTGATTCATGATCTGCTGTGTAGTAGCAGTGTGATCTTAAAAAAGTCACCTGATTTTATTAAGCAGCAGATTCTCATCCTTTAAAATATCTTGCTATAGCATCATTACACAACACACATGCAAAATGATATTATTAATCTTATAAGTTACATTTAAATTTTTTTTTTTTTTTTTTTGAGACAGAGTCTCACTTTTGTTGCCCTAGCTAGAGTGAGTGCCATGGCGTCAGCCTAGCTCACAGCAACCTCAAACTCCTGGGCTCAAGCGATCCTCCTATCTCAGCCTCCCAAGTAGCTGGGACTACAGGCATGCGCCACCATGCCCGGCTAATTTTTTTGTATATATATTTTTAGTTGGTCAATTAATTTCTTTCTATTTTTAGTAGAGACGAGGTCTCGCTCAGGATGGTTTCGAACTCCCAACCTCGAGCAATCCGCCCGCCTCGGCCTCCCAGAGTGCTAGGATTACAGGCGTGAGCCACCGCGCCCGGCCTAAATATTTTTATAAATGTAAATAATGACTTCCATTTATCACGCAACTCATTTACTTGTTTACTCATTCAAGTATTTATTGCTTATTTAGTGCCAAGCAAAGCTTGATGTTAGATCTTCATTTGCTTGGGAAGTATAATGTATGTATTCAAGGCAGGTGAGGGATGGATGGTTAGATGAATGGACAGACAGAAAAATCAATCAAATGATAGTGTGCCTGACACTGCTTTATAAAATTTAAAATGTTATTCTGATCTTGATTTTTAATATGTAAGTAAAGTATCCACTTGCTATCATAATATACTTTTTTTTCCTTCACAATAATAGGGAATAATAGATTTTTAGATCTTAAAGGTCTTGGCAACACATTAATTAAATTAACCTCAAACCGCACTGCCATCTTATGAGGAAAGTTGCACACTTTTCTATTCCTCATCCCAAATTTACCCACTTGTAGTGTTTAGTACTTCTCATCAGAAGATCTACAATATGATTAAATGGCAACATTAATATTATTCAATTATAAAATAGAGTTATAAATATGTCTCTACCTAAATATAACCTCATTAAAATTTTGTAGGAAGAAATTACAGTATAAATACAGAAATCTTCTTATATTTACAGTCAAAAGAAATGAGATTCTATTCCCCTTATGAGTTAAAATCTTCAAGAAACTAGTCAAAAATGGATTCTCCTTCATGTCCTATTTCACTCAGTCTCAACAAGTTGATTCTTACTACTGGGGAGAAATAGCCATCAGCAACTCCAGCCTTGGTAATTTCTTTGGTGACTTAAGACAGAATACACTTATTGGTGAGTTTCTCATGAGCTACCCTCTAAAAAGTTAATAGGACACCCATGATTATCACAGTATTTGCCCTAAATCCATTAAATTTAAAAAAGCAAATCATTACCCAGCTCCTAAAAGTTATCAAACGCAGTACTTAACAATGCCAAATATCACAGTAGGGTCTCAAATATATCTGAGGGAAGAAAAGTGAACAGAGAGAATCTTGGTGTCAACCTTGCCAAGATGCCAGTCGATCAAGGACAGATGACTAGAAACTACCAGCTGTGAGATTAAACTCAATTCCAACAAAAAAGTATTGAAAGCAACAAATTTATCAGATGGAAAAGTCATCCAATTATACCATACTCATCCTCAAGTTGCTCTTTCTGTTGCTTCTTATTTTTGAATTTTTTTGTTTGTTTGTTTAGATAGGGCTTTTCCCCCTTGCCTCACTTGTATGGTGTGTTTGTAGCATACACTAGGTAGGAACCTTTGGCTTTGCTTGTGGGCAATTTTTTTTTATTATATAATGCCCTTATTTTTCTCTTTTGGCAGTTTTTGACCTAAAGTCTATTTTGTCTGCTATACATATAGCCACCCCTGTTGTCTTCTGATTACCATTTGCAAGGAATATCTATCTTGATCTTTTACTTTCAACCTACACATCCTTAAATCTAGAATAATAGCATATAGTTGGGTCCTGTTTTTAAAAAGTCCATCGGCCACTGTATGCTTTTGCTTGGAGAGTTTTATTCATTAATATGTAAAGTAGTTATTCATAGGAAATATTTATCATTGTCATTTTGTTAATTATTTTCTATTAGTCTTGTAGTTATTCTGTCTTTTTCTCTTATTGTATTCCTTTCCTTTGTGTTTTGTTGATTTGTTGTATTGATGTGCTTTGATTTCTTTCTCTTTTTCTTTTGTGTAACTTTTATAGGCATTTTTTGTAGTTAGTTTGAGGCTTACATATCTCATAGCTATAACAGTCTGTTTTAAGCTGATAAGTTAATTCTAATCATATACAAAAACTCTACATTTTAACTTCTTTTTCCGTATACATTTACCCTTTTTCCCTATATATTTACCTTTATCAATGGGTCTCATGTTTTATAATGCTATAATTATACTGTTTAGCATGTTTTTCATTTGTTTGTCTCAAACTGAAGCATTCCCATTAGT
The DNA here is from genome assembly GCF_040939455.1 of Microcebus murinus. Taxonomy (NCBI): domain Eukaryota; kingdom Metazoa; phylum Chordata; class Mammalia; order Primates; family Cheirogaleidae; genus Microcebus; species Microcebus murinus. The sequence goes on from NC_134112.1 coordinate 51,529,336, forward strand.
ATTTCTTGTAGGCAGAAGTCTAGTAATGATGAAGTCCTTCAGCTTTTGTTTGTCTGGGAAAGTCTTTTTGCTTCTTCATTTTTGAAGGATAGTTTTACTGGATATAGTATTCTTGGTTGACAGTTCTTTGCTTTCAATACTTTGAATATATCAACCCAGCCTTTCTGGTCTTACAGGTTGCTGCTGAAAAGGCCACTGATAGTTAATGAAGCTTCCCTTGTATGTGACAAGTCACTTTTCTCTTGCTGTTTTCAAAATTCTCTGTCCTAATCTTTTGACAATTTGATTATAATATATTTTGATGTGGATTTCTTTATCTTATTTGGTGTCTTTGGTCTTCTTGCATCTGGATGGCTGCTTCCTTTCCCAGATTTTGGATAATTCAGCTATTATCATTTTGAATAAGCTTTTGGTCCTTTCCCTCTCTCTTTTCTTCTTGGAATCCCAGAATGCATATGTAGATCAACTTGATGGTATCCTATAAGTTTATTAAGCTTTCTTATCTATTGTTCATTCTTGTTTTCTTTTTTCTCTTCTGACTAAATTATTTCCAATGACCTGTCTTCAAGTTTGCTTCTACTTTCTTCTGCTTGATTTAGTCTACTGTTAAGATCTTCTAGTTATTTTTTTAGTTCCATTAGTGTGTTCTTTAGCTCTGTGATTTCCCCTTAGTACTTTTAAAATATTTTCTAAGTCTTTGAAATTCTCACTTTATTCATGTATTTTTTTTTCCCTCAGTGAGCATCTTTATGACAGTTACTTAAATCTCTCTGTTGATAAATCATATATATTTCGTTTGAGTTAGTTTCTGGAGATTTATCTTGTTCCTTTGTTTGGAATACCTTTGCTTGATTTCTCATTTTACTTGAATCTTTGTGTTAGTGTCTGCATACTGGGCAAAGCAGGCACTTCTTCAAGTCTCCACAGACTAGTTTTTCACAGGAGAAAACTCCCAACAATTAGCCTTGCTAAAGATTCTGGAGGCCTCTACCAACTCTCTCTCTCCCCAGAGAGAAGCACATAACTTTTTGTCTGTTCACTGTGTGCTGAGCCAGTGATGGGGAGCTATAGATCTATCACCCCAACCTGCCATCTCCATTCTTCCCCAGGTGGGTACTCTGTGATGAACCCAGCAGAGCTTCAAGAATGACAAATCAGTTGCCTTTCCTGCCCAGTGGAAAGCTGAGGGCTGAATTTTTTCAAAAATTTGCTCTTATCTCTTGTGTTGGGCAGGCAGAAGAGAGGATCTGTGGTGTCTGCTGGCCAAAACTGCCATCTTCATTCTTCCCCAGACAATAGACTGTACCAAAACTGTTAGAACGCCAAGACTGGGAAGACAGAAACCAGTCATTTGGGGATCTCCCTCTGAAAAGTAGAGACATTGAATGTGTGAACCAACTTCTTACCTTGGAGAAGGTTGGAGCTAGGAGGTATCTTCCTGAATGCACGGCAGGGACTCTGGCAAGAGGTTGTCCAGAATATCACTACTATCTTAAATTGGTTTCACATTCTCCTGGGAAGCAGAAGCCTTTCAATTAGTTTCAAGATTTCTCACAAAGAAAATTCATCAGTAAATTGATGCTGAATTAGTTTAAGGGAGAAGAAAGGTCTAGGGCTTCCTGCTGCACCATCTTTCTGATGCTGAAAAATTTAATTGTTCAAACAATTTTAATTTTTAAACATCTGATTTCATTACAAAGTATCATGATTTGACTCATTTTGTTTTTGAGGATTCTTACTGAGGATGGTGTTGTTATTGTTGTTCTTGTTTTGTTTTAGCTGATTGTTTTCTAGATTATATTTGTATCCTTTTTTGGTCAGTTTTAGTACTTGTTTATCTGTTTTATATCATTTATATCAAATATTTTTTAATGTCTAGAAATTCATTTTTTGCTCATTCATTTAGGAGTGAGAGAATTATATGCTTTGTATAAGTGGGGAACTTATACTAGTTGTTTTTACTTTAGAGTGAGTGTACATTAATTTATGGCACTCTAACCACTAAAAATAGGAGGGCACCACTTTGGGATATAATGTCCTCAGTAATTTTGTGAATTCTGTCCACACAGTTTATTTTATTTATTTAGCAAATGCAGCAATTGGTCATGTTCAGATAATTGAAAGGATTCTCAAAACTTCGCAGTGTATACTCAGGTAAAGTTTTAATGACAGTAAAGGACATTCTGTGCAATGGAACAAATAAAGTACAGGTAATTATCAAAAGATTATCTGAGATTCCAGGTGTAGTCCACTGGGATCATTTCTTAGTTGTGCAGGACATACTTCATTTTCACATTATGAACTACCAAAATATAGCGGAGATGTCTTGGTTTCAGGTGAACCAAGGCACAAATAATGGAGGATCTCTTATACTTTTATAATTTGAAGCTATCTTCATCTAACTGCAAACTAATTCTATATTTACATAGCAAAGAACCCTCTGCATTTTAGCTAAAAATAAATACCTGGTTGTGGACCATTCTGTGTGGAGGTTGGATGTTGGTATACACGACTTTAAATAAAGTATGTTTCAGCCCTTTGGCAGACAATTTGGCTCCCACCTCAACAAAAGTCTCCAAAACATGCATTCTAGACTATGTTTCCTCTGTTCTGCTTGACATATTTTCAACCTCTTTCTATTTTCCTGAATTTTGTTGAACTCTTTTAAATATTGGTGAACCAATACTCTTTTTAATGATTGATTATCATTTTAATAGATCTATGACAGCAGATGATATAAATGAATGTATTGAATTTTCCATCTTGTATAGGAAGTCTGCTTTGTTTTATAAAGGTTTATTATACTTTTGTATGTTATTTTGCTTAATATCAGCACAAGAGGACTATGTGGAAAATAGGAATTCCTAGCTACCACTTTTGCAGGAGTGATGACTTTCTCAAGTCCCAAGGTAGATCTCAATCATTTAATTATTTATTTATGCAAATCAATATTTGAAATGGTGTTTCTTCTATTTCATACTAATCTTAGAATATGCTGTAGGCATTATGTTAAGGATTAACATCGGCTTTAGTACCATTATGCTTTAGTAGCCAGCCCAGAAACTAAATCTAGCATTTCTTCTTAAGCAAAGAAAATATTCCAATTTCCAAGCAATAAGATTTACAAATTAATTTTTAGAACAAAAACTATTCATTACAAACTATGGGCTAAGTAGGCAGTTGAACTTGTTGCAAAATTATTCTAAATAAAAAATGATTTCTATAGCAGATATCTAAGGAATCATAGGTTTCTTTTATTTACTGTAAGGTGTTTTGGCATTTAAATCTCATTATTAATTTATAAGAATTATATAACCTTGTCAGGATGTAAGCCATTTGAGATGTTGGCTATTTAGATGTAAAGAATCTTTTGTCTCCCTAAACTGACCTACATACTAAAAAGTTCAGCCTAGAATTTTTATGAGTAAAGATTCATAGAGCCATATTTTGTAGTTCCTTTTCTTTTGGTCTATTATATGTCAAATGAAGGTAAAGTTAACAAACAATATCTAAATGTCTCAAGGTGTTAGCTTCCCTGGAAAGAAATGCAATTATACCCTAGAGGCAGCCAGATTTCTGAGCCTTAAGTTTGCCATGTTGGCTGTTTTAGCTATTCTGTTCTGTTTTAGATTTCACTCATACAGAGAGACCATCTGTACATATACCAGGGCCCAAATATTTAACCAAAATTTTAATTTACTACTAATTAGAAATTAAAAAACTAAACCATGAAATTTAAACAATAGCCTTAGCAAAGGCAAATGTTCCCTTTATGCTACAAATCTTGAAATAAAAATAATTATTATTCTTAATGAAATACAAATCAGGAATTAGAAGAGAAGAGTCAAAACATATTTATGAAACAGTCCTAATTCAAGGCCATTTATTTATATTAATCAAATGTCAAATTAACAGTTTGCTTTTTGTGAACATGTGCTATATATAAAGGAAAAAATCAACTGCTATTTCTTAATCCTTTTCTATCTCTCTTATATTGTGTATCTTAAACATTTTCTTATATCTGTACCTGTCCATCTTCTTTTAGTTTTTAGTAGCTTTATTGAGGTATAATAAATTACACAGTTTAAAGTGTATAATTTGGTGAGTTGTGACCATGTATACTCCTGTAAAATCATCACTACAATCAAGAAATTGAAAATATCATTCACTGAAAAGTTTCCTCATTTCACTTAATAATCTGTCCCTCCCATGCCTCCCTGCCATCTATACCCCAGACAACCACTGAACTGCTTTTGTTCTTATAGATTCTTTTATACTTTCTAGAACTTCATATAAATGGAATCATACAGTACATAATCTTCTCTTGATCTGGTTTTTTTCACTAAGCATAATTCTCAAATTCTTAAATATTGACATGTATATCAATGGGACATTTCTTTACATTGATGAGTAGTATTTTGCCTTATGAATATATCACAATTTGTTTATCCATTCATCTGATGATGGACATTTGGATTATTTTCAGTTTTTAGTTGTATGGATACAACAGCTATGAACATTTGGTTCAAGTTTTTGTGTGGACATATGCATTCCTTTCTCTTGAGTAAACACCTAAAAGTGGAATGTCTGTGTTGTATGGTAGGTGAATGTATAATTTTTTTAGAAGATGCCAAATGATTTTCCAAAGTGGTTATAAGTATGTGGAAATTCCAGTTCCTTTACGTCCTTTACAGAATTTGATATAATCAGTCTTTTAAATTAAGGCATTCTAATAGATGTGTCATGATATATCTCTTGGGTTTTAGTTGAATTTCCCTAATCACTAATGATGTTAAGTACATTTTAATGTGTTTTTGGCTCTCCAAATATTTTCTTTGATAAAAGATATGTGCAAACCTTTCAGAATCAAGAGTTACTTTCTTTTAAAAAAGCCTTCCTGGGATTTTGGCTGGGATGGTGGTGAATCTATAGACACATTTTGGGCAGGTAGACATTGACAACATTTGAATTTCCAATTTATGAACACATTTATCTTTGTTTGTTTGGGTTTTTAATTTTTCTCAACAATGTTTTGTAATTTTCAGTGTATAAGCTTTCCATGTTTTTGTAAGATTTATCCCTAAGTATTTCATAGTTAAGATACAATTTTGTTACTGACTTTTAATTTCTATTTCTAATTTTCATCTCCAGTATATAGAAATACATTTTTATACATTGATCTTGCTAAATTTACTTATTTGTTCTAATAGCTTGATTCCATAGATTTCTTTTTTTTTCATAGATGATCAGTTTTGGAAAGTTTTATTTCTTCCTTACCAATATGTTAGACCTTGACATTAGTCTCAACCCTGTGTGCGCTCCAAGCATTGTTTCCTGAAATCTCTTTAAGTGATTCCCTACTCTTCCCTCACTGTCTTGGGTAGTTTCTTTACACCCACAAAGTTATCCGTGTTTATAGGAATACTTGAAGGGGGAAATTTTGCACATCTTTAGGGTTCTTTCCATGTACAGCTCTCTCCTCCCCATTACTTTAATCTGCAAACTCTAGCTTCCTTGTTTTGCCTGAACTCCCAGCTCTATCTTAGGCATGCTGCCAGTCAGTGCCTGGGTTCTTCTCTCCCTGAGTCACTGCCTGGAAACTTACTGCTAGTGGTAAGCTGGAACAATTATTAAGCTCACCTCATTGTCTTCATTGACTAATATTTTTAGAGCCATTGCTTCATGTATTTTGTCTAGTTTTGTAAGTATTTCAGGGAGGATGGGTTTGGTCATTGTTACTTTGTCTTGCCTAGTAGCAAAGGTCTTCCTTATTTTTTAACAGCTTCAAATATACTGCTGTATTGTTTATATCAAAATTTATTTAACTAGACTCTGGCTGAAGAAGCACTGTTTCTAGTGTTTTAAAACTATATGCAAAGGCAATTTATGTAACCAAAGCATTTGTACCTCAGTAATACTCTGAAATAAAAAGTAAAAATAAAAAAAAAGAATGAGGAAAAATTATATACAATAAGAAAATTCTTATGTCTATATTTTAAAGTTTGATAAAATGAAAATTATTTCTTATTTCATTTAGCTGATGAAGTAATCAATACAAATATTTTTTAACCATGTTTAACTTTAAAAGCTTCATGGTAGATTTAGCAACAATTAAAAAGTGGAAGTTCAAGAATTATTATAGCTAGAACAGTGGTCATTCTTTTCTTACAATCTTGAAGTAGGAGGAGGCTGTAACATATAGACTAAGATATAAATACTAACGTTTGCTACATGGTTCTGTTTGTTTGTTTGTTTTTAAGAATGAGGTTTCTCTCTGTTACCTAGACTGCATTTGAAATTTTAGACTCAAGCTATCCTCCCACCTCAGCCTTCTAAGTATAATAGCTGGAATTATAGGTACATGCTTGCTAAATGGTTTTTAACAACCAATTCATTGATTCATTCATTCAACAAATATTTTATTGACTTCCAATTATTTCTACTTAGTATCATTTATTGAAATACTACTAAGTAGACAATTAAATACTAATTGAAATAGTAATATTTATTGAAATTTATTGAAAATAATATATGGACAATTTATTGAATACAGTCTTCATTGCATTTTATATTTTATATTACCACAGCTTTTATGAAATTTTTGTTTTAAATTTTTTAAAACAAATGGAAGATCATTTTAAATAAAAATTCATTCAATTCTCTTAACAGTTTTAGTACTAAATTTATTTTTATAAGTGTAGTATTACATATAATAATAAATATTTTTTCCATACTAGCATTTGACACTGGAATTTAACCTAATAATAAACCTAATTTAATAAATCTCAAGAAGCAGGTTTTCTTTTACTTTTTTATAAAAAATTATTTCTACTCATCAGGAAATACAGTGAACATTGTGTAAGTAAACTGTGCAATGTTCTTATGTTTTTCATAAAAACATTTAGGGTAGGAAGAAATCTTTCTTCAGTAGTTACAGCATCCATATTAGATAAAATTTCAAATGTGAAATATTACTTCAGATTACTTATAGTTCATATATCTATATTCATTACTTCAGAGACACATATTTTTTTTACTAGAAAAGTTGATAACATAGCCAAAATGTGACAGTATCTTTCATAAAAATTGTTATCATTAATTTTTTTCTTGAGAAATATCAGAATTAAATGTTAAAGTAATTTTTGGTTAAAGAGATTATCCAATTTAATGGCCTTTCCTCAAAGAACACTTCAAGATTTAAAAAGGTGAAAATAGAGCAAAGAGAATACTGCTGTGAATCACACTTTATGAAAGAGCAATATTTCACAGTTGTGTGCTTCTTAATTAATAAACAGGCTAATAGGATTTTGTAACTAGGCCTATTGGCTTTGCATTCCAGGCAAACAGCACCAATTTTGGACTGTGTAGTTCAAAGGAGGATTCCTGGTGAGTTTGGGACCAGGGGCAGGTAAGGGTTTTGTGGGACCTGTAGGTTATTCAATTTGTTGTGGGGGGACTCTTAAGAAAAAAAAATGAAATTAAAATTACAAAATTTGTTACAATAGGAGTATTTGTTTAGAATGTGAAAACTATCACAAAAGACTTCAAATTTAAAATGCTAACAAATAGTATCAATTATTGAGAACACAAAATCCAGAAATTAATTTGTGTTTTAAATAATCACAGGCTTGACACACCTCTATTATTTTATTCCCCTATTTATTCTATTTTGATGCATACTTATTTAATTGGCTTCTTCCCTCCCCCCCCCATATGCATATTAAGTTATTCCAGGACATTATTGGAAGAGATTTTCCTTTCATGGTTGAATTTCTCTTGTGTCATTGTCATAAACCACTTTAGTGTATAAGTGGGGTCAGTTTTTGAACATGTTATTGTATTCCATTGATCTATCTGTGTTACCTTTTCACTATTACCATACTGTCTTGATTACTGTAGCTTTACAAGAAGTTCTGAAGTCATAGGCTAAATCTTCAACTTTGTTCTTTTTCAAGATAGTTTTAGTTTTAGTTGGTCCCTTGCTTTCCCAAACACATTTTAAAATACTCTTGTCAATTTCTAGAAAAAGACATGAGAGAATTTTGATTGGGATTACATTGAATTTATAGATCAACTTTGGGATGCTGATTTTCTATTATTTATTTATTTAAATTCAGGATATTATGAGAGTACAAAAATTTTGGTTACATGAAATGCATTTACCTTGCTCAAGCCAGGGCCACAAGTGTGTCCTTCCCACATACAGTGTTCCCCATCTCTTTTAGCTGTGGGTTTACCCACCCCTCCCCTCTACCCCCACCTCCACATCCCCGATCTGACTGGCACCCAGTGAGTATTACTACCATATGAGCATCTTAGTCTTGATCAATTAATACCAGTTTGATGGCAACTACATGTGGTGCATACTATTCCATCCTTCTGATCCCTCACTTCGAAGGATGGGATCAATCTCTATCCAGAATAATATAAGAGATGCTATTGCTTTTGTAGTTAAGTAGTATTCCACGGTATACATATACCACATTTTATTAATCCATTCATATATTGATGGGTATTTGGGTTGTTCCACATCTTTCTTATTGTGAATTGTGCTGCTATAAATATTTGAGTGCAGAAGTCTTTATTACAGAATGTCTTTTTTTTCCTTGGATAGATGCGTAGTAGTGGGATTGCTAAATCAAATGGTATTTCTATTTCTAGCTCTTTGAGATATCTCCAAATTACTTTCCACAGGGGTTGTACTAATTTGCAGTGCCACCAGCAGTGTAAGACTGTTTCAATCTCTCCACATCCATGCAAGCATTTGTTATTTTGGGACTTTTGTTAGAGGCCATTCTCACTGGAGTTAGGTGATATCTAATTGTAGTTTTGATTTACATTTCCCTAATGACTAGAGATGTTGAGCACTTTTTTATATGTTTGCTTGCCATTAGTCTGTCTTCTTTTGAAAAGTTTCTGTTCATTTTCTTTGCCCATTTTTGATGGGGTTGATTTTTTTCTTGTTGATTTTCTTAAGTCTATAAATGTTCTTGTTGTCAGCCCTTTATTGGTTGTATAGAAAACAAATATTTTCTCTCATTCTGTAGGCTATCTATTCACTCTAAGACAGTTTCCTTGGCTGTGTAGAAGATTTTTAATTTGATTAGGCCCTATTTGTATATTTTCATTGCTGCTGTGATTGCTTTGGGGGGTCTTCTTCATAAATTCTTTACCTAGGCCAATGTCTAAAAGAATTTTTCCAACATTTTCTTCCAGAATTCTTAAGGTTTCATGCCTTAGGTTTAAGTCTGTTATACAATGAGAGTTGATTTTTGTGTGAGGTGAGAAGCGGGAATCCAGTTTCAATCTTCTGCATGTGGATATCCAGTTTTCCCAGCATCACTTACTGAATAGAGATTCTTTTCCCCAAAGTATACTTTTTTCTGCTTTGTCAAAGATTAGATGACAATATGAGGATGGTTTTATATCTGGAATCTCCATCCTATTCCCAAGGTCTATATCTCTATTCTTGTGCAAGTACCATGCTGTTTTGGTTACTATAGCCTTATAGTAAAGATTGAAGTCTTGCAGACTGATGCTTCCCAATTTTTTCCTTTTGCTTAAGATTCTTTGGCTATACGAGGTCTTCTCTGGTTCCAGAAGAAGCATAGAATTATTTTTCCTAAATCTGAAAAGAATGATAGTGGAATTTTGATAGGTATTGCATTAATTTTGTAGATCACTTTAAGTAGAATGAACATTTTAACAATATTGATTCTACCTATCTGTGAACATGGTAGGGATTTCCATCTGTGCACATTGTCTACAATATCTTTCTTTTTTTTTTTTTTTGTTTCGGCATATGATGGGGGTACAGATTTTAAGGTATCAATAAATGCCCTTTCCCCCCTTCCTCACAAGTCTGAGTCTCCAGCATGACCATCCCCCAGACACTGCACATCTCACTCATTATGTATGTACATACCCACCCCCCGCCCCCCTGCCCAATACCCTATTACTGTAGTACCTATGTGTCCACTTAGGTGCTGCTCATTTAATACCAGTTTGCTGGTGGTTCTTGTGGTTCTATGTGGTTCTTGTTTTTCCATTCTTGGGATACATCACTTAGTAGTATGGGTTCCAGCTCTAACCATGAAAATATAAGATGTGCTATATCACCGTTGTTTCTTAGAGCTGAATAGTACTCCATGGTATACATATACCACATTTTTTTAATTTCAGCATATTATGGGGGTACAGATTTTAAGATTTCAATAAATGCCCTTCCACCCCCACAAGTCTGAGTTTCCAGCATGACCATCCCCCAGATGGTGCACATCTCACTCATTATGTATGTATATACCCCCCCTGCCCAATACCCTATTACTGTAGTACCTATGTGTCCACTTAGGTGCTACTCAGTTAATACCAGTTTGCTGGTGAATATATGTGCTCAGGTTTCTATCTGATATCACTTTCCTTTTGCCTATAGAAGTTCTTTTAGTGTTTTTTATAATGGAGAATAATTTTTTCATGCTTTCAGTTTCTGAAATGACTTCATGAGTTGAAATTTTTACTTCAACAAAGGTAAAGAAAAAATGTTGTTTGATAGGCTCCTTGGAAATGAATATTCTCACATTGCTATATGGAGCAGAAAATGATGGAACTATACAAAATTGTGTTTTGACAATCATATTAAAAATGTTTTATCCTCTGATTAAATATTAAAATTTTTGGAATTTACCAGAAATTCAGATGTGTGCAAATATATATCTATAAGGGGGCACACTGCAGCTTTATTTTTAATAGCAAAAATAAAATGGATATAACCTCAAATTTATTTAGTAAATTACAATACACCCATGTGATGAAATAATATTTAGCTATTAAAATTTTGTTTAAGAATACATTGCCAGAGTTGAAAAATGCTAAAAGTTGTTATGTATAATACATAATAATATAAAAAATAAATATGTATTTACCTTCATAGTAAAAAAAGAAACATACATGAAATTTTTACAGTAGTGGTTTGTTTTTGGCACTTTTTTGTGTTTGCTAACTTTTCTGCCTTGAGTATGTAATTAGACAAAAGTTCTATAGTATTTATCCAATGAAGAATATCAAGGACCCCAGGAAATGTTAAATATACTGTAGAATGGAAAACAAATTAGAAAGAACTCCTCCTGACCTTCAGAGTCCGGATAATTCTCTAGGAATCATAGATGTCTCTCTTGCCTAAAGGGTCAACATTGAAAATATTTAATTTGTGTTTCCTCTTTCCCTCTTCTCTGCCTAATGAACTGTGGTAGAAGGATAAAAGTTAAGTTGAGAAAGACATGGAAGCCATCTAATGTAATCCTGCATAAAAAACAAAACAAAACAAAACACAATTATGAGTGGATGTGTCATTAAACTTTACAGCATTAATAAAAAGACTGGCTTATATCATTGTGGGTTACCAAAATGTTTGAAGGTAGTATTTTCTGTTTTCTGGAATCTGTTATGATTCTTTTTACTAGAATACTGGAAACTGGAAATTATTACATTGGTTACCTGAAATGAATTATTTTAGCCTGAGGCTAGTTGACCTGTCAGGAAAATGGTAATGAATAGAAGAAGGTGTATTTCATACAACACTTCAATTTCTATTTTTAGCTTTGCATATATGCATTACCTTAAGAAGGAATGCACTTCATGCATTTTAGGTTCACATAATATTATGGCAAATTGGAATTTAAATCTTATGACAATAGGTTAATTGTCAACTTTATCATATTGGTGAAATAAAAAGTACGGAGGACTTATACTTGAAAGATAATTTTTAAGGGTGGTTATCTTGTCTTAATATATTTCGATATTTTAATAATATTATTCAAATGTTACTTAGCATTTGATGGCTGCTGGTAGAAAGAGGTATGATACAATTTACTGGTTAATTAATGATATTACTTTTACTCTTATTAGTAACAAATTAGAAGCATATATATGCTAGAGCCAGAAAGGAATTTATGGAAAAACTTAAATATAGTAACTATATGAGAATATAAGTTTTTACATAAATATATATTTTCTTCACTTAACATGATATTGTGACCATTACTTAAGGCAATAAATATTTTTCAAAAATATTATTTTCAAAAATATTAATATTCTCCTAAAGGAAAAGCTTCTTCTTTCTCCATCAACCAATGAATTGCTTATGCACCATCTACTCTTTGTCCCAGGAAAATAAAATATCATAAGGCTGCATGAGTTTTTAGAATCAGTTTTATGAAACTCCCCAAGTGACAGTAATTGTAACATGAGGTTACATACAAAAAAAGTAATTCCTAAGCAAATGCTTGTTTTTAACTTGTGGGTATTATATGTCATAAAAATGACTATATTTTAAATAAACTCACAATTTATCTGGGGAAGTTAAACACAACGTCATTTAGCGTTACTATGCCTCAATCTCTCTTACTCTAAATTTAAGTTAGCTTGTCATATTTATGTACCCTAATGAGATATATTAAATTTGTTGGGAAAAATTGCTATATAAATAACAGCAGAACAATAAAATTACTGAAGGAAATGATGTGGTCTCTTGGAATAATAGTTTTATCATTTGTGATAAAATATGTATAATTATTCTAATATTTTTGGGTAGGGGCTTGATGATATTTAAATTAGATAATTTAAGTGAAAGCCTTATAGACAGCTAGAAAGAGGGCAGTGTTCAAATGGTGTTTTCCCTCTGTCCTTTCTTTGGAAACAAAACCAGTACATAATTTCCATTTCATTTAGCTAACACACTTGCTGTTAAGTGGAACCATTTTGAAACCATCCCAAGTACATGATAATATATCTAGTGTTATCCACATCTTGCTATTTTAAGTTGAACAACTTTATATTTAGAAATCATTTAAAAATGCTAATGAAATAAAATTTTGTTCAATTTCAAATGATTATTTTGGTAATATATAGATAAATATTATTTTTCCCTTTACTGTAAAAAAAGATTACCATTTCTTTGGCAATATAATCTTAAAATATATTGACTATGACTAGTTCTTTAAAATTTTATATAAAAGTGTTAAGATGCTTCATTTCTTAAACATGTATAAGAAAATATATAAAAGGGATGACAAAGTCAGTGCAAAGCACTCAGGTGCTAAAAAATGTAAAATTGGTTAGTAATAAGAAGATTGCTAGTAAATCAGGGATGCTTGTATTTATGAAGAGACATTTGCCCCACTACATATGTTTGCGTTAATTTGCTTTTCATGAGTAAAGTAAAAAAGGAAGAGAACTGGCTAAATAAATTTGAAAAAAAAATTGAAATCTCTAAATGTTACCTAAATTTAATTACTAGTCTTTGCTTTTGCCTGCAGTAAAAGTCTCTTTTATTTCTTAAATTGAAAATGAGTGAGAGATGAGAGAGACCCTTTAAAAAGACAGACATTTTCTATTGCTTTGAAAATAAATGAGACATTATAAATTTATATCTATAGTAAGTAATAGCTGTCACCATTTAAAACATGTATCTTTATCAGGGATGCTGTATCTACACTTTGAAACAATACTATAATTATCATTTAAATTTGATGAGCTTTTATAAATATCCTGACAATTATGCCTGAGGTACTACTGCATTTGCTCTATTAGTGTTTATTATTTAAATAAGCATTATGTACAAACACATCTTGGCAGCTTTTGTTTCCCTAATATATTAAATATTTATAATTTAAAAAAGAAAATATGGTCAAAATGAAATTTCCTTAATGGGACTAATTCTTAGTTTATAAATTGATCAACACTGAGGTGCTCACACAGTAGTAACACTCACTGGGTGCCAGTCAGGTAGGGGGTTAGAGGGGTGGAGGGTAGAGTGGGTGGAGTGGGTAAATCCACAGGTAATGGAGACAGGGGCCACTGAACCAGGGAAGGACAGCTTGTGGCCCTGGCTTGAGTGAAGCAAATGCATTTCATGTAACCACAATGTTTGTATCCCCATAATATCCTGAATCAAAAAAAATTCTTAGTTTATAAATTAGTACTCGAAATAATTTGGGTACTTTTTCAGACCTCTGAATTAGTGTTGGGTAAAAAATAATGCTGTTATTTTTGTCAGAGTTACTAATATTGATACATATTAACGAGCCTGTGGCAGGATTTCATTCTTCTTAAACTACTGAGTGTTACATAAATATTACTGGGTAGATTATACTAAGTTTGCTTCTGTCATTCAACAATCAGTAAATATTTATTATAGTATATGGCTTCAATGTGCTTAGGGCAAGGCTAGACTAGGAATATATACCCAAAAGACACAGATTTTACTTTTAAGATATTTACATTAAAATAAACAGTGATTACACATAGGAAATGGTGAACAGTAAACTGATTTCTGATCACACAAACAGCAATGTGGTTCCTAGTTTAAATGTTCTAGGTAGTTAGGCAAGAAAGGTGAATTTCTCCTAACCCAGGCATCTGGTCACCCAGGCTGAGAGTAACGCCGATGGATCACAATAAAGCCACTGCTACAAACAACCAAATGAATACTTTTTGTGAGATGTAAAAGTTGATTATATTAAAACATAAAATTCCTCTAATGGGACACATTATTTTTTTCTTTCCCTTTATAGTTGTGCAACTGTAAAATATTTGCTGGTAATATATAGCTGTCTGTGGATAACCCTTTTGGGACTATGTCAGAGGTAATATTCTTGTGTATTGTCTTCCTCTTAGATTCCATTTTACTGGAGAAAAATATCCAAGTTTTGCTCTCTCTGAATTCTCTAAGGCTCTAGACATAGTGAGTGGGTAACTAATAAGTACCTGATGCTGGTATACATAAATCACTTTCTTTCTGATTAGTCAAAAGATGTTAAGAGTTTTTTTTTATTAAATAAAATACACTGATGACTATAAATATGAGCAGCCCATATTAGTAGGTCACTTTAGGAATCATTATGGGTTCTAACCTGGGTAGGAGCAGATTTAACATATGATTCAATGGGAGAAGACTTATTGATCACCGATTTTATTTAGTATTGTATATTCTTGGAAGCAACTGTGGATGGATTGTAAATATTAGGAAAGAACACTTTGATGATATTGCTAATGTAGTGATATATATATTTTTAAATTCTGAAGTCTGTTTCTCATATTTCAGTCTTAGGAGGAGATTTTCATCTTAAACATTAGTCTTTTACCCATACACAGATTGTTATTCATTTACAAACCAGGATTGAATGCAAAATCAGTATTACATGAGTAAATATTTATAACTACAATACCATTACTATTTTTGATATTACCATCCTTATAGAATTATAGTTCACTAGCAGCATGTATTGTCATTGTCATGTATTTTGTTGAATGTGGTGGTGTGTATTGGACTACTAAATGACTTGTTTTGGTTAGGAAGTCTATTTTTTTTTAAATGGCAATTTATAATAACCAGGCACATCACCAGAAAATACATCATATATCTCCTAATGAATTGCTTCTGGTTGCTGTGATTAAGTTGGTTACATGGTTGTGAACTAAATGAATCATAATACTTTATGACCTTGATCTAGTACCTTTTCCTGGGTATATGCTCCAGCAAGTTAAGTAGATCTTTGTGCTATAATTTCTCAGTGTACATCTCCCAACATAAAGATCACACACACACACACACACACACACACACACACACACACACACACACAGGCTGAAGCTGTGGAGCAGGTGGAAGGAATCTAGATTTGTCCAAATTATCAGATTCATTTTGTCTGTTCTATGGCCATAATCTTCCCTCTATCCCACATGCATTGGTTGGCATTATTGTAACTCTAATTATAACTGAAAGTGAAACTGAAATTTGAATATAATAGAAGATGAACACATACGTAAATCTAAGCAGAATTGATGTAATAATAGAGCATACAATTTTAGAATATTTTATAAATTTCAAAAGATTTCCCTGTGCATTAACTTCTTTAAAATGCAAATAACTATCAAGTGAACAGACCTTGTTAATCCCACCTTACAGAAGAAGGAAAAAAATTTGAGACTTACTGAGACTATACAGCTAATTAGTGTCAGAGCCAGCACTACAAGCTTTCCTCTTGATTTCTACTCCAGGGCTTTCTCCCTTGCAATGACTTAGTATTCACAAAATAAACTTTCTAGTTGAATTCTGTCAGTTTAATAATGTCTAAATATTCTGTTTGAAGGCTTGATGGCAAATAGATGGGAGCTGGGTTTATTATAGTTCTTTATAATATGGCTTAGCTTTAGTTTATCTTAATTATTCCAAATAGTGTGTGTTTGCATGTGGTGGGGAAATATAGCAATACTGGATAAAACAAAACTGGTAAGTTTCAGGTCTCATGTGAAATTCTAGAAAATATTACTGAAATGACAAGTATAAGTAATTACAAAGGAATGTGAAAGTTAAAAAAGAGCCTGTTTCTTAAAAAATAATTAGTAGAATGCTACCTCATGGGGATTTCGTGACAGAGATAGTCTTTTTAAGATTTTCTTAAGGCTGACAGGTTTAAATGTGAGTTAAATAATATTATTAACAATATTTACATATTTATAGCCGATTAATCTTAATTAATTCAAGGAGTGATGATCAATGACGATTGGGTAGAAATTTATAGGGATGTGTGAAGAATTGCAACATTTTGTTTCTCATAAAAATTTTTTCATTTGGGGTGCCTCCTCTGTATAATTTGAATGTCTATAAACAAATGGCCATGAAGGCAAAACACAAAACACACACACACACACACACACACACACACACACACACACACACACACATACCCTACCATCGTCACCTCCACCAACAAATACCATGATGACTTCTTTTGGCTCCTAGTTCCTGGACATGAAATCTAATGGGATTTATCTTGAGTAAGACTCTAGAAAGATGCCTAGTTATAAATATTTCATAAAAATCAATAAATTCCCCAAGGAAGGACTCCTCCTGGATTTTAATAAAATAGCTGGCAATATTAAGAACAATTGACACAAAAATTGATCCTTCCTAAATAATTTTTTTCCATACTTTAGAAGTATTTAATCATACCTTCATTTCAGGATTTCAATATAACATAACATCAATTAAGACATAATTTACTTCACACATTTCTATGGGGCTGGTACGATTACTCTTTTCTGAAACATAGTAGACATCAATCCATTGCTGCTTTCAAAGACAGGAGGTGGGCTTAACTCTCTCCCTTATATATTTCTGAAGACCTTAAATAGCTCTATGAAATGCTGAATCCAGGCCCTGCATTTCATTAGCCCAGGAGACATTTATTTAATACAAAAGATCTTTTGGGTTGATAGTCTCATTGTTGCATATTTTCAAAAATATACCTACAAATTACTACATATTTTCAGATGTAGTATATAACATCTGTGAAAGAAAATGATTAAGGTATCATTCTTTATTCTGTTAGGTAATTTCAGCCCTCCTCACATTCCTCCCAGAAGCTTATTTATTCTGGATGCAACTCCTTTGCAAAAGAAAAATATCTTATGTATCACATAAGATAGAGCTGTTCACACAAGAAGAATATACAATAAATGGCTTTCTTAAGTCTTGGTAATACAAACAGCCATTAAGAATTGTATGAAATAAATACACTTGCTATGCAATTTTTAATTCCTAAAAGAAAGTAAGGGATAATGAATGTTTCCTTAGGAAATTGAAAAAAGAAACCCACCAGTACATTTGACAAACAAATTATTTCCGCTTCTCCTTGGAATAGGTTTAAAAGTTAAGATCAAGAAAAATATACCTACTAATATATCCACCTTTGGTGTTGCTCATGTGATAGGGACTGGTCTTACAACTCTTGAATTTTATCTGCCTTGCTATGTTACTAGGAGATAAGATAGCCAGAAAAATCATTTTTAGGGACAATTGGCCAAACTTAAAGCTGGAAAAACTATTAGGAATACTACTTATCCCCATTGGGATAATCAAGCTCTCTGCTTGATTGTGGATTTGTGAAATGAGAAAATTTCACAAGTGGGTAAGCAGATATTTAATTAGCAGTTTCCATGTAACATACTTGTTTGTGGGATGTGGATAATTTCCGAAGATATACCTGGATTTAGACAAATATTCCTTTAAATAATCCCCTTTCTTCTGTTCTGATTCTGTGCTGTGTAAGCCACTTTATTAATAATATGGAAATATCACTTTTAAATTATTAAAAATTCATAAGCAATTTGGTATTCATGTTATCTTGATACTTGCAATGGGGCACTCTAAAATTAGAGGTTAGCAAACTATGGCCTATGAGTTAAATCTGGACCACTACTTGCTTTTGTAGGACCCATGAACTAAGAGTAGTTTTACATTTTTAAATGGCTGAAAAATCAAAAGAATAAGAATGTTTTGTGACTCCTGAAAATTATGTGAAATTTAAATTTTAGTAAATATATAAAAATCTTATTGGAATATAGCCATGTCATTCATTTACATATTGTTTTTGTTGCTTCCATGCTACAATGACATAGTGAAGTAGTTGCAAGAGAGATCATATGATCTCTAAAATATTTGCTATGTAGTCCATTACTAAAATATTTGCTGATTCTTGCTTTAGATTGTAGACATGTTTACTTCAATTTCTTGGAAAAGGGATTGTCAATTAATGATGTAACATCTTTAGAGTTAAAATTGCTTAAAGAACAGTTGAGGTAGAATGAATACAGTGTTAGTATCTTCTTTGTTCTAAAATTATATTTAGTTTCACTGAATTAAATACTTCCCTGGAAAACTTTTTCATCATCTGACAAAGTAACAATATCTGAAAACTTCGAACTGCAATATTTTCAGTTATGACTTTCAGAAAGTAATTTTTCTAAAAATAGCAAGTAAAAAATCATACACATTCATAATACCTCATATTTAGAAAATCTTATAAATATATGCTTTTGTTCTTTTGTTGGGAGAAAGGGATTACCTCTATCCCTTTTTAGAGAGAGGCAAAGATATACATTGTAAACATAACGTCTATAAAAAATCTGTTTTCGGGATGTGGGCAGATGGAACGGGGGAGGTGGGGAAAGGTATGTACTTACATAGTGGGTGTGGTGGGCACCACCTAGAGGCTGGACATGCTTGAAGCTCTGGCATAGCGGGGTGGGGGAGGGAGGGCAGGGGCAAGATATGTAAGCATAACAATATATGTACCCCCATAATATGAGGTAATAAAATACATATATATATATATATAAAATATAAAAAATTCAGTTTCTCATCATCCCCAGTGAGGAATAAACATACAGAAAAAGATGTCACCTGGCTGGTCACTCTAAACAAACTCCTGCTATATCAGAAGCCTTGGCCAGAGAAGAAGCTGGGCAGCTTTTGGTCAAATTTAACACACATTTTTTTTTCTTTTGAAGACTCTACATTCTTTGAACAAATTGAAATAGTTACCAACATATAAAAATTGGAAGATTTCACTTAAAATTTGGCTATGTTTTCAAAAGATGTGACAACGCTGAACACACACGTGGAAATACCGCCAATAGCTGAGTAGCAGCTAACCTTTGTATATAAGGTGTGATCTCTCCAGTTAACACAGTCTTCAACTGTGAGGCTTTGCTCATTTTCATTGCCTGCCTGGCTTAGGAAGTCAGTCTGTGAGTCTTGTGCTGGGCCTTTCGAAGCAACTAACTCAACGAGGCAAACAGGAATGGAATCCATGTGAGAGCTGAAGAGCGCTTTCTCTGGCAGACACGGTATGAGTGGTATATGACATTGTCCTCCTTTGAAATAAACGTGGTGAATAAAAAGATTGGATAGAATGGGAATTTCCCATTGATAAAATCAAGTGAAGATTAAAAACATTTTTAAAAAATATGAAATCAAAGCCAAGATTTCAGAGCATATAGAAATTAATAACAATGAAAATAATATGAATAAGGACATATAGAATATAGCTAAAGAAGTGACCAAAGGACAATTTATTGTCTTAAAATCTTAACAAAAATAAGAAGTAAAAATCAATCTGTTTAACATTAAATTAAATGTACCAGATGAAGAATAAAAATATAAGTTTAAGAAAAATTTAAAGTAGGAAATAGAATTCAAAAGAGTAGAAATTAATACATTTGAAAATAGAGAAATAGTGATGATTGTTATACTATAAATCTAATCTACATTATTAAATTATTAGTGTCTATTATGGTTTATACAGTAGACCCCTACATTTATATTGTTGGATTTTTTATATTACACTTTGAAGTTTTGTTATGATGGGAAGCATGACATATAGATAGGCTAAATTCTTATCCATAGAGCCACAAATGTTTTTGCAGTCACAGAATTCCTCCACATCTATCTCATTATTTAGAACTTTGACTTTTAAATCAAACACATTTTGTTTATTTACTTATTTTAAGATGTATAGTTCTTTTATTTTTAAATTTCAGAATATTATGGGGGTATAAATGCTTTGGTTACATAAACTGCCTTTGCACTGCCCGAGTCAGAGCTATAAGCATGCCCATCCCCCAGACAGCAAACACATTAGGTGAGAATTTACCCACCCCCTACTACCCCTTCCCACCTGCTTGATTTCCAATGAATGTTACTTCCATATGTGCACATAAGTGTTGATCCATTAGTGCCAATTTAATGGTGAGTACACATGGTGTTTGTTTTCATTCTTGTGATACTTCACTTAGAAGAATGGGCTCCAGCTCCATCCAGGATAATACAAGAGATAGTTCACCATATCTTTTTTTATGGCTGAGGAGCACTTCATGGTATACATATACCACATTTTGTTAATCCACTTATGTATTGATGGGCGGTTGGGTTGTTTCCACATCTATGCAATTGTGAATTGTGCTGCTACAAACATTCAAGTGCAGATGTCTTTTTTTTTGCAATCACACAAGAGGAGGTTTATTTTCTGGCTACCCAGGGTCCAAGCCCCAGAGCGCCAACACAGTGGCCACTCTCGCAGGCAAGGACCCCGACCGGAACAACGGCATGCCTTTTATCCTCATGGTGCACAAGCTGTGCACAAGCTGACTACGCAAGGATCATGTGTTGACCTTTAAAATGATTGGTTGCCCACTATTGCATTTTGAAATAATTGGTGGCTTGGTTGCCCTCTATTGCTTGATGGGCTAGTCGCCCGTGCTTCAATGACCTCATCCCATAATTCCCCATACAGCGGTGTAGCAAGCAAGCAATGACCAGAAGCAAAAGTTTGTGGTTAGCTCATTGCCCCACCCAAGTAAATTCCCAACAATTGGAAAAATTCTTCTGCCCTTTCTCTGTCCTACAAATTCCTCTGCCCTACATTGCCCCCTTTCTCTAGGTAGCAGATGAGCACTCCTGCTTGTCCTCAAGGTCTCTTAGGTGCTCTAGTTCTATAGCACTTGACCATAGCTGCTGATATTGTTGCAATACTAGTAGCTGGACAGTGTTTATCTGTTCTTTCACAAAAGCTACTAGTCTATTAATTACACATGGCGCGAAAGTAAGGACTAAGATTAGCATAATGAGTGGGCCTAGTAGGGTGGATAGTAGCGTTGTTAACCATGGGGAACTGTTAAACCAAGACTCAAACCAACCTGCTTGCTGTTCATATTCCCGTTTGCGGCGGGCAAGCCCTTCCCTGACCTTAGCTATAGATTCTCTAACAACTCCCGTATGGTCTGCATAGAAACAACATTCTTCTTTGAGGGCAGCACATAGTCCTCCTTACTGGAGGAATACTAGATCTAACCCCCTCTGGTTCTGGAGCACTACCTCGGATAGGGAGGTTAGTGACTTTTCTAGGTGTGAAATTGAATCTTCTATCCTTGCAATATCTTCATCAACAGCTGCCCTCAGAGTATTAAACCCTCTTTGCTGCATTGCCAGAGAAGAGATACTAGTTCCTGCTCCTATTGTCCCTAAGCCAAAGAGTAGCCAGGGTTATGGCTGTGAAGGGCTGTCTTTTTCTTTCAAAAATTAGGTTGGTGACTCTTCGCCC
This sequence comes from Microcebus murinus, assembly GCF_040939455.1. NCBI lineage: Eukaryota > Metazoa > Chordata > Mammalia > Primates > Cheirogaleidae > Microcebus > Microcebus murinus. The sequence goes on from NC_134112.1 coordinate 51,551,277, forward strand.
TACTATGCCCTCATACATTGTCTCCTCAGTGTGGTATATTATTTTTGGGAACACTAACACCATTATACAGTAATCTTTAGACCCATGTAAGGTTATGGGGTTGGTAGGGATTCGTACTCAGTAGTGGATTACTGGCTGCAAACTAGTACAACCTCTATGGAAAATAGTATGGAGATACCTCAAAGAACTAAAAGTAAAATATATACTTCTGAAACAAGTGTATTTTAACTCTAGTAGACCTAAGTAACCTTTTAATAGAAAGACACATTTCTACCTATCATTAGAAGTTAGAAGGTGAGAGTCTGATCTCACTTTCAAAACCATTTATGGAATTAAGAAGCAATTTGTACCCAAAAGTGCTTTCGCAAATAATTAACTGTATTCTCTGAGACCCTGGAGTTTTATTTTTGAGTATTTACTTTGTTTCTGTCATTACAATGTCATTCATTCATTTTCCTTGTCTTACTGCTCTCCCAAAAGTTGACTGTGTATGAATGTTTAAAAGAAAAAGTCCTAAATGGACTACTTCTACATTTCCAAAAGAAGATAATTTCATTATAATTAAATTAATCTAATTATGTAATTACAGGGTATTTACTAAGACATAATTACATTTGAGATATTTTAAAAGTCTTAATAAAAGTTATTACTTATAGTTGTTACCAAGGTTTTTAAACATTTGATCTGTTACAGCAACTATGGTAGCAGTGGTTGAGTACTATGTATCAAGCACTATCAAGTTATTTATATTTAATATCATATTTAATCACTGGAGCAAATTTATAATCCCCCTTTTATTTTATTTTATTTTTTTTTTATTTTTTATTTTTTATTTTGGCATATTATGGGGGTACAGATTTTAAGGTTTCAATAAATGCCCATTTCCCCCCTCCCCCCAAAAGTCTGAGTCTCCATCATGACCATCCCCCAGATGGTGCACATCTCACTCATTATGTATGTATATACCCACCCCCCTCCCCCCTCCCCCCTCCCCCCTCCCACCTGCCCAATACCCTATTACTGTAGTACCTATGTGTCCACTTAGGTGCTAGTCAGTTAATACCAGTTTTCTGGAGAATATATCTGGTGCTTGTTTTTCCATTCTTGGGATACTTCACTTAGTAGTATGGGTTCCAGCTCTAACCAGGAAAATATAAGATGTGCTATATCACCATTGTTTCTTAGAGCTGAATAGTACTCCATGGTATACATATACCACATTTTATTAATCCATTCTTTGATTGATGGGCACTTGGGCTGTTTCCACAGCCTTGCAATTATGAATTGTGCTGCTATAAACATTCGAGTGCAGGTGTCTTTTTTGTAGAGTGTCACTGGATCATTTGGGTAGATGCCCAGCAATGGGATTGCTGGATCAAACGGTAGATTCAGTTGTATCGCTTTAAGGTATCTCCATATTGCTTTCCACAGAGGTTGAACTAGTTTGCAGTCCCACCAGCAGTGTAGGAGTGTTCCTCTCTCTCCGCAACCACGCCAGCATTTATTGTTTGGAGATTTTTTGATAAAGGCCATTCTCACTGGGGTTAAGTGATACCTCATTGTGGTTTTGATTTGCATTTCCCTGATGATTAGAGATGTTGAGCATTTCTTCATATGTTTGTTGGCCATTCTTCTGTCTTCTTTAGAAAAATTTCTGTTCAAGTCTTTTGCCCACTTTTTAATGGGGTTATTTGATTTTTTCTTCCTAATTTTCGTGAGTTCTAAGTATATTCTAGTTATCAGTCCCTTATCGGATGCATAGGATGCAAAAATTTTCTCCCATTCTGTAGGTTGTCTGTTTACTTTCATGACTATTTCTTTGGCTGTGCAGAAGCTTTGTAGCTTGATCATGTCCCATTTATTTATTTTTGTTGCTGCTGTGATTGCCTTTGGGGACTTCTTCATAAACTCTTTGCCCAGGCCGATGTCTAGGAGAGTGTTTCCAACTTTTTCCTCTAGAGTTCTAATAGTTTCATATCTTAGGTTTAAGTCTGTTATCCAGCGTGAGTTGATTTTTGTGAGAGGTGAAAGGTGTGGGTCCTGTTTTAGCCTTCTACAGGTGGCTATCCAGTTTACCCAGCACCATTTATTGAAGAGAGAATCTTTTCCCCAGCGTATGTTTTTGTCTGCTTTGTCAAAGATGAGATGGCTATATGAGGATGGTTTTATATCAGGATTCTCACATCTGTTCCACTGGTCAATATTCCTGTTTTTGTGCCAATACCATATTGTTTTAATTACTACAGCTTTGTAGTATAGTTTGATATCTGGCATATTAATTCCTCCCATTTTGTTTTTGTTGCCTAGAATTGCTCTTGATATTCGGGGTCTTCTTTGGTTCCATACGAAGCGTAAAATTATTTTTTCTATATCTGTGAAGAATGCTGATGGGATTTTAATAGGTATTGCATTGAATCTGTAGATCAGTTTGGGTAGTATAGACATTTTGATGATATTGAGTCTGCCGATCCACGAGCATGGTATGGATTTCCATCTGTTTACATCCTCTGCTATTTCCTTCCTCAGTGTTTCATAGTTCTCCCTGTAGAGGTCTTTTACCTCTTTGGTTAAATATATTCCTAGGTACTTTAATTTCTTTGTTGCTATTGTGAAGGGAATTGAGTCTTTGATTTGGTTCTCAATTAGATTGTTGTTGGCGTATATGAATGCCTCTGATTTCTGTGTATTGATTTTGTATCCTGAGACTTTACTAAATTCATTGATCAGTTCCAGGAGTTTCTTGGTTGAATCCTTGGGGTTTTCTAGATACAATATCATATCATCAGCAAACAGTGAAAGTTTGATCTCTTCTGCCCCTATTTGGATACCTTTGATTCCATTTTCCTGTCTGATTGCTGTAGCCAAGACTTCCAGCACCATGTTGAACAGAAGTGGAGATAGTGGGCAGCCTTGTCTGGTTCCAGTTCTAAGTGGGAATGATTTCAATCTTTCCCCATTCAGTATGATGTTGGCTATGGGTCTGTCATATATGGCTTGTATCATTTTTAGGTATGTCCCTTCTATGCCTATTTTCTTAAGTGTTCGTATCATGAAAGGGTGTTGAATTTTGTCAAAAGCTTTTTCTGCATCTATTGAAAGAATCATGTGGTCTTTGTTTTTGCTTCTGTTGATGTGGTGAATTGCATTTATAGATTTACGTATGTTGAACCATCCCTGCATCCCTGGGATGAAGCCCACTTGGTCGTGGTGGATTATTTTTTTGATAAGTGTCTGGATTCGGTTAGCTAAGATTTTGTTGAAAATTTTTGCATCTATATTCATTAGGGATATTGGTCTGTAGTTTTCTTTTTTTGTTGCATCCTTTCCTGGTTTTGGTATCAGAGTAATATTCGCTTCATAAAAGGTGTCGGGGAGGTTTCCGTTCTTCTCGATGTTGTGGAATAGTTTCTGCAAGATAGGTACTAGTTCTTCTTTGTAAGTATGGTAAAATTCGGGTGTGAAGCCATCTGGACCGGGACTTTTCTTTTTAGGGAGATTTTTAATTGCTGTTTCTATTTCAGCTGTTGAGATTGGTCTGTTCAGGGAATCTATTTCTTCCTGGTTGAGCCTAGGGAGGCTGTGTGTTTCTAGAAATTTGTCCATTTCCTCCACATTTTCCAGTTTGTGTGCATAAAGATTTTTGTAGTATTCATAAATTGTATCTTGTATCTCTTTGGGATCAGTTGTGATATCTCCTTTTTTATTCCTGATGGAGCTTATTAGAGATTTCTCTTTTCTGCTTTTCGTTAGCTTAGCCAATGGTGTGTCAATTTTGTTTATTTTTTCAAAGAACCAACTTTTTGTTTTATTAATCTCCTGAATAGCTTTCCTGTTTTCAATTTCGTTTAGTTCTGATTTGATCTTGTTGATTTCACTTCTTCTGCTGGGTTTGGGGTTGGTCTGTTCTTCTTTTTCCAGCTCTTTGAGTCGTTTCATTAAATTGTCTATTTGTGATCTTCTTGTCTTTTGGTTATAGGCATTTATGGAGATAAACTTTCCTCTCAGAACTGCCTTAGCTGTGTCCCAGAGGAGTTGATAACTTGTCTCTCCATTGTCGTTTTCTTCATAGAAGTTTTTTATTTCTGTCTTGATTTCTTCATTTACGAAGTAATCATTTAGTAGGAGGTTGTTTAATTTCCACGTTTTTGTGTAGAAATGTGAGTTTCTGTTAGGGTTGATTTCTAGTTTTATTCCACTGTGATCTGAGAAGGTACATGGTATGATTTCTATTTTTTTAAATTTCTTGAGATTTTCTTTGTGTCCTAGGATATGGTCAATATTAGAGAATGTCCCGTGAGCTGATGAGAAGAACGTATATTCAGTGGATTTTGGGTAGAATGTTCTGTAGATGTCTGTCAGACCCAATTGTTCTAGAGTTTTGTTTAAGTCCATTATTTCTTTATTAATTTTCTGTTTGGAGGATCTGTCTCGTGCCGTCAGTGGGGTGTTGAAATCTCCGGCGATTATGGAGTTGCTATTAATCCATTTGCTTAGCTCCAGTAAGGTTTGCTTTATGAATCTGGGTGCACCTAAGTTGGGTGCATATATATTTAAAATTGTTATCTCTTCTTGTTGGACTGTGCCCTTCACCATTATATAATGACCCTCTTTGTCTTTTACTACTTTTGTTGGTTTAAAAACTAAATCGTCTGAAATTAGAACTGCCACACCAGCCTTCTTTTGGCTTCTATTTGCTTGGAATATTGATCTCCACCCTTTTATTTTTAGTCTATATGCATCCTTGCAGGTTAGATGTGTTTCCTGAAGACAGCATATACTTGGCCTGTATTTTCTTATCCATTCAGCCAGCCTATGTCTCTTGAGTGGAGAGTTTAAGCCATTCACATTTATTGAGAGAACTGATAGGTAAGGTAGATTACTGATCATTCTGTTGGGTTGGATGTTGTTGCTATGATTTCTGTCTTGAGCCATTGTAATATCTGGCCTTTAATATCTTTGGGTTTTGGTTGTTTTTATATTCGTGGGTTATTATTATGATGTTCCGTGCATAACGCTGTTTTAAGTACTTCTTGTAGGGCTGGTCTTGTCTTGGTGAATTCTCTGAGCCTTTGCTTGTCTGAGAATGTTTTTATTTCTCCTTCATATACGAAGCTTAGTTTTGCAGGGAATAATATTCTAGGCTGGGCATTGTTTTGTTTCAAAAGAGTGAGAATGGGGCCCCAGTCTCTCCTTGCTTGTAAAGTCTCATTAGAGAAGTCTGATGTTATTCGAATTGGCTTTCCCTTGTATGTCACTTGCTTCTTTTGTCTTACAGCTCTTAGAAGGGCCTCTTTAGTTGATACTTTGGTCAGTTTGATGACTGCATGTCGTGACGTCTTCCTGTTTGCGTTGAATCTCCCAGGGGTCCTCTGAGCTTCTTGAACTTGTATATCAAGATTTTGAGCAAGGCCTGGGAAATTTTCCTCTATTATATCTTCAAACAGCTTGTCCAACCCTTGAGTGTTGTCTTCTTCCCCTTCCTGTAACCCTATGACCCTCACATTAGGTTTCTTCACATAATCCCACAGCTCTTGTAGGCTTTGCTCTTTTCTCTTGTTTCTCTGCTCTATTTCTGTGATTGATTTATTTAATTGGAGGGTGTTATCTTCAAGCTCTGAGATTTTTTCTTCTGCTTCATCTACCCTGTTCTTGAGACTTTCCACTGTATTTTGTAGTTCCTTGAATTGATTCTTCATTTCCAGGAGTTCGGTTACACTTTTCTTCAATGTGTCTATTTCTTTTCTCATATCCTGGAGATTTTTTGTGGTTTCTTGGTGCTGGTTGTTGAGTTGTTGTTGCAGCTGGGTGAGTGTTCTTATGTTCCACATACGAAATTCCTCTTCTGTCATATTGGTTGCCTGATTTTGGTCGGTGTCCGTTTCTAGGGGGCTGGTGCTCCTCTTTGGGGGTGTGTTTTCCGTTTGGTTCTTCATATTTCCTGAGTTCTTTCGCTGATTTCTTCCCATGTCGATCAGTTGTTGTTTCTTTCCTTAGGTTATTGTTTGGGTATTCACACACCTTGTTTAGTTTCTGAGGCGTTAGGTGGTGCCTGTGGGTGAAATTGGACCACTCCCTGTATATTGAGTCAGTGGGTGCTGTGGAAAGGCTGTGCAAAATGCCGTCCCTGTCAGTAGGTGGCGTTTGCTTGGAGGAACAGGCTATGGTGTTGATTTTGAGTCCTGTTATCAGCTCTCATTCTGGGCGGAGCTGGGTTGGGTAAGCCTGCCCTCAGGCCGTTAGCAGGGGTCAAAGTTCTGTTCTCTGCTGTCAGGGCGGGGCTGGAATGGTCCCGCTCAGCTAGAAAGTCTGGGTGTGGGGGTGGGGCTGTCTGAGACCCACAGTCTGCAGCAGGCCTCGCTTCTTTCCACCCTCCCCAACTCCGCAGCTACTCCTGGGCCTCTGCCAGCAGGCCAGACCACAAGCTACCAGGCCTCCCCGGACTGTGATGCCGGCGGGGAGGTTCCCTGCACAGGAACGCCACCTGGGTTGGGCGCACGGCCTCCTCCTGGGAGGAGGGTTGCCCTCTAGGAAGCCGATCCGCCCCTGGAGGCACACAGACCTCAGTAGGCTGTTCACGTATAACCCTTCTGTGCCCTGGGCAATGCTAGCCCTCGGTGCAGGGGATCTGGTCTGCAGGTCCGACCTCTGGGTCCCAGAGTTCAAACTGTATTCCCACCAGGGAGAGGATTTCCGGTCCTAATTCACCCACAGGGAGCCCAAGCTGGGTCTATGTCTCTCAGCCTCTGAGTCGGCACCGTTTTCCTGGGAACACGGTGCCAGCAGCACCTGGGAGGGCGGGCGGGGTCCCAAACGGGAAGGTCCCGTTCCCTGGAGGTGCCTCCGGCTGGTGGCTGTATTGTCTCTCTGGGCAGCCGCGGGTAGGGTCGGCGGAGGGGGGGAGGAGGCAATATGGCGCCTGCCGCGCGGCTCGGGTCTGTGCACACGGAGGTGCCCGGAGGAAGTTGGGAACCTGGTGCCACGTCTGCTACAGGCTCACCGTTGGCAGGCGGCGGCGATCTCTGGGCTGGTGTCCGCAGGTCTCTCCACCCGCTGGGGAGCCCACCAGCAGTCCGGAATGCAGGGGAGGGGAAACAGCGAATCTACCTACCCTTGCCGCTGGTCTCCGGGCTGCTCCAGTGGTCTCAGCCTCCAGTTCTCCTCCGCAGCCTCCTCCCGTGGAGTCTCCCGGGGTCTCAGGTACCCCTCCTTCCGGCCCTTGTCCGCTGTATGCTCGTCTTCTTGCTTCTTTCCTCTAGTTTCTGCTAGAATCGGTCTTTTCTGCAGAGACCCTCTGTCTGGCGGTGTTATTCGTCCGCCATCTTGCTCCGCCCCCCATAATCCCCCTTTTATAGACGCATAAACTGAGGCAGAGTATTTAAGGTTCCTGCTCAATATCAGTCAACTGGTAAATGGCAGAACCATGATTCAAACCTAGGATCTCTGATTTGTAATCATTATGCTTAACCACTACTCTTACTGCCTCTTAGAAGAGCCTCTCTAAAACATTTTAAAGTGTGTTTACCCAAAGTCTACATTCTTCTCTTCAAAACAATATTTAATTTAAGCTTTCTCTCTTTTATCTTTCATTCTTCAAATACATGCTACCGTTTCATTTGTATCATATTATCACTTGAATAACCTTAAATGTAACTTTCTTGAGTCTAAAGAGAAAAAATTAGTTTCCTTGACCCTTTGGTAAATCTGGAACATCTTCTATTTTGTGTTACTCCATAAAAATGCCACTTGAGGACACCCAGTAGCACCCTTATCTCTTCATGGCTTGGCAACATGCATTCATGATGTGGTAAAAGCACTTTTTAAAAAGTGCCAATGACTGATAATTAGACTTCTCTTTCTTCTCCGGAGTATTTCACTTTTATGACCCTGATTTTTATCTGAAGGAATTTTTACTATTTGTAATTTTAGTGTCTACTTTTACATAACTCCATTTTAAGAAAACTATGTTCTAAATTTGTTTGGTGTCTTTGAATCTTCTTTTGGTATTTTCTGGCAGGCATTTGTTGTCATTCTTCTTTTCCTTCACTTTAGCTTTATTGTTTTCAAATTGTGAACATTTTGAGCTCTGTCTCTCTTTTTCCTTCAGAACGTCTTTCATTCCTCCTTTATTTTTATTCTACTTTTTTCTTATTTACTCAAGCACTTCTCTTGTTCTGAAAATCTTCTCCCCAATTTCCCTTGTGTTATTGTAGTTCTGTTGTTTGGTTGTAGATCTCTTCTGAATGTCTAACTTCCCATTTTTCTCTCTTTCCTCTCTCTCTATCCACTTTCTCATTTTCTTTTGCTTTTGCATGTTTACTTTACCATTTTTCTTTTTTTTTTTTGCAAGTCACACCTCAGTCAGCATTTTTCTCTTTACTGTTAATACTATAAGGAGTGTTATCATCCTTTTGGACGAGTGAAGAAAAATAAGAAAAGGAAATAATATCAAGAAAGCTTCATCTTAAAACCCCATTTTCTCTTATCTTATGTTCTTCTATGTTTTTAATGATCATGCCTAATTATTTCAGATAATAAACAATTTTGAATTGATACTCAAACATATGGCAATGCATTACCTACCAAATTTAATCAAGCACACATCTGTTTGCCTTAGAAAGAAAAAAAGAAATTACAAATATGCTCCCTAAAGAAAGTCTTCATCTTATTCTATTTACTTATGAGGATACTATGGGCAGAACATCCTTTATTTTGAGATAATATTTTTATGCTTTGCTTTCTTTATCTTCTAGGATTATTCTTAAGAACACAATGCATTCTAAGGTAAGGTCTTGGCTGCTACAGATCAAATTCTGTTACAGTAAAGTCCTTTGAGATTTTGTTATTTTCAACATTATTCAAAAATGAATCAGCTATAAGTTGAGACTGGGAGACATTTTTATATGGGCATTTTTATTCTCAAAATAAGTGGAAGAAGACTAGCTCTCCAATCATTTGAAGCCTTTTAAACCTAGTTTAAATGCTGTGAAGGAGTGAAACAGAGGTGCTACTGTTTTGTTCTTGTTGCCATCAGCAGTCTTTGCTGTATGGAGCCAGGTACCTTTGTATTTAGATCTCAGACTTCTTCTATGTTCATTCTACCCCTACCACGTGTGTTGTCAATATTGTTGGTGCTCTCAAAGATAAATACAAGAAATATGTAAAGCTCAGGGTGGAAACATCATTCTCTTTGGAAGAATGGCAGGAATAGATGGGGAAAGATGTACTGTGTTTATATAGCTTGGGAGGAAGATGAAGTAATAATATTCATAACAGCAACACTACTACTAATAAAAACTAATATTTATTAAATACCTATAGCTCTATTTTATATTAAGGATAAAAGAGTAATTACTAACAATAACAATAGTAGTAATGATAAAAAACCAATATGTATTTAATACTTACTATTAACCAGGCTTTGTGCTAAATTCTTTATATGCATTTTCTTTCTTAATCTTTATATATATCCTATGGAGTTTTTATTTAAAAAATTGGCTGCAGCTAAGTAACATGCCTAAGGCTATATAGCTGGTAAATATTTGAGATAAATTTTATATCCATGTCTGCCTGACTTTGGAGACTAAATTTCTCAATCCCACAACATTTGTTTGGTACCTACTATTGAGCACTATCCATCAAGCATTATAAGATGTGCTGTGCTCTTTCCCTTTCTGAAACTGTGAAGTTCTGGTAATTCCAATTTTGTCGTGTATTTTAATTAGATAAGATAAAATGTCTGAATTACATGATAGAGAAAGAAAAATATTATTGCATGTTATGAACAAATTGTCCAAATTCCTTCCTGTCTAGTCTCCTCCACAATCTCCCAAAAAACTTGGACATACAAAACTAACAGGACAATCTACTTCTCTTGTTTGTTTGAAATTTAATGTATGATACTTTTCATTGGATTAAAAAGCCCCTATTCTGAGATTTTAAATGCTGCCAATTCTATTATTTGATTACATTTTAAGTCACCATAATGTGTCATCTGGGAAAGTAATTGCTGTACTATATTGCTAGTGGGGAATAACAAGTTAGAAAATTATATAGAAGCAGTGTAACGGCCCCATAGAGCATGGAGAAAACAAACAAATCAAGAAAGGAGAATCAATTTTCTGTATCATGAAAATCTAATGTTCTAATAATAAGTAAGAATTCCTTTCTATTACTTGGCATGGTGTAAGTACTATGACTCACTTGGTAAGCTTTTTTGTTCATTCTAAAGTGGTTTTTTCATTAGAACATGTGCAAAATAATAATAGTTTTAAGTTCATTTTCATAAAAGTAATTAAACTTAACTGCTTCTTGTTGATAGTAATAAATGGAAAGAAAAGGCCACAAACTTTTAATTCAATATAATTTAAATTAGCGTCTTCTGAACCAAGGAATATACAGGTGTAATGCATGGAATTAATCATGTTTAAACAACGAAATGATAAAAAACTTAAGGGACAACTTTTCTATTTCTTGCTAGTTACAAAACTACAAGAAAAGTATTTAAGTAGCCACAATTATGATATTATTTGCTTATAATTACTTTAGGCAGATTAACAAAGACAAGAGAAAGATCCATTCTTTAAATACTTGAATTGAGGACATATTTATCCCTTAGAGAAGTTAAGATGGTTCATAGATTCACAATACTGGCTTATTCCACAGAGCAAATAAAGGATATAAAGAATGAGGATGAATATTTTTGTGTTGAAATATATGTTATATCTGGAAGCCCATCTACTTCAGGGATATATGTTGCTTTTATAGACCAAGTAGAGGAAAAACAGCAAGAAAATATATCTGGATAGTTGCTAGTTTTCATAAGATGAGTAATTTATTTCCAAGTGGTGCTACTGTTGCTGTCAACTAGGAATTCACATTCTGATGAGTTTTTTTGGCATAGGCTTTAGTGTTAGGGACACTAATAGAGTGGGAAGACAGTAAGGGCACATAGGCTTGTGCTCTACACAGAGAAATACTCCATTCTTAATCTATAAGTTGCTAACAGTAGTGATGATATTAAGGCTTCCTATTTGTGAATAATTACTTGAAATACCTACGACATATTCGTACAAGTTTTTATGACTTATAGTTATTCTCTCAAGGAGTTAACATTGTACAAATTTATTTCAGTTATTTAACTTTAGTTATTTTCTCTACAGAGAGCTTATAGCAGGCTTAAATAGAACATCTTACCACTCCTAAGTATGTTTCTTCTGGGAAGCCTAGAGATAAAATTCAAGGAAATAAATGTGCTACTTAACTTCACAGACAGGAAAATAGGATATCTTAATTTAAAAAAAAAAAATAAACTTCATTTTTTTAGAGCAGTTTTAGGTTCACAGAAAAATTGAGCGGAAACTAGGAGATTGTCCATATTCCCCCTGCCCCCACACATGCATAGCCTCCCATTATCAACCTCCCCACCAGAGAAGGACATTTATTGCAATTGATGAAAACACATTGACATTTCATTAAGTCTCGAAGTCCACAGTTTATATTAGGGTTTATTCTTGGTATCGTACATTCTATGAATTTGGATAAATGTATGGCGACATGTATATACCATTATGGTATCATACAGAGTACTTTTGCCACCCGAAACATTCTCTGTGCTCTGTCTGTTCATCCTCTCTCCCCTATAACCCCAGGCAACCACTGACCTGTTTACTACCTCCATAGTTTTGCCTTTTCCAGAGTCATATACTTGGAATCATACAATAGGTAGCCTTTTCAGATTGGCTTCTTTTACTTAGTAATTTGTAATTAACCTTCCTTCATGTGTTTACATGGCTCGATAACTCATTTCTTTCTAGTGATGAATAATATTTCATTATCTGGATGTATCAACAGTTTATTCATCTACTAAAGAACATCTATGTTGCTTCCAAGTTTTGGCAATTATGAATAAAGCAGCTATAAAGTCCTGTGTTCAGGTTTTTGTGTGGACATATATTTTTCATTGCATTGGGTAAATATCAAGCAGTGCAACTTCTGGATAATATATTAAGAGTATGTTTAGTTTTGTAAGAAACTGCCAAACTGTCTTCCAAAGTGGCTGTACCACTTTGCATTCACAACAGCACTGAATGAAAGTCTCTCTTGTTCCTTATTCTTGCCAGTGTTTGGTGTTGTCATTGCTCTGAATTTGGCTACTCTAATAAGTGTGTGATAGAATCTTACTGTTGTTTTCATTTGCATTTCTCTGAGCACATATAATGTGGAAAATCTTTTCACATGCTTATTTGCCATTTGTATATCTTCTTTGATAAGGTTTTTGGTTTTCTTATTGAATTCTAAGTGTTCTTTGAATGTTTTGAGTAACATACATGTTTTGAGTAACAGTCCTTTATTAGATATGTCTTTTGCAAATGTTTTCTCCCAGTCTGTGGCTTATATTTTCATTCTCTTCAGAATGTCTTTTACAGAGCATAAATTGAATTTCTTACTTTTAATCATTATCCCCCAAAAGGCGTAACTTCTCTAATCTTTTCTTGGCTACGGCCTATATTTACTTTTTATTTCTTCTTATTGATTCAAATACTTTTTGAAAAACTAACTGATGTTCTAATTATTTTGGGTATGGAGAAGGAAGAGGAGAGAGAGAAATATGAAAGACTGGAAAAAGAACATAGGGAAATGCACCATAATATTAATAGTAATTCTGAATTCAGTTATGGGTGATTTAAACTTTTCTTCTTTGAGTTTCTATATTTTTATAAATTTTCTGCAACAAATATAATTTGTTGAGAAAAATTACGAAAAATGAAAGCATTCTGAGAAAACTAAAAGACAGTTTAAAACATCTTTTATCTGAAGATTGGAAGAGTGAGTTTTTATAGATCACTGCTATTCAAAGAAGTATGTGAGCCACACTAACAACTTTAATTCTAATGACCATATTAAGCAGGTAATAAGAAACAAGTTAAATTGATTTTTCAGGATATAATTTAATTTAGTGCAATCTCACTTATTTATTTTCCTTTTTGTTGCCTATGTTTTTGGTGTGACATCCAAAAAAATCATTTTAGATCAATGTCAAGAAGCTCTGTCCTTTGTTTCCTTCTAGTAGTTTTATGGTTTCAGGTCTTAGATTTAAGTCATTAATCCATTATGATTTTAGTGTGTGGTAAGGGTCCAATTTCATTCTTCTGCATGAGGATATACAGTTTCCCTAAGACTATTTATTGAAGAGATTATCCTTTCCCAATGGTATGTTTTTGGCATTTGCTGAAGATCATCAGGTGATTTATTTCTGGGCCCTCTATTCTGTTCCATTTATCTATATATCTGTTTTTATGTTAGTGCCATACCATTTTGATTACTGTAGCCTTGCAACATATTTGGAAATCAGGAAATATTATGTGTTTAGCTTTCTAGCTTTGTTTTTCTTGTTAAGGATTGTTTTGGCTATTCAGGATCTTTTGTGGTTTCATGTGAATTTTAGGCTTGTTTTTTCTATTTCTGAAAAGAAAGCCATTGGGATTTTTATAGAATTGCATCAAATCTGCATATCACTTTAAAAACATCTGTGCAACAAAGGAAACAATCAACAGAGTGAAGAGACAACCTATTAAAAGGGAGAAAGTATTCATAATCCATATACCTGACAAGTGGTTAATATCTAAAATATATAAATAACTTAAACAACTCAATAGCAAAAATGTCTAAATAACCCAATGAAAACTTGGGATAAAGACCTGGATAGACATTCCTCAAAAGAATACATACAAATGACCAATAAGTATATGAAAAGATGCTCAATATTACTAATTATCAGGGAAATGCAAGTCAAAACCACAATGAGATATCATCTCACACCTGTTAGAATGACTATTATCAAAATGATGAAAGATCACAAGTGTTGGAAAAGATGTGGAGAAAGGGGAATTATGGCATAATATTGATTAGAATATAAATTCATAGTGTAGTCATTATGGAAAACTATTTGGAGATTCTTAAAAAACTTCAAACTAGAAACTACCATATGATTCAGAAATTCTACTTCTGGGTTTATATCCAAAGGAAATGAAATGAGCATCTCACAGAGATCTTACACCCATGTTCACTGCAGCATTATTCACCATAGCCATGATATAGAACAATCTAAATGCCCATTGGTGAGTGAATGTATACAGAAAATGCAGTATGTACATATAATATATAAAATGGATTATCATTCAACCTTAAAAAATGAGTTCCTACCATTTGCAATGGCATGAATGAATCTGGAGGACAGTATGCTAAGTGAAATAAACCAGACATAGAAAGACTAATATTGCATGATCTCACTGATATGTGGAATCTAAAAAGGTCAAAATCATAAAAGCAAATATTAGAATGGTGGTTGTCAGGAACTAGGGAATGGGTGAAATTAGGAGATGTTGGTCAAAGGGTGCAAAGGTTTTGTTATGTATGATAAGTAAGTTCTGGAGATCTAATGTACAGCAAGATGACTATAGTTAATAGGTAATAGCATTACTGTATTGTATATTTGAAATTTGCTAAAAGACTTGATCTCAAGTGTTTCCACCATAGATGCACACAAGCTTAACATGTGAGGTGATGGATATGTTAATTATCTTGATTGTAGTAATCATGTCACAATGTATACATATTTCAAAACATCATTGTATACCTTAACTATATAACATTTTAATTTGTCAATTACACCTCAATAAAACTGGCTTATGTAATAAGCAAAAATATTTTTAAAAATATAAATAAAGTTACTGATGCAACTTTTTTAGTCAATGTAAGACTGTAGAACCATAACTCAAATTCATATAGAGATGAAAACATTACATTGTGTACCTTAAATATATATAATTTTTATTTGTCAAGTATATCTCAATAAGGCTGGAAAAAATCTAACTTATTTAGCTTAATATGACAAAATATTATCATTTGAATATGTAATATATAATCAATACAAATTATTAATGAGATATTTTAAATACTTTGTTTTCTTGGTAATAGGTCTTTGAAATATTTTTTGAATAGTTTTTCATATATTTTTACCTATGTGCATCTCAATTTGACCATTAATTTTCCTTAGAACTATATGATTTGTTTTTAGATTTCATAAAATTTATAATTTAAAAAGTAAATTCACCTTTCCAAGTTTTTCCAAACACATTAAAATTTTTCAAATAAATGAAACAAGTGCCTATGCAAAAAATCATTTTTTTAATATTCATATGCATGACAATATGCATTTTCTTTAGAATTGATTTGAATTTTAAGAACATATCACTATTAAAAATATCTTTTCATATTAAAAATTACTATCTTGTGTCAACTCAGTAATATTAACTTCAAAAGATTACTGCATAAATTAAAAAGAAACCCCAAATTTATCAATGTCAAAAAAACCTTTATCAAATTTTTTTCTGTAATTTTGGCAGCCAATTTACATAACGCTGTCAATTACAATGAAAATTTTCTGCATATTGATTAATGTTAGAGAAATGTACTAAAGCATTGTTATTGATTTATACTATAAGAAATTTTAATTTACACATAAATTCATGTAGCTCTCTAGCTAGGTCATAAACCGACTTTTCATTTCCTTGAAACTTCAAATTTAACTCATTCACATGCAGTGTTATATTGGTGAGAAAATTAAATTGCACTGTTAATAATTTTTGTTTTCCATTATTGAATATATCATGAGTATTACATTTGTTTCAAGAAATCTTTAATTAGAGAAAACAGAACAGTAAATGTTTTAAAAACTCTTTCAGAACTCAACCGATGAGCACTGACAAAGAAAACAAGATGATTAAACTCATTATATTCCTTATCTTTTCATTGCTTATGCACTGGCAATGATTTATAGCATTTGTACACACACACATACATATCTCTATGTATATCTAGATTTTAAAAAATAGAGTTCTACTTTAGAAAATTGAACACAGACATTTTCAGTATTCACCATACAGTATAATACAGCAATACAGGAAACATCAGTCTCTTGTTTAAAAATTCTACTAAATCTAGATTTTGACCTAATGTAGCTGGAACACCATCTGTTATGATAGAAATGAACTTTTTCATATTTAGCTATGGTTCTTCTTTGGTAGATATAAAAGATTCAGAATTTATCTATGCCACAGTTTCAATTTTATAGGCTGTAAATTATTTGCTTATTTTGTAAATTGTACAAACTTTGAGAGAAAACCAATCTAAAATATTAATCAAGTACTATGTCTTATATGGTATAATTCATCTAAAGCTAAAGAAAAGTACTTTCAAAATTTTTCAAAATTTTTAAAATTTTGAATCAATTGATTTTCTAACATAAGTATCTAGTGACTTATGTGAAGATCTTTCACTTTTTAAAACTATCATTCTTTTACTCTAATTTCCTTACAAAATTTCTATAACTGAAATAATAATTTGTTTTGCCATCTCTACATTTAAAAATGATTCCTGTACCCCCATAATATGCCAAAATAAAAAAAATTAAATTAAATTAAATTAAATTAAATTAAAAAAAATGATTCCTTTGTTTTGCAACAGTCTGAGCTATCCTATATATTGCCAGAGTTATGAGCTCATATTTCCTTTAGAATCATTTAAATTTTTTGACATTTAATTCTAATTTCAGTATTAATTTATTTTTTGACTGTTGCAGACAAATTTTGAAACTGTGTTTAGAATAACTTGGGTAGGTGAATTTACTTTTTCAATTTTTATCAAATTCACTAGGTATTTGTTAAAAATTTCTCTTAATATTTTCTAATTTCTTATTTTTATTTTTTACACAATAAAATACTTCTCCTTTTTTCTGATATAGCAAATTGCAATGTACATTTGTTGTGAAATGTATAATATACCTTCTCTCTGTCTCTGTTTTCTTTGCTATTTCTATCATAATACCAGCATTTGTTTCTTCACTTAATTCTGTATCAATCATAAGAATATATTTTAATTTAAAGATGTTTCTGTCATGGTACCAGCATCTGTTATCTTCACTTAATTTCACATCAATCACAAGACTATATTTTAATTTAAAGATGTGTCCATGCTTATTTTTTGAACTGTAAAATTAATTTTTGTTCTAATTAAAATTATAATTAATACCTTAATTTAATTACCAAATATGATTTATGTGCATATCATCTTAAACTCATGGTGACTGGATACAATATTCAAACAAACACAATGTCATATTCTGCATAGTAAAATTATTCAAATTGAATCAATCCACTGATACCAACTAGATCAGTAATGTGTTTATGTGTAATACATGAAACAGTATACTTTCCCTACATGTGAACTGCAATAGAATACTACCTTATTCTATGCAAAGATTAAAAGGAAATGTAGTCATGCCAAAATAGTTTCAGTGTTAACATTTAAATTATGTGAATTAAAATTTTTAATTTTATTAAACATTCACTTTCACAGTCATAGTACTGTCCTTTCAACTGTTCAATAGCTACATAT
This sequence comes from Microcebus murinus, assembly GCF_040939455.1. Lineage (NCBI taxonomy): Eukaryota > Metazoa > Chordata > Mammalia > Primates > Cheirogaleidae > Microcebus > Microcebus murinus. The sequence goes on from NC_134112.1 coordinate 51,568,731, forward strand.
GGCTAGTAAGTTTTAGATTGACAGCATAGATTATAGACAATAGCATTTTTCAGAAAACTGATATGTATTTATTTAAATACTGAATTAAAACTCATTTAGATTGAAATATTTAAATGTATAGCATCATTCTTAAATCTTATTGAGGAATTCAGATCATTAATTTTTGATCTGTGTATATAAATCATAGTACTGTGCATGTACAGTGTTCATACATTGGTTGTCAAATTATGTTTACTGTGTCTCCTCACTGTTTCCTAAGCATACAAGTAATCAAATTTTATGCAACCAAAGTTAAGTTGTTATTACCTTAAAATGGTCTATTATAACTACAGGACTCTTTACATATGCTCCATGGTAAACAAAAAGAAAGAAAGAAATAACAAATACACAAAGGAGAAAGAGAAAGGAAACAAAGCTTAGCATCATAGAAAACCAATAGATCACAGAGGCACACAACAAGAGAGGAAGAAAGAAACAAACAATCTTCAAAACAATCAGAAAGCAATTAACAAAATGGTAGGAGTAAGTCCTTATCTATTAATAATAACTTTGAATATAAATGAATTAAATTATCTAATTAAAAGATATAGAGCGGTTTAATAGGTAAAAAATCAAGACTCAACTATATACTGCCTAAGAAATTGAAGAGGATGCAAATAAATGGAAAAATGTCCTATGTTCATGACCTGGAAGAATTAATGTTGTTAAAATGTCCACACTAGCGAATGTGATCTATAAATTCAATGCAATCCCTATCGAATGCCAATGAAGCTCTTTACAGAAATAGGAAAAAAATCCTAAAATTCACATGAAATCACAAAAGACCCTAAATAGCCAGAGCAATCTTGAATAAAAAGAACAAAGCAGGAGGCATCACACTACCCACCTTCAAAATATACTACAAAGCTATGGTAGCCAAAAGAGCACAGTATTGGCATAGAAGACAAACATCTAGACTAATAGAACAGAATAGAACTAATAGAACAGAATAAACTAGAACAGAATAAAATAGAACTAATAGAACAGAATAAACAATCCAAAAATAAATTCACACACCTACAGTCAACTGATTTTAGACAAAGGATCCAAGAACACATATTGAGAAAAAGACAATTTCTTCATTAAATGGTGCTGGGAAAATTGGATATACACATGCTGAAGAATGAGACTAGACCTCTACCTCTTATCATCTACAAAAAATAACTCAAGTGGGTTAAAGACTTAAATAAATGTAAAACCTGAAATATGAAACTGCTTAAAGAAAACAGGGAAATGACTTCGTGGCATTGGACTGGAAAAGGATTTTCACTTATTGTTGGTGGAATTAAACTAGTACAGTCATTATGAAAAACTATGGAATTTCCTCAAAAAATTAAAAATAGAACTATACAATCCAGCAATCTTAATACTGAGTATATATACAAAGGAAATGAAATCAATATGTTGAAGAAATATCTGCACTCTTGTATTATGGCAGCATTATTTATAATAGCCAAGATATGGAATCAACCCAGGTGAACAACAACAGATGAGTAGATTTAAAAAATGTGGTAGAATACTATTCAGTCATGTAATAGAAATGTAATTCTGTCATTTGTGAGAACATGGATAAACCTGGAGGATATCATGTTAAGTGAAATAAGCCAGATACAGAAAGACAAATACTGCATGATCTCATTCAAACATGTAATCGGAAAAAAAAAAAAAAGTGACATCACAGAAGCAGAGGGTAGAACAGTGGTTACCAGGGACTGGCAGGAAGCCAAGCAAAGGGTAGGTATATGCTATAGTTTAATAGGAGGAATAAATTCTGGTATTCTGTTGTACATTAGAATGACTATGGTTAACAGTAAAATATCGTATGTTACAAATTAGCTAGATGAGAAGCTTTTGAATGTTCTTACCACAAACAAATGATAACTATATGAGGTGACGGACACACTAACTACCCTGATTGGATCGGATTATTATACAACATAGATATCTATTAAAACACCAAATTTTACCCCATAAATATGTACAAAGTATCAATTAAAAATGAATTAATTTTCAAAGAAGAATATAGGTACTTATCTGCTTTTAGCATTAATTTTCTCATTTGTTAAATGGAGATAATTATACTGTTATCTCACAGGGTTAAATGGTATGGTAAATGTAAACCTCTTAGAACAGTATCTGTCACATGGAAAATAACCAGTGAATTTTATGTATATTTAAATTACATTAATCATTATTATTATTGAATGTTTTTCTTAACACTAAAAGCATTAGTCAAAACGCATTTTGAATTTAGTGCAATTATTGCTAATAACATCTTGGCTGTTATTTCTCTTCTGTTTGCATTTTTTGAAGGATAGAAAAAAAATTTAGTTCCAATTGTGCATTGAATAAAATAACAGTGCTGAGCAAAGAACTGAGGATTTCCTTCATGATCAAAGAACATGTGTTTAGATAATATTTGATTTATATATCTTCAAATATCTGAGTTTACTGGTTAAGTGGTTTTCAGATAGGTAAAACATGCTATATTCTGGTACCCAAGCATAGTTAATGAATAGGATGTTTCCTATTCAGGAATAGTCATAGTTTTATCGTATATAAAATAGAAAAATTTGTAAACAACTAAAATGTCCAAAGACAAGGAATGAGTAAATACATGCTAATGTGTAATATTCACATATTGGAGTACCAAAATGTCCTTAATCTGTTTATATTTATATTTGTTGACAGAGGGAGATGTGCATGATATATTATTCAGTGAATGAAGCAGATTAAAAATAATATGCATAGTATGATCTAATTTGTAATATAGATATATTATGTGTAGAAAAATATGAAGGGCTATATACCAAAGTGTCAACAATAGTTATTTCTGGAGGGTGGGATTAAGGTGATTTTTCTTATTTCTAATTTTTATACAATTATCATATATTGCTTGTATAACAAGATAATACATTATTCAAGAGAGTATCTACAAAAAAAAAACTTTTGAATAATTTCATTTGTCTTTCCCTATCTTCTACAGTTTTCTTTAGAATTAGGTTTTTTCCTTAAAATGATTTAGTTTCCTAACAATGACTAGTTTCAGAATAATAATTCAATTTGCAGGAGACGAATTTCTTATGAAACTTAAAAAATGCTGGGTCAATAATCTGTGGATGGTTCAGTAGTTTAGATTTGTAACAGAGGTGATTATTAAAAAGTGAAAAGTTGCTGTCAGTTGGTGACCTTCTTTCACTTTATTATCACTTTTGGCCAAATATACAAGTTCAGTGTTTTTAGATTGATACTATTAAATACATTTATTTTTGCAGTAATGTATTGAATAAAAGATTCAGTTTGACAAAGGTCTCAAGAGCTTAAAACTTGCAAAAATACCTTTAAAAAATACCATCTAATAGATAATTCTTTATTTAAATAAAATACATTATTAACTGCTCATGCAGTATAATTTCTGGGGTCCTGAGAAAGTTCTCTGCCCCTCAAACTTTGTTTTAAGTGATGTTTTAAATTCCTTCAGCAGGAAACAAAACATTTCATTCCAATTTGATTTAAGGCTTTGCAGTTGCAAGCAAGATTTAAACTAAGGGGCGAATGACTGACAGTAGATCCTCTCCTGGTTTTAACCACAAGAGAGATGAGACTATAAGCATCCATCAAGGCAGGAATCAGGCATGGAAAGAGGGTTTGGTGGGGAGGTGGGAGGATGCTGAAGCAAAACTCACCTAGTTCACATAGGTCCCTGGGTCCTCTCTAATGTCTCTTCAAGACGGGCACAAAAAGAGAAGTTGAGGGAAAAAGTTACATTGTATTTTTTCATTAACCTTCTGTTTCAGCACAAAATTTAGCAAATCACCAATCATCCACTGTTCTATCATACAAACAACACTAAACACCCTTGATGGGTCAGTGTCCTTGAGCACGTGTAACCAAAGGAAGGAACTGCTCTATGCGTCAGGCCATTCTCCATATAGTTTTCTGTGTCACCTGTTGAATCAGTTTTTCTGGAGTCTGGCCTATACGTATTTTTGAATAATAAAAGGGAATGTTTGAGGTAGGATTAGTGAAATACCCTCCTGAAGTTGCAAGATCGGGGTGTGGCAGATTGTTGGGCTAATTGCTCATTTGGGAAATAGAATATTCTTAGTCTCCTGCCTAATACTTCACATATGACCTCTAAGCACATAGCGGAGCTCACAAACACACAATTTATTGTAGATTATTGAAACTGAGAAATACTCACTAGGAACATTATCTTAATACTTGTGGTAGGCTTGTGGCCAAATTTATCCATAAGAGGCATTGAAATTGTAGAAGTTTCCTATATAAATTATAGTTATATACCGGTAGCTAATAATTACAGTAAATTTAAAAAAGACTAAGTCAAAATCAAGTTAATTAGTTAAAAATTAAGTTGTTTAGAATTATTTTCTAATTTAAACTTGATTGCTGAGTTGATACATAACTGGATCACTCGAATCACCTCATCCCCATGCCCGATAGGAGGGAGCTCAGGCTTCTCACTGGGATCTCGTGTGCATATTTTCAGGTTAGCCAAAATGTAACAGTGAGCAATTTTTACTACAGGCAGCAGTGAGTGGTTTTGAGGCTGTGATGTGAGACATCTTTTCACAAAAAGCTTGCAATCCAAAGCCAGGCCAGTCCTTCAGCTGAGTCATAAAGAGCTACGTAGAATGGAGGCTTGGGACACAGCAGGAAGCAGGTGAGGGAAGGGGTTGTATCTTTATGGAAAAAATTTTCTGGGTCTTGGAACCTAGCCAAAGATGTATTTTGTAGTTGACCTATGGCTTTTCTGTGGCCAAGAGCTATTATTGGTCCTGCTCAGATAATACCCTCCTTCGCATAAGAATTCTCCTCAACTCTTATTACTCTCCTACGGCACACACCCCCCCCCCCTTATCCCATTCCTTTGCTTGGGCTAATTTTCTGTATGGATTTCACTTCTCAATTTGCCCAATATGGTTACACATTCTTTGAGATTTATCTCCTTTGGGAAGATATCTCCTTTTTTGATTCCACAATCATATATTAGCTTTCGTTTATTTATTGCACTGAAATACCACTGAGCATTATTTTGTAGTGGGAGTTAGCTAAGTGGAGGAGGTGGTGGTGAAAGTATTCTAGGCAAATGGAACAAAGCATGTGCAAAAAGCTGGAGCCAAGGGAGTTCTTGGCACATTTTGAAACCTGAGCTTTGTTCGTTATCTATTATTGGAACTTAATTGGTGAAGGCGTGGGGTGAGATTGATGAGAAGATGGGACTTGGTAAGGTTAACAGGGGTAGGTAATAGGGCACTATAACTATCTATTGATGGAAGAGTGAACTGTGAAGGACCTTGTTTAGATACATTATATTATTTACCTGAAGCCACATAGCCAGATCGCAGAAAAGTCCAGATTCAAACTCAGCATCATACTTCAAAGCTCAAGTTCTTTGTTTCCATATATTCTACATCTTGAAATAATTCCTTTGCTGGAATACGGAACAGACATTAGCCTTGGTTAAAGAAAAATAATACAGCTTAAAGAAAAACAGCTCAAAGTGCAGTGGAGAGAAAGATGTGATTTTAGGGAACAAAATGAACACAGTTTTCCTTTCTTTGTTTTCAAAGAGAGAGCACTGAGGGAAGATAAACTCCTTAGAAATAAAGTTTGATGAAACTGTAATGAAATGAGAATTTTGAGCAATTACAGTCAGAAAGATTGAGAATATTTTGTAATTTGTGTTAGGGTTCGAAATATAAGATGGTGACCATTCCAGGAGCAATGTGAATAGCATTAAATAATGAGGAAAACAAAAGATCAGTAGATCAGCGTCAGTACAAATATTTCCTTATAGATAGGAGCTATTCTAAAGCCTCCCGTAAACAAATGTTTACATAGCAAACCTATAAATCCATTCAAATATGCTCTTGGAAAAGCTTGGAAACTTTTATAGAGGAGATGGTTTTCTACTAAAGGAAGATCAAAATTAAAATCTGAACTCTAGGTGCATTTTTTGAGAAGCAAATTGAATCATGTTTAAGTTAATTGCAACATGATTCCGTGTAGGTCATAATTTGGGGTTGTTGTTATCTTAATGTATAGAGCTAAGGCACCTCCTCAGATCATGCAAATAATATATTCTGATCTAGATGAAACCCAACTGAGAGATTCTTTCAATATGTGTGAAATACCTGTTCAATGCCTTTATTTAATGTTAGTTGTTAGCTCCTTTTCCTCTGAGCAGGTCATCCCTAAAATTATTATTTTGGGGCCCTGGATTTCTAAGTATTATCAGCCTTTGCCTACCGAAAGGCAAAGAATACAGGAAAGGCAAAGAATAACAGCAACATTCCCCAAATTTGGCTAAATATCAGAATCATGTGAATGAATCCTTGAAGGAATCTCAAGGTTCTCCCCGGCCTAAATGAAACAGAATCCCAATGGGTCATCTTGGAAATCTGCATTTTTAATATAAACCCTGCCCCAGGAGTTCTGACGAAGAGCTTGACTTCCAAGGACACATGTGTATACTCTCTCTGTTCTTAAGAGGACTGTGCAGAAAGTAAAGGAGAATGAGTTGCAGCGAGAGCAGAACAGTTCTGATATTACTATGTGCTTCCATCCTCCATGTGGTTTAATGGATTATTTAGTTTACAATTAATTTACCCTTTAACTATGATCTCACAGCTTATTTATTTTACAATTAACACAAAGTGAGCAGGTCATCCCTAAAATTATTATTTTGGGGCCCTGGATTTCTAAGTATTATCAGCCTTTTGCCTACTGAAATCCTTGATATTTTCCAAATATATTTCCAAGAGCAGAAGAGAATTGGTCAATTGGCTTCATAGCACAAGCATTACATTAGTGGTCAAATCCTTTGGAATAATATCTGTATTTCAGTAAATTAGCTTTACAAGCCCCTGATTTGCCAGGCAACATTGTGCATCTTTCCAGAGTTCAGTGTATGTTTGATAATAATATGAAGGTGAATAAAAATGGTCTGCTTTGTGGTTAGGGGATTGGCCAAGTTAAGGCAAACACTTTCCCTCTAACCTGATTTCAAATGTGATTGAAATCTAGTAGCTAAAGCTTAATCCATTGACCTTTTAAAAATCCAAATAAATCTCTTTCAAGATGTTTATGCTTTTGTGAGAATAAAGAATGTCCAGAGTTTTAGTATATGTAATACTGATACATGTGTACGTGTGTGTATGTGTTTGTGTGTGTGTGTGTGTGTGTGTGTGTGTGTGAGAGAGAGAGAGAGAGAGAGAGAGAGAGAGAGAGAGAGAGGAAGAGAGAGGTAAAAATAGGGAGAGGTGAGCTATCAATGAGGAAGAATAAAAACAAAGATGTTGGAACCCCTAGTTCCCTGATTCACTTGCTATATTTCCTCTTGATGGTGCTTAAATTTGAAGGTTAAGCCATGGAGCACAGTGCTGGGGGCTTGTTTCTGCCCTCTCAAAAATTATGGTTTGCAACCTCCCCTCTCCACTTTCCAGTCAATAGTTTCTAAGCTTTGTGCTGCAAGAACTATAAATAGTCATTCAGAAAGACTGTTTATTTAGTGCTCTCCAGAGTGCTGAAAGCTGAATCAGAGAAAATTTATGATATTAGATGCTCAAGTTTTTCTGAAATACAGAGCCTCTTGACACATACTTCCAAAGGGATATTTATACCTCTTTTTAATGTGCATTAAGAGAAGAAAACTATTTGACCAGCTTATTAGATGATATTTTTAATGTCTAATGCACTTTTTCAAAATCAGATTAAAGTATACTTTACATATTATAAAATTTATCATTTATAAGTGATACATTTGATAAATGTATATAATCATGTTACCACCACTACAATCAAGATAAAGAACGGTTTCACTATCTCTAAACATTCGTGCCCCTTTGTCATTAACCCTTCTTCTCCACAGCGAGCACTTGGCAACCATTAATCTGAATTGTTCCTATAGTTTTGCTTACCCAATGATATCAAATAAATGAATCATACATTATGTTACTTTTTAAGACCAGCTTTTTACACTTAGCATAATGCATTTGTGATAAACCCTGTTATTGTGTAAACCAGAAAGTTCATTTCCTAAAATTCCTGAGTAATACTCCATTATAGATTACTTGTTTGTTTATCCATTTGCCATTTCAGAGACAGTTGAGTTATTTCCAATTTTTGGTGATTGTGAATAAAGCCAACATAAATGTACACGTACAATTTTTTTTTGTGTGTGTGAAACCACGTTTTTATTTCTCTTGGTAAATTTAGGACTGAGATTTTGGGTTATATAGTAAATGTATATTAAAGTTTATAAAGAACTGAAAAAACTGTTTTCCAAAGTTGTTATATCAGTTTGTATTCTAGCCAGCAATAAATGAGAGTTCCATTATCCTCACATCCTTGCTTTTGTAGAAACTTGGTATTGTCATTATTTTTAATTTTAACCACCTTTATAGGTATATAGTGATATAGCATTGTAGTTTTAATTTTCATTTCCCTGATTAATAATGCTGAGCCTCTTATCATGGATTTATTTACTATCTATATCTCATCTTCAGTGAACTGAGTACTAACATCTTTTGCCCATTTTTATGGGTTTTTATTGAATGATAATTATATATATAAATACATCTATATATATACTATATACGAGTCCCTTGTCATATATGTTTGATTAATGTTTTTTCAATCTATGTTTTATCTTTTAATTTTTTAGTAGTGCCTTTCCAAGAGGGGTTTTGATTTTGAAATGGCCCAAATTATTAATTTTTTTCTTTATGGCTCATTCTTTTTGTGTTCTATCTTTAAAAATGTCTAATCCTTGGTTAAATTTATCTTCTGTATATAATTTAGGATTTACATTAAGTTCTATAATGCATTTAAAGTTGATTTTTCAAGATTATTTCCTGTTTTATTTTGTTTTTGCATATTATTGTATAATTATACCAGCATCATTTGTTGAAATGACTTTTCCCTTTCTATGGGAATACATTGGCATCTTTATTGAAACAGAATTATTTTGTATGTGTTGGGTTATTTCTGTATTATCTATTCTGTTTTAGTGGTCTATGTCTGTATTTATTGCAATACCACATTGTATTGATTAATGTAGTCTTATAGTATGTGTTGAAATAAGGTGATATCAATATCTGTTTCCAAACTTTCTTCTTTCTCTAGATTGCTTTAGGTTCTTTGATTTTTCATATAAATGTTAAATCAGCTTGTTAATTTCTACAGAAAATTCTGCTGGGAATTTTATTGTGCTTGCATTGAACTTTTAGATCAATTTGGGGAGAAAATATGGAGTCTGCTAATCCATGAACACAGTATATCTCTCTTTTTATAAATAGTACTCATTTACTCTCATCAGTTATTTATAGTTTAAAAATCACATATATATTTTGTTAGACTTATCCACAAATCATTTATATTTCTGATGGCATTATAAATGGCACTGATATATAACAATTTTCAATTATTTACTGCTAGAAAATAGAAACATAATTGAATTTGTATATTAACCTTGTAGTAACTAGATCATTCAATAGGTGTGATAACTTGTTTGAAATTTTCTATCTAGAAAATCATGTTGTATGTGAATAATGGCAATTTTATTGTTTCCTTTTCAACACGTGTGTCTTTTACTACTTGTACTGGTCTTTTTTTGTTGTTGTTGAAACAGGGTCTTGCTCTGTCAATTAGGCTAGAGTGTAGTAGTGCAATCATAGCCCACTGCGACCTCAAACTCCTGGGTGCCAGCAGTCCTCTTGCCTCAGCCTCCCAAATTGCCTCAGACTCTCAGACGATCCTCCTGCCTTGGGTTCCTAAAGTCATAGGATTATACACCCAGTCCTTGTTCTTGTCTTATCGAACTGACTAGAACCTCCACTGTAATGATAAATAGTGATGGTGGGAGCAGACATCCTTGTCTTCCTTTGATTTTAGTGCAAAAACAATTATTTACCACAAACTATGGTGTTGTACATATTTTATAGATGCCCTTTGTCAGGTTGAGGAAGAACCTTTCTCTTAGTTTGCTGAAAGATTGTCACAAACAAGTATTAAATTGTGTCAATTGCTTTTTTTTGTTTCTGTTGATATGGTAATGATTTTTCTTTTTTAGTCTTTTTTTATAGATAATTTCATTGATTGATTTTTCTAATATTGAACCAACTTTGATTTCTGGGTAAATCCCTACAGGATGTTATCTTTGTATATATTATTAGATTCAATTTGACAGCGATTTTGTTCCTAGGTTTATGAAGAATAGTGGTGTTTTAGTTTTTTTTTCAATGTCTTTTTCTGGTTTTGTTATAAGGAAAATCCTGGCTTAATTAATTGAATTGGGAAGTGTTTTCCTTTTCTCTATTTGTCTGAAAGAGTTTGTGAAGGTCTTTAAATTCAGATTCTCTAATATTTGTAGGGCTCTTGAGGCTACCTACTTTTTCTTAAGTGGGCTTTGGGATTTTGTATTTTCAAGGAATTTGCTTTTTTCAAGTTATATTATCAAATTTAAGGGCATAAACTATCTATAATACTTCTTTATTTTATTTTAACTTCTATAGGAACTATAGGATACTATTATATCTATTTTATATTCCTGATATTAGTAACTTGTGTCTTACATTTTTATCTTTGATTATACTGGCTAGAGATTAATCAATTATACTGATCTTTTCAAAGAACCAGATTGTGGTTTTGTTAATTTTTAAAAATTTTACTTATTTATTTCAATTTCATTGATCTCTTTATTTTTCTCTTTTATTCATGCTTTGATTATTTTATAATTATTGATTTGGATCTCTATTATTTTCTAATATAAACAATGTTATAAACTTCTTTATAATTATTGCTTCAGTTATATCCCACAAACATTGATATATTATATTTTGATTTATTTTTAATTTAAAATATTCTAATTTTTTTCTTCTGATTACTTATTTGACTCATGGGCTATTCAAAGTGCACTGTTTGTTTTTCAACTACTTGAACAATTTCTAGTTATCTTTCACTTTTTAATATTTAGCTTAAGTCTTTTCATTGTTTTCATCAAATATTCTTTACACTATTTCAATCTTAAAATTTTCTGAGATTTTTATTATTGTCTAATATATGGTCTATATTGAACATGGGCACATGAAATGAATATGTCTTTTGTTCTTGTTGGAGGAAGCATCCCATAAATATTAATTTGGATAAGTTCTTGGTTAGCATTTTTCAGTACTTCAGATACTTACTCATTTTCTGTCTAATTATTATATTAAATATTAATAGAGGGGAATTGAAATCTCCAAGTATAATTGTGGATTTGCCTATTTCTTTTGTATCAGTATTCATTTTATATATGTTATTTTATACTTCTTGTGTATTTTTTGAATATACACTCAGGATTTGTATATCTTTTGAATAAGTTGGTTGTTTTAACATTATCTAAAATGCTCTTTGTACCCTGTAACATTTTTTGTCCTGAATTATACTTTATCTTATTTCAGGCATACAAACTTTCTTTAATTAATGTTTGTATGTTACAACTTTCCGTCTTTTTAATTTTAACCTGTCTATATTTTTATATTTAATATAAATTTCTTGTAGGCAATTACATATTTAATGTAGGCAGTATCTTTATGTTTAACATGACTTTCTTGTGGGAAGCATAGACTTGGATCTTTTAAATCCCACATGGTAACTATGACTTTTAACTGGAAATTTTAGACCATTTTCATTTAATATAATTATTTATATATTTGCATTTAAATCATTCATCTTGCTAACTGTTTTCAAAATATATATTTTTATAATTATTTTCTTCTCAGCCTTGATGCTATTAATTATATATTTTTTATGAGATTGAATTTTATCTCTACTATTACTTCATTAGTTATAGCTCATTTTAATTTTGGGGTATTTTATAATATATATCTTTAACTTATTACAATTTACCATAAAATATTATACCATTCTCATGTAGTATATATTTCTACTTCGTCTATTTATCTTTTGTGCTATTATTGTCACATATTGATACATATTTTATAGAACACATAATGAATTGTTATAATTTTTGGCTTTAAACAATTATCTTTTAAGAGAATTAAAATAGGAAAAAATATTTTGATACTTACCCTTTTTTTTTTATCTTTTTCAATGTTCTTCTTTCCTTTGTGTAAATCTAAATTTCTATCTTTTGCTAGAACTTCTTTTAATATTTTTTGTAGTGTATGTATACTAGCAATGCATTATTTCTGCCTTTCCTTATTTGAAAATAATATATTTATTTTACCATCATTTTTAATCCATTTTTAAATTTATTGAGAAGCAATTATTGAGCATTTACTATGTCCCAGGCTCTATGACTATATGTGTGTGTGTGTGTGTGTGTGAAATGCACCTAACTTGGTCCTGTTGTAGAGAAATGGTCAGAGAAGTCTTTTTTATTGTTGTCATTATTTTTAAGAAAGTAGCATATTAGTTGAGAAGTAGAGGCTAGATCACAAATATAGTGAACACATATAGTGAAAGGCACTGTTTTTGTACAATCAGCCAAAAAAATTAGCATGTTCTATTTTCCAGAGTTAGACTTTCTTAATAAAATCAGGTGGCTTTGAACTGACTAGATTTTGGTCATTATTCTGTATATTATAGTAGAATGATAGCATGTACTGTTGTATTTCAAGGCAGATAAACAAATCTGGTAGGTTTTGCTTTCCTACATTAGTACTTTTTTTTTTTTTTTTAAAGTTTGGGCCCCTTAAATGATCTGTTGTCGACCATGAGATTTCTATGAATTCATGAAGAACATATTTGTTACATATATTATGTGGAATATTTTTAATATGCTTTAGAACAAACATAAGACAATGTTTGTCTCACATTGTTTGCTTATTCCTCTTTAGTAAAGGAGCTAAGAGAAGAAGAGCAGTCTCTTCTCTTTTTTCTAAATGTCATCTACAAAATTGCCGATTGTCAAAAGTTTATTTCCAAGTAATATACAATTGACAACCAGATAAATAGTGCCACAAATCCATTTGAAGTGTGAGCTAGCTCTAATAACTATTTTCATTCAGGAATGTAACAAGTGGAGATAGGGGCTCATTTCTTCCCCCAGTACAAATATCTTCTCACTCAAAGATATTAGATTTTGTAAATTCTAATTTAGAGTGGCAGCAAGTACAAATAGAAGATGCAAACATCCAGGTGTTATGTAGTTCAGTTTTGCTACTCTTCCCTTGAGTAACATTTTCTTAACAATTGTCAGTATTGGATCAACCTCATGATCCAACAGCATAGTTTAAATGGCATATCTGTTTTGTTTTGTTTTTTTGCGTTATGTGTACTTTGATAAGAATAAATTCTAGCCTCCAATATTTAGAAATCCGAGCTCAATATAGTTTAATAACATCACAGTATAAGGAAGAGAATTGTGAAACTGTTACTTAAAATATTTACGACAGGCTATATTTGGTTAAACTGTGAGGAGAGGGTACTGGTAAAGTTAAAATCTGGGGAAGGGTTTAGAAGAGTAGAAATGACATTGATACTGAATTCCACTGGTACTAGTTTACCAGAGATGATGAAGCTTGGGGGAGAAGGTGCTATGAAAGTTGATTTACACATATGCTATCATCTTATATAATTCTCACAGCATCCCAAAAAGGCACCTTTTTCAAGTCACATTTTATGAGTGGGATCATTTAGGCTTAGAAAATTTACATATTTTGTTCAAAAATATTCTAGTAGAGGCAGAATTATAATTTACACCCATATCTGACTCCAAACCTCATGCTTTTTATCATTAAAATACTCAATTTATTATTAACATACTCAAATATCATTAAAATACTCAATTCATTGTATTAATGCATATCAGGTATCTACAGTGTCAAGTACAACGATGGGGACTTGGAACATAAAGATATGTTCCTACCTTTGAGTGATTTATAGCCTCTTGAAAAAACTTAGCAGGTAAACTGATAGTGTGAGAGAGATTTAAGGTCTATAATAGAAGCATCAGTTGCCCCGTGAATGCCCAAAGATGGAGTGATCAATCCTCCCTTGGAAAAGTGGGCTCCAAACAAACCTCCTGATTTGATTTGATGTTTCAGCTGAATCCTGGAACATGAACCTGTGTTCAATAGTGCAAAAAACAGATGATAGGGACATGAAAGGTTATTCCAAGGAAAGTGTGCAGTTTGAGAAAAGACACAGACATGAGAGATTTTCAAGGGATACCTTACAATAGATTAGTTCACTAGGATAGCTTTGGTGCCTTGAGGAAATGAAACACAGAGAGTTACTTTGATACCTTGTAAAGCACAACTTGGCAAAAACAGAACTGGATGATGCACCCAGTGGGGTGATGTCTTTCTGACATTGTACATACAAGAGGGACCTTTCCTTGAACAAAATAATTTTGGGTAAATGTGAAAGCTACAGAACATATTTTTGAATCTTATAAAAAATTGAAAATGCTAGTTCGAGCATGGAAAATAATGAGCTTCACCTGGAATTAGTGGGCTCTGTGAGGACAATTAGAACCAAAAGTTAAGGCCTTAACATGTCACAGCAAGAAAGGTAATACATAAACAGATGGCTTGCAATTTCTAAATAAAATGCATATTCACAAAGTAAAATCTTGATTAGGAGGAGCAGAACTTCAGTGACGAACTTCAGCAGCTAAATGGGTACATTGAAGGGTAAGGCTGAAATGGGATTAGACAACTGCTTAGGATAGAAGTTCTAAAAGTTAACTGCGAATAAGAATCACCTGGGCTGTTTTAAAATATCTAAATATCCAGCTTTTACTCCATAAGAGTTAAATTATAATATCTGAGAGTGCTACAGAGGCATCAGCATTTTTAAAGATTCTTAGGTGATTCCAACTTGTAGCAAGATTTGGAAACCAGTGGTTCAGGACCAGCATCTACTACACTTTACTTCCTCAAGTTAGTTGTATGTAGCAAAACTCTGTCATCAAAAAGAAATAGTGAGAGAGGCTACTTTTCTTGTTAACTGCTTATGAATGCTATTTTCTACCTCAGGAAATGGAATGCCTGGTACAATTTTGGAAACATACAATCTTTAAGTTGCTTCCGTCCCTTATATTTGCAAAACACCTGTGCTATTTTGTCTGTCATTATTTATCTTAAAATAAGACTTGACTGATGACTCATTATTATGTGCTGAAAATCAGAGATGACAATGCATACCAAGTACTGTTCACATGGCACCTTTCCCAGAACACCTAAGCCACAAGAAAATATTATTGTAAATTCTCACTTTGTTCTGTGGATTGGTGGGACAATGACCTTACTATTCTTTTTATGAAAGAACAAAGTGAGATACAAAGAACTGAAGCTACATAACCTAGGTTTATTTATGTTCATGCCCAGATAGGATCTATGGTCTCTGCACTGCCTGATGGGCCCAGCCTAAGCCGAATACTCACTCACATGATTAAAGCTGGTGCCAGAAATGCTATTTTTAAGGTTAAAAATAGCAAGTTGAAAATTTTGCTTTGCAATCAATATATTTACCCCAAAGGTGTAATATTTCCAATGAAATGGCTAGAGATTAAAGTAGGGTTTGTGAGGAGGCAACACTTAAAATATACAGTAAGAAATAAAGATTATTATTCCTAAGAATAATTCTAAGTATATTAATCCACATACAAACCAAGAAGTATTTATTGCACAACTACCATGTCCTTAGTATTCACTGGGCACCATGATGCAAATAAACAGAAGACAATTTATTTTTATAATAAGGTTATAATTTGTATAATACAGCTTCTTGGTATAAGGATGTTTCAATCTATTGGTATAGAAGATACAGTAACAGAGTATATAAATTTTTGGTAAGGCTAATGAGAGAAACTTGATCTTGTCCCATCATAGTATGAGAGGAGTCAATTATCTTTTATAACTTACCTTTGATAATATAAGACAATGTGTTCATCTCATAGTTCAGAAGGTATACATCAAAAAAGTTGGGAAGGGGAGATTAACATGAGAAACTTTAAGAGGTTTTTCTTTGTCTAAATGGGAAGGAAAGCTATGGAGGAAAGAAGAGCTCCTTGAACAAAGGACCAATAAAGTTCCATATGTAAAACCCATTCAGCTTCTTCTAAATTACTCCTCATATTATAACATACAATAATTGGGGAAAAAGAACTCTGCATGTCATGTCACTTTAATAAATTCCTCCATTAGACTATCAGCAACTGTTCCATTAATCTGTGAGTTCCTTGTTAATAGGAACGGTGTTTTATTAATCTTTGATTCCTGTGCACGAGTGCAAGGGCTATGCATATAAAAAGAATTTGATGATTGTAGAACTTACCTTCAATTGAAATAAAAGATAATGAAGCATCAGTTAAGCAGTTCTTGGTTTGCCCATTTTATTGTACATTTTTAATTTTCTCTCTTTGAATATCAGCTTTGGAGATCATTGACTTTGGGCTGTGTAGAACAAACTGAAGATTTAAATTCTTTCATTTAATAGGAAAGTTTAAATCCTTTCACTTATCATTTGGATACTTTGACATTGTATATATACATCTTATATTATATTTGGTAAATAATCCATTGAAAATTCACTATGACATAAGATGATCTTAACGATGTGAATGAACAGCAACACAAGGAAACATATATTCTGCTAAAACAAGTCTCTAAAGTATTAGTAGCTTAACGCCAATTGCGAAATGAGTCAGCATTTTAAAGTTGTAAATGTAATTTCTCTTTTACATGTCTACTTCAGAATAACTTTAAATGTATATTTTTAGGTCTGTATTTTTCTTTTTCTTAGAAAGTTCAAACTCTGGATCTTAAATGAAAAATCATGGTGTCCTCAGTTTTGCCAACTTTCCATAATGGATCACTTGCTTTCCTTTCTGCAGTTGTAGTGGAAAGGGATACTGCACTGATACGGATAGCTGGATTGTGTAATTACACTAGAAAATTAAAACTTTTAGTGCATGTAAGGGTTGAAGGGTTGTGTAACTCCCTTTTACATAGTGCCTAATATGCAATTACTAAATATGGACCAAAAATAAAAGTGTAGTCCAGGTGTAAATAAATATATCTATGTACTTTCATAATACTGTATAGAATTCAATTCATGTTTTTTTGAATACTCTGTTTCAGAAATTTTATTATTTCATTAACCATTTAAAGAAAATGATTCAGGGTGGGTTGAAAGTAATTTGTTTTTAGAACAAAGGGTGATTTGACCATAAATTATTAAATATTTATTTTTGTTATTTTCCTTGTACCCATTTTAAGTATAATCTCTACCACAATCAATATACTGAAAATTTCCATTACTTCCAGAAATTTTCTCATGTCTATTTGCAAGAAATCTCCCTGCAAAACTAGGCTCAGGAAACCACTGATTGCTTTCTGAATTTTCCAGAAGACCTAAGCCACAAGAAAAAAAAATATATATATATATTTTGTTTTACCTGTTCTTGAATTTAATATTAGTAAAACCATATAGTATGTACTCTTTTGTGCCTGGATTCTTAGTTGGCATAATATGTTGACATTAATTTGTGTGTGTCATTAGTGTATTCATTTTTATTGCTGAGTAGTATTTCATTGAGTGGGTACACCACAATTTGTTCATCCATGCACCTGCTGGTGGTCATTTAGGTTGTTTCCCGGTTTGGGATATTATGGGTAAATCTGCTGCAAACATTTGTGTACAGATATATGTGTAGGGATTCATTTCTATTGATTGAATACCTAGGTGTGGAAGGGCTGTGTGGTATGGAAGTAAATGCTTAACTCTTTGGGAGACTGCCAAACAGTTTTCCAAAGTGGTTTTGCTATTTTACATTCTCACCAGCAAAGTATGAGGGATCCAGCTGCTCCACATCTTCACAAAAATTTGGTATGAGTTTTTTAAATTTTAACACTCAAGTAAATCTCATTTAATTTATGTTTCCCTAATCTAATGATATTGAGTACATTTTCATGTACTTACTGGTCATTTATATATCTATTCTTATGAAATGTACAAACTTTGCCACATTATGTTGTATTGCTTCTCTTAATAATGAATTGAATTTTGTGTATAAAATTGTCTATAGTGTGCAATAGAGGCAGGGTTACTTTTTACTTCATATGAGTATTTAATATTTTTAGTATGATTTGTTCAAAAGACCACAACTTAGAAACTTTGTTGAAAATCAATATATTATATACATGTTGCTCAATTTTGGGATTCTCTGTTGTATCAATCTCTTTTATTATCTTGACACCAATACCACATTCTGATTATTATAACTAGGTTACTTACATTTCCATTTCTATTGGTAATTTACTGTGTAAATATGTATTCCATTTTTCCAATATGCTCCATTCCTAGTTTATTTACATTAAGTTGCCATAAATTTTAAATCAGTTTGTCACATATTCAGAAAAGTCTGCTAGGAATTTGGGATTGCAATGAATCTGTACATCAATTTAAGAGGAATTGATATATAAATATAATTGAGTATTCTAATATATTTTCTAATATATTTATATTCTAATATATTTATATTCTAATATATTTTAAGATTTTTGGATGCTTTTAAAATCTATTTTAAATTTTATTTTCCTACTGTTTGTTGCTAGCATATTTAAATACATTTAACTTTTGTATACTGTCCTTGTATCTCATAATCTTTTAAAAATCACTTACTGGGTTTAGTAGCTTTTTTGTAGATTTCTTAGGATTTCCCAAATACATGATGATGTGAACTATAAACAAAGAAAATTTCATATCTTTCAAATTTCATGTCTTTTATTCCTTTTTTTCCCCTTTATTGCACTGGCTAGGACTTTCATTGCAATGTGCAATACAAGTGTTGAGTGTGAATATTCTTTACTAATTACTGATTTTAAGAGTAAAACATTCAGTGTCATCATTTTTTTCATAGATGTCCTTTATCATGTTAAAGAAGTTTCTTTCTATTCCTAAAATCCACGTTCTTTCTATTCCTAGTATCTATTGCTAAAATAAATTGTCTATAGCTTGCTTTCTTGGAATATCTTTGTATTTTTTTTATTTCAGGAAAATGCTAGCATCATCAATTTAGAAAGTTTCCTCTAATATTTTATGAGATATTTTTGTGTTATTTTTTTTTATTTTAGCATATTAGGGGGGTACAAGTGTTAAGGTTACTTATATTTCCTATGCCCCCTCCACCCTTGAGTAAGAGCTTCAACCATGTCCATCCCCCAAATATTGCACATCTTATTCATTGTGGTTGTATATACCCATCCCCTCTTCCCCCCTCCCACCCTCCCGATACCCGATAAATGTTACTACTATATGTCCACTTAGGTATTGATCCGTTAATACTAATTTTCTGGGGAGTACATATGGTGCTGGTTTTTCCATTCTTGAGATACTTCACTTAGAAGAATGGGTTCCAGCTGTATCCAGGAATATACGAGAGGTGCTATATCACCATTGTTTCTTAAAGCTGAGTAGTACTCCATGGTATACATATACCATATTTTATTAATCCACTCATGAATTGATGGGCACTTGGGTTGTTTCCATAGCTTTGCAATTGTGAATTGTGCTGCTATAAACAAGTGCAGGTGTCTTTTTCATAAAGTGACTTTTGATCTTTTGGGTAGATGCCCAGTAGTGGAATTGCTGGATCAAATAGTAGATGTACTTGTATCGCTTTGAGGTATCTCCATATTGCTTTCCACAGAGGTGGAACTAGTTTGCAGTCCCATCAGCAGTGTAGGAGTGTTCCTCTCTCTCCGCATCCATGCCAGCATTTGTTGTTTGGGGACACTTTGATAAAGGTCATTCTCACTGGAAATAAGTGATATCTCATTGTGGTTTTGATTTGCATTTCCCTGATGATTAGAGATGTTGAGCATTTTTTCATATATTTGTTGGCCATTATTCTGTCTTCTTTTGAGAAGTTTCTGTTCATGTCCTTAGCCCATTTTTTGATAGAGTTGTTTGATTTTTTCTTGTTGATTTTCCTGAGTTCTAAATAGATTCTAGTTATCAGCCCTTTATCACATGTGTAGCTTGCAAAAATTTTCTCCCATTCTGTGGGCTGTCTGTTTGCTCTCTTGACAGTTTCTGAAAGCATTCCCTCTTAGAACTGGAACAAGACAAGGTTGCCTACTATCTCTACTTCGGTTCAACATAGTGCTGGAAGTCCTCGCTACAGCAATCAGACAAGAGAGTGGAATTAAGGGTGTCCAAATGGGAGCAGAAGAGATCAAACTGTCACTCTTTGCTGATGACATGATATTATACCTAGAAAACCCCAAGGATTCAACCAAGAGACTCCTTGATCTGATAAATGAATTTGGTAAAGTCTCAGGATACAAAATCAACATACAGAAATCAGAGGCATTCATATACGCCAACAACAGTACAAATGAGAACCAAATCAAAGACTCAATTCTCTTCAAAATAGCAACAAAGAAAATAAAGTTCCTTGGAATATATTTAACTAAGAAGGTAAAAGACCTCTACAGAGAGAACTATGAAACACTGAAGAAGGAAATAGCAGAAGACGTAAACAGATGGAAGAACATACCATGCTCATGGGTCAGCAGAATCAACATTGTTAAAATGTCTATACTACCCAAAGTGACCTACAGAGTCAGTGCAATCCCTATGAAAATACCATCATCATTTTTCACAGATATAGAAAAAATAATTTTACACTTCGTATGGAACCAGAGAAGACCTCGTTTAGCAAAATCAAGCCTAGGCAATAAAAACAAAATAGGAGGTATCAATTTACCAGACTTCAAACTATACAACAAGGCTATAGTCATTAAAACAGCTTTTTACTGGCACAAGAACAGGGACATTGACCAGTGGAACAGAACAGAGAACCCAGATATAAAACCATCCTCATATAGCCAACTAATCTTTGACAAAGCAGACAAAAACATACACCAGGGAAAAGAATTCTTATTCAATAAATGGTGCTGGGAAAACTGGATAGCCACATGTAGAAGACTGAAACAAGACCCACACCTTTCACCTCTCACAAAAATCAACTCATCTGGGTAACAGACTTGAACCTTAAGTGTGAAACTATTAGAATTCTAGAGGAAAATGTTGGAAATACTCTTCTAGACATTGGCCTAGGCAAAGAATTTATGAAGAAGACCCCAAAGGCAATCACAACAAAAATAAACAAATAGGACCTAATGTGCTATTAATATTAATATTTCTTCCTTAAATGTTTGATAGAATTCCCCAGTGAAATCTCTGAATTCTGCTCTAGCTTCACTCAGCAAATGTTGACATATTGGATTTTCATTATCATTCAGTTCAATGCATTTATTGATTCTTCCCCCTGATTTCTTTTTAGAGTCAATGACATTATTTAAAAGAATGTGGTGTAATTTCCAAATATTTGAGGCTTTTATATATTTGTTAATGATTTGTACTTTAATTCCATTAATGTAAGATTTAATTTACTTTAAATTTTTTGAGACATACTTTATGGCTCCCCAAATAGTCTATTGTGATGACTATTCCATGTAGATTTGACAACAGTGTATATTCTGCTGTGATTTGGTGGACTGGTTTTATCAATATCAATCAGGTTCAACTGGTTGACAGTTTTGTCCAGGTCTTACATAAACTTAATAATTTTGTGTTTGCTTATACTATCAGTTACTGAGAGTGCAGCACTGAAATCTTTAACTTATAGTTTTGGATTTGTTTTTCCCTTTCAATTTTTTCAGTTCTTGCCTCAAAAATTTTGAAGTTGTTAGTAGCAAATGCATTTGGAATTTTATATCATCTTGATGAATTGATTCTTTATCATTATGTTTTTTTATATATCCCTAGCGATATTCTTGTTCTGTAGTTTACATAATTAAGGTTTGTGTGGCATATTTTTTTCTGTTTTTAAAGTTTTAACCTATGTCTCTATTTTTAAAGTGGGTTTCTTGTAGACAATATATATTTGGGAATTTGTTTTTTAACCCAAACTAAAAATTTCTCCCTTTTAATCAGAATGTAGAACATTTACATTTAATGTGATAATTGATATAGTTGTATTCAAATCTATAATCTTGCAAGTTGTTTTTCATTGGTTTCATCTGTTATTTATTCCATTGTCTCCTTTATTCTTGCCTTGTAGATGGAGCATATTTTTAGTATTTGATTTTTATCTGTAGAATTAATTGTATCTCTTTAAAAATATTTTAGTGATTCTACTAGAGTTTACAGCATGATCTTTAAGTTAACACACTGTACTTTCAAATTATATCACTTCACAGATCATGTAAGAAATTTGTAATAGTATAGTTCAATTTTTCCATCTTTGAGCTATTGTCATAGTTTTATTTTCACATTAGCTATAAATTCTACGGTACATTGTGAGATTTCGTTTGTTTTATTTGCTTTTTAGAGCGAATTATTTTCTAAAAACCAAAAAATGAGGACACCTAAACTATATATATTCACATATGTTTTGAATTTCCTGTTATTCATTCCTTTGCATAGAACCAATTATCCTTTTGACATCAACTTTCCTCTTTGTGGAGAACTTTCTTTAATATGTGATCATCTCCACTGATCCTTCTTTCACTAATTTTTAAAATTGCCTCGAATATAAAGTAATTTGAATTGTTATTTGAGAAATGAAATTATATGGGATAGATTAACAGTTATCTGTAATCATTTAGTAGTGACTTACTAATATTCTAAATGTTATGGCTTTTATATATGAATTTAGATTTATAACTTCGGAATAAACTGAAGACAAGTTATGTTTTATTGTGTTTGTGAGTTGGATATCTATTTACTATATGGTCTAAAATATAACTTAAAATATTTCTTGGAAAATAAACCTTTATTACATTTGCTTTAAGATTGTTGAAAAGATTTAAAAATAGACCTTTAAAGGCCAAGTGCAGTGGCTCACACCTGTAATCCCAGCACTTTGGAGGGCTAAGGCAGGAGGATCGCTTGAGCCCAGGAGGTTGAGGGCTGCAATGAACTACTTTCATGCTGATGCACTTTAGCCTGGGAGACAGAGCAAGACTCTAAAAAAAAACCTCTGAAATACATATACTAAAGAGAGATATTCCTTCCATGTAGATGTCTAGCAAAGCTTTAGTCATTTTTCATGATGTAGATTTGAGTTTTCCTGTTAAAGCTATCAATTCATGAACTAACTTCATTACTGTGTTTATTTTTTCTTTTCCTAATCAGTGCTGTGTGTGCCCCTTTGGTTTTAACTTAGGAAAAATCATAACAGAGGCTCAGTTCTCAATAGGGATATATTGATATGAAATCACTTCATACTGCATTACTCTCAGGGAATTTGAAGTAAGTTTTTATGGAGAGAGAAGATGTAAGAACTATAAATGTAACACACTAAAGACGTAGATTTAAAGACAGCTAAAAAAATATATGCTTAAGTTTTCTTTTTTTTTTTTTAGAGATAGGGTCTTACTCTGTGGCCTAGGCTAGAGTACATAACTCACTGTAACATCACACTCCTGGGCTTAAGCAGTCCTTCCTCCTTAGCCTCCTGAGTAGCTAGAATTACAGGTACATGCCTCTATACCCAGCTGACTTTTTAATTTTGTATAGAGATCTGGTCTCACTATGTTGCCTAGGGTGATCTTGAACTCCTGGCCTTAAGCAATTCTTCTAACTCAGCCTCCCAAAGTCCAGGATTACAGGCACAAGCCACTGTCCCTGGCCCTGTTTAGGAATTATTGATGTAGAAAGGCTAGTTACACACTTTTTCTTTTACTGTTCTTGAAACAACCTCAATTTATTTTATTCATTCAGTAATATCTAACAGTTAAGAAAGAGAAAACGTATGCTAGGCATTTTATATTATTTTATTAAATTCTTTCAATAAGATTTTATATAAATATATGATATGCACTTTTAGAAACATAAGTAAACTGAAAGCCTGGAAGATAAAATGACTTGCCTAATAAATGGAAGAACTAGTATTTAAATTCAGCTTTTTCCATTCCACTTATACCATCCATAACCCCATAATAAAAATATATAATTTAATGTTTAATTTAATGTAGATACTAAAATAGAGGGAGATGTCAGAGTGGGAAGTTGTTGGATAATAGAGTGTAGGACACAGGTTGGAAGCAAGGCCAATTGGGAAGATCTAGATTTAAATTCTGAAGTAGGTGGCATAATTCCAAAACATAGCTATGTAATTTAGATCAGAAGGGATGTGATGATAACTGCTCAAATGCACAGTTCCTCACAGGTCCATGAAATATTAAAATTAGTGTGCTGGAGAGTTGTCTTCTTTTTCAGATTTATCTTTTTCATATTTTTAGGCCTAAAAATGGGAATCTTTCTTTTCACTTTTCCATCTTTCTCACCCCACAGCTATTTGGTCAGGAAATCCTGTTGACCCTTACATCAAAATACCTTTATTTTATGATCATTTCTCATCACTTCTAATAAAATAGTCACACTACTTTGATCTGAGCCATCATTAATTCTTCCCTTGATTACTGCAATAACCTCTTGGTAGTAATCCCTGCTTCTGTATCCTATTTTCAAGACAGTAGCTTGATACTTTAAGATGGATGATGTCAATCTTCTTTATTGGGTCCCATTGTTTCAGAGTGAAAGCCACATTTCTTACAATGGCCTGTAAGGCACTACAGGATTGGATTCACTTCTCTAGTCTCATCTGCTATTCTTCCTGTTTATCTTCTTGTTTATTCTGGTCCAAGTTTAGGGACCTTCTGTGCCTTCCTAGAGCATGCTAGTTTTGTTTCTGCCTCAGGGCCTCTGTACTGGTTGTTACCTCTGCGTGGCATGTTCCTTCCCTCAACATCCTTAGGGATAACTACCTCACCTCCTTTAAGATTTACTTAAATGACTCTTTCAGTCAGGTCTAATGACCACTGTGTTTATTGATACAACCAAAATTTATACTCTCCCTCTCCGTTATCCTCTGGTTTTTCTTCTTTCTATATGTCGTAGTACGTATTACTTTCTAATACACTTACAATTTTTCACTGTCTTATCATTTGTCTCTCTATAGCCCTTATCACAGAATGTAACCTCTGCAGGGAAGAGATCCTTGTTTCAGTCAGTGTTCTCTCTCTTATTCGGGAAATGTTTAGGACACCATACATTAGTAATATCTATTCAGTAATGAGTAGGTGCTATAATGTTAAATGGAGGAGCTGCTGGAATGGGGAATTGTTGGATATCAGAGTGTACGACAGAGGTTGGAAGCAAGGCAGAGTGGGATGATCTAGCTTTAAATCCTGCACTGGGTGGCATAGTTCTAAAACATAGCTATGTAATTTAGATCAGAAGGGATGTGACTATTACTGCTAAAATGCATAGGTCCTCACTAGTCCATAAAATCATGTGGTCTGGAGGAATGTCTTCTTTTTCAGATGGTCAGTTACATATTTGGTCTAAAACAAGTACTAAGTTCTTCCTGGCCTTTATAGAATCAGCAGAAGGAAGGAATGAAATCCCTCAAAAAATCACCTTTTGTTTAGCTTGAATTAGGGCTGACAGCACATTTTATTTTCTCAAGACTTTACTATTGGGGAAAAAAAAAAGGGCAGGGGCAGAGGGCTGGGGAGGGAAAGTTGGTTTCTTTATGAGATCCAGGAAGAAGCATTCTGTCATTTTGGTACGCTTGAGTGATAAGGTTGTAGGAACACAGGCACTCCCCTGACAACCCAATAGAGTTTGTAGGGAGAAAAGCGCATACAAATAAAAGCAATTTATTCTTCACTATCACTAGATACATCACAAGATGCCTTTGTAGAGAATCATCTGGGGTCAAGAAGGTTGAGAATGTGTTCTTGGAGGCAAATTGTGTTACTTTATGTTCCTGGGCAATGGCTATTCAACTAAGCAAAACTATCAGTTAGAGAATCAACCAGGAGAAGAAAAGCTGATGTTTCATTTTCCCATTCAAAATATGCCCTTTTTGAAAAGAAATGTTTAGTGAAAATACATTAAATTGAATTGGCTCTAAAATGATCATCTTAAAACATGGGCCTTAAAACTGCTACAAATATTGTTTACCCTTGTAGAAATTGGTACTAAATTCATCTTTGTTAGTGAAAAAATTGAAAATTATCTTTTTCTAATTAAAATATCCTCAGACAAATCTAGTGCAACATTTTAATTTTAGTTACCTTTATTATATATCATTTTACAAAGCTGAGAAAACATTGATCTCATTCACAATGTATAGCAACAACATTTAGATACTTTTATTCTAATAATTTATATTTGAATTTGCATACATTAGTAGGAATCAATTTTTTGAACTTAGAAATGGAAAATGTTTTCTCCTTTATCTTAACCTCTGATTTTCCACAATTTAAGACAATTGACAAGTGAAATGTTCTCATCATTCCATCCTAACTTTAAAGAATTTCCAAGACATAAATTTATAAAATTCTATATCTCTAGACCTATTTTGACTGACTATAGGCACAGACGTTTTAACTTCTAGATCTTGAGATTCCCTATGTATTTGTTTCTAAAGTTGATCTTAAAATTATCTGAAAAGCAACTATGTTCATAATAATTTTCTTCCTATTTTACAACACATAAGCATATTCCTCATGTACCCTAAATCCTGATAACAGGTATTTCTCCAGGGCTTTAAAATTTAAACAACACCAAACTAAGGAAGTAGTTTCTAAAACCTGCCTTCCCCCATATACATTTCTGTAAAGTGTGTAACATGGCTTAAAAAACAGAATATTGGAACATTTCAAGCGTGTCTGAATTCAGATATGTGGTAGTGTGGGATGATAGAGGTAATGAACATTTTCAAGTAGCAATTTTCCCTCTTCCATGTGAAGGAAATAAAAATATTTGATTCCCAAATATTCTTCTTTGACATATTTTGATATGGGTTTTCAGAGAGGGAACAAACTTAAGTATCCCTGCAAAGCTGTCTTTGGTTGGGGAGATTCACAGTTGTAAAGAATCTGCATTGACACACCCAGGCCTTCCTTTGTCTGGATCTAGGAAAGATCAACTATGAGTCTGAAACCCCTAAAAGTCTGAAAAAAATATTTCCCATCTATTCTCTCTGAGGGCTGTTACCTATATGGTTTCATTTATATAAAAAGATCACCTTTGCTAGCCAAGCCTCCTTTTCCCCCTCCTATAACGTATATGTCATTATAACCTGATTTAGCATTATAATCTGTTTTTGACCATGGTCTGGGCTTACATTCTTTCTGTATCCTAAAGGTGGTATATAAGCTTCTGGACCCCATTGGGGAGTTGGAAAATCTCTCTGTGATTCTCTCTGTGTATGTGTTAATAAATCTGCATAATTTTTCTCTAATTAACCTTTTGTGAGTTGATTTTTCAACAAAATTTCAGAGGACAAAAGGGAAGATTTTCCCTTGGCCCCTACATATCCCTTGACTGTTGTCAAAAATGTCTGGCCCCAAAACAAAGAGAATAATCATAAGAAGTAGTGAATGCTAAAAATGATCCTTTATATATATTTAAATATAACTAGTTCTTGTCAGTTTTTACCATTAATTCCTAAAATATGTCATAGTTTAGTGATGCTTTCTCTTTCAAATATAGCTAGAAAGATTCTGGAATACTGAAATTTTTGACAGCACATTAGATAAAGCATGTCGACAAAATTTGGTGTAATTTCTTCAGAATCAGTGTGTGGTATAAAGTAGCTAAGACATATTTTATTAATTATATAATAACATATGAATACAAGTTTAGTTTATCATCTTCAGTTACCTCAGAAGATATTTAGTATTTTCTAATTCCTATTAAGAAAACTTAAAATTTATGTTAGCTACTGGACTGTCCAGCTTTTAGCTATACATGTCTTTCTCTTTCATTAAATATAAAAGCACTATTTGGTTATGATATCTGAAGAAACTAATGAATTTATTTTTGATTTTTATTCTTGGTTTTTATATAAGTAATCCGGTAAGGAAAAAACAGAATTCCATACACACAAGCACATTTACTAGGGGTATTAATGGAAAAAGACCCAAACTCTGTGTTCAGAGAGGTTTATTCTGAGCTGAATGTGTGTGGCGGGCTCAGAGCATACGGCCTCAAGAGGTCCTGAGAAAATGTGCTGTGGAAGCTGGTGACAGTTTGGTTTGATACGTTCACAGAGATAGGAATTACATCTAAAACAATAAGCCAATGGGTGGAACGGGTACATTGGGTTGGCCAGAAAAGGTGGACGTCTCAAAGTAGGGGGGTTTGCAGGTTATAGGTGGGCTTAAAGATTCTTTGATTTGTAATTGGTTAAAGAAATGAAGCCTTGTCTAAAGGCTTGGAATGTTTTAACTTAAGATAAAGATGTCTGTTAATCAGAGACAAGTCACAATGTTTACTGAAACTCAAGTGATCTTTTGAGTACATTGATGGCCTGCAGGTGTGGTCTAAGCTTTGACTTATAGACCATTAGGCCCGTTAATAAGTTATAAAGACTATCTTTAGGAAAGGAGGGGGGCATGACCAGGCATGCCTGACCTCCCTTCTCATGGCCAGCAACTCAACATTAGACTATTTCTGGGGTCCCCTTAGCCAAGAGGAGGTCAATTTAGTCAGGTAGGGGGCTTATGATTTTGTTTTAGTTCACAAAGAAATGCCAAACCTTTTTTATCATACTCTTTACTTCATAGATAACATATTTAGTTATACATTATATTAATTTATTAAAAATTATTTAATGAGAGCATATTTATTTATATTATCATGTTTGTAAATTATACAAATATATGACAATTATATTAGAGCCTCATAATTTTTATTTTGACCTATTTTTAGTTATAAGATATATTTATGTCTTAGTGGATTTTATAATATTATGTCTCCGGATGTGTCTGTCTCCCCATATTTCAGAGTGGTGGTTTTCCCCATAACCTCAGTTCACTGATGTGTGCAAAACAAGCCACCAATTTTTAATTTGCCCCATTTTTCCATGCTGAGGTGGTGTTGGTCAATCGATTTTTTTTCCTCATTTAAGGGATATTTTCTTGCTTATTTGCAAGCCTCATAATTGTTATTCGAGCATGCTTCACTGTTCCCCTGGGAATGTTGTTTTCTACACCAAATAAGTGATTACTATAAGTTAGACTCTATATATGTTGGTACTTTGCTAGATCACTGTTCTAATGTGATTTGGAGTTTGATTTTATGATTGTTCCCTATTGAGAGTCTCAATTGATTTCAGTACATTTGGGGACCTTCAATCTGATTTAGTAAATCAATGTCTGGTTAAAGGGGTAAAGTAGGGAAAACTCCTATTTTTATTTTAATGGAAAAATACTGTAATAATATGAGTCATTCATAATGGGTCAGTGGTATCATCTTCAGAATCAGAACAGTTCATTACTTCGGTATTTGTAGACCTAACCTCAGGGCAGTCAAGTGGATGCTCTGCTTTCTTACAATTTCTCTTAGCCCCACTTGAAAGAAGAATGGCATTCATATTCATCTCATATCTAAATAATTGACTATGTGACCTTGTTTCTGTAGCTTACAGTTGGGATATCAGGTCACAAAATGACAATCTCATAACAGATTATTAAATATTAATTTCACAGGCACAATTATCCAAAATACATATTCTAGTCCAATAACTAAACTGTATTTCTAAATGGATTTATCATTTTTATAGTTATGGCTTTAATATTTACCCTTCTCTAGTGCAGATTTCTTTTTCAAGCAACTTAGAGATAGAAGAACTTGGTATTCAGAATGGCTCTGAACCAGGTAGTATGCAATGAATTGTAATTATTTTTGAGGCAAATGCAAATTCCAAGATTGTGTTCAAAAATATGAGAGTTAATGCCATGGCAGTGGTGAGCGTGAGATTGACCTAACACAATGGTTAATGCTATCCATATAGAGAGCCATAGTTGTGAAAGGATGAAGGTGGGCTGAGACTTGGATTCAAGAATTTCGGGATGCTTCAATTCCAATATTAATTAAAAGGAAAAAGACTCAATCCAAGTTTCTTATGTCGTACAGTGATCATCTAAATTATAATTTTTACAATCATATGATCTCCAGAATTTAGACATTTCCAGTTATTTCCATAGCACTGGTGGCATGAGGCTTCCTTATGCCTTATATCAATAGGACTAAAGATCTTAAAAAAACAACAACAACAACAAAAAACTCATCCTGAAGGAATAGATATGAAGCACAGAAACTTGATCTTAGCACTATCTTTAAGAATTGAAAGCAAGAAATAGTTAAATATATTGCACCATTTGTATCATTCAAATTGCTCTGAAAGTCGTTCCAACAAACTGCAACCTGAACCTTTAGGAAAAGATATAGTAAAGATATAAAAAGCATACAATTTCTAAAAGAGAAAAACCCAAAGTCAATACCATTTCATTACTCTTGCTTAATGCTTCAGTGTGTTGTTAGTGAGAAAAAGGGGAGAGAATTTGAAAGGGGGAGAGTATTTCCCACATTTGGGGTCACTACTAAAACCCAGCATGGATAATAATTGCTTGAGCATAAGGCTGAACCACAATATTCAGAAATGATACATAGTAGTAGTTGTATATATAACAGTAGCATCATTTGTAGTAGCTAACTCTTTTAAAAAACTTTCCATATACCAGACTTAGTTCTAAGGTTTTTGGTAAAGCATATTTTTATGGAAAAGCTTCAGAGCAGTAGAAGGAAATAATGTTTGCAACCTTAAATTGGTTGGAGCAATTGGTGACTCCAAGTCACTCTAGAGGAAATTAAAGATTCAGCAGAATATATGGATTAAGTAAAAGGAAAATGGCAGAAACAGGAAAGGGCTGAGAGAACTACTTTCAAGAGCACATGTGAAACATCCGCTGAGGTCTTGTAAAAATAGTTATTGGTAGTGATTTTGAAGACAGCGACCAGAGATTTTATCAGGGCGAATGGTCATTATTTACCCTTAGGTTGGCAAGACCTAGAGATAAACATTTTGTGAAGAAAAATGCTAGAAAAATCTTCAGAGCCAGGAACCAACACCCCATTTCACTTACTTAAAATGTTCAGTTTTCTGTCCTGGATGTAGATCTAAAAATGTTACAACAAAGGTTGAGGATTTCATTTAGGTTGCTCCAGCTTTGTAGTTTCCTAGCTCTTTACTTTATGCCTCTTCTTTGAAAAAACAATGCCACTTTTTGTGATAAAGGCAAAAAATATTTCATATATATTTTCATTCACATTAAATATACATTAATGGATGTCAAATAACAATAATGATAACTATCTTTTTGGCAGTTCACTGGTCAGTACTCTAGAAGATGTCTGCTATCTTTTGAGGTGTCATCCAGATACTATATAGTTTATATTTAACGCAACAAAACTGTACCTTAAACTCTTGGAATAACCTGACCTACTATTTTCTGATACTACTGTAATATATAAATAAGTAGACAAGAATTTAATTTATATACACATATAATACACAATATAATCAGATGACTGACTGATTTACACAAAAAAACTAAACCCAATGTGATAAAGTAAGAGTAAGCATTAGAAAAATGGATTTCTGAAAGTCTCTGAGAAGATGGCTGACTAGAGTTACCTGGAGCTCATTCGCCCCACAGGAAGAGACCAAAATAATGAATAAACAACTCCCCTTGGAGCACAGAAGCCCAGGATAGCAGCATAGAGAGGGAAGTGAGGCATTCTACCGCTGCCACACTGTCTCCCCTGCCAGGATCAGCTCAGCATCAGAGGGGACTTCTTACAGACAAAAGGTAAGCTGGAGATCCCCAGTTGTCCTCATTGCTGCCACAACTGCCAGCAATTTTTGCTATAAGATAGTTTCCCAAGTCCTCATAGCCCCAAATCCAGAGTATCTGGCAGTTTGCACAGGTGTATTGCCTCAGATTAGGAGTCTGCCTTGAGTACTCCTCATCCTCATGACCTAAGTTGTTATGGCTTGGTGTCATTTTGCACTGGCCCTGTTACTGGAGTGCATCTTACTCTGGGGGCTAGTAGCAACTGACACTTTCTTTCTGTGAGGCCCTGCTGTTATCCCAACACATTCACATGTGTGCTTGAAGTCTATACCAGACCAAACAACTGAGACCCCAGTGTCTAAACTCATGTAGCATCCCTGCGACCCAGGGAACAGGTGGATCTGAATAGCAGGGAAGGCTACATAAAAAAAGAATAATAATTTCTATTGGACAACATAACAATGCATTTGAAGGAACTAGAAAAACAAGAAAAAATCAAACACAAAATTGGTAGAAGAAAATAATAAAATTTGGAGAAATAGATGAAATAAAGACTAAAAACTTTGCATGTTGACATAAAACAACATACAAAAATCTGTAGTGTTTCTATATGCTAATAGAAAACTATCTGAAGAAGAAATCAGGAAAAGAATTGCATTTACTATAGCTACAAAAAAGTAAGATACCTAGGAGTAAACTTAACTAAGAAGGTAAAAGACCTTTGTGAAGAAAACCACAAAGCACTGATAAAAAAAAAAAAAAATTGAAGAGGACACAAACACATGGAAGAAACCCAAGCTCATGGATTGAAAGAATTAATATTATTAAAATGGCCATACTACCCAAAGAGATCTATGGATTTTATGTTATTTTCATCAAAATTTAAATGACATTTTTTACAGAAATAGAAAAAAATTCTAAAATGTATATGAAACCTCAAAAATCCCAAATAGCCAAAGCCATCCTAAGCAAAAAGAAAAAAAGCAGGAGGCATCACACTACCTGACTTCACAATATATGTATAACTAAGCTATTGTAACTCAGACAGCATGGTACTGGCATAAAAACAGATACATACACCAATGGAACATAATAGAACGTTCAGAAATAAATTTACACACCTACAGCTAACTGATTTTAGACAAAAGTGCCAAGAACACACATTGGAAAAAAGACAGTCTCTTCGATAAATGGTGCTGGAAAAATTGGATAACCACATGCAGAAGAATGAGACTAGACACTTACCTCTCACCAAAATCAACTCAGATAGATTAAAGACTTAAATGTGAAATCCTAAACTTTGAAACCACAAGAAGAAAACACAGAGAAAGCACTTCATGACATTGGGCTCGGCAAGAATTTTTAAATAAGATCTCAAATGCACAGGCAACAAAAGCAAAAATAGACAAATGGTATTGCAACAAACTAAAAGTCCATTGCAAAGCAAATAAGGCTATTAAGAAAGTGAACAGACAGACAAGCTACAGAATAGGAGACAATAGTTGCACACTATACATCTGACAATGGGTTAATATCTGGAATATGTAGGAACCTGAAACAACTGAACTGCAGAAAAACAAATAACCCATTATGAAAATGAGCAAAAGACCTGAATAGACATTTCTCAAAAAAGACATACAATTGGCCAATAGGTATATGAAAAACAATTCAACATCACTAATCATTAGGAAATGCAAATTAAAATCATAATGAGATATCATGTTAATCCAGTTAAAATGGCAATTATCAAAAAGAGAATAGAAAACAAGTGTTGGTGAGAATATGAAGAATAGGGAACACTTACACACTGTTGGTGGGAATTGTAAACTGGTACAGCTATTATGGTAAACAATATGAAGTTTCCTCAAAAAATTAAAATAGAGCTACAGTATGATGGAGCAGTCCCACTACAGTGTATAAATCCAAAGAAAATAAAATCAGTATGTTGAAGAAATATCTATCCTCCCATGTTCATTGTAGCACTATTTACAATTGCCAAGATATGGAATCAACCTATGTGTCCAACAACAGATTTTTAAAATGTGATATAGAAACACCATGGAATACTATTTAGCGATATAATAGAATGAAATCCTGTCATTTCTGACAACATGAATGAACCTGGAGGATATCATGTTAAGTGAAATAAGTGACACAGAAAGACAAATACCACATGATCTCACTCATATGTGGAATCTAGAAAAAAAAAGTTGATGCCACAGAAGCAAAAAGTAGAACAATAATTAACAGGGACTGGGGAGAGGAGGAAAGAGAGAAGTAGGAGGACAGGTTGGTCAGTGGCTGCAAAGTTGCAATTAGACAAGAGGAATAAATTTCGGTGCATGGTATGGTGACTATGGTTGACATTAAAATATTACATATTGCAAAATAGCTAAAAGAGTGGCTTTTTAATGTTCTCACCACAAAAAAGTGATAAATGCAAGAAGTGAGGGATGAACTTATCTTGATTAGATCATTATACAACATAGATATATATCAAAATATCAAATTGTACTAAATGTGTGTAGTTACATGTCAATTAAAAATATATAAATAAAAATTCAGAAAAAATATGTTTCTCAAATAGGGTTACCAGAGATAATAATATCTTCCTATCCAGGATGATATATAATGCAGCTCTTCTTAGAACAGAGTGGTAGTAAGAAAAAACTTTTACTTTTTTTTTCTTAAAACCTTGCCAGTTGCATAACCATATTCAATAATAAAATCCCTTTTAAACTGTAATGAAGTATTATAATTTATTCTAGTAAATTATATTTTTAGAAGTAAAAAAAAAAACCCTGAATTTCCTTGTTCTTTTAAAACTTTTGTTAAGATTGCAAATGAAGAAAGACAATAGATGCAAATATTTTTAGAAATAACATTCTGAGATTTAGAAAAGTTTTCTTATATAATAAACAACTGCAGAGCTAAACTTGGCCAATTCACTATTCTCATTTGCCTCTTAGACTAAGAAAATGATTCTTATAGTAAGTATAGTGAAATTATGGATGAGGATGCTATACTATATTAGAGAGAAAATGAATTAACCACAGTAAAATTATACTCTAATATTAAGGTATATCTTTAATGAATGCTCAGTTTACAAAATCATAGTGCTAATGACCTTCTTAATCATGGGATATTTAAGTTCATAATGAGCACTATAGTTTCTATTGCCCTTACAAAAAAAGTGTTATTTATAATTTTGGGGGGTGTATTTGAATGTTCTGAAGATGTTTTCTGCTTATATTGAAAGACTCTTCAGGAAGTATAATTGTTTGCAGAGTCATTAGTTTAATTATTGGGAAAATTGATTTGCTTTATTTACATGTGAATGTTACTCCAGCCACAGGCTGCCCCTGTAATCCCCAAAGCCTTTTACCCTTGTCACTTTCTTCAAAATTCTTTTTTCCTGGATCTTCAAGAGGCTGGCTCCATCTCATCATTCATGAGTCGAGTGTCAGTTTCTCTGTGAAGCTTCTACTAATTCTTCCATCTAAAGTAACAATTCTTGTCACTCTATTTCATTATATTATCTTAATTTTCTTCATTTCATTGACTACTACTTATTTATTTAGCAAGTATTTTTTGAGTACCCACAATGTGTCAGGCACTATTGAAGAGGCTGCGGATAATGCAGTAGTGAAAGAAGATAAATCCCTGCATTCATGGAACTTATATTCTGAAATCCTTTTTAATGCACTCTTACTGTATTCCCACAAGCATGTGAGCTCCATGAGAGCAGAGACCTTCTATTTCTTGTTCTTGGCCGTAAAGCCAATTTCTAGGATTCTGTAAATTAGTAGATGCTCAATTTTGCACTGTTGTATGAATGAACCCATATTGTAAAAGTGTTTCAGAATTTCAATATGCCTCTACCTCACTGGCTAACCAGGATCCAGTGCTGTTTTTTTCCTCTTTTAAAACTACTGCCTGGGAGGATCCTGAAAGCACCATGATATGATAGTGAATCATTCCCTGGTATATCTAGTTCCTCTGCTTTTATTAGTTGAGCTTATCCAGGTAGTTATGATTTTTCTCAAACTTTTTTATGGCAAGAGTGTTAAATTTTCATTGGTGCCTAACAAATTTCCATAAATTTAGTGATTTAAAACAACACACAGTTACTATTTTGCAGTGCTAGTGCATCAGAGTTCTGGGCACAGCTTAACCTGGAGCTGCCTTTGGAGTCTCTCACCAGGCTTGCAATTACGGTATTAACCAGATTGGGGTCTCATGTGAAGCCTCAACCAGGAAAGGCTGTGCTTCCAAATTCATGCAGTTGTGGGAAGAATTCATTTCCTTGAGAATCATTGAAATGAGGGCTTTAATTCCTAACTGGCTATTGGCTGGAGGTCGTTCATCACTGTTTGCCTTTCCAACACAGCAGCCACCTTCATCAAAACATGTAAGCCCAGAAAGCAGTAGTGTCTCATAGTGAGACAGAAGTTATAATTTCATGTACGTTAATCCCTAAATGCCATCCCATCTCCTTTGTGATATTCTGTTGATTAGAAGCAAAAAACAAGCTAGCTCACACTCAAGAGGAAGGAATTGCACAAGAAATGAATCCCAGAAGACTGGGATCATTGAAGGCATCACAGAGTCTGATTGCTACAACATTTGTCCAAATGCTATTTTAATTGATTGGTTTAATTAATAATGAAAAAAATAATATATGAGTGGAAAAAGAGAGTTGTTGGCAAAAATCTGTTATATGCATTGTAAAGACATGGTAAAGTCAGTTTATTAAATAAAACATTTTTGAGTTGTGTGTGGGCTAGTACACTATGAAAAACAATAACCATGTATATTTCTGTACACCGGCTTTTTAAAATTAGTGTCTAATTTCTTGTCCTACTTTTAAATATGTAAATTTAAATTATAAATTTTAACTGATCCATTTTGGATATGTGACTTATGCAACAGAGAAAATATAGAAATTTCATCAGCTATAATCAAAAAGGCCCTGCCATTGCATCAAAAATGTGGGTAGCCCAGATGTTTGTAACAAATTGAGTTTGGTATAGATCCTAGAGGAAAAAAGTAACTCATGATATCCGCATATTGAACACTAACTGGGAGCAGGTTTTTGCTAATAATGTATGCTGCTCAGAGACTTATAGAAGACTTAAAGTCATTTATCAATAGTGAAAATTGGATTATGGAGCAACTCCACAAAATTGAAGAAATGGGTCTAAATGAGAATATGTCACATTTACTTATGAAAATAATGGCATAA
The DNA here is from genome assembly GCF_040939455.1 of Microcebus murinus. Taxonomy (NCBI): domain Eukaryota; kingdom Metazoa; phylum Chordata; class Mammalia; order Primates; family Cheirogaleidae; genus Microcebus; species Microcebus murinus. Next base: position 51,605,721 of record NC_134112.1, read on the forward strand.
AAAATCAGAGCATGCAGCATCCAGAATCAGAAAGTCAAAGAAGAAATCACAGCAAACACTTGCAGTAATGCAGCTCATATTCAAAATTGCTATTTAAAAAAAAAAATCAGCAATCCAAGAACTTAAAAAATGTAAATATTTTCTCTTTACCAGTTTAATGCAGCTCACAAACATCAGCATGGATGGATTCTGAATTATTCAAAGAAACATGTGAAAAAATAAACTTACATAAAAAGCCAAATGCTTTTGAGAAAATTGTCACAATTCCATGTAAAAAACTTAAAAGAAGGCAACATAAAGACTTTTTGTCTCCTTAATGTGATATTTTTTTATTCAGCTAATACATTAAATAATTCTGGATTGTTTTAAAATGTGATGCAGGCCAATATTTTCCAGTTTTGGAAAAAAATACAAGAATACGGTTCTTATAAAATCCTTAGGATTTGTTAAACAAAGACTATTATGATATATCCTTATGAACTTAACTCCTACTTTAGCCTTTGATCAATAAGGGTTGAAATTATCTGTAACTGATAGTACTATAGTAAACCCTGAACTACAAAAAATAATTAATATTGCAGAGTATTAACTGATTTTAAGTCAATTAGAGATTTCAAAAGTATACCTGAAGACAAAACATAAGGTAGGGTTGTGGTGACTATTCTGAAAAATAAAATTATTGAAAATACAGATTCTCTTCCTTTAGTGATATATTCACTGAAGGCCCAGACTTCACCACTATGTAACATATTAATATAGCAAAATTAAGCTTCTACTCCATGGGTATATACAAATAAAAAGTAAATAGAAAAAAAAACCCAAGGGTTTGAAGAAAAGATATACAGATTCCTATATGTATTGACAAAAATAACTTAAATATGTAAAAGCTATAAAATTACATCTAGAACCAAAAATTGCTCATGTATTATAAAAAAGTCATAGATATAGTTATATGTTATATTGAGTTATATGTTATATTGACCGGATACTGTTTCAGCCAACTTATTATCATGGTCAACACCAGGCTGAAAATCAAATATACAGACATGATGCTAGAGCAGAGAGAACTGAAGAGAAATGGAGCTTAAGATGTTACAGGCATACCTGAGGACAATCCTACCTGTGAATGTTACAGTAATAAGAACCAAAGAGTCATTGTGAGAAAGATGTCCTGTTCACCCAAACCTGCCCCTAGAAGAAATTAGGGATGTTTTCCTCTGCCATATGTGCTCCCAATGAAGGAGTGCTTCATGGGAAAAGGCTTCTGTGAACTTTGCAAAGGAGGTGAGAGGTATATTGGAAAGAAATGAGTCCCTCCTGTTTCAATGTACAGAATGACCATCACCAAAGTGAGTTTATGCCCAGTCACTGGAATGAGAGAGATGCTAAGGAAATTCAACATAGAGATAACTTTGGATCCAGCCATAGCCAATGTCTAACTAGACTTGTCTGAGGATCTGAAATGTATGAAATACAGAGGAATTAGATAGCAGTTACCTGACAACCCGGAAATAACTTACCAGGCTGCAACTGTGCTGAGTGCTCAGATCTTCACCTGTGGGAGACACGATTGGGAGATGGAAGTGAAAAACAAGGCCTAGTGGGAAGTAGGTATCTTCAAGGACTCAGTGAGCAGGAAGGGGAATCTTCCAAAGCTACCAGGGTATCTCTTCTCACTTGTAGGATTAAAAATTAGAGATAATTACAGTCTTTGGGTCTCATCACCTTTAAAAGGCCAACATGTCAGAGAACCTGTGCATAAAGTTAGTGTTTTCTTAGAATATGAATCTAGACATATAGCATTCTATAATGTGACAGATGAGTACCATTCTACAGTTTCTCACTAGTCTCTTTCCAAGAGACTCTCAGGCTGATCTTCTCCCTTTGTTTCCTAAATGAAGGGACAAACATAGATCCTCTAACCATATACTCACTGAAAAGCCACATCTGAGGGATATACCTCTGAGCCTTCCCTGAGGACGAGGTCTAAGACCAGCAGATAGCTATTAATTAAGATGGTTAATGCATTGACAAGATTAACATCAGGTGATCTGAAAGAACTCCCTTCCCTCCCACTACCACCACAAAGAATTTCTATTAACTTGAGCCCTCAATGAACAGCCAAATTATATAATCAACTTCAACATCACTAGAAGACATCTGATCATATCCTGTCTTTTAAATAAATTCTTTATCTAAACTACCCAATGTATGTAAAAGTCACCCAAACTACAGAGATAAAACTAGCCTCTATTGTCCTAAATCTTACTGTCATAAGCCAGTTTTATAAATATATGACACTTTTTCAAGAAGATTTCTCAATGGAGACCTTACAAGCCAGTGGGATTAGGACCCCATCTTCAGTCTTCATAAACAGAACAACTGCCAGCCTACAATTTTGTATCCTACAAGATTAAGTTTCATATATGAAGGAGAAATAAAGACTCTTCCAGACAAGCACTGAGGGAATTTGTCAGGACCAGACCTGCCCTGCAGTAAATACTCAGAACTGCATTATACATAGATCAGCACAATAGAAACTCACCAGTGTAATGCCACCCAAAAGTTAAAGCCCAGAGTCCTTATAAAACAATATCACAAGAGGATAAGAAAAGCAATAAGTTATTAACCAACATGATGAACAAAATAGCATACCACATATCAGTTTCTCAAAAATGTGAATGGTCTGAATACCCTACTAAGGAGATATAAGTAGGCTGAATAGATGAAAAAGTACACCCCAAATATCTGCTATATTTAGGGAAACACATCTAACCCACAAGGACACATACAGACTCAAGATGAAGGGATGGAAAAAGATATTTCATGCAAATGGAAACCAAAAGAAAGCAGGTATAGACATATCAGATAAAATTGACTCTAAATACACAATGATAAAGAAAGAAAAAGACAAATGGTCATTTAATAATGGTAAAGGGAATGATTCAACAAGAAGACATAACAATCCTAAATATTTATGCACCTAACACAGGAGAATTCTGATTCATAAAGCAAATTCTATATCTAAGTAAAGGGATAAATGGCAGCATCATAATTTCTGGGGATTTCTATATCCCACAGACAGAGATGGAAACATCATCTAAGCAGAAAATAAAGAAACACTGGACTTAAATGGGACTATAAAACAAATGGGCCTAACAGACATTTACAGAACATTTTACCAAAAAACTACTGAATATACATTCTTCTCATCAGCACATAGAACATTCTGTAAGACTGATAATGTCTTAGGCCACAAAACACATCTCAACAAATTCAAAAACATTGAACTCATACCATGTATTTTATTAGACCACAGTGGAATAAAACTAGAAATCAATTCCAAGAGAAAGACTCAATTCTACAAAATGTCATGGAAATTAAACAACTTCCTGCTGAACAATTAGTGGGTCAATAATAAAATTAAGATGGAAATCAAAAGATTTCTCAAACTGAACAACAAAGGGGACTCAAATTACCAAAATCTATGGGGTTCAGCAAAAGCACACCTAAGAAGAAAATTCATAGCCTTAAATGCCTACATCAAAAAGACAGAAAGATCATAAATTAACAATCTAATGACACATCTCATGGAACTAGGAAAGGAAGAGCAAACCAAACCTAAGGCCAGCACAAGAAAATAACTAAGGTCATAGCAGAACTAAATGAAATGGCAAACAAAAAACAATACAAAGGATCAATGAAATAAAAAATTGGTTCTTTGAAAAGATAAACAAAATTGATAGAACTTTTGTTAGATTAACTAGGAATAGGAGACACAGGGCCCACATAAGCTCAACTGAAAACAAAAAGGGAAGTATTACAACTGATAATACAGAAATACAAAATGTCATTTGTAAATACTATGAAAATCTTTATGCACATAAACTGGAAAACATAGAGGAAATGGAAAAATTACTGGGAACACACAACCTCCCAAGGCTCGAGCAGGAAGAAATAGAACACTTGAATAGACCAATAGTGAGAAGTGAGATTGAAGCAGTAATAAAATATCTTCCAACAAAAAAAGCTCCAGACAAGATGGATTCACAGCTGAATTTAACCAGACCTACAAGAAGTTGGTGAAAATACTGCTGAAAATATCCTACAACATTAAGAAAAAGGGAATCATCCCCAACTCATTTTACGAAGCCAGTATCCTCTTGATACCAAAGCCAGGAAAGTCCAAAACAAAAAAAGAAAACTACAGACCAATATCCCTTATGAATATGGATGCAAAAGTCCTCAGTAAAATACTAACAAACCAAATTCAACAGCACAACAAAAAAATAATCCACCATGACCAAGTGGGCTTCATCTCAGGGATGCAAGGATGGTTCAACATAGGTAAATCAATAAATGTGACTCACCACATAAACAGATGCAAAAACCAAGACCATACAGTCATCTCAATACATACAGATTAAGCATATGAAAAAAATTCAGTATCTTTTCATGATAAAAACTCTCAATAAGCTAGGTATAGAAGGCATGTACCTCAAAGTTATAAAAACCACATATGACAAACCAACAGAAAACATCATAATGAATGGGGAAAAGTTGAAAGCATTCCCCTTAAGAACTGTAACAAGAAAAGGGTGCCTATTGTCACCACTTTTATTCAACATAATGCTAGAAGTCCTAGCCAGAGCAATCTGGCAAGAGAAAGAAATTGGGAAAGAGGAGGTCAAACTATCACTTTTTCCTGATGATATGACCTTATAGCTAGAAAACCCCAAAGACTCCACCAATAGACTCCTAGAATTGATAAATAAATTCAGCAAAATCTCAGGTTACAAAATCAATGTACATAAACCAGTACCATTCCTTTATACCAATAACAGTCAAGATGAGAGTCAAATTAAAGACTCATTATCATTCACAATGGCTACAAATAAAATCCCTAGGAATATACTTAACCAAGGAGGTGAAAGATCTCTACAAAGAGATCTACCAAACACTGAGGAAAGAAATTGCAGATGACAAAAACAAATAGAAAAAACATAATCATGTTCATGGATCGGTAGAATCATCATTGTTAAAATGTCCATCTGACCCAAAGAGATTTACAGATTCAATGCAATACCCATCAAAATACCAATGTCATATTCCACAAATCTAGAGAAAATAATTCTACATTTCATTTGGAACAGAAAAGAGCCCAAATTACCAAAGCAATCTTAAGCACAAAGAACAAATCTGGAGGCATCACATTACCAGACTTCAAACTATACAAGGCTATAGTGACCAAAACAGCATGGCATTGACACAAAATTAGAGACACAGATGAATGGAACTGAACAGAGAACCCAGATCTAAATCCATCCACACATAGCCAACTGATCTCTGACAAAGCAGACAACAATATACACTGGGGAAAAGAAGCCCTTTTTGATAAATGTTGCTCAGAAAACTGGATTGCTACTGCAGAAGACTGAAATAGGATCTATTTCTCTCACCACTCACAAAAATTAATTCAAGATGGATAAAAGACTTAAATGTAAGGCATGAAACCATACGAATTCTAGAAGAAGATATAGGAAAAACTCTTCTAGATGTCAGCCTAGGCAAAGAATATATGACTAAGACCCCATTGGCAATCATAGCAACACCAGAAATAAATAAATGGGACTTTTATATAAATTAAAATGCTTCTGTACAGCTAAGGAAATAATCAACAAAGCAAACAGACGACCTACAGAATGGGAGAAAAAATTCTTAAGCTATACATCTGATAAAAGCCTCATATCCAGAATCTACAAAGAACTCCTACAAACCAGCGAGAAGACAACAAACAACCCCTTAAAAAGTGGGCAAAAGGCATGAACAGAAGAAGCTTTTTAAAAGAAGACAGACAAATGGTCAATAAACATATGAAAAAATGCTCAATGTCACTAATCATCAGGGCAATGCAAATTAAAATCACAATAAGATATCATTTTATCTCTGTTAGAATGGCTTTTATTGAAAAGTCCAAAAAACATTAGATGCTGGTGTGGATGCAGAGAGAATGGAACCCTTATACACTGTTGGTGGGACTGCAAATTAGTACAACCTCTATGGAAAGCAGTATGGAGATTCCTCAAAGAACTAAAAGGTGACCTACCATTCAATCTAGCAATCCCACTACTGGGTATCTAATTCTACCCAAAGAAAAATAAGTCATTTTATCAAAAAGACACATGCACTTAAATGTTTATTGCAGCACAATTCACAGTTGCAAAGATGTAGAATTAACCCAAGTGCCCATCATTTCATGATTAGATTAATAAAATGTGGTATATGTATACCATGGAGTACTATTCAGCCATAAAAAATATGAATTAAGATCTTTTGCAACAACTTGGATGGAACTAGAGACCAGTTTGGATACTAAGTATCTAAAGAATGGATAAACAAACACCATGTATACTTATTATTAAATTGAAACTAACTGATGAACACACATGTGCACAGAAGGAAGTAAAACTCAGTGGAAATCAAGCAGGATGAGGGAAAGGAGAGATGGACAAAATCCTATCTAACGGGCACAATGAGCACTATTTTGGTGATGAGCACACTTATAATCCTGACTCAATCATTACAAAAGTGATCAATGGGCCGGGCGCGGTGGCTCACGCCTGTAATCCTAGCACTTTGGGAGGCCGAGGAGGGCGGATCGCTCAAGGTCAGGAGTTCGAAACCAGCCTGAGCGAGACCCCGTCTCTACCAAAAATAGAAATTAATTGACCAACTAAAAATATATATACAAAAAAAAATTAGCCGGGCATGATGGCGCATGCCTGTAGTCCCAGCTACTCGGGAGGCTGAGGCAGTAGGATCGCTGAGCCCAGGAGATTGAGGTTGCTGTGAGCCAGGCTGACGCCACGGCACTCACTCTAGCCTGGGCAACAAAGTGAGACTCTGTCTCAAAAAAAAAAATAGTGATCAATGTAACCAAAACATTTGTACCCCTGTATATTTTGAAATTAAAAAAAAGAAAAAGAAATAAAATAATTAACTCCTATCTGAAAAATGACAATGTTGACAGAACCATATCTCTGGCAGTGTTGCTACAATTTAAAGGTGATTGCCTTTTTATAGTAATGGTTGATTCTGCTGGAGACATGAAATCTTTTCACTTTAAAAGAAACTACTTCTATTTGCCAATGCTATTTCCCTCCCCACCCTGCTCATCTTTGGCTAATGATATTAAATATTTACTGGTGTTACACATAAGTGGGAATTATTAGTGATTGACCACAGCTATAACCCATAAAATATTCATTATCTATCTTTAAATTATTGATTTATATTATAAATGTACAGTCTCCATAATAGAGTGAAGTTTAGCTTTTTTTTCCTAGTTGATAAGGATTATTAAGTAGAAATGCTTCACCCACATTTTTTTCTGATTCCAGGAAGCTGACAATATTAGTAAACTGTATATTTTTGTGTTTTTTTGATAATGTCATGCCAGATATCTAGAATCCTATATGAAAGAATGATGGAGAGGTAAAATAATGCCAATACCAACAAGTTATAAAATTAATAGCTAACAATTAAGTAACACTTACCATGAGCCAGGCACTATTTTAGCACTTTCCATGTGTATCAGCTCATATACTCTTTATGACAATCTAAAGAAGTTGACACTACTATTTTCTCTTTACAGATGAGAAAGTTGAGGTACACATAGTCAAGGGACTTGCCCACGATCACAAGGCTTGAAGGTGAGGGGCTGGGATTTGAACCAAATCCAGGCAGTCTGGCTTCAGAGCCCACATTTTTAACCACTGTTGCAAACAGCACACTATACTCATAGCCGTAGGCAAAGTTTTCATTGAAATAGGTATGATCCAGAATGGATCTCTGAGGAGTAGAAGTCTGCCAATAATGCCAATGAGAAAGCAGATGGGAAGGCATTAAAAAGTACCAGTTTGACTTCACAGGAAGCGATCCATCTTCAGATTTTACAAAATCATACAGCTTCAACTGCCAACTTACATATTTTTAGTAACTGTGAATGAAAGTCTAGGCAAGATTTTGCTCCAAGCCCTGGCCTGTATATCTAGATGACTATTGAATATTTGCATATGATGGTATGGATTTACTCTCTTGGTGAATGATATATTTCAATTTCCACTTCATTTTTTAAGACTCTCACTGGCTCTATAAATTAAAATGAATTTGCGTTTTTCTTTAGATATGCTTATTCTTATAGAATTTTATAGTTTTGTATAAATTAATTTCTCTAAATAGTTTGCTTTCAGTAAAATGCTTTCTGTGTAGTATATTAATTACCAGTGGATTGATATAATTGTTTTTATTGGCTAGTAAAACTTACTGCCTATGCTGATTATCTCAGCTTTGCAAAAATAAAAAAATTACTAGACATTCTCAGGAAAAAAAAAAAAAAGCAAGATGAAGCCTGAAATAATCTTTGATGCCTCTGCAAACCTCATGGAACACATCAAATTTGACTCTAATTCTGTATATCTCTCAATTCTGACCTTTTATACAAGTTCACAACCTTAGATTAGAATGTCATCATTTTTCTCATGGATTGCAACGGTCTCCCAATAAATCCTCCTGCCTTTTGTTTTGCTACCATGCAAACCATATTTTCCCAGCCATCAGAATGATGCTTATATACATCAATCTTCTCGTGACAGTCCCCTGCATAAAATTCTTTATTTGCTCTTTATGGCTTCTGAACAGAGTCAGTACTCTGTGAGGATAACACATAGGGCCCTTCATGATCTGGCTCTTGTTCAGTGACCACACTTAATCTCTCACCATTCTGCATAACCATCGTTTTCTAAAGTTATCTTCCAGCTAATGCCAAAATACCTATTCTTCTGACTACCCACACCACTCTCCTTTTTTGCAAGGATTGCATATGTATACGTGTATGCATATCCAATAGTGCATTGAGAATTTTATTGTGATGATTATATGTTATGGTAAAATTTGTGACTTTGAGTATTTGTAGAAATCTAGCATATATATCCTGTGAAAGCTGTCTTTCTCGTAAGACCATATCTGAAGTGATCCTTAGGTTTTTTGGGTTCCAAATTTTTAGGAGTAAATCAACAAACGAGAGCATGAAAAAAATGAGAAACTCAAAAAAGATTACTTCTGTTGTACTCACAACTGCCTACTAATAATTGAAGGCCTGTTTTATAGATAAAAGTTTAGGCTAAATCTGTGTATTTCCCTTTTGTATAACCTGGAAGACATCATTAAGGGCAGCGTGAATGTCTCAGACATTTGGACTTAACAGGTTGGCTAGCGAGGAAGTTTTAAGTACAGACTCTTACCTAAGAGAGAGGGAGGAGGGACTAACACAATCTCCTATGTCTTTCATAGTGAATATTCCTTTGTACCTAATTCATTTTTCACCTTAAAATGCTATAGTTGACTACCTAAGGGCATTGATCAGGCCCTCCCTTTGGGAGCCATCCATGATCAATCAGAAACAAGTGAGTCTTCACCAACGTTTTTGAGAAGCAGTACTGTACACCTTGTTCAATTTCTTGTTTTCTTTGTGTTTGGATTGTGATCTCACACACTGTATATTATTTTTTCCTCATCTCTTGTGACTAATAGTATATATAAAAAGGTGATGAATTAAGGAAGTGAAGGAAGTGTCTTCATTACATTCTAGTATGTCCTATTGACTGTTTCATTTGTCTTTAAGTAATATTGATTCTTTTTTTTTTGAGACAGAGTCTCACTTTGTTGCCCAGGCTAGAGTGAGTGCCCTGGCCGGTGTCAGCCTAGCTCACAGCAACCTCAAACTCCTGGGCTCAAGCAATCCTACTGCCTCAGCCTCCCGAGTAGCTGGGACTACAGGCATGCGCCACCATGCCCGGCTAATTTTTTCTATATATATTAGTTGGCCAATTAATTTCTTTCTATTTATAGTAGAGACAGGGTCATGCTCTTGTTCAGGCTGGTTTCGAACTCCTGACCTTGAGCAATTCGCCCACCTCAGCCTCCCAGAGAGCTAGGATTACAGATGTGAGCCACCGTGCCCAGCCTATTGATTCTTAATCTTTAAGTTTGCATATCTAAATAGGTCTTTATTGATAGTTTGGTCATAAGCTGTTAGCTTGAATTTTCGTCATTTTAAATTATTTTAGCTTTATTTTACACACCTAACTATACATATGCTTTTGGTACTACTACATTTTAAAGAACAGCTAGTTTCTGTTTTAAAGAAGCATTTCAGAAAATAGGAAATGATGCAGAAATAAGTAAAAAACACTCACTCAAATATTTCACTCAAAGTCACTTCTTAACAACCGTTAATTTTGGTATATTTATTTCCAGTCTGTTTTCCTTGTCATATATCTTTATTTTTAAACTTTATTTGTAACATTATCTCACTTTATTTACAAGTTTGTATTCCATTGTTTTCAGTTAACATATTTTATGCATTTTACTAATAAATGCCATTAAAATATATTTTTAAATATGTTTTATTAACCTACAATTATTAAGGACAGAATTTTCTGGGCAATTAGATTTTTAAAATTTATTGATAAGTGTTTTTATCCAGAAGAATGGGTGGAAATTGGCTGGTTGGTAACTACCATTCTAACTAACTTGGGTACAAATAATTAGAGAAAGAGAAATTTAGGAGAGAAAGCTTAAGTCAGCTCTGAACCACACATGATGGTTGATGAAATCATGAAATGACCAACATCTAATTTCCTCTACTTCATTTACATGAATTTTATTCGTGTCTCTCACCTTTAAAACTCCTTTGTCATTATCCTATAGCTCCTCGTTAAAAATCAAATAACTTGACCTATTTTTTAAAATGCTAATTATATTTCATGTTATTAAGCAGAGTTTTCTTTAACTGTGAGGTCCTAAATTAAGAATAATTATTGAAAAATAGATTTCTTCTATTACCCTTCTATTACTATAAAATAGAGAAATCACCAGTGATTTAAACATTGCTTCGTTCTCATCTGGCTTATAGGCTGTGAAAGAAGAAGGGCTGCATAACTTATTTCCTATATGTTAGCACCTTAGCACATGCAGACACTTAGCCAATGGCATTTAATAAGATGCAATAATTAAAATTTATTTGTCTTTAAGTATGAGATTAAAAGTGAAAGAAAAGCATAGAAGAAAAAAGATGAGAAAAGCTAGGAAATAGGTAGACAAAAATGAAAATTGGCACATGGATGTTTTGCTGCATCTTCTTGAACATATTTCTCTTCTTTGGTTCTGCAAATGTGTGAATCCAACCAAGATACATAAGCCAAATCAACTCAACAAATGCCATTTCTCCTAAAGTAAAAATAGACAAAATCATTACTCCTTTAATTTAAGAATTTAACAGTTAGAAAATTTGGGGTAAAATAGTTAGTTTTACATTGTTTCTTAAATGAAAATAACTTTAATATAACGTTTTAAAATAAATCATTTTGGCTTATGAAGGTAGTTTGGAAGTAATCTGGTTTCCTAATTAATGCAATATTCACTGGGGACAAATTTGAAAAGAACAGATAATAAAATCACCTGTACTCATCACCTTGAAGAAAGCAATGTTAACATTTGTTTTATATTTTTGCCCATATATTAAGTGTCCATACGTGTTAATCCACAGTTTCCCAATAAAACTGGGACTGTATCATACATATTTCAAATAAAATTTTGCACTTTATATATTTTGATTTTATTCTCATGGTTTTAATCATTACATAATCTTCTGTGTTATATTAAGCCTACTATTAATTTGATATATTAAAGCCAAAATATGCCTCTCAAATAATCTCAAATGATCTATATTTTAATTTTAATTAAAGTGTGTTATGCTTTCAAATTTTAGATATTTCAGACAATGTATTCAGAAACCATTTAAGATAAATTATATGACTATATAACAAGTCAAGGGCTATTTTCAACTCCTTTCCTCACCAATATTCAGTGGCAGAGACAATTTGGACATATAAGGGAAAATATGATTTTAACTACAACATTAATTCTAAGATACATTGGTTTAAAGAGCAAAATTTTCAGAAATTTGTATTCATTGCTAATGGCAAAAACAAGCAAAGGAACAGATCCCAACACACACGCACCCCCCCACACACCCAGTTACAAATGAGCAGGTATGAGCCACTTACACAGCTGTATTGAATTAATTTAAGCTGCTCAAGTGACAAGTCAATCTAACAAGAGTTTTTGCGTGTATTTAACTCATGTCTCTTTCCTGTAAACCAGATATCTCAACCTTGGCCCACATTAGAATTACTCAATGAGTTTCTAAACCAAAGGGTAGTCTGGCTTTGCTTTATAAATTGGTCTGCGGTGGAGCTTGAGCATTGGTATGTTTAAAAAAGTACCCTGATGATCCTTATGTTTAGCCGGGGCTAATAAGTATTGTTTAAATGAATACTAAATTGGAAAATTGGGTTTTGAGGCTTCTTTTTAAAACAAAAGGAATAAGATGAAGGCAATTAAAAAGGTATAAAAATATTTTTAATTTTTTATGTTCACCTGAGCAGATATCTTTTATGCAACATTGAAAATAAACACAGAACATTTATCTCTGGAAATGTTTAAATTTAATCTGCATGCCTTTTAAAACAATATTATGTTTGTTAATATCTGTTTTTTATTGATGGAAAACTCTAAAACAATAGAATAATTTGCTTTTCATATTGAAAAATAAATCTACGAATTTATAATGGAAATGGTTGGTTACCTCATAGAGTCTCATATTTATCTATGTATAGCAAACAAAATACTCATTCAATTTTGTGATGTTGTAAAAGTATTTCAAAATGATTATTTTAAAATTTACATTTATATTTTTCACAAAAAGATCTTCTATTTCAAATTTGTGAATAACAGACAGAGATAATATTAAATAATTAAATACTTCTTTTGGTTAAAATTTGATTAAATTGATGAGCTATTTTAAATTGGGTTAATTTAAATTAAATCCTTTCTTAAATCAAGATAATAAAAGTGTTCCAGGCTGAGTCTAAATCCATTCTGAGAAATACTGGTAAATCCCTCTATAATTAACTTATCTAAAGCAGGTTCAGAATGAAATTTGCTTTCTGGCTTCTCTACCACTGCCAAGAAAAATAGCCCCAAATCTAATTAACCAAATGTTGTTTGCCTATATTTTATATTAAGCCTTCCACCTAACATAATTTCCGTGTTTTATTTAGTCAATAGTTCTTAAATCTTAGTGTTCATAAGGAGTCATTTAGGGGTGTTGGTTAAACATTCAGATCACTGGGCTCCAACCTACAGATTACTGGGGATGGAGTCCAGGAATCTGCATATTTTAAGCAAAGTTCTCTGTCAATTCTGATGTAAATAGTAGTGGCTCATGCATTAGGAAATGTTCTTCTCCTTGTCCATATTTCCAGATGTTTGAGAAAAAGATGCTGTGAAGAATACTTCACAGGTGTTTGGAGGAAGGTTGATTTGCTGTTACTCACTTTTTTCCCTCTTGCAGGCTCAGAGTTATCCTTAACAAGAAGGAGCCCATCACCTGTGCCCTGTGATTTTTAGGGAAGTTCAACCTTTTTCTTTTTCCCCAAGCATTTGCACTTCTTTCCATTATTGAGGTATTTTATTTCCAAAGGGTACAGCCTTAAATGTGTTTCAGCACTAAATTTTAAATCAGAAATATCCATGAAAGAAATATGTCTATTTAAATCCACACTTAGGTATAAATGAATGGAATGTCTTCTAGAAAAAGAAGCAGAGTGAGAAGAAGAACCTAAAGGTGCTAAGGAGGGATATTAAAGAGTAGTAGGGCACCACAGGGATTGGAAAAATGGCTCAACAAGCAAACATTGAAGAGATCATGCTGGTCTAACAGATTTTGTTCTGTTTCTGGTTTAGCATTCTCTACCTCTCTGTAAGTTCTTTGAGAACAATTTCTCTCTTATAATTCTTTATGTTTTTCTGAAACATTTTTGTGTTTGACACATAAAAATCATACAACAAGTACTTGTTGAGTCAGTTTAAATGATAAAGCCTCTGGATCACTTTAAAATCTTTTGCTCCCTCTTAGCCCACCTTCTGCCTCCTAATGATTTTACTATTGACATCTCACTATTGTTTCCTTACTTAGTGGTCTAGTTATTTCCTGCCTGGTCTTCCTGAGTCTTTTTGCTTCTCATATCTGCCTTCCACATCAAAAACAAAGCATTCCTCCATTGCCCGTAATAGTATTTTCTGAACTGTGTTCCTGGGGATACTTATTTCCAGAATATGGGATTCCATTTGAATTTGCCTATTCAAAAAAGTTTGAAAAAATTATTTTCTTTGTGATTTCTTAGAGCCTTTCTATGCTGTGTACTCTCCAAGGGGGTGTGCTATTCAGCATTTCCCATGCTTATTCAACCAGGAGTCCATCTGTGTAGAGAATATTTTTTTGGCCTACATAAAGAACTATACATTTCTTACCATGGCACACAACCCCTTTGAAGACTTTCTCCACTGCCTATGTATCTGAGTTCTTTTCCACCACTTTCTCCCATACATTCCTCAAACAGCAATTCTGAGCTTCTTTTAGTTTCTGAGCCATCCTATACTCCCATGTTTATGCTTTTGTAGTCTGATTGCTCTGCCTGGAATGCCACTTGAGTATAGCTGTCCCTGCAACCTTTATTCTTCTATATGTCCTTACATTTTATTTATTTTGAGAGGCCAATATTTATTATTCCAATTCTTATTATCATTCTCTTTTCACTACATAATCATTACATTTGCTATGTCTCATTAAAGTACTCAACATAGTCTGTTTTTATGGATACTTGGTTGTTTTTCTAGAGGAAGCTTCTTGAAGCCAGCAACTATTTATCTTGATTTCCTAAGAACTTGTTCTCAGTATATGCCAAATGAATAAATAAATTCACAATGCACAAATAATTTTCAGCTCAACTGATATTTGATTACTGGCTAGAAATTCTGAATTAAGTGAAGTTTGTCTTTGTACAACCTCCAAATTCCACTTGCATTCAAATTAATATATAAGAGCATAGTAGATTTGATTCTGAGTTATTCACATTATTCATCCAAGTATCTACTTGTTTTAAACACTTTGTCTCCCAGGCAGTGCTGAAATACCCATGGTGTTTCTCCTGGACATAGATATTCTTGTGCTGTATTTGTGAGCAGATGTGTTATTTTTAATGGGACCCTGAGATAGAATACATGATTATCAAGAGGTCTTCTTTCTCTTTTATAATTTAGTTTCTTTGAAAAAGTCCATCATAGAGAACTTTAAACTCCATAATTTATTTTATTTTTCTTTAGGAGCACATATGGTATTTACTATGTTCTATGTTCTAAGCAATTTAAGATATATTAACTCATCTAAACTCCATGAAGACTCTAATAGGAAGTTACTTTTGTAACCATATTTCACAGATGAGGGAACATAGGCAAGAGGGAGGAAGTAAATTGTTATGGTGATATTATTAAGAAATAAGAATAGAATTGATTTTAAGCAGTCTGGCTCCCAGAGCTTATATTCTTAAGCACATAGCCATGCTACCTTTCATTGTGTTTTATGTTTGTAATATTTTTCAACTTTGTGTGAAAGAATCACTGAGAAATTCTTAGAAGTACATATCATTTTATTGAAATTGCTTAAATGCTCTGTGAAAAAGAGTTTATTTCTTTCAGTTTTACTGGTTGGTAAAAAGGATATAAATCCATAAAGAAACTTAAAGGTTATTAATAGGATAGGATTTATCCCTTTGAATGTAAAGACATAGATTTCTAATGTTGAGAAAGTAAACAGATTTTAAAATGAAAGGGGGCATTTCAAGTCAGTTAAAAATATATATTTTTAAAAATATTTTGAATATAACTGGAATAGGTTTTATGTTCAATTCAGTGAAATCTTAAAGAGATTAAACCAATGCCAGAAACTCTTACATGAGAAAGACTGGCATAGCTGTTTGACACAGAATATTTCTATGTCTTATAACTCTTTTTATTATAATAATAATGAAATAATCAAGGCAATAGAGCTTCAAAAATATAGGCTGCATTGGGGATCAGGAAGAATGGTAGAAGGTAAAACAATAGAAGGAGTGGAAAGAATTACAAGTCATAAGAGGGTTGAATTCTATCTGTTCATTCACCTTATGTGCCTATTGTCTATTATAATGTTGTCCAAGTCTTTGTGTGCTGCTCATAAAGGAACACCTGACGCTGGGTAATTCATAATGAAAAGAGGCTAATTTGGATCACAGTTCTGCAGGCTGTACAAGAAGCATGGTGCCAGCATCTACTTCTAGTGAGGGTTTTGGGGAGCTTCCAATCAAAGTGGAAGGGGAAGAGGAGCCAGCGTGTGCAGATCACAGGGTGAGAGAGCAGAAGCAAGAGAGAAAGAGAGGAGGAGATGCCAGACTCTTCAACATCCAGCTCTTGTGGGGACTAATAGAGCAAGAACTCACTCTTTACCATGAGGATAGCACCAAGGCATTCATGAGCAATCTGTCCCCATGCCCCAGATGCCTCCCATTAATTAGTCTCTACCTCCGACACTGGGGATCAGATTTTAACATGAGGCTTGGAAGGACCAAACAAACGATATCCAAACCATAGCAAATGTTTTTCAAATAGTAGGGATTCAATGAATATTTCTTGAAAGGGTGTTAAAGGCAGGAGAAAATAAAGGGATATAAGCCAAAGAGGAGAAAGGAGAACTGACATGGAGAATGTAAATTAGAGAGGTAGAGGGGATAATAAAAGCAGCTACAATCATAGAACACTATCTATGAAGAACTGCAGATTATCATCTCATTTAATCACTACCACCACCTTACAGGTGTTATTACATGGAAGAGTCAGAGCAGTGATGTACATGCAGATGTTTGGCTTTGGAGTCAGCGCTCTTGACCACTGTGCTGTACCACCTAAGAGGAGATGCAGTAGCCTGGGAGGCAACAACATGAAAGCAGAAATCAAATAATCATGAATTTGGCAGAAACAATACTGGTGATCAGATAACAAAACTGTTGTGTAAGTGTCTTCTTATCCTACCACCCACCTAATTATTTTTGATCCAGTTAGTAACTTTGTTGGCTTGTTCAGGCAAATGTGGCTTTAATTCATTAAAATTTCCAGGAATTTCATCAGCTAGAAGGAATGCCAATGCAAATACACAAATGATGCATTTTTAAATTGACATTTTTGCCATTGCAATATCTTGTGGCCAATCTACCATCTGGATTTTCCACCAAATGAAAATGAAGACAATAATAAGGTAATAGTTCCATCTAATTTGATGCAGCTAACATGAAGTGATTATCCTACATCCAACCAAAAATACGCTGATCCCATCCCCAGAATTTGGCTTTGAGAATTTCAACATATGGGATTTTAAACAAGATTACTATTTTAATGGCTGCAGACATTAGGGATTTTAAACTTTAGGGATTTTGATTTTTAGGAATTTTGATCTTTCAGGATTTCAACATTTGGAATTATGGTGTTTAGGACTGTGTTTTCTGGGATTATGCTCTGCATGACTTAATGATCAATCCCTGGAAGTGACATTCCATCACTTTTGCATATTTTATTTGTTAGAGTGAGTTGATAGATCCATCCCATAGTCAAAAGGAGAGGATTTCAAAAGGGAAAGAATACCAGGAGGTGTGGCTCACCTGAGGCCATTGTAGAATTTGTCTACCACTGCTGTGATGGGTGTGTTAGATGCTATTTCATTGCCTGAATTGTGTTTCTGATATCTCTAGGATTCTAATAAAGAGGACTTGGATTTGAAGGAGTTAGCGTTTACCAAATCTAACTTAACTATTTTTTTATTTCAGCATATTATGGGGGTATAAATATTAAGGTTACATATATTGCCCATGTGCTCCCTCCCCCTCGAGTCAGAGCTACTTTTAAAATTAGAGTATTGGAGAATATTCAGTGTAGTATTTTCTGTGGTATCATTTTTATGTTTTGTCACAATTAATGAATATGAGAATTTGTCAGAATATCTCAGGATTAAAAATAGAATAAGAAGATTGCAAAAACTTGAATGTACTATTCCATTAGGTTGACAGGTTAAAAAAAACCCAAAACTTTTGTCTTTCTTTTAGTTAGTAAAGTGACATCTTGTACCAAATAATTTATTGAATCATTTTTGCAAAGAAAATTTAGCATCAAATCAAATCAATGCTGGAAATATAGTCACATTTCATGGTGGCTTATAGATAAAATGGAATACAATAATTATTGTTTCCTATTGACATATAATAATATTAAATTAATATTCATATGGGATAAATTATATAGTTTGGAATTTGGATAAAGTGTGAGGTCATTCATCCCAAGGGATCATTAATCAACAATTAATTTTTGAGCCCTTGCTGTGTGTAAGACACTGGAAATATAAATGAGATCCTTAAACTCTCATGGGTTTCAATTCCTTCCTTCATATATTTATTCATTCATCAGTTTTCTCAGAGAGAGTCTATTAATGTGGGACGGAAAAAAAGGTAAAACATTTATCTGTCTGATTCCTGCTTTCAAGGATCTCATGCTCTTGGATTTCAACTTGAGTCTATGTATTTTTTATAGCTCAATTACAAGCCTTTGTTCTTAGTGGAAATTTAGTAGACTTGTTTTGAATTATCTATTAAACTTCTTTCAATTCATCAGTGTGCTATATTCTGAACACTTTCTACCACCTTTCTCTCAGAAGATGCCTGTTCATTTTTAGTTCTTAGTTTAGAAATCGTTTCTACTAGGAAGTCTTCTCTGATATTTCAGGCTGAGTTTTTTGCCTTTCCTTTGTGCTTTCCTAGCCTTGTGGACTATTCTTCTCCTATTGTTTAGTGCCCATTTTTTTAAACCCATGAATCCCATTCAAGGGTAAGCCGCATGAGACCAGAGGCATGTTCATCTTGTTCTCATTGGATCCCCATCTGTTCAACAATATTTAGTGCCTATATATGCCAGACACATCTCTAGGCACTGGGAATGTAGCAGTGAACAAAACATAGACTCTACTTTATGGGGCTTATGTTTAGTGGAGAGAGAAGACAATAGATAAATAAATGTGTGTTATGATAGTACTAAGTGTTATGAAGACAAATAAAAAAGGGTAAGGGAATAAAACAAGTGGATTTTAGGGAAGGCAGGGCTCTTTTAGGTAAAGCGCTCTTTGAAGTGGTGGCATTTGAGTTAATAGCTAGAGGAAGGGAGAGAGGAGGCCATGGCGGTAGAATGTTCCTGGAAGAGGGGTAGTGAATACAAAGGCCCTGCCTAAGTTGGGAGTGTGTTTAATGTCGTGAAGGAGCAACAAGGAAGCTGTTGAGGCTGGAGAGGAGTGGTGGTGGGCAGGTGGGGCAGACAGTATTAAAAGAGATTTAGGTCAGAAAGATTTCCAGGCATCAGATCACATTGGACTTTTCAGTTTAAGGTACTCCTAGCACCTAGCAAACACAATTAGTGCTTCATGAGCATACATTTTTTTTTTTTTTTTTTTTTGAGACAGAGTCTCACTTTGTTGCCCAGGCTAGAGTGAGTGCTGTGGTGTCAGCCTAACTCACAGCAACCTCAAACTCCTGGGCTCAAGCAATCCTGCTGCCTCAGCCTCCCGAGTAGCTGGGACTACAGACATGCACCACCATGCCCAGCTAATTTTTTCTATATATATTAGTTGGCCAATTAATTTCTTTCTATTTATAGTAGAGATGGGGTCTTGCTCTTGCTCAGGCTGGTTTTGAACTCCTGACCTTGAGCAATCCGCCCGCCTCGGCCTCCCAGAGAGCTAGGATTATAGGCGTGAGGCATCGTGTCCGGCCCATGAGTATACATTGAATAATGTTAGATTACGGTTGGAAGTACAAGAGCAGCATTGCCTAATTTTATATTATTAGTACTTTGGGTGGAAACCTTTGCTGCATATTAGAAGCACCTAGAGATTTTTTTTTAAAAGACTGAGTCTAGGTCATATGGCAGACACATGACATCAGAATCTGTGTGACATCTGTATTTTTAAAAGCTCTTTAGGTGATTTCAGACTAGTATGAGATCTCTTACTTAGATTATTAATATTTTTCAAAGTGTGGCCACCAACCAGCAGCACTGTAGATAGGTCCTCATATGTATTGAATCAGAAATTCTGGGGGTGAAACTAAGCTGTGTTTTAAAAATTTGTTCAGGTGGCCCATATGTGTGCTAAAATTGGATGACTATTGTCAAAGGAATAGATCCATATGTAGGCAAAATGGATAATGTGTTTTGTGATGTTAATTGTAGAGGGCCATGTTTCTATAATATGTGCATGCTAGCAAGAATGTCTAAGGTTTACCATTGGGAATTGTCTCTTTGGATTAAGACTTTCTCTCAAAGCCATTTATTCAATAAAATATAATATTTTATTATAATACACTTAATAAAAATATAGTATTTCCTATTCTTGAAAAATGCTAAAATTTCATTTTAAGTAAAATTTTCCTCTGGGTAAAATATCAAGCCATTATTAGTAGTACTTAATGTAAATATGCTTATTGGAATGATTCAGTTGATTGAGGATGGGATACTTTGAATATGAGAATGGTTGAAGTGAGAAAAGGTTTGTAGAAATGGATAGAGATAGGATGAAGGCACAATTTTCACATAGTCTCAAAATCATTGGTGTTTAATAAAATTTTAATTAGCAATCAATAGCATTTAATAAAATTTAAAACTACTTAATTCGTTTTCAAAATAATCTAAACATAAATTTTTCCTTATTTAGGGGGACATATTTGGGAAATGTCCTGATTCTGTTAGCTAAATCTGGAAAAGATGATTTCAACATTTGCTAGTTGGAAATAAAGCTGATATTTGTAATAATGTAAGAATAGATTTGTCCAGATGCCTTTTTAATTTTTTTAACATGAAAGTCTTGCTGTTTAGGTTTCTATCTGGCCACACTCTTCAAGAGATTTCTACATGAAAAATATCATCACCATTTATCCTACAAGAGAGAGTTAAATTTTCTTTCACAAAACTCCAATGTTAATATATGTGTGTGTATATTGGAATTTCTTTTTGCTTTCCTCTTATCTGGGATAATAATGAATGAAAGAAAGTGAGTCACATATACAGCTCAGGGGGCAATATGCTAATTCTGGTTTTAGTGTTCTTATCAGTGCAGCAGTTTCATTCAGGTATAAGAATGCAGTGTGAAAATCTTTTGTTGTCCTGCTATACAAGTTTTCTCTTATAGAGAAAAATCAGCTTTTTTATAAAGGTTTAACCAAAGAGACGATACCCAATATTGTCTACGAAGTGCAAGCAATGTATCTTTGAAGCACTTGAATAATGTTAGTATCCTGGCTGAGTACAGGAGAAAAATAATCTATGAAAGTAAAGATAATACAATTTTAAAAGGGAACTGTGACATGCCGTAGGATTTCATTCAGCCTGCTGACAAAGGATTCCAGAAATAGGAGTGCTTGAGATGAAGAAAATGTAAATGCACAAAATATGTCTTGATATCTCTAGTTTGTGTCTTCATGTTGCTGATATATTTGACTGATCAAAGCCTTGCTGAGATTTGCAACCAAGCATGAAAGCTGTCTATGGGATTTATAAATGAACAATTTTCCTCTATATCATTCAACCAAGCAATATGCTTTCTTAATTTTCCTTTATGTATATTTTTCAAGGATAAATCCACACTTTTGCTCGAAAGGCGAATGTAAACTTTGCAATATTGTATTGTCCTGCAAATCCTTCTTCTGACAAAACAATGTTTCCTTAAATATCAAATTTCTCTCATCTACTATTTTTGCATCAGAAGCCAACTTTAGAAAAACTAGAAAGTCTTTTTTTTCCTTCCCATATTTTCTTGGAACCCACCTAGAACAGTGTCATTTAATATAGCACTGTGTAGTTTGCAGTCTGAAATCTGCAATGTCCAAAAAATAGCATAATACTGACAAATGCCTTTCTCCTTTGCAATCTGAATGTCCTTTTAAAAATTATATTTTCTTGCTTCCTGGCATTTATTAGAAACCATCAGTGACCTACTGTGCTTGTTGGATCACAATAGACAAGGGCAAATGTGCCTGTTTCCTAATGACTACACCAAAAACAAATGCATTGTATTCTAAAAGCTAACACAAAGGCAATTTATATTTAGTAAAAAAATAGAATCATTGTATAACTGATTGGAAAGAGAATGAATGAATTGGTGAAACAACCATATTAAGTCATAATTTGAAATTACATATCTGTGCTTTCTATGAATAATCACACCACACATTCTCACATATATGGAATGCACAGAATGCAGACATGATATACCTATACACAAACTTTTTTTGTTTTTCATTTTTTCTCTTCTATACACATTGTGGATAAAGTGTGTCAGGGCTTAGTGTCTGTCATGTATTATCAAGATATTTACTAACCATTTTTAGATTTAACAAGTACTTATTGATAGTAGGATTCTAGCCGTTGTGGATATAGATAAGGTCTGTGAATATAGATAAAGTGTATGCATTTATGAAGCCTATTTTCTAGTGGATAGCATAGAAAACAACCAAGTAAGTAAATAAACAGGACAATAAGAGGTTCTTAAGTGGTAGGTAGAAAACAACAGAATAATGCATTACAGGTTGATTGGGAATGCTACTTTAGAATGATAGATACATGTATGCCTACTAAATGACAAGACATTTGAGGTGAGCCCTAAACATTGAGAATGAACTAGTGAGGGGGACTCTTGGCAGAAAAAGGAACAAGATAAGTGCAACACAAGCTATGTTCTCTTGTAATTTAGTTGGGCTGAAAATCAAAAGAAGATTTTATTATGTTTTATGGGTGGGAGAGATTGTATTTAGTTGATGGGGTATCTGGCGATGATTAAAAGGACCAGCTGAATTTCAGGTACATGTTGAAAGAGAATGAGTGTTTGATAAGTCAAAATGAGGGCAAAACAGGCATTGACAGGCCAAAATGAGTAGTACACACAAAATTTATTTAAGAAATGTTAAGTGGTTCTGTTTTGGAGGGTATGCTGAAACACAGTACAGAGTTTCAAACTTATTTTGAAAATCTGAATAATGCCACTAATGGGTTTTACATTTTTTTAAAAAACACCTGTTTTTGAAAATTTTGAAGTAGTTGTGGACTCAGGAAGTACATAGGACAGAGCCCCATATTCCCATCCTTTGACTTTCCCCAGTACTGACATCTGATATAGCTATAGCACAATATCAAAACAAGGAAAGTGATACTACTGTTGGTAGAATGCAGACCTTACTCAGTTCACCATTTTTCAAAAACCTGCATTCATTTGTGTGTGTGTTTGTGTGTGTATAGTGTTTTCACTTTTTAACCTAAGGAACTATAGAATTGGAAGTAGGATTTAAAAAGATTATTTGGCAACAGTGTATAAGCAAGTTCAGCAGCAGGAAGACAAATCAAAAATTACTATAGCAGAGCAGAAGAGGAATAATGATTACCTGGAAAAATGGTGCCCAGCACAGTGTTAGATACAAGGAAAGTATTTAGTGAGTACATAAGGATTTATATTTGCAAACTGTGTTTCTTCAAATATAAGAGAAAAAAAAGGCTATTCCTTTTCAGTTTGACAATGTGTACGAATTAGAAGAATTACGACACATAGTTAGGACCCAGTGAACCTCTCAGTTCAACACTGAACTATAAACTGCAGAAGCCCAATATAAGGAGATTGGAGGAACAAGACAATTCTCAAGGTAAACAGTGCATATCACAGAAAGATCATATCAAAAGTCCTAGGGCCTAAATCGGCATTTAGAGTACTATTGTGAAAAAAGTGAAATGGCATGTGCTTCTTGCCCTAACTGTAAGTAAACAGGTTATCATTGTTTCCACCTTAGCTCACTCATAGCTAGTTGAAATTTTACAAACAGAAATCTGATTTTTAAATTCAAAACTCTATTGAAATCCAATAAGCTGGGAGAAAGTTCAGAAATGGTTTCTGATTATTTTTCAAATAAAAATAAATGCTAAGAAAATTTTCTAAGCCTGCAGTTCTCCTCTTTTATTCAATATAAGGATTGGATAACTTTATTTCCCCTATGCCTCAGAATCTCTTATAAAGGTCAATATTTGCTGGGGAGACAAATTGGGAGTTGCAGAACTTAGATACGTCATTTGCTGGCTAAGGGATTATGAGCAAAGTATTTAAGCATTTCCAAAAACTTAATGATCTCACCAGTAATACAAGAGTAGAGTCAAAGAGCCCTTTCCATTCTAACACTTTCCAAAAAAATCTCCCATATACCTTTATATATAATCCCCATATACCTTTTTATCACTGTTTATGTTCTTTATTCAGCATTCAGCAGTGACTGCAACACAGCAAATACTCAGTGCATGTTTTCTGAATGAATTATCTGTGGAATCTAAAGTACAAAAAAGCTTCTTCCAAAGATTTTAAGCAGTTTTGTGTTTTAATACAGTAAAACTTAAGCATAAAATCTTTGCAACTTTGCCTTTTGTCCTATATTTTTAATGTGTTTAAAAATATGTAAGTCAGTCTCTTTTGGACTTAGTGTTTTTATTTGTAAATGTGGGAACTAAGCTTCTAAAGTTCTATCTTTAAAATATAGGAACTGAGCTTCTAAAATTCTACCTTTAAAAATGAATGGCATTAGGCCGGGCGCGGTGGCTCACGCCTGTAATCCTAGCTCTCTGGGAGGCCGAGGCGGGCGGATTGCTCAAGGTCAGGAGTTCGAAGCCAGCCTGAGCGAGACCCCCGTCTCTACCAAAAATAGAAAGAAATTAATTGACCAACTAAAAATATATATACAAAAAAAAATTAGCCGGGCATGGTGGCGCATGCCTGTAGTCCCAGCTACTCGGGAGGCCGAGGCAGTAGGATCACTCGAGCCCAGGAGTTTGAGGTTGCTGTGAGCTAGGCTGACGCCACGGCACTCACTCTAGCCTGGACAACAAAGTGAGACTCTGTCTCAAAAAAAAAAAAAAAAAATGAATGGCATTAATTAGTAGAAGATTTATGCATATTTTAAATTCCTCTTAGTTCTTTAATTTCTTATACAAGTTCAAATATACTTTTAGTAAAATTTATTATATAAAACATTTAAATTAAATTTGTCTAAGCATTGAATCATATTACTTTATACTAAATATAAATGTAATGAACTAAAAATAAGAGCTAATATTTAGTGAGCATAATTAATAAACATTTAGGTCTCATTTTTATGCCCATTTTACAGATGAGAAGTCAAAGGCCATAAAGGCTAAATACTATACCCAAGGTTACACATCCAATAAAAGATGCTGTCAGGATTCGAACATAGGTATCTGGACTCCAGAGCTGTGTAGTAACCAACACTCTACGCTGTATCACTGTGTGTCACTTCCAAGACAGAGAAAAAGCCATGAGTCATATTTTTTCAAGCTAGGCAAAAAAGGCAATGTTTGAACAGTTGCTTGCTAAACTACAATAGCTTGAATCCTAAAATTTTATGGACAAAACCTCTAATACTGCCCCTAGAATCTCTGCCCTGTGCTTTAAACACAGTTTGCACTTGGGGACAGCCCAACCATGGGATGGAGATAATCAGGAGTATCTTTTCAATAAATGCAACATTTTCCAAATACTATATAATATACATTACTTGCTACTCAGGAAGGTAGATTTCTACCAACAAGGAAGAGAAAAATAGTTTATATATTCATGAGTCTTCTGGAAAATAAGAACATAATTTTCATGATTTTTTAGTATGGACAAACTATTTTCACAATGTAAGTATAATATATAAAATGGACAGATCAAATTCCATTTATGCTGAGTTGTTATATAATTTTTGTAAATAAGTCAGTCCTTAGACATTAGTATGAGCAATTCCAGTTTTTTTTATCTAATAAAATGGTGCTGTTTGGGGGACTCTCTAGCTCTCTCTTTATCTCCTCAAATAATAACCATATTGACCATTCTGTTCTTATTAATATGTGTAGTTGTGCAGTACTGCATAGATTATCTTGAAGTTGAATGAATTTTAGGTAGTTTAAATGTCCCAATTCAACAGATAGTTTAATAGTGAAACAAACAAACAAAAAATTTAAAGAGAGCATCTGAATATACAAAGCAAAAGAAGTGCCATTACACTCAGACCTTTTCTTCCCTAGAATATTAGATCCCAGATGCCTTATATAGAGAAGTAATTCCTTGATCTGTTAGTAGGTGTTACTCCAAAAAGTTTGAGAGATTGGTTAATTAGGGTTGAACAGATTTCTTTGTTACAGAACTACTTACTCTCTTTAACATCTGATGCATTTAATTAAATGCTTTTCAAACCTAATTTAACTGTTATTGAATATTTCGTGGGGATAATATTTCATGGGACTTTCAGAATATTTATTCAGTATAGTATTCAAATGAAGCTATACATTAGGATCACCTAGTGAGTCTTTGAAGCATATCTCTGCCAAGAGCAAACCAATGTGAGGTTGTGGAGGGTGAGGGCCTCCAGGAGCAGGAAGCCATAATGGCTGTCCCAGGAGGTCCATGTCCTAACTCCTGAAAGGGGAATTCAGGTAACTAATTAGCTCTTAAAATAGAGAGGTTATTCTGAGATATCCAAGTGGGCCCAATGTAAGGACAAAAATCTTTAAATGTGATAGAGGGAAGGAAGAAGAAATGTCGGTGTCAGAGTGATGCATGTGAGAAAGCCTCAACCAGCCATTGCTGGCTTTGAAGATGGAAATGAAGATCACCAGCTAAGGAGTGCAGGGGCCGTCTGGAAACCACAATAGGCAAGAAATTGGTTTCTCTCCTAGGTCCTCTACAAAAGAGTACAGCCCTGCTGACATCTTGATATTAGTCCAGTGCGACTCATTTTGGACTTCTGACCTCCAGAACTGTAAAATAATAAATATGTGTTGTTTTGAGCTAGTAGGTTTATGGCCATTTGTTATAGTAGCAACAGTTAATTTTAAGACTTATGAGGTGATCCTAATGTGCAGCCAGGCTGAGAACCACTGATTTTGATGAGTAGCTGCTCATTAGAATCTCCTAAGAAGCTTTTTATAAAACTCTAATACCCCAACACCAGGGGTGAGGATTCACTTTCAAAATATTAACTTATTTAATGCCCATTACAACTTCGTAAAATAAGAATCATCACCAGAAGCACAAACGTTTTAGAGGAAGCTGCCCAATGTCACCCAGCTACTAAGTGGTAGGCTGCAAAGCCACGCAGGCTGGCTCCTAGAGCCACCACCCACCACCGTGTTGACCTAAACTCTTGTGTATTGCCCATTTAGTCCTATTTTTAAATGTCATCATTACAATTGCTTGTTATTTCCTGAGTTCCCTTTACACAGGAAAAGCAGAAATTAGAAATGAAAGGTACCAGTAGAAATAAAATACGCTGATGACAGTAAACTTATGATTGGGAAACTGATTCTCAGGGCTAAGAACAAAAAATATAAAATGCTTTCATGTCCAAAAATCATAAATATCTGAGAGGTTTTTTTTTAGGGTGTGTAACTGTTACTAAATGTAGCAATGTTTAGTGTTATTAGGAGTATTATTGTACTCAAGTAGAATTCAATTAATCTTAATAACTCTGATTTATCAAGAAAAATTCCTTTTGTTCTGTATACTTCATTTATGAGAAGAGGCACATATGTATCATTTTCTAATGGTAATATAAATAAAAACTAATACTGAGAAAGTCATTAATTGAGTATTTAACAGATGTGCTGTGAGTTTTCAGAACAATTCAATAAAATATATTGCAGTGTGTACGTATGTTATATACCATATGGAAAACCTGCCTGTTTGCATATCAGACCTATTCATTTTTTTTTTTTTAACTCAAAGGACATTCTACACCAGCTAAAATGTCAACATACTTTGACATTTTGGTGACATACTTAGAAGAGGCACAAAGACACCAAAACAAATCTATAAAATCCAGTAGAAGATTTATTTATAAAACATTCAAATTTTAAGAGTTAGAAAGATAGAGGCAAATAGCAAAACCAAATTCCCTTGTGTTCAAGTACTTGCCATTTCTGTTCATCCACATCAAAGACTATAATCCTAGTATATGTTAAATCTTTCACATTTCCAGCCCTCCATTCCTCTGGGTGTTGTAATGAAAAGAGCACTGAACTAAAGACAAAACACTAGCTAGTCGTATGACACTGAGTATAAACCATAAAACCACAGCAATTTCTCCTGCTCTATAAAATGTGTGTTGCACCTGCTTTTTCTACCCCATAGGATTGTAAAACATTAAACGACAATGTTTGGGAAAGTTTTTTGAAAATAGTAAAGCAATTATGTAAATAATCATTCCATGTAATTATCTGGACTACACAAGTTACCTATCCCTGTATAACAAGTTACCTAAAATTTTTGTGTCTTCAAACAACAATGATCTTACAGTTTCTTAGGTCAAAATTTGAGCATGGTTTAGTTAGGTCTTCCCCTTTGGGGTCTCTCACAGGCTGCAGTAAAGGTGTCTGCAGTGGTTACCATTATCTCAAGACTTGACTGTGGAAAGATCTGCTTCCAAGACCACTCATGTGATTGTCAGCAGGATGTAGTTCCTCGCTAGTTTCTCACTTGCCATTGGCTCTAGATGGTCCTCGGTTCCTTGGCCCATGGCCTCTCCATAATGCTAGCTTGCTTGCTTCATCAAAATTTGCAAGCCCAGAAGACAGTAGAAAGAACAGTAAGATAGAAGTCAAATTTGTTTTTAAATCTAACTGTAGTAATGCCATCCCATCATTTTTGCCTTATTCTATTTATTACAAGCACATTACTAGGGTCATCCTACACTCAAGGGGAGGTGGCATACGATGGTATAAAATCAGGAGGTGGGAATCAGTGAGAGTCATCTTGAAAGCTTCTTATCACATAGACCATTCCCTACTCCCTAAACATATCCTGGGCTTGGCTCTCTCTGAGTTATTGTCTGAGGATTTCCTTTTATCTGTAAAACTCTCCTCAAACCCATCTCAATCTTCAAGGTAAAACTCAATTAGGATCTCCTTTTGAGAATTTTTCTTTGAATCCTTCAGTTATATGGGAATCTTCCCAATGCCTAAATTCCCAGAGCGTTTGGCACACATCTTATGTTGCATACCATCTCCTGCTTTTTGTTATAGTATTCATAGCCTTCAGCCCTATTCTTTGATCAGGGCCTAAAAGGCAACTGAGTCTTACTCCTTTTATATTCCCACTAGGTGAAGGATGAAATAGGCTACAAAATTGAGAAACCTGTAAATAGTTACTGAACTGAATTGAGGCAGTTTTTC